>NW_022145611.1:36395858-37119192 GCF_000002235.5 Strongylocentrotus purpuratus | reverse complement strand
CCACAGTCCATTCTCCAATAAAAGATATTAATATTCTTGCAAAATGGACTTTAAACACAGAAATCCTACAATCCATTGTTGTATATGAAAGAATAATGATTTTTTTTATTTTGGAAAACAACTGCGGCACAAAATTTTAGCCATCTTCCAGACCTGCTCGTGCCAATTTATGGGTTTGTACAAATTCAACACCAATTCTGTACTGTTGTCTTTATTGGTGCATGAGGACTCAGTTTAAAGAAAAACCGTGATCTTACAGACCTAGTTCAAAATTGTCTTTTTTTTTATACTCACAGAAGGAAGCACATATATTTACACTAAATGAGTCTTATCCCCAATTCTGTCAGCATGGTGTACCTTATTAAATTTCTAAATCCAATTCAGATAGTAAGCCCTTCTAAGCTGGAATGATTTGTAGTACAAATCTCATCTTGAAATAGCAGAGGTCTTGGCAATAACACTGAGGTATGTATTAAGTGTAAGTATAAATCTCTATGGATGTAACTTACGGTCTCTTGCATATACTTGATCGCGTTTAAATCTCCATTTCTGGCTGCAGCACACAATAGGGGTGGGAAGAGAGTCTCACTCACAGCTTGCACTTCCTGCAGGAATAACAACATAAAAAAATGATAGTACAATCATGTATCAAAATAGGGCTGTTTCCAGATGATAATATGAGTTATATACCTCACTTAACAAATCCAGCCATCTGATTGGTCGAAATTGGAGTTGTGACTTTAGCCACTCCCGTAAATAAACGTAAAATGCCAAACTGGTAATAGTCCAAGAGTGAGATCCCTCAAAATTCTGGTTACCATGAAAATAGTTTAATTTTGCTGCGATACCCATTAGTTTACGTGTTAAAATTGTCTTTGTGCGAGCGCGGACACCATACAGTGCTGTTTGTCTGCAATTCCCAAATGATTTAAAATTTTAGTCATTTTTCAAGTGAAGATTAACAGATAGTGTCTCAGATTTTCTGTAATGTTTTAACCAATCTTTACTCAATAAAAAGATAAGGTAAGAATTCTTGATAGATTTTTATTTTAATTCGGCATATAAAAGACATATCGACGGCTTTATTATTCGAGGTCTGGCTGCTTTATATGCTCTCTGGAACTAGCAGATCCTGCCATGACCCCTCGGCGCACCGTGACTCACTTTGCTACTTCCAATCCTCAATGTGTCTACCACAGCTCTGATGAATTCGCTGTCCTCAAATGTGAATGTTCTGCCTGTAGCCGTAGAAACCGATATCTCCCCTCGAAGATTCCGTTTGAGTTGTCTTCTCTTCTCTTCAAGTGAGAAGTTAGGCTGTCCTAGGATGTAGCTGAGTTTACTGAGGGCTGCTTCAGGGGTTATATCAGATCCTGGTATCACTCCTGCATCTAGCAGCACCTACAAGAAACGAAAAAAATTCTGTTCTCAAACAATGATTATAAATACCAGTTACTCCACCCAGTTTTCCACAAAAAAAATCTTCCAATAATCTTCCCTTTGGACTACTGCAGTACTCTACTTTCTGACTTGATACAAATATTTCATATGCGACTCAAATTGGGAAAGTATCAGACAAAATTTTAATTATTGAAGATTCAAGAAATGAAATCATGAATTGCTTCTCAATTAGAAATTAAGTATGGTTTATGGTAGGAAACATAATGGGCACTGATTCTTAAAAAACTAGATGGAATTTTGACTGCGCGCAGTCGAAAATGATGCCTCCGCCATAGAGCAATTTAAACAAGTTTGGAGTTTAAATCTCCAGTGGTTCTTGAGATATCATGATAACAATCTCAATGTATGGAATTTCATAAGTTGACCTCTGTGACCCTTGACCTTTGACCTACGTGCTCCAAAATCTAATCAGATTGTCTTCCTATGGTGATACACACTATCATTAAGTTTGAAGTTTAAATCTCCAGTGGTTCTTGAGATATTATGATATGGTGATACATACTATCATTAAGTTTGAAGTGAAAATTCTCCAGTGGTTCTTGAGATATCGCGATAACGATCTCAATGTATGGAATTTCATAAGTTGACCTCTGTGACCCTTGACCTTTGACCTACGTGCTCAAAAATCTAATCAGATTGTCTTCCTATGGTGATACACACTATCATTAAGTTTGAAGTTTAAATCTCCAGTGGTTCTTGAGATATTATGATAACAATCTCAATGTATGGAATTTCATAAGTTGACCTCTGTGACCCTTGACCTTTGACCTACGTGCTCCAAAATCTAATCAGATTGTCTTCCTATGGTGATACACACTATCATTAAGTTTGAAGTTTAAATCTCCAGTGGTTCTTGAGATATTATGATAACAATCTCAATGTATGGAATTTCATAAGTTGACCTCTGTGACCCTTGACCTTTGACCTACGTGCTCCAAAATCTGATCAGATCGTCTTCCTATGGTGATACATACTATCCTTAAGTTTGAAGTTTTTACATCTCCAGTGGTTCTTGAGATATCATGATAACAATCTCAATGTATGGAATTTCATAAGTTGACCTCTATGACCCTTGACCTTTGACCTACGTGCTCCAAAATGTTATCAGATTGTTTTCCTATAGTGATACACACTATCACTAAGTTTGAAGTTTAAATCTCCAGTGGTTCTTGAGATATCATGATAACAATCTCAATGTATGGAATTTCATAAGTTGACCTCTGTGACCCTTGACCTTTGACATACGTGCTCCAAAATCTAATCAGATCGTCTTCCTATGGTGATACATACTATCCTTAAGTTTGAAGTTTAAATCTCAAATGGTTCTTGAGATATCGCGCTAACAAACTCAATACAAGGAATTTCATAAGTTGACCTCTGTGACCCTTGACCTTTGACATACGTGCTCCAAAATCTAATCAGATCATCTTCCTATGGTGATAAATACTATTCCCGAGTCTTAAGTTTAAATCTTAAATGGTTCTTGAGATATTGTGATAACGGTCAAACGGGACGGACGTACGGACGTACGGACGGACAACCCGAAAACATGATGCCTCCGGCACCACCTTCGGTGGCGGAGGCATAAAAATTGTTGAACTCTCCATGGACTTAAAATCAGTGTTTCTCAAAACTGATTGGCCACTTACTATAATATGCAGTAATAAATTCCCAAGCAAAAACCAAAACCATCTCTTTGACTGCACATATCTTTGTTTGTGTACTTCTCATTAATTGCAGAAATGTTTGACTGACCAGTTTTTGGAGTGTTTGTACGCTTACCTTTCCTGTTTGATATGATGCTGATACACCTCCACTAGAACACTGGGTGCAATTAAGGATGATCATGCCTCTATCTGCAGCAGTTTGGATCTCAGCTATTATATCTCTTCTATCATCTGGACAGTTCCCTGCACCATACGTCTGTAGAACAATACCTTCCATTGGAGGTTGCAGGAAAGCTCTTACCTACAAGAAGAAGAAAATAATGAAATTAGTGTATGGATGTCGGCTACAAGATCATTGGGGCATTGTCCCAGAACACATTCTATAGTTTTTGAGCGTCAAGTAACGCCTGGCTGGAATGCTCCACAGGGAGTGGCAAGTATTGAATCCAATGACCGGGGTAATAGTATATCTGTAAAGCACTTAGAGACATCGTAGACGTATTAAGCGCTAGATAAAAGCGGACTATTATTATTATTTATATAACACACCTTATTGGGGTTGGAGGACCACTCTAGCATGTTCAAAAGTAAACTAATTAGAAATGTATCAATGCAGATCAATTCAAGTTTGAAAAAGATAATCCTCAATTACCATGATGGATGGATCACGGAAACTGAGAAGGAATGATCCTGAGCATTCCTTCTTTTTGTGATCCAATTGATAATAAATCAAAAATAGAAACTTTTAAGCTTCCAAGTTCATTACTTGTTAATTTTTATTAAAATTATTTGTATACAAAATATGTTTTTCAGTTTTAAACAAAAATGACCAATTGATTTGTGGAATGCCTTTACATATTTGATTTCATCTGACGAAGCGAGACTGATGTACTGGATGACATACCATGTGAACCAGACCATATCGTTACGTATTGTAGTATATAAATAATACACAGCAGTGAGGGCATTAGTAAGAATTACCCATACAAGGTACTTTTGGAACAGTCTAACACGACCGAGGCGATAGCTGAGGGTGTTTGGACTGTTTTTAAGGTACCGAGTGTGGGTAATTTTACTAATGCCTGAACAAAATGATGTGTATTATTTGTTCTATAAGATTATGTTTCATATTTTTTTATAAAATTATGTTTTATAACATGATTCCGCCTTTGAATGTTTTTTAAAACAGATATATGGCTCCATACAAATGCTGTGAATCATCATCATCATAATAATTTTGATAATGACCGGTCCATACCATTGGACAATGACCGGTCATTATCCAAATTTACACGTTAGGCAAAAGAAATGCCTGGTCAATCACGTGTACGCTTTAAACCAATCATTTGATTAGGATTTAGGATCCACGTCATCATCTTATAATTAGCTCTATCTCACTATACAAAGATCATGGAAAGTGAACAAACTGGAGGAAAGGTACCCATACAAGGTACCTTTGGAACAGTCTAACACGACCGAGGCGATAGCTGAAGGTGTTTGGACTGTTTTTAAGGTACAGAGTGTGGGTAATTTTACTAATGCCTGAACAAAATGATGTGTATTATTTGTTCTATAAGATTATGTTTCATATTATTTTATAAAATTATGTTTTATAACATGATTCACGCCTTTGGATGTTTTTTAAAACAGATATATGGCTCCATACAAATGCTGTGAATCATCATCATCACCATCATAATGATTTTGATAATGACCGGTCCATACCATTGGACAATGACCGGTCATTATCCAAATTTACACGTTAGGCAAAAGAAATGCCTGGTCAATCACGTGTACGCTTTAAACCAATCATTTGATTAGGATTTAGGATCCACGTCATCATCTTATAATTAGCTCTATCTCACTATACAAAGATCATGGAAAGTGAACAAACTGGAGGAAAGGCACCAGGAAAGACTGATGTACAATGGATGCCATACCATACCATGACAAAGGCTTATCATGCTGTACAACTGCCAAGATCATGTCTAATTTATGTGAGAGACTTACCGTTTCAGCTGTGATACTTGGGAATAACCTGAGAAGTCCTACATTCCTGGTCATGTTGGTGTTCACTCGAAAGGCTGCCAAAGTGTTCATTCTGAATATACTCGACCAATTTACTAAAATCAAATAAATAAAAGAAACATAAATAAAACATTTAATATTGTCTCCATTAATCTTAATATGACCAAGTTTCTAATCTATATCTTTAACCCCACTCAAGAGTTACCATAGTTTCAGAACAATAGCAGCATCAATAGTAGAAGCAGACAGTTGAAGTGGAAAATAAGAAATAGAAGAAAAGAAAAAGAAGAAGATGCAGGAGAGGAAGAAGAAGAAGAAGAAAAATTAGAATTAGTAGTAGAAAGTAGTAGTAATAGAAAGTAGTCGTAGTAGTAGTAGTAGTAGTAGTAGTAGTAGTAGTAGTAGAAGTAGTAGTAGTAGAAGCAGCAGTATCAACAGCAGGAGCAGAAGCAATATAAGCACCAATAGAAGCAGGAATAACAGAAGAATGTTAATTAGTATTACAGAGCTGCCAACCTTGTGCGACCAAAAAAAGGAATCATGATGGCAAAAAAAAGGAATTCATTAAAACGTAACTTACAATAATGCACTGCCATACAAGCAGGTTTTTTTTTAATTGTTTTAATTTTGGTATTATCAGTACCGGTATTTCATTTTTTTTTGATATTTTTCTCTTCAATTATGTATTCAAGTATGTTTTAAACTTAGTTTTCTATTGAATTTGTGATCAAATCAACATTTCAGGGCAGCTGTTTGATGTGCAGTATGCAAAAAAAAAAATTTAAAAAATAAAAAAAATTATAAAAATTATTTAAAAAATTAAAAAAACAGAATTTATGAAGAAAAAACCTAATACAGTAATTTGGAGGAAAAAATGGAGTAATTCCGGCAATAACGGAATGGTTGGCAGCTCTGGTATTACAGTAGTAATAAAGAACGGTGACAATAAAATGGATTGTACAACTATAAATAAAGCAGGTGGGTATTCTTCATGGCTTTTGGCTTACCTGTGATATCAACTGCCATTGTAAGAAGTGGAGCTAAATTTGGAGAATCAAAAGCTCTGAAGCTTTCACTGGATATCTTCACACATCTGTTACCTCGATACAGCTTGTTATTGAAGTACAGAGTTACCTGGCAATGAAAACAAACATGCCTGTTATCACTATGAATATGACGGACAAAGAAAGCGGACAAAATATACAGTTCCTCAGGTAGACAAAGGAACATCCCTTCACTGCTATTAAGTAAAAAGGTGAATATGCATGTGACACCTGTTCTACACATTTTTACATAATAGCAGTGAAGGGATGTTCCTTTGTCTACCTGAGGAACTGTATATTTTGTCCGCTTTCTTTGTCTGTCATATTCATAGTGTATGTTCACTCAATGAAACCAGAAAAAATATACTTTCCATAATACAGATAAGCACTGAATACACTTAATGAGTTCAAATAAAGACTTAAAATACCTCTGGTATGACATAATGTCCAGCGATATAGACAGCACCAAGAAAGTTGTCCCTTCCATCACTGCGCAGTTCAGAGAGTGGCACTTGCGATCCTGTCAGGATGACAGGCTTTCCAAGATTCTCCAGCGCGAAGGAGAGTGCTGATGCAGTGTATGCCATGGTGTCTGTACCGTGGATGATGACGAAGCCATCGTAGAGACGATAGTTCTCTCTGATGTTCTCAACCATTTCCAACCAATCATTGACATTGACATTGCTCGAGTCTTTGAGGGTTTCATATTCCTTTAGGTAGAAGAACACTCTTCGGCCCTTGGAGATTCTTTAGAAGAGAAAAAATAGAAGAGAAAAAATAGCAGTTCAAACATAACTTATATTCAGAAGGAAATACAATTACATGTAAAATACAAGTATTGATATATCTGTACATTTGTCTACATAGATCTCTTGTTATCCTTTTGTTCTTATTGTTCCATGTTTACTTCTTATAGTTTACAATATATCCTCAGGATATTTTAATGAAAAAAATAATGATTTCGACGATGAGGAGAAAAAGGATAAGGGTAAGAATGATGATAAAGGTGATAATATTGATGGTGATAACTGTGATGATGAAGATGACACCCAGCAATAATAAGGTGCCATATAATAATAAGATATCAACCAGAGTACATGTTGACTTTCTAGGATAATATAAATTTGTCAGACATTGTAGAGCACCACGCAGGGGCAGATACCTGTGCTATACAAGAAGCCATCATCATCATATCAGTGCCTGTCACTTAAAGGGGCCTGAACATATTGACACCTAAATCTGCCCCCCCCCCCCTTCCAAAAAAAAATAATAATAATGAAGAAAAAAAAAAATAATAATAATGACTAAGATTTAAAAAAAATAACAAAAATAATAAATGATAATGAATAAATAAATATATAAATTATAATAATAATAGTGCTATTGCTAAACATATCCATTGGCAGATACTATGAGATCATTGAAATGTAACTTGCAAGCATCCATGTGATCACCAGGCGCAAACGACTACCCAGGCCAATGAAAGTATGATATACTGGAACTGTGGTATTATGACAGACAGAACTATTAACGGCAACAAGCCAGACATCATCATTAGAGATGGTAGTTAAGTTAACATTATCGAAAAAGGCCATTCCTAATGACATTGACACCGCAGTCAGGGAAAGAGACTAACGGCTTAAAGACCGAGATCTGAATATAGAGATAGAGAGAAGGTGGAACTTCCAAGCAGAGGTGACTCCAATAATCATTGAACACACCACCTGGTGAAGAAGGCAATCACCAAGAATTCCAAGAATCTACACATCTACAACATGCAGAAGGCAGTTATACTGGGCACAACGAGACTCAATAGGAAAAGACTTTGACAGTAGAGTATAGCATAAAGTTGCACTTTTTCACACTCAATCCTTTTTTGTTAAAATAAAGTTGATCAAGAAAAAAAACAGACTTGATCCGTTTTTGCAGAATACTACTAATAATACAAAATAATAGTAAAATAATAAAATAAAATAAAAATTATGAAAAGCAAAACCATCCCCTACTAAAAAGCATACAGCCCAACATTTCATATTCAATTACCAGGAGTTGCATAATAATTCAACCCAGTACCAGTATATGATATGCAACACCTGGATTTCGAAACATCTAACATATACATGTATATTATCAATCATTTCTGAAGAGGTTCTATTTGCATAAAAAGACAAGGCAAGAGTCAATTTGGGTTCCCTACATTATTAAGTATTGATATTATTTTCAAGCAAGTTATGCTTAAATTTTTGGTGATAAACATACATACCAAATTCTTTGGTATCCTTGTTGTTGATATGATATATGGGTCAAAATACCTCAGACTTGGTCTCAATTTTCTCAAATAAGTCTAAAATACTCCCAATGATAAAACTTACGGAAGAACAAATGAATTCAACTCTTCTTTATCGAGGCCTATTTCTTTGGCATATTCAGCATCATACAGCATTGGCAGGGTTCGAATCACCTCTCCCATATAATCCCGACAGGTATGTAAACTGCAGACAGAGAGAAGAAAAAGAATGGGAAAGAAATACCATATGAAATACCTGCATGTACAATGTATTGTAGTACACACTAGATGATAGAGGTAGTTATTACATTTCACTAGGGAACAAAAATGTTTCACAGAAGTAAAATTAAATGGGAGACAGGGAGAGCCAAGTGAAGTGACTCTTCATTGTAGATCACCTACTTAGCAACCCAAGACAAAAATCCTTGTTCCATATGAAAATTATTGTCAAGGCATGACATTATTTTTTCTCGTATTTGTTACGCTGCAGAATAATTACCCTTTTTACCTGAACTGAGACTATCAGCACTTTCGTTACAGCGCAAAACAAGACCGTACGAAGGTACATCAACCATGTTGGTTGATCCTAGTTTTTCCTTCATTTATATGCAAAAACTGAAGGTATGTTTAATTCCGTGCTATTATTCTTATGAGTGTATGTTATGCTAGGATTGTATGTGTATCTTTAATGTTTTTGAGGTTTGTAGGACAAATTTGGGCCTCTTTTGAAGTTTGGATAGTGGTAAAAGTCCGTATTGGTTTTGACTGTGCTTACGGTACTTGTGAAAGTGATTGATAATTTGTAAAATAATTCTTGGTTATATACTTCAAGGAAGTGTAAGAGATGCTGAAATGTCTCATGATAGTTTATAAGTTATCTGGAGACGTTCATTATTGTTTTGGTGTCATATTTCATAAATTCGGGATGACACGTGAGACCTATTTTTCTTACGCTATTTTAGGACTTCAGTGAATTGTAGTACCTATACGTACAGATTATATAGCGGAGGGATATTTTTAGACGCCAGGTTTAGTGATTCGCCTTACGGTTAGTCTTGTTTATGTCGCCCTTGGTAATATCGAGTTATTCGTTTAATACTTGAAAAGGGGATTTTTGTAATGTGATTTATAGTATGCTGAATGGAGTTTTTATGTAATTCAGAAACGAGACAAAACAACACATTTTATTTTGCTTAAAGAAGACACTTTTTATTAGAGTAAAGAAGTGAAATGAATAGTTATTTGTTAAGAGTTCGAATGTGGATTTTTACTTCTAGTTGCTTAACACTATAGTCTTAAACTTAATTACACCCTTGTAGGTCATGTATTTACTCTAGTTTGCATACAAAGAATGTAATCTAAGGAAAAAGGAACAATTTGGGTATTTTGAATCAATAGTCATTCTTTGTTTCTTTACAGGATTCACACGATTGTTGAATGTGCTTTACAGCGCCACAACTATTAAAGGGAAGCTATTCAAGTCACGCCTCCTGTGTGGTTATTATAACAACGTGGAAGTTTAAACACGGTCTTATAACAATTATGTTTTGAGGTAAAGGGATGACTAAGATTATTCTTATTCATGCAATAAAAACATTACATACATATATCTAGACCTTCCCCTTCTGGCTTTAGTCTGACCCACTTCCTTTCTCTACATCCTTGTCCCATATGAAAATTATGTTTTGAGGTAAAGGGATGACTAAGATTATTCTTATTCATGCAATAAAAACATTACATACATATATCTAGACCTTCCCCTTCTGGCTTTAGTCTGACCCACTTCCTTTCTCTACATCATTCTCTTATCTGAGGCTTAATCAATTCTTGTGGAAATATCTATTAAAGAAAGACAAACATTAGGAATATGGTATCTTGTGCAAATATGCATCTCTCTCATATAGAGAGGTACATGTGTACATGTAATCAGAAAGCAGTTACACACCATATGCCCTCAGGCCTCAACCATAGTGTGCATACGATAACTCAAGTCCTTCATACACACGGTGCTGAAATTGCAGCTTGGGTAAACTTTTGTTAACTGTAAAAGATATGAAAGATAAGGTCAACAGCTCTTGGCATCTTTATATTTATAAGCTGCAAACTATTAATGGTCATGCCTGTAGCTTAAGGTTTTATAAGCATGTTTAAGTTCTCTACATCAATTTTAAGATTACAAAAATTAATTGTTGAAGAAAATAATGAAGTGTTGTTGTCAAGATCACATTTTTTTTTTAATGTGTTGATCTTGGTGTTGTTTGATTCATGTATAATTTTGTTTCCTTCGTTTTACTAGCTCACACGAGTATGGCCACTGCTTCATTGTGGCATATATTTCTTCAATAAATTACTCATGAGATTTTACCTGAAACTAATGTTCTGTATTTTCAAATCAATGTGACCAAACCAGATATTTATTTGCTCTGATATCACATTGTGTCCCATGCAACCGTTCCCCATTAATGAAATGTACCCAATAAAAATCAAAACAAATCCACACACACAAAATCTTCATGATTGGTAATATAGCATCAATACAATATCAAAGTTAGATTTTTTGTAGCTTTTTAACAAATATTGTCATGAGAATACTCACATTGAGCAATATACATCATCAGTGTAAATCACTTTCTGAGAAGCACCCTAAATGAGGATCAAAGTCTAGAGTAGGTTTGATACCATATACAGGTTAACCTGTCTAATATCTCTGATCTTTGAACAGTTTTATATGTTATCATTTTTACACCAAATTCAAGTTTGGACTTCTTAGACTTTTTTTAGCCAAAAAGGAAAAGGCTAAGAAAAAAAAAACTTCTGATTATGGAACATGTTACAGAACAATATTTTCATTCAAAGAAAAGAAAAGAAACTTTAGGAACCCTGAAATGTACACAAGGGCACATTTCCAGATGAGTATCCCTTTCTTTTGTCTGGGCCAAAGGAGATGACATAACACTGCACAGCACTGCAAGAGAAACAAGGAAACGACCAAGGAAAAAAAACTCCCCCAAAACAAGGCGTATCTTCTTATCAATATCACCAGTGAATTTGATACCCTTTTTCAAATTTTTCAAACTTTTTTAATAAAAATAAGGTCCACCCTAGAATTAGCCTTAGACCTTAACCCAATACATGTTTTTACGCACATTTAAAAATACTTACACATTTTTGGCTTAACAGAATTCAACATTAACATTAACATTTTGTACATTAATCTGTTAGATATTTATTTGTTTGACTATACATGTACATATTCATTGCCTTACTTCTTGCATTTGCAACATTTTACATATTATTGTATA
This sequence comes from Strongylocentrotus purpuratus, assembly GCF_000002235.5. NCBI lineage: Eukaryota > Metazoa > Echinodermata > Echinoidea > Camarodonta > Strongylocentrotidae > Strongylocentrotus > Strongylocentrotus purpuratus. The sequence goes on along the minus strand of NW_022145611.1, from coordinate 37,107,404 downwards.
ATTCACTGTATATTTATTGTTATTTTTATGTTTGTGGACCCCTTTGAAAATCAGCTGAAAGGGCCATCCACCATATGAGAGGAAATAAACAAATAAATAAACAGGCTACATTAAGTATCAGGACAACTACCCCCTGCACAATCACCCACCCCCCCCCCCCCCAAAAAAAAAAAAAAAAAAAAATTAAAATTACCAACTGAAAACTACCCCCCCAAAAAAAAAAAATTAACCCCCAGAAATGTTACCCCCTAGGACAGTTACCCCCCCCCCCCCCCCCCCCCCCCGAGGACGATTATCCCCCACCCCTGCAAATTATCATCAGTGATCATGTTTCTAAAGCAGTAATAGAGTCTAGATCTAGTCTAGGTCTATGCCTAATGGTTGCAAGCGAGTGAGGAAGAAAGACAATTTATCTCTAAAATAGATATCCTCATTGAATTCCACACTCTAGCAGTTTCTAATATTTGTTTTTGACGAAATTGAGGTTATTCAGAATAATGACTTTTATTTTATTTTGTATTAGGGGTCTAATTAGACTAGACTCTAGGTCTAGTTCTTAGTAACTAAACGTTAAAGTAAAATTCTCTCGCGGGACCGGCCCGGCCCAGCTCAGCCTAGACCGAATTTTCCGTCTCTTTCGTTCGTTAGCCTCTTATTGGGGTAGGGTCGGCTCTCTCTTTAGAGACGGAAGCCGTTTATACACATGTCCTTGCTAACGCCACGGCCAGTTCTGGTCGTAGCGTTTTGCCCCCAAAATCCCCCAAAATGTCATTTTACCTCGAGCATGTTATATTGTAAATTAGGCCTAGGCTATAATAAATCAGTTCCACTTACCAACTTGACTGAAATAATCAGTTTAATAGTCCCTTTTTAGGAAATTATGGGTCAAAATCGAAATCCATTTTGAAAATCTTTTTCAACATGGATTCCGATTTTGACCCATAATTTCCTAAAAAGGGACTATTAAACTGATTATTTCAGTCAAGTTGGTAAGTGGAACTGATTTATTATAGCCTAGGCCTAATTTACAATATAACATGCTCGAGGTAAAATGACATTTTGGGGGATTTTGGGGGCAAAACGCTACGACCAGAACTGGCCGTGGCGTTAGCAAGGACATGTGTATAAACGGCTTCCGTCTCTAAAGAGAGAGCCGACCCTACCCCAATAAGAGGCTAACGAACGAAAGAGACGGAAAATTCGGTCTAAGCTCAGCCCAGTGTGCCGCGGCACCCCGGTTGAAAAACGGCCAACATGCATGTGTCAATATATTTATGTTGCCTAGACTAGGCTCTAGCTGTCAAGTAAAGTGAAATTTTCCCTCGTTAATCAAGTGATCATGAAGTTAATATATTACAGTGTAGCTGGAACTAACACAACTAAGTATACTTTACTTAACTCCATCAACTTTCTTCATTCCAATTGTACCACCAACATAAATCACGAGAACATTTGCCTCTGTCCCGTCTTGAATTGGAAATTGAGAAAGTACCGATGCACTTCGTCTGATCTCTACCAGGCTAACTTGCTTCTTTGGTACGAATTTTGCATCAGGTGTCGGAGGAGGAGGAGGGGATGGTTGTGGAGCCATTGCGATGGTCGTCTCGCCGTCACCCAATTCCTAATTAATTGGACTCTGGTCCTAGTAGAAAAATGCTAGACAAAATGATACGGGCATCGACATACAAGGACATCATACTGGTCTGCTGCACCAGAGAGAGAGAGCTCGAGTGAGAGCGAGCTAGCTGTTTACGTTTACAGTACACGCGCGCGCACGCTTCAGCTGCGTACCGTACCGTAGTTATAGTTCTGCATGATGTGCTGCATATAATAGTTTTTATAATGTTGTGCCCACACACTTGCGTGTAAAATCTTTGCGGAGGTGGAATGGGGCCGGGGAATAGGGGTGAAATCCCCACATTATTCATGGGCTTATTTCATGAGAAATACAAAAACATGTATCTTTAAATTCAAGTGACCAGAGGCGGGGCAACCAGCTCCGGGGGCATATCCGGGGGCGTTATTTTCTTCTGCGGCACAGATTGGGGCTTTTTTTTTAAAAGGGTCTTAATTGATAAACCCTAACCCTAACCCTAAACTTTCCCATAGGCTCAACACGCACCTAACCCCAATCTGTGCCGCCGAAAAAATAACGCATCCGGGGGACACTATGGAGTGGTGAAGTGTGACGTCATCAAACTACTTTTTTAAGGAATTTCTCAATTTGAACTTTATTTTCCGAAAGAGCATAAAAAATGATGTCCAAATGTCGAAAACCAAGTATGTTAAATATTGGCTGAGATATGACCATCTGAATAAATAGATTTCCGAGGACTCGGTGTTATTTATTATGCTCTGCATGGTTCATTATTCAGATGGTCTTCATTCGGAAAATGAAGTTCAAATTGAGAAATTCTAAAAATAGATTTTCATGATGTCACAGCTTCGGTACTCTCTAGGGGCATAATATGGCCCCTCCCACTTTTTTTTAAAGTACCCTTGAGCCTTTTTACTTCTTATAAGAGCTCAGCTCCAGCGATGCTATGCCTGTGCAAGTTCAGTGGTATTATACATTATCCTTGTCATTTCAAATCAAATAAGTGGGAATTAAAGGACAAAAATGTGTGCAAATTTGCAATATCAGCTTATACAGGCTCGTAAACAGGCATTATCTTATATATCTCTCCCTCTCTTTCCCTTTATCTCTCTTTTTCTCCCCCTCTCTCCCTTTCCCTCCCTCTTTCTTTCTCTCTCATACTCCGCTCATACTTTTCCTGGATCTCCTGTGCTGTATGTACTATTTTCCCTCCCTACCTCTCTTCTATATTTCCCTCCAGCCTTTTTGTTCTCTCTTCTCTCTTATTTTGAACAATCTTTTCATATTATGTCATAATAATGATTGTGGAATAGATTTAAGCAACTGTTAGCTGTTTAGCGAATTTTATTTACTTGTATATAGGTGAACATTTATTTAGAAAATTCATTCACTGTGTGATATGTCTTCATACGATTTTCTGGATAATCACTGTAGTTTATATAGGGTGCGTTCAATCGAATTTTCGAAGCTAGAATCACAAACATGAATCACAATTCAAAACGCCGTTACAAAAAGCAAGGTCACTGCGGTTTGCGTTCAAGCGATTTTTCATCAACGCTGATTCTAGCTCATTGCGAGCCAAACCACTGCGCATCACACTGCGCAGTATGGCCCAGGAACTTCGGCGCGCGCTTTCTGGAATTGTTTACGGCCGACTGTTGACTGCTGTTTTGAGCATAGATCGCAATAATAAGACAAAGAATGAGAAGGTGATAGAAGGAAGAAACAAAGAATAACATAAGGAAAGACAGAAAGACAGAAAGAGAGAGTGATAGAATGCTTAAAACAAAGAATTACATAAAAGGTGATAGAAGGAAAAAACAAAGCATAACATAAGAATAGAAGGAAGAAACAAAGAATAACAAAAGAGAAGGTAATAGAAGGAAAAAACAAAGAATAACATAAAAATAGAAGGAAGAAACAAAGAATAACATAAGGAAAGACAGAAAGAGAATGTGAAAAAAGGAAGGAACAAAGAATGACATAAGGAAGAACAGAAAGAGAAAGTGATAGAATGATTAAAACAAAGAATAACATAAGAGAAGGTGAAAGAAGGAAGAATCAAAGAATAACATAAGGAAAGAAAGAAAGAGAAAGTAACAGAATGATTAAAACAAAGAATAACATAAGAGAAAGTGATAGAATTATAAAAACAAAGAATAGCATAAGAGAAGATGATAGAAGGAAGAAACAAAGAATAACATAAGGAAAGACAGAAAGAGAAATTGATAGAATGCTTAAAACAAAGAATTACATAAGAAAAGGTGATAGAAGGAAAAAACAAAGAATAACATAAGTATAGAAGGAAGAAACAAAGAATAACATAAGGAAAGACAGAAAGAGCAAATGATAGAATGATAAAAACAAAGAATAACATAAGAAAAGGTGATAGAAGGAAAACAAAACAAAGAATAACATAAGAATAAAAGGAAGAAACAAAGAATAACATAAGGAAAAACAGAAAGAGAAAATGATGGAAGGAAAAACAAGGAATAACATAACGGAACAGGCCACGATGGTATAGTGAACGCAAATTGCATGCAAAGCGGGCGCGCGGTTTTTCCCAAACCGGAAGAGGCTTCGTCATACAATCATGATTGAGAACTCCGTCCGTTCAATCGAATTTTAGCGACCGTGATTCTTTTGAATCATGATACAAAACGCATCTTTTTCAGCGTTTCATGTTTGTGTTTTCAAACACGTTTATTTTTACGACCGACGAAAAAATCGCTTGAACGCATTGCGTTTTAAACTAAACGTCTTTAGAAACCGTGATTCTAGGGTGAAAAAGTGTCGATTAAACGCACCCATAATATGTTTGCATAAGTATTTATTTTTTTACGCAATGTACACAATTCTGCAATACAGCTATCTGGCTGCAAATGAATTTTCAATAAAACCATTACCACCAGTCCACCACCGACGATATACATGAATCTGTTGGAATTCTCATTTCCCCATATAATGTGGCTTCTGCTTAGTCAAATTAACGCTTGCAAAGTTTTCAACAGGATTATTGTTTACGGGAACGTACTGGTACATTTTCACATGAGGGCCTCTATAACCCCAAATATATTATTCGGATACTATTATTTTATTATTGCAAAATGTTATTTAGTGATCAATATACGGGCAATATACACAAGACATATTTCGATCTGAAATATTGCGAGTGCAATTGAGCAAAATTGTTTCACTATATGGCAAAATATTATTTAGGGGTCAATATACACCAGGGGCGGCGATTTCTTTTCATGACCGGGGGGGGGGGGACACGAAATGCGAGGGACGAGGGAGCAGTGGCGTAATGAGCAAAAACGTTTTTTTTTTTGGGGGGGGGGCAGAATAAAATCTGCATCACCATCACTCTTACATGTTACGCAGGCCCTGCGAAAGTTTTTCAAAGTTGGAGGGGGGGGCTAAAGTATTTATGATCAGGTAGATCAAAGCAAAGAAAAGTGGAGCGTAAATTGACGTGGGGTCCAGTGGCAAAGCCCGGCGGGTGTCAAGGGGCGGAACCTCATGAAGCTCAGGGGTTTTAGTTATTTAATTACGGTCAGATGAGCATATTTTGATACCTTATTTGTGACACTGGCATGCAAGTCACTTATCGGAGTGGGGTCCAGGGGACTGAGCCCCCAGAAGCTCAGGAGTTTTAGGCATTAAATTACGATCAGATGAGCATCCATGTATGCAGGGGCCGCCTTAGGGCCCTTGGTGGGGTCCAGGGGGCAGAGCCTCTGGAAGCTCAAGCGTTTTAGGCATTTAATTACGGTCAGATGAGCAACCAGGGGCCCGCTTTAAGGCCCTTGGTGGGGTCCAGGGGGCAGAGCCCCCGGAAGCTCAGGTAATACTCATGTCATTTCAACAACATTAATAAATGACTGGTATCGAATTAGAAATAAACCACGTTTTAATTTCATTTGGGGGGACTGTCCCCCCAATCCCCCCCCCCCCCCCATACCAGTATACGCAAGTGTGAGGTAGCATAGTGAATGAGAGGGGTGAAGGTGACGGAACCTCCTCACAGGTTCCTTAGCAAAATTGTATAAAACGAGCAATATACTTTTTTCACACTTCAGTTTCTCGGTATTAACTTGTACATTTTGAAGGATAATTATGTGAGCGAGCGTAGCGACCGCGTGAGAAGATTTTTGCTTTTTTTAAATTTTTTGTCTAAACGCTGCATTCTTGGGCCCTCCAGAGCATGAGTCTTTAGTCAGTATTTGCTATACATTTTTGGGGGCACTTTTTCAAATTTTAAGGGGGGACGACCCCCCCCCTAAAATTGAGGGGGGACTGACAGGTCACTACTTGACGGGGGTCCAGGGGCAGAACCCCCCCCCCCCGCGGAAGTTCAGGTTTTATTTATGTATTTAATAACGATCAGATAAGCATCCAGGGGTAGGGTCCAGGGGCAGAGTCCCCGGAAGCTCAGAGGTTTTAAGTATTTAATTATGGTCAGATGAGCATCCAGGGGTTGAGGTCTAGGGGGCAGAGCCCTCGGAAGCTCAGAGGTTTTAGGTATTTAATTACAGTCAGATGAGCCCATCTTAGGGCCCTTGGTGGGGTCCAGGGGAGGAGCCCCCGTAATTAAGTTCAGGGGTTTTAGGCATTTGATTACGGTCAGATGAGCATATTTTGATACCTCATTTGTGACATTGGCGAGAGAGTCTCGAGCACCGCCGTTTTGCACGGGCCCTGACATGAAGGCTTCTAAATAAGCATATTTTTTCGCCCGCCGGTAAATTTGGGAAATTTTCCAGCAAACGCATTAAAAGGTATGATTTACACAAAAATTGAGAAAAAATACCGAAAAAAATCATGTCATTTCAGCAACAATTTTAAATCACAGGTATCGTATTAGAAATACCCCCCCCCTTCCCCATGCAGTACGCCAGTGCTCAGGGGCTCATGTCTTCTTGCCCTGTAATAAAAAAAACATACACGCTAAACTTTCCCATCCTCTCACAATATTTCCACGATATGCGCGTATCGCTATTATGAGAACCTCCATTGATAAATATAGGTGGATGCGGAATGTTAACTTTCCTTTTCTTTGAATGCAGTGGAATATAATTTATATGTGATTAAATTCTGGTTTTGTTATTTTTTATGTTCCTTTTGGTTAAAAAATACAAACCATCTTTACTCCTTCACTGCTTTTTTTTTGGGGGGGGGGGGCAAAAGTGCTTTTTGCTCCCCCATTTTTTGGTTGGGGGAGGGGTGATATTTAGTGAGGTTTTTTTTTACATGTACCTGTCCCTGCTCCATTTATCAAGATCGATTATTTCGGATAGGCCGAGGAGGGCGACATATTTCAATCCCTCTGATTAATCGTCCTCTTTCTCCTTGCGATCCGCCATCATGGGTTTCCAGAATATTTGGTACTCACATCCAAGGAAATATGGACCTGGTTCCCGCTGCTGGTAATGACATAATTAAAAAAATTATAAATATTATAAAACGGTGAACATGTTGGCTGTGGCATTTTTGTTTGAAAGGGTATCATTACGGGACGAATGAGAGATAAATTGGGCGACAATGCTGCCGTGCGTGGCGGACAAATGGCTACCATTGCAGTGCAAGTGCAGCGTAATGCATTACACGCGCGCTTATGATATTGCCATGCCCATGCCATGCCATGTGTGTGTGTGTAGTGAAATGTCCATGCCGGGTGAGGGCAACCATGGAGAGACTTCAATGACAATGCAATGAGTGACATTTGATATCGATGGTTAACGCATATCAGGGCAGCATGGTGCCAATGCTTGTGAGATTTGTGATTTTTTTAATGTGAGTGAAAATAAACCTAGATCTACCTTGGGAGTTAACGTTTGCTAGTGGACTCTTTTTCTATTCAGGCGCTGGTCCGAGAATAAGGATTGGGCGCTTGTTGAGAAACGTATCCAAAATTTGACCCGTAACTCTGGCGTGGAGATACCCTACTAATACATACCCAAAATGAAGTAAATATTCATTAAATGTCCAAATAAAGATCATGAGTTAAGTCGTTATTTTTATTATCTGTTTCTTGTTAATTTTGGAGTATTTTTCGGGAAAACGTTGATATCAGTATACACTTTTCACAGGTTTCATGGCAAACCGCTGCACAATACAAGTACATACCGATGGTGGGTTGCGGGCGGGCGCTCGCCTGTGTGGAGTTATCTGCCGTAATGTCTCGGATCCTATTACGGTAGATAACTTCACACAGGTGCGCGTCCGCCCGCAACCCGCCACCGGTACTCAATTTGTCAGCGTTTACGAGGATATTCTCGTTTTTGCGGACGGTCCTCATTCCCGGACCAGCGCCCCTACTCCAGACCTGCCAACCAGTACGATTTAGTCGTATTTAGTACTATTTTTAGAAGCAAATACGACAGTACGATTTTCCTGAATAAAATATGATTTTCAACAAAAAAACAAAATACTATTTTATTTTTATTTTTTTAATATTTTTTTGTTTGTATTTTGTGTGTTAGCTATTTTCAATGGCAAAATGCCCATTCTGTCCTGTAAAGTATCCTACAAGCATCTCATATTGGAAATTTGGGGATGTTCATTGGTTCATCGAACACAACTGTCGTGACGAAATAATGTATATTCAACAAATGATCCATAAAAAAATTCTTCCTGTATGTAGGAACTGTAAGAGGCATTGATCCACGTAACAGTCCGTGTTTATTTTTAATAATACAACTTTTGTGAGTAAAATACAACTTTTGGGATTAAAGAATACAGTTTTTGGACTCCAGAGGTTGGCAGGGCTGCTACTCGGCGGAAAATGCAAATACACACATTTGCCAATTTGAAACTCTTATGATAATAGCACTTAGTTTAGTGTATCAAAGTGGCTTCCTAAGTATCGGTTGTGTGCATGTCCAGACCCATTTTTTAATCTGCTTGAGACTTGAGTGTTTGGCTATTGAAACAAACATTCTGGTTTGAATTCTATGGATTAAAATGGCATCGCAATACACTCCTTCTTATTGCATTGCCCTGTAATGTAACTATGACGCTTTTAGAGTTATAGAAATTTTGACAATGATTGTCGTTATGAGTTGAATCCACTTTAAAAACCTTTTATAACACTTCTGAATTTTATTTTCTTCTATTACTCTTTCAGCCGTGTATGTGGCAACAGGCATGGACTGATCCGTAAATACGCCCTCAACATCTGCAGACAGTGCTTCAGGCAATACGCCAAGGATATTGGGTTTGAGAAGGTATGTATAGTATGTTATTCTAATAAGTTATTATAAGATTGAAAAATAGTATGTAAGCTTTCCCATATATTTATTCCAATGTGGGAGAAGTAACTGTTTTTTTTGTCCAATTCTAGTGATTCAAAAGATGGTATAAAATAAGATTTCCTTTTTACAACAATCCACCTTTCAGAATATGCATGCTTTCTTCCACAATGCCCATCACCAGTAGTCTGCTTTACCTCCCGGCCCCCCCCCCCCCAACTCCGAGAACGGACGGACCCCATGCGTGTTGCCAAAATGTCCTTTTCGTAACAAAAGAAAAAGGTCGACCCGTATTGACTTTACACACCGGACTTTTGCTGAAAAAGGCTTGTATACAAAAGAAAAAGGTTGAGCCGTATTGACTTTACACACCGGACTTTTGCTGAAAAGGGGGGGTCGGTTGGAACACGCATATGCGTACCCTAAATAACACTGAGTGGGGGGGCCGGGCTTTACCTACAGCAGTCTTTTTCATTGTGCAGCTGTTAACATATTCAGCCTCAAGATACATTCATGAATATTTGCTGCATGAAATGAGAGAGTATCTTGATAGTGCCATAATGTGTACAGTAACAACAGCGTACTAAATTTATCTGAGTTAAGTCCTATACTACATCTAGTAAACTCTTTGAACACCAACTAAATATATGTATATGTTCTTGTTCTTGCATCAGATGGACTAACTTGGGATCAGTCATTCTTGCACCACCTTCAGATGGACATGGCATCATTGCTTTGTGATCGTCTAGCATCAACGGCTCGACTTCCTTTTTGTATTCAACCAATGTACAGCGGTTAACCATCGCTGTTCATCTATCTGATGTCACCAAGCATTGGATGATGGCTGGATTGAGTTCATCAGTGCCCGAAAACCACCTCCATCGAGCAATGGATCTGAAATATGATTCATTGAAATGACATTGAAGAACTGTTCCCATAAAGGTGTTTGACATGTCAATTTGAAGATGATGCAATGAAGAATAAAAAGTAAAATAAAACAAAATGGCATCCTTTTACTTTTTGTGTACCAGTTCATCTTTGATTTTGTGTTGAAAAGGGGGCACATGGACAAAAGAATAAATCCTGCATTGAGGATATTTTTTTTTTTAATCTTAAAGAACTAGAAACGAGAGGTGTCGTTCAGGACATCTGTGTGTCCTGTACGACACTGACTCCTGATGATCTTTCTTGTTTTTTTCCATTTTGTGCACAGACGAAAACCACTTGGTTAACTTCAGATGGCAATTGACTTTAGTCAATTCTGGCATCACTATGTAATGACCAGAACAAAATATTTCATAAATTATTTATATAGCTTTTAGGCTTGAAAATATTATTGAAATGTGCTCCTTTTCATTCACAAAATTAACCATTTGTGTGTATTTTGAGAGAGCTTGATAGCAGCGATATCATAATGTCGGTCACATTCTAAGAACCTTGGTGTGAATTTTGAGGAACAGGAATGAAAGTATTCTAAACTTTTGGGGATTTCATTGTCTGAGTCTTCGTTGGGAAGCCATTTCAGTGTTAATAATATTGATACAAGAGTGAGAGCAATGGACCTACAAAGTAGTAGGTCCATGGTGAGAGATAGTTGACTTTTGCTCAAGAGGTTACAGAGTGGGATTATGTGAAAGATGTCAGCCGTAGGGAGATTCTTTACATTCAATACTTGGTTTATTTTACTTCATTTATTGGTCTGAACTCTGTAGGAACTAACCAGCAGCATAGGCAAAAGGGGTCAGTTTACAACTAGAATAATATGATGGTTACAATAATATTATAAAAAACATAGCATGTACAAAAGAAATACACAAAAACATGTAGTAAAAAACAAAACAAAAGATACAGAGAAATGAGAAAATAATACATTGCATCAGCAAGCCTTTACATGTGATGTCAAAGAGATAAGGAAGGGGAGATAAAGGTACAGAGGGAGATAGCTGAGGAGAGAGAGGGGAATAGAATGATATTAATACATGTAGACATAGGAAGGGATAGAAAAAAGGAGGAGAAAGTAGATGCGATTTCTGCAAATATACATAAAGTATTGTTGCTAAACAATACGATGGAAAATAAATATACAAATACTTCAATGTTCAAATTATATGCTTGGAAGCCAAAATTATGCAAGCGAGATGATAATTGTTGGACACGTGAAAAGAAAGGTGGAAAAGGGAAGAGACAAGGATGGACAGGGGAAAAAAGAGGAGGACAAAGAAGAGGAAGATAAATGAAGGTAAGGGAGGAAGACCAGGACGAGAGAGAGAGGAGGGGGGATGCATGCAAAAAGTTACATTTACAACAAATTAAAACAAGTAGGCTCTGAAACGTGATTATACATCGTACAATCCAGGCATGCATGCTTAAATAATAATGATTCCATCATGTTTTCAGATAATATGCTACGAAACCGTGGGCGAGGGCAAGATAAGGGACATTAGATTTACAATATCTTTCAATAATGCAATTAGTTGTAGGAAAACTGGACATGCTTCTTTTTTTTTCTATTATGTTTTTTGATCAGGATTCAACAAATTTACTTTGGAGAATGTTTCCTACCATGAACAATGGTGTGCATATTATTTTGTTGGTACATTTTAATAGTAAGAAAGGCTTGTGTTCATGAAATAAAACTTCAGTTAACAACCAAGTTTATCATCTAATTTGCAATGAACAGTGAAAAATATCAACCTTCTTATATCCTACAGAGTGATAGAAGGTGAAATTCCTCATTTTCATAATTTTGTTTTTATAGGAATACAGGTGTTGTCTCATTCACCATATATTAGGTTGAAATGAATTTTAGTTTGCTTTTCTGACTGAAGGCCTACCGTAAGTGTGTGTGAGGCATTAAACTTGTACTTCCTCTAAGTCTCGCTCTAAGCAGGGATGTGATAGAGAAGGACTGGAATCAAGCCGCTCTCCTTTGACCCCATGCTCCAAGCCGCCGAAAAGTTATGCGCTAATCTTCAACTGTTGACCAGGTGGTGAGATAAGAGAGCGCATGACATTTCAGGATTTAGAATTCCTACATCAGAAAATGGTATCACAGCAACTGTTCGCTGTCCCTTCCAATTATTTCTCATCCATTGTTGAATGTGTAAAGAGTAGAACAAGCGAACACAAACTTGTGTAATTTCATCCTTTTTTAAACTTGAAAAATACAAAAAAACACGCGAAAACACGCATTAGCAAACTTAATGTTATTGAAGATTGTAAATCATGGATCAAATAACGGGACATTAAAGCATGCACAAATTAGCGCATCATCCTAAAATATTGAGTTTTTGACAAGATGTAATTTTTCTTTTACCAACTGTGGCACACAAATGAAAGGAAGGATGGAGTTCTAAATTTGAAAATTTGTTTGATGTACTATTGCCAATAAAATCCCCATATAAAGTTTTTGATTTACACTGAAATTTTGCCGGTAATTTAATATTTTGTAATAAATGTAAAATTGGTGCCAGGCTTCCGAAAGTCTTCGCAGTGGAAGCGCGGTTCGGAGCATGGAACTTCAAAGCCAAGTGGAATGTTACACATCCCATTGTTATGCTTTAGAACTCAAGAATGCGTTTGAATAAATTACAAGAGTTTCGTCTCCTTTTCTTTCACCTCCCTGCTCTAAGTAAACCTCTGAAGCATGTTGATACATTACATGTACATTATTCATCAAAATGCACTGAGCAACTTACAATGGAGTAATTCACATATTTGCCTCTAAATCTAGAAAAGTGGAATGGGCTACCATAAGATGACAAATAAATATGCGTGACCAACATTTTGATTTCAAAACACAATATCGACAACGAGCCTTTCAAGACAAACCTACAAACTGTAATGATTTTTTCTCCTGCCCCACCCCCTTGGTTATTTTGTCCCTTTTCACTCTCCATTTGGCTGTATTCTCCTCTGCATTTTTCTCATTTTATTCTCATCTCTCTTTCTCCCCCTCCCCCCTCTCTCTCCATCACATTTGTTTGTTTCATCTCGATCTCGTCTCTTTCACCCACTCTTTCTCTTTCTCTTTCTCTTTCTCTTTCTCTAATCTCTCTCTCTCTCTCTCTCTCCCTTTGTGTTTCTCCTTATAAGTCTTTCTTCTCTTTTCATTCCTTTGTTTTTATTTCCTGGGATCCCTCCAATTAAAAAGAAAAGAAAATGGAAAGGGGAAAGATAACCTATTTCCTTCAAATCTTATAGCAAGATATCCCCACCTCCATCACAACATGGTCATCGTCTCCTTGATTATCTTTAAAATAATCAACTCCATTATTCGACAGAAAGAGATGACGCAACCAATTGAAACCCTCACTACAATGTTCACACTTAACCCAGGTAAAAAAATTAAAATCATGATAGGGGAGGGATTGTCAAGAACAGATCTTTATATATATATATATTTTTTGGGGAGGGGGGCACAAATATAATTGGGGAAAAATCTTGAATGGAAATTAGAATAGATAAAAATGGACACATTCTGAATGTGATTTCCTATCAAATGGAAGATATCGGATGACAAGACCTATAAAAAATGAGTATTGCGATAAAAATACTTTCAACATTTCACAAGGATTACATGATGATATCATTTTTAGTGTTGAGTGCAGTGGGATTGCGTAAGCCAAACTCCTCGCGCTAGCCATATCAAGAGAGGGCGTGAAAATTTTTGCGACAAATGTTATTCACGTGTACAACTAAGTGGACTCCCGGGAGTTTATTCTGTCTCAGAGACTGAGAGACGAATTAATCACTTTTTCTAATTATTCAGAGTTGCAATACTTTGGAAAATGTTGGCATTAGTTTCAAACACTTCAAATCCGCCTATAGGTAAGTTCATTTTATTTATGAATTATTGGTATGTGTGTGTTTTGACTGATTAGTCTACTTCTGTTCGATCTCTGAGTCCGAGCTCGCTCTTCGCGGAGGCCCCGCGGCGCGCGGGTGCAGTCAGATGCAGAGCCGAGCGCATCCCCAGAGTGCAGGGTGCAGAGCTGTGTGTGTGTAAGGCGAGTCTGACAGTCGCGATTTTGTAATGTGACTACCGGTACAAGTACAAACAAATATACAATTGATGAGTGTGATCAGCGCTCAAAATACACGGGGGCGGTGGGCGATTCGCCCCCGTGAGTGAGCTACAAAATCGCCCCCGTCAGGTTGCTCACGGGGGCGATTGCAAAATTAAAAATCGCCCCGGTGGAATTATGAAATAAACATAGGTCTAATCTTTTCTGGTATATTCTTTAACACAATATTGAGTTTCAATTTTCAAACCTTAAACCAATGAAATGGAACTAAGATTAGCGTGCAAGATTTCTCGTTTTATGAGTAGGCCTATTATTACCGATTCAGCTCGCAGTGCAGTGCCGCCGTCAGCAGTGGTTATAGGCCTACTGCGCCGCTAGTAGCGGTGCGTGTGCACGCTGCCGCGCCATGTCTGCTGGAGCTGGAGGCGATCGGGCAAGGGCAGAAACATGGTCATGGCCTGGAGAAGTTTTTCGTTGTCAGCAAATAATGAACCTCGACCAGTAAATCAATATTAGGGACTTTTAGATAATTTGCACGATGAGAACGTGGACTGCAACATGTGACCTCCTTTTAAGGCACTGCCAGTGCTTAAAAGGACGTCACATGTGATTGCCAGTGCCTTAAAAGGACGTAACACGTCCACGTCCACGCAAATCTAAAAGTCCCTTTTGAGGAGAAGAGGAAGACAAAAATGTCGTGGAATGATATGGTAACATGGGCAGATCTGCGGGGGGGGGGGGGGGGGGGGTAGGGGGTTTAACCCCCTCCTCCCACCCCCCCCCCCCCCTTCCCCGGCCCCCTTGGGCTGCCAAGTGAAAATGTGATATTACTTTCACCTATCTCAGATAACCCTAAGTTTTTGGTTGCTGCTTTATATGTAGTTGATAATGGATGATTAAAATAAAGAGAGAGAGAGAGAGAGAGAGAGAGAGAACCACCATCATTTTGCAATGGTTCAGGGTTCGTTTAATGTACATTTGAAACCATTGCTTAGCGTCTCAACCCTAACAAAATAGCAAAACTATTTTTGAGGAAAAGCATTATACTGAATTAAATAAAGAATAATAGCTTTATATTGGATCATACTAATACTGATACGGGCTTAAGACATTGTGGTATTTGTATAGAGGTATTCCAAAATGAAATTCTGATAATCAACATTTGTTCTGGTATCATATGTATATACGCATAATACAACTGATCTTTATGATTTCTTAACGTGACATAGCCTCTTCTCCCTCTGCAAACAAAACAGAAAACAAGGTTATTTAATAAAAGGACCATGCGAAAAATAATCATTGTGATTCAAATTGATGCAAGGATTTTTTTGAATAAAAAATTCACTGGATCTTCTTTGTAAAAACGACTTTTACAAATCTCAGCCATGCAATTCTGCCACTGTGCTGTAAGATCACTTTGAGATTAGGAGAAGTGTATTATGTAATGGGTATTTTAAATTGAATGGAACATCTCAACTCAGTAAGCATGGCTGAGATTTGTAAAAGTTGTTTTTACAAAGAAGATTCGCTTGTGTTCAGTAAGTTAGCGACTGTAATCTAAGCAATTCATCATTACGAACGCTATTAACTTAACTGTAGGTGTTATTTTATGACATTCAGCTATATCCTTGTATCTCCCAGTATATCCTGATAAATTGCCAATCCTAACCAGGAGTGTATGTTTCTTTCTTTTCTCAGCGGCACTCCTCACAGCAGAGTGCGTGACAGGGAAGGTGAAGGTTGAATGGGGATCTGCTAACGCCCTCAAGCTGTCTGAGTAAGTTCTTTTAAGGCTGTTTTTTCAAATAAAAATTGACATTATGCTCATGCACATGCATGGAATAACGAGGTTACAGTCCCTCTGTTGCTTCTTATTGAGGAACCGTTTGTAATTTACAGTTTCAGCCCCAACTTTGTCCATGCATCAATCTTGTGCTTAACAACTGTCTGATTCTTAGCCAATTAAAAAACCAGGCAATGACTTTGAATATGTTTGTCCCAAATTTGCCATTTTTGCAGAAGAAATTAATATAAATGCCGTTTAATGCCCTCTTAAACTGAGTGAAATATTAGCATTACAGTTAATTATATACACTTTTCTCTCAATAATAATCACCATGTCCAGCACTCTTGTATCATGATGGCAAACCATAGACGAACAGGAATGTTTTTAAACTGTGAAGAAATTAGCATGTGATTCTCATTGGTACCTATATTAATATCATATAGGTTTTCACTGTTGAATAACAATTATTTATGATCCCCTTTCATTTATATTTGTTGTGTTTTCTTGCAGTGCTGTGACATTGACATCGTCTACAGCTATCAGTCGTTACCTGGCTAGGACTACTCCTGAGAGTGGTCTCTATGGCAAGACCAGTCTGGAAGCTTCTGAGGTGAGCAATTCCTTTCCTATTAAAAACAATGGTGAAGACATTTCTATAAATCAAAATCATACGGTCAGTTTCTATTAGGTCTAATTAGGTCTAATTTTAAGTCAAAAGGCAGCAAGTCCTAATTTTGTTTTGCATTGGAAGGTATTCATGTAAACATGATACATGTGTAATTTGTGTTTTCAATACATTGCAACATTAAATAACTTCCATTTGACAGAAGGAAAACAATATAATTAGCTTAAAACATTGATGTTGCATAACATGAACAGATTACAGTCTTCAAATCCAAGTTAACTTACAATTATTATATTGTTTACTTTTATTTACCACTTGATTTCTTTCTTTATGACATATATCAGGTGGACCACTGGTTGGACTTTGCCAACATCCGTGTTGGGTCATCCTCGGACTTTCACCAGGCTGTGGCCTACCTGGACAAGATCCTTGGCCCAAGGACATTCCTGGTTGGACATGAGCTGACCATTGCTGATTTTGCAGTGTGGGGTGCCTTGAAAGGTAATTCAGTCTACATTTTTATTCTAGGTTTCTATTGCATGCAGTGGAACAGATATGGATTAGAATTATTAAAATGATGGCATTCTCAAGCTGTAAATGGTGCTTTAGTTTTAAGGCCTGCGTATGGAGTTCTTCCAAAGCATGCTCTAGCTTGACAACGCCCTCACTCT
The DNA here is from genome assembly GCF_000002235.5 of Strongylocentrotus purpuratus. Lineage (NCBI taxonomy): Eukaryota > Metazoa > Echinodermata > Echinoidea > Camarodonta > Strongylocentrotidae > Strongylocentrotus > Strongylocentrotus purpuratus. The sequence goes on along the minus strand of NW_022145611.1, from coordinate 37,090,445 downwards.
AAATAAGGAGATTAGAAATATGAATAAAGTTCAGTTGTAATGAACACTTAATTAACCATACTGCATTTTGCCATAAATATTTTGTTGTCAATCTTAATGAGAAATTGCTTAACTAGGATATATCTAGAATATATTTCGGTACCAACAGTTCAGTGTAGATAATTTTATTGTGAAATATAAACTTGAGCTTGTGTAAAGTGAGAGTCTAATTTGTAAAAAAATCATGAGATATATATGCAGAATAGTGTATTTTGTACTTCAGAAGTAGTATTAAATCAGTTATATCATGTGTTCTCTTGTCTTTTATTCTACTTTCCAAAGGGAGTAATCCATGGAGTAAGATGGTGACCCAAGGGAAAGCCCCTACCAACGTGATGCGATGGTTCAGCTTCTTAGGATCCCAAGACCAGTTCCAGAAGGTCATCAATGCCCTACCCGAGTCTGCCAGACAAGAATTGAGTGTATGTATTGAATAAAATAACAATGGTTTTATTACGTTTTTCAGTAGTATTGATCATTAAACATGTACATGTAGGTGTGGAGAATAGACTGAAGAGGACATATGAAGAAATACATGGTTGTGAATACCGTACCTGCAATGTCTAGGTTTATTCAAGGTTTTCTTCCTCGATAATTGTGATTTTGCCTTCTACTGTCCCTTGTACACATGTATTTTGCACATATCTTTATGTTTACCTTTGTTTTTTTCTTATCTCTCTCTCTCTCTCTCTCTCTCTCTCTTTTTCTTTCTCTCTCCTATACTCCACAATCTACCTTCCCAAGAAATATACCAGATAACCCTTTCGCAGCCTATTTTAATGTTTAGCATATCCAAGTGTACACTGGAAGGATCAAGAACATGTTACCTTGTATGTTCTGTTGATGGGTTGGGCATGAAACCTGATTGCTTGTCTTGTTTACATAGAAATCCTATGATGATAGCAGATCAGTGACAGCTGTTTTTATTAGTCATTGAGCCATAGGGTGATATTAGAAATGAACGGAAAGAATATCTCGGGTGTTCTCTGCCTTTATTTTATACTAAGGAAGAAGAAGAATTCATTGGCAATGATAAACTTACAAATATCTATCACATTCCTTACCTATATTGAAAGATATTATCTGACTACTTTAAAGACAATTATGATATATCAACAATTAATTAAATCATATGTTGAAAGGCATTTTATGACAAAAATATGAATTACAATATACCTTCTGAGAGCGAGAGGACAAATGACCAAAAGAAAAGCAAGAGAGGAAAGAGAGTTGTTCTTTGTATAAGCGTACAAAGCTGTACATGTATAGTTATTTTCTTCAACTCTGAAATGGTGTTGTTTTGGATTTTCTTTGTTTGGTTTTACAGGGATCTGATAATGTGAGTACCACATTGTCAGTGTGTATTGCATATGCCTTATCATTGAAAATGAAAGTCATGTTCTTGCATTTAAAATAAATCCATCGTCATGCAATTGAAAATTTTGCTGTTTAAATTCAAGTTTTGCAGTGTTAGCCATTCAATCTTAAACATTTGCAATTTGTAATTTTGTTTTAAATGTTACAGTAACCATTTTAAAATTTCGGCTTTCGTTTGCCTTAATTTTACTATTTTCTGAACGTTTAAATTCCACAATTAGTTTTTAGCAGGACTAAGAATATTCATGAAATCAGTCATTGAGAGTGCGACATAATCCCTTTTATAAGCATTTTACTTCCTTCATTATTGTCAACTGCCATTTAAAAAAGAAGAAAACTATCCTTCAGACCAATTAGAACTCTGATGAATTTCATGGAATTTGTAAATAAAACTTCATCAGTTGCAGTGTGAGATATTATCGTGGTCATTTGATTTGAAATTCCTATTTTTAATTTCCCTTTACTGCATCATGAAGATGTATATCTTCTCTTCATTTGTATACAATTTTATGAAATCAGTTTTGTTTAGTTCAGTTCAGTATTAACCCTCAGTTGCCCTTGTTAATTGAAACTGTTTGCCATTTTGCCGTTCATCTGCCCTTGTACATTCACAGCTGTTCTTCTGGATTTATGTCAATTGGGCAATTCCACGGTAACGGAAGGACACTCAGACAAGATTTTTGAACTTCAGGTTCATACTAAAAGAACTGTTTTATTAGTATAAGATGTGAAAAAGTACAGATATAATACCTATATAAGTGCCTTTAATTCTCCCAAAAAAAATTGTCATTATAGTTAAGTAGTTTAAGAATGTGCATATTAATTATCTCGGTAATGGAAGGACATAAAAATGGACATGGTTTTTCCAGTTAATTAGTGTTTATCCAAACTTTGTGAAGTTGATGAAGCTTTCCACTTGACTGAAACACATTTTGTTCCCCATAGTTTAATACATACTAATAAAACATTTCTTTTAGTATGAACCTGAAGTTCAAAAATCTTGTCTGAGTGTCCTTCCGTTACCGTGGAATTGCCCAATTGCTATTCATTTTACTCAAATTACTTGTCACAGAGATACTTTTTACTTTCATTTCACATTGTCATTAATGCTAAAGTTAAGCAAGAAAGACTGAGATTTTCAATATTATTCCCCAAATTTATTGAGCTCATACACATTATATTGTCTTGCATTCATTGTACATGTATATTATTAATTTTGCCTCAATCCCCCTTTCTGTTTTAAAGCTTCTGTGAAATGCTGTCCATTATACGACTGAAGCTTTTACAAAATTATATGAAACTTGGCTACCTGCTGTACAATTTCACCATAACTATTGGTTGTTGCATACTGTTACAATATTTGTTACTCCATTGGTGACTCATTAATTAGCTGTGAAGTTAATGTCATTAAATGATTCCTTCAGTAGTTCACAAACCCAGTATCATGTACAAGAATCCAAGAGGAACACAAACTTGTGTATGATGAGATACATTATCTATCTATCTCTCTTGTTTTACAGAGCAAGAAGAAGGATGTAGGTGGGTACGTAGAGCTTCCAGGAGCCGAGATGGGCAAGGTTGTAGTCAGGTTCCCACCAGAAGCTAGTGGGTAAGTACAAAACATGAAAAGTCTACTAAGGTACACCTAGTACAGTGGGTGAGACATTTATTATTGCCTAATCTAAATCTGTATGAATAAAGATTACTTTTAATTCAAAATTGTGAACTATTTATGTGAGATGTGTATGGAAACAACAAGTCATACTTTCTAACATCTTACATTATATGTAGTTCAGGGTGATTGAAGTCATATAAATGAAGATTAATTAGTTAATCTCTGTTTTAAAATTCAAAAAGGAAAACCCTATACATAATATTTTGCCACATTTCCAAGACCATGCAAGTTGTTGCTGTGTCACAGTATGCCTAATTTACAGAGATTGTTGTAATAATAAGAATAATAAGACAGTGCTTTTACAGCACATATAACTACTGTAGTGTCTCTATGTGCTCAAGAAGAGAGATATAAAAGGGAAAAAATGTGCAGTAAATGACGACTGTAACTCATCCAAATGCTGTTTACACAGGTATGCTTAATAGAGAGTTTTAGATTTATATAAAGATTGCTGTATAACTGATAGTCTCACAGAACATTCCTAAGAGCCTTCATATGCAAGTTTCTTGTAAAGAATCAAATGCCAGTGATTGCACAATCTCAATACAATGTTTGTATGCAGAACAAAACAATGTTATCTGTTATATTAATTTGTTTTCATCATCTTTCAATCAGATATCTGCACATTGGGCATGCTAAGGCAGCCTTATTGAACCAGTATTACCAGCTGGCCTTTGAAGGGAAGTTGGTCATGAGATTCGATGATACCAACCCTGCCAAGGAGAACATGGAATTTGAGAAGGTCAGTTGTCTGCCATTCCTTTCTCCTCAATTTCCATGACCTGTGAAAGTTCCCATACAAAATGGAGGAAAATTGCTTCTATATTTCATTGTATGGAAAAATGTTAAGGTTTTGATTTCTGAAGGTTCATATTCAGATATGTAAATATGATAGGTAATTGATCTGTCTGAAGATCTTACTATAAGAATTTTAAAAGGGCAATAATTGGTTTTTAGTTGGGAAATTAACTCATGATGACTAAAGGTTTGAGCCCTTTCTGCGGTTATACTTGTGTTGCATTTTTCAGGCCATTGAACCAGATACATTCACCCACAATTCGAATTATTGTGTATTGGTAATTCATCTGTTCTTTTCTCTCAGGTTATCCTAGAAGATAAAGCAATACTTTGTATAAAACCAGACATCTTTATGGGTACTGTGGACTCCACTGACTATATTAATCTTACGTTATGATCTGATCATTCTTGCATTGTTATTTCCTCATATTACCCTGAAAGATCAAACCAAACATCTTCACTCTTGTGATCTGATCATTCTTCTGTTGTCTTTTCTCTCAGGTTATCCTTGAAGATGTAGCCATGCTGGGCATCAAACCAGACATCTTCACCCATACGTCTGATTCCTTTGATCTGATCCAGTCCTACGCTGAGAAGCTGATCAAGGAAGGCAAGGCCTACGCTGACGACACTGAGCCCGAGGCCATGAAGAAGGAGCGAGAGCAGAGGGTGTACTCCAAGAACTGGCATAATAGTAAGTCTCCTTTACTGCCCAGAACTAAACAGATTCAAATATGAGTATTGTAAACAGGTTTATTGATTCTGTAATGGATATGCTGTAAAAAAAAAAATATAGTTTTAACACTACCACTACAGTAATCTTTCATTGTCCAGAGCTAGAAGGTTGTAAATCTATATAATGTCAACCGTTATTGACTCTTAGTGCTGTCAATCTATGTCTTCAAGACAATATGTCATGATGTTGAATGTTATGTCATGGGACATTATTACTGCGATTTATAGTATCTTTATAAAAAAATTGAGTGTGCTTAAAGCAGGAAGTAAATTATTTGGTAGTATTTTTATTTGTTCTTTATTTCTAATTCATAGAACAGAAGTTGAGAATGAATTGATATATTAAAAGGCATTAAAATGAACCATGTAAGATCACTCACAAGAAATAACTAAAGATTTCTATCCTAGTAACTCGCTATGTCTCGTGATTAGAGGTTTTAACTGATGAAATGTCTTTTTAAAGTCAAATAATGACAATATCTGTGAGCTTATAAGCTGCTAATGTCCTTTCTCGATGTTTTTTTTCCAGCTGTAGAGAAGAACTTTGAGATGTGGAACGAGATGGTGAAGGGAAGCGCCACAGGTCAGAAATGTTGTCTTCGGCTCAAGATTGACATGAAGTCTGACAATGGCTGTCTGAGGGATCCAACCATGTACCGCTGTAAGAATGAAGTCCATGTACGCACTGGTACCAAGTACAAGTAAGTCATCCAGTCATTGGACCATTTTTAACATAACAATTTAGGATTCAAATTTCAGGACACAAGTGGGATCTCCTCTATGAATCATTTGGATGAAAACAGCTTCCAATGAAGTCATTTGCTTTGTAAAATATGACAGGAAATTTTTTTTTAAAGGAAGAAATACAATCATTTAGAAAATTAGGAGAGATTTATGTGATTTTGTCACCTCTCTTTTGTGTAATACTTAACTTACAGAGAAGAAAACTGAACAGCAGCTTAGAACCATTGTTATCTTCATATTATGAATTGTGAATTGAAAAAAACACATGAGTTACCTCTGGAAGATCGTGTCATATATCATACATTCTGATCTGATATTTGTTTTTCCCATTCTTTCTTCTGCCAGGGTGTATCCAACCTATGACTTTGCTTGCCCGATCGTTGACAGCGTGGAGGGGGTGACACACGCTCTACGTACCACTGAATATCATGACAGAGATCCACAGTTTGATTTCATCATTGATGTGCTAGGTCTACGCAAACCACATGTATGGGAGTATAGCAGACTCAACCTACAATATACTCTGCTCTCTAAGAGAAAGCTCACCTGGTTTGTGGAGAATGGATTGGTAGATGGATGGTAAGTGGAAGGGAAAGTGATAACGGTCATAATTTTAGTTTACTGGTAGGGTAAATCTCAACACAGAAACATTAAAAGTTACACAAAATGCATTTGTTTTCAAAATCTCTTGGTTAAAATGATCCACTGGAGTAAATAATACAAATAAAATAAAAACTAAGAGTTAATTTTGTAAGTCTAATTCCTTATCTGTTAGGGAATGTGCATGTTTTGTGCAATAGAAATCTGCTAAAGAGAAGGTTGAGTTCTGGGAAAAGGTGAAAAATAATTTGTGAGCACTATCATTCTTATTATGCAAGTGTAGAAGAACATCAGATAAGACATGTTCCCTGAAAAGCATGGCTCTTCAAATGCCTTTATATTCTAAATATGTGATGTAACATCGTAAAAGTCGGGGGTAGGATTTTTACGCCACGTGTTCATGTAGTCCCATATACATCTTTCTGTGTACAGTGTTTGTAACTTTACCAAGACTTGGCCAAATTTCTTATCATTTTGATGATCCCAGAACCCTGCAATACACACAAATTTTTATATGCTAGGTGATCAACCTTTTCTGGTCGATTCCACACCGTTTCTTTCACAATGCAATCGCATGACCAGAACTCAACTTCATCTTTAAAGCACAACCTTAAGTTTTCTAAATGTTTATGTTGAGCTATTTATGGGCTAAAATAGGGCATTAGTGATTGTCAAAGGCATACACATTGCTAAAGAGCACAGTTTTTCTCTGTTTCACAATATGCAAAGATCTTTTTTCTCATTTAGATCTATATGTGCAGTTGTGTAAAACTAACACATTTATAGCTTCCACAGAGATCTGTAAACAAAATTATATGGACAAAATGAAATATCAACTTGCATAGGTACTGTCTTAACTCTTTTTTAAAATATGTTTTGTGTCTCAGGGATGATCCTCGGTTCCCAACTGTACGTGGCATCCTCAGGAGAGGCATGACTGTGGAGGGACTGAAGCTCTTCATTAATGCTCAGGTATGCACATGGTATTTACTGAGAGTGAGAGATGGGAGGGGAGAGGGGAAGAAATGATAGAGGGAGAGATAGAGAGAAGGGGAGTGGTCTGTTTATTGAGGGACTGAAACTGTTCATCAATGCTCAGGTATTTACATCTTATTTACAGAGTGTGAGAGAGGTGCAAATAAAATAAAATAAATGGCTCAGAGAGGGGGAGAAAGGAAGGGGAAGGGGGGGTTGTTTATGGAGGAACTTGGAGGCCGCCATCCTTATCAAGCTTTGCTTATGATTGCGGTCTCCTGCACTTTTCCAACAGAATAGTTGGGATAATAGTTTAAATTTATGATAATATGTTATGGAAATATTAAGTTTTGTTATTATATGTACATATATTATGTAAAAAAACATTTTGACATGAAGAAATTATTGTTTGTATATATTGTATTATACCTTACATTTATATGTTCTTTGTTATTCAAAAATGCAGAAATCAAATCAAATCAAAACTGAAACTGTTCGTCATTGCCCAGTTAGTTATATGAGAGAGAGAAAGAGTGTTTGTGTGTTTTTCTCTCAGCATTAAGCTACAGGACATACATAAATATATTTAAAATTAAAAAAAAACAATCCTGTTGTACTATTTCAGCACACCTCATACCTATCTCATTAAATCAACTTAACTTATGTCAGGCCAGTTGCTTCTACTCGATTCAGTGCAGTACTGTGAAGTATAATGATAGCAATCAAGTTCTTATGAATATAAAACTGTAATAGTACAAATTTAATCAAATCAATAAATTCCAATATCTCATTTTGATTAGAATAATTGTTTTATTTCAATATGAAGGGATCCTCGAGATCTGTTGTGATGATGGAATGGGATAAGCTATGGAGCTTCAACCGAAAGGTCATTGACCCCATCGCTCCAAGGTTCACAGGTGTTGTTCGAGATGGAGCTGTTCCAGTCACAGTATCCAATGCCCCGGAAGAGTGTAGAGAGGTAGCAAAACATCCCAAGGTAGGCCTTAGGAATCACCTGATACTGAGAGTGATTGATAATGAAGTGGTTATAAATATAGCTTGTTTTCTGTAGGTTAATTGTGACTTCATTTGCATTACACCATTCCTGCACTTTCAATAAATTTTCACTTACAATGGTCCAAAAACAGAGCCTAAGTTGAGGGACACTACATGTTATATCCAAAACAATGAATGATGCAATGAATGAGACAGAACATGAAGTTGGTGTTAACCCTAAGTACTAGTGATATTGACACTTATTGACTTTTCATTGAGATGACATGGTTTTGAGGAAGAGGTGTGTGTAGTTATGATTTTAACAAATATGTATCAAATCAGATGTGATTGTTAATGTTACAGCCACTTTTTAGCATCGTCATCTAAAGACTTGACACAGGGTTAAACTCTTGGTGGTAGTATAGCCTGACCAGATAGCTAACCACTAGACAAATGAATCCTTATCCCTTATTTAGATGAAAGAAATCCCCAAAACATGATTTTTGAGGTGTAATCTTCATGTCTTCCACTGCTTATTCGCATTTGCATATTGAGTTGACTAGATCTATCATCATCTAGTGCCAGGCGCGTACGCAGGATTTTTTCAAGGGGGGGGTTTTAACATTTATAAATCGGGCCCAAAATTTCGCAACGACTCAGCCAGCCGCTGAATAAGCTAGGGGGGGGGGATAGGAGGGGGGGGGGGGGGTAGGAGGACACTTTTTTTTTTTTTGGTCTCGAAATTTGAAAATTTGACATTTTGCTCTGTTGGGAGGGGGGGTAAGGTCAGCTTTTTTAGGTCAACCATGGGAATTTTTTTTTTTTTTTTTTTTTTTTAATTAAAAAAAAAAAAAAAATCCAAAAGGGGGGAGGGGGGTTTTAGGGAGATTTAGGGGGGTTTACACACAAAAAAAATTACCAAAGGGGGGGGGGTTAACCCCCAAACCCCCCCCCCCCTGTGTACGCGCCTGTCTAGTGCCGTCCTTTTGGAAGGGGTTGGCGGCTATTCACCTCCATCACCTTCTGTCGTGTACCCTTGTTCTAACATTTTTCTTAGTTAAGACCAGTCCATTTCTTGACTAGGTCACATGGTCTTAATTTGTAACTAATTTAGTCTTGTCATTATTTCCAGAATGCTGATGTAGGCATGAAGAAGATGTGGATCAGTAAGAAGGTCTTCATTGACCAGGAAGATGCAGCAACCTTCTCAGATGGTCAAATTGTGACCTTCATCAATTGGGGCAACCTCAACATCAAGAAGATTGTCAAGTAAGGGTCAAATTGAAACGGATTTCTGTATAGCATCTCTGTTACAGTTTTTGTGTATTGTAATATATGTATTATCAGATGAATGTAAGTATTTTCTGGCTACTTACAGAGAAGATTTTTCCCCATTAATTTGTACAATGTATTCTAAATGCTAATTTTCAACAACTACAACAGCAACAACAAAAATCAATTTTCGCATGTAGAATTTTTAAGCAAACTGTGATACATGTCTTGCACCAAATTAACCTTCTGCAACTTCCAATGCACTTATATAATATTTAAGTTGTAAGTAACTTTTAAATGTCTTCATTTTTCAGGGCATCAGATGGGAAAGTTCAGTCAGTTGAGGCAGAGTTTGATGCTGATAACAAGGTTTGTCCATGTTCATGTTCATCTAAACTACCTTGATTTACAGTCTTTCACTCAATCACTATTTATTGTTTCTCATTAAAATCAGTGATAATAATTGGACTTTCAATTTTGATAAATATCCAGTCACTAATGGTACTTTTACGCTATTTTATCTGTCATAGCATGTAGAGTAATGGTGCCACATGTTATTGTCTGAATTGTCAAAATATGATTTGCTTTGGGGTGGCCATCAGAAGCCTCCATGATCCACTATGATGACATCATAGCTTGCCATTTAACAAACATTTGTCGTAAATTTGTAGTAGATTTATTTTGTCATCCTATTTATACATTTCTTTCTTGTAGAACTTCAAGAACACAATCAAAGTGACATGGTTGGGCGAGACCGAGAAGGCTCCATTCATAGAGGCTGTCATGATCCATTATGATAACATCATCACCAAGGGCATTCTGGGTAAAGATGAAGACTTCAAGGACTACGTCAACAAGAAATCAAGGGTAAGAAGAGTTCATGGAATTTAATTGTAGTGTTTGTGTATTTATAGATTTAATTTTTACATAATATTTGTGTATTCAGCGGTATAGATTTTCTAATGTTTCCCAATCACCATTGTATGTGAGTTATGTTTTTACACATTGTACAGTTGAAAACTATACCTACTTTGTGCATCAAGAGATAACTATTATGTTCAGATTATTTTATGAACTTTCTTTCATTTAATGTGCCTACAGTTATTTTTCCTTCTGCTAATTAGTGATGAAAGAGTGTTTCAATATATGTATATGTTATCAGATGTACTGTGCCATTAGAGCAAAAAGAGTTGTCAAGAAATGTTGTTTTTCATTATTCTTGGAAGTATAGTTATTATCATTGGCAAGAGCACTGTTTGATATTGATGCTTACATCAAAGGGCAAGGTGTTTTACACAAAACTATCCTCCTTGACCTAGATGTATGGCATTGGTACCTAGTAGTGTTCAGGTACTACTGGTTATGATGGTTGCAGCCTGTGGAAGAGCAGTTTTAATATCGATGAGGCTACCCTGGGTGAATTAAGCCATATTTTTAATTGTTGTTATTGTTTTATATAATGTAGGAGGATACAAGTATCATTGGTGACCCTGAGCTAGCATCAGTCAAGAAAGGTGAAATCGTCCAGATCCAGAGGAAAGGTTTCTTCATTTGTGATCAGGCATATGAACCACAGAGGTAAAGATCAATCCAAGACAACCCTTGTTTACCATAACATTTTTTAAAGTGCTGTTGAATTGCAAGTAAGTTCAATATAGTAATCTGGGGCCAGTTTCTCCAAAGTTTTGTCGGGCTAGGTTTGTAGACGTACCTTTGAAAGAAGTATCATTTCTATAATACATATTTCAAATGGGATGTCCAGGTAGTTAGGCTTGTGACAGTTTCAAGATACTAGTCCCTGTTATCAGAAGATGCAGGAGACTTCAGGGTACAAAATGTGAAAGAGGAAACAAGAAAGAAAGGGGAGGAAAAAAACACTTTCTGTTCTGAGAAATGATAAAAGTTACACTATTTTTCATATCCTGGGAACCTATGTATTGATAGCTCAGAGAATTTTAGAGTAGTGAAGTTCTTTGCTTGGAAGAATGCAGGTTTTAAATTGTTTCAAATGCATATCACAATATTCAATAACCACTTTACTTTGCTATAAAATGACATTGAAATTAAGTTGTTAGAATTTGAACAAAGTTGAATTGCACCTGGATTACTTGAGATATCCAAGTGCTAAAAATCAGGGGCTTGAAAGAAGAAAGTTCTGTTAATATGATCTGTATCAGTGGCTTCAGCACGTTCTATCATTGGTTCTTTGTACATGATTTCACTTTTCAGTCGACACACAAGTCGTGCTACACCGTGTATCCTGATCAACATCCCTGATGGTCACACCAAGAGCCAAACTTCTTCAGGTTCAGCAGCTGCAGCAGCTGATAAGGTCAGGGGACATCACAAACTTACTCATCTATCAACAAATATCACATGATATGATTAATTTATCTTTATTTCTCAACCTAAATAAATTCCACTGTTTCTCTGAAGTGTCTTGAATCTTGAATGGCACACTAATCTTGGTTACAATGTTTTCTATTCTAATCTGTCAGGGTAAGAAAGCGCCAAAACAGAGTAAGAAGGAGACGGTGAAGAGTGCCCCTGCAGCTGTGGCGCCCTCTACGGGAGATGGCAGTGACTTGGTCGCAAAGATCACAGCTCAAGGTGACAAGGTCAGAGCCCTCAAGTCCGCCAAGGCCCCAAAGGTAAAATATTTGATTCTAGTCCATTCTTATTTTGAACTTAAAGGGACATTTAGTATAATGTTCCCTATACTTCTGGCAGGTATCATATATAAGCTCTTTATCCATTGTTCAATATCGTATTCAGACATACAAATTCAAGAGGACCTCAACACACACAAATTTTATTCAATTTTTAGTATAAACAAAGGAACTTCAACAACTGTTTTTCTTGTATTCTTTTAAGTTATAAGTTATGCTAATTCTTTGTATCCAAGATTTGAATCATCAGGAATCCTCATAAGATTGAATAAAAGTTAATTCCCAAATTTGACCCTCCCGATTTGTATAAAGTATTGTTATTTACATTTCCACTGTTTTACTCTCTTGTAGACTGAAATAGATGCTGTAGTTAAGGTCCTTCTTGCACTGAAGGCAGACTATAAGAATCAGACTGGACAGGACTATAAACCAGGAGCAGCCCCAGCCAAGGCCGCCGAGACTGCGGAGACCCCTAAAGCCGAGACTGGTGGTGTAGATGGTTTGGTGGCCAAGATCACAGAGCAAGGGGACAAAGTCAGGACTCTCAAGAGCAACAAAGCTGCCAAGGTAGAAACCTGTGTGTCTAGTACATTCCTCATCTTATGTAGTAACCATCCTGTTCTTATGAATAATAATAATGATAAAGACATTTATAACGCGCAACATATCCGACCAGAGGGTGCTCAAGGCGCTTACAATAAGTTGCATATAAACTATACTTATACTATACAATTATGCTTACATTACATTGTACATTGTGAAAAAGATGATCTTTGTTAACGTTAGATAAGATAAGTTTACAGACTGATTAACAGTCCTTTAGTGTGTTTGGGAGACTGTTCCATAATTGGGGAGCTGCTGAGGCAAATGCTCGATCTCCCCATGATCGTCTGGTCTTAGGGATGATCAGAGTTGATGTATTGGAAGAACGGAGACCAGAATGGGTATATAAAACTATGATAAAGTTCAAGGTTGAGTGTTTGATCACAGACACATGACATTCAAATAGAGGACTTCCCTATTGACCTTGTTTCCCCTATTTTGTATACTTTGCCACCAAAGGTGGTGCTGGAGTCATGTTTTGTCTTCTTCCACCCGCATTGTTTTAGTTCTTTGTTATCATGATGCTCTTTCACAGAGCTGCCAAGTCTCCCGGATCCTGCGGGAGACTCCCGGATTTTGACCCAATATCCCGTTTTCCCGACCCCATGCAAAAATCTCCCGGATTTCCAGATTTTAAGTTGTATTATTTTCATAAACGACTGTTTCACAAGACTAGCATGTTGAGTTCGTACGTACGTATACAAACACACGGCAATTCTGTAATATGAATTTTCCTGTTATCCAGTCGTCGAATATAAATTTACCGTGATATCGTACTTTATTTAACAGCGTAATAAATGAGAGTTACGCCGAACGACTGGCGGGCTAATCTAACAAACCATTGGGAACATGTGATAATGTGAGTGGTGTTTGTGTGATAGCAATTCGCCTGCTTGCTCTGCCGGGCGGCTTCCTCGCCGGCCCCCGTAGCGTCCCGGTACGTTGGTGCCGGTTTCCGATCGGTCGCGTCAGAGCAGCCAGAAGTTGCACTGATACAACAAGCAGACTTTGTCTGCTGCGATCGGCCCAAAAAACTGCACATTTCAACATCAGTTTTTGGATTGATTTGGGGACTTTTGCGATGTGATTTTTAAGTGGATTATCATTTGATACCAACATGGCAGTGTTACTGCAGAGTGGATTTTGAAGCCGACTTTTTTTTTCTGATCTCCTTTGCCGTTGGGAACGCATCGATATAACTTGCATCTTCCGAAGGCGTAAGTCAACTTTGTCCAAAACAAGGCTGTATTTTGCTCTCTGTTTGAGTATTAAAATATCATCCAGGACAATGTCGAAGTCGAAATATTATCAGAAATATAAAGATGACTACCACTTGGAATGGCCTTGTGTTGGGAAATCTACGAAAGGCGAATACTACGCATTTTGTACAGTTTGCGGCGCAGATATCTCCATCAAGAGTGGGGGAAGAAATGATGTATTTCGCCACATCACATCTGACAAACACAAGCAAACCGCGAAAGCAAGGGGCAATACAAAAGGAATACAGAGCTTTTTCAGGTTAGTATGAACAGTTCTTAGATTTGTAAAATCGAGAAATAGTCTACCCCTCTATACCATAGACCTGAGTTCATTTTTCAGGGGAACCAGAGATCCTGAACAAAAACTTGAGAATAGACAAGAAATGGTCTGCAATTTCAAAGATGGAGGATGGCAATGGCTCAAAGAAATACACACTTCTGAGCAAAGTGATGAAATCTTTGCTTGTGATACCACATTCCAATGCTTCATGTGAAAGAGTTTTTAGCATTGTTAGGAAGAACAAAACTGATTTCAGGGGATCAATGAATTTGAAAACACTTCAAGCACTCCTAACAGAGAAAATTGCCAACACAGATGTCCCATGCTACCAAAGGGAGTATAGCAAGGACCTCCTTAGCAAACTCAAGCAAGCAACCTACCAGTCACTTCAAGGAAAACCCTCAAGCACACCCCAGTCCTTGCCTTCCACAAGTACATCCCCCATTTCACAATAGAGGTAACAGGAGTTCATAGTCTGAAATATGATGTGAAGTTCATATGTTATCAATTGTATGCAAATAAAATGTGCCATATCAAAGCCTTCCATTTTGAGAAATCATTGAAAAAATGTGTTCTAAAAGGGTTTCAAAGAGGCTTAAAACCAAGAGCTTTTGGGGGCCTGCCCCCTGCCCCCCCCCCCCCCCCCCACCAGGGGCACTAAAAGGCCATTCTTGGTTCCCGCCAACAATGAAGTCGTTCGATGCTGCTCTCTCAGAAATCTCCCTGATTACCCAAATCAAATGTTGGCAGCTCTGCTTTCATACTTCATATCACAATTCCTTCATCTTTCTCTTTCTTACAGGCTGAGATTGATGCCGCAGTGAAGACTCTGCTAGCTCACAAGGCAGACTACAAGAAAGCGACTGGCAAGGACTACAAACCAGGAGCAGCTCCTGCCTCCTCCGCTCCTGCCGTCAAAAAGGAGAATGCTCCTCCTGCATCGGGAGGTCCAGAGGTAGACGTCATTGTTGCAAAGATCACGACCCAGGGAGATAAAGTCCGTACACTCAAGTCAAGTAAAGCTGACAAGGTATGTCAAATGTTTTTATCAAGATGATCATGATGTCACTTTAATACTAGGAAGATTGTATACATAGACTGCTCGCAACATGCTGATTATTCCAATATTTACTCATCCATTGACAACTGAATTCTTTCATTCCCAAAGACTGTATACAGGAATTACCAAGTACCTGTAGGTGATACATTAACCAAATATCCAAGATGTAATTCTGAAAAGAAATATAATGTACTGTACTTTTTGTCAATAATATAGCTCTGGATATTTACCTAAGGAATGCTGAGAAAAGAAAAGAACATTTAATAGTAATAGGCATTTCTATAGCGCCGTCTATCTAGAAATTCTATTCTGAGGCGCATTTATTATTACCCCGGCTTTAGCCTAGCTGGCATTACAGCGCTCCAGCATTTCAAGGAATTAATTCCTGCCAGGTACCCATTTACATCACCTGGGTTGAGTGTGGCAAATGTAGATCAATGTCTTGCCAACAGACATTAGTGCCGCGGCAGGACTCGAACTGCAAACCTTGTGATCGACAGTCCAGCGACGTATCCACTCGACCACGCTCTTCTACTATAAGATAAGGATAGAGAATTCTTACAGTTCCCTTGTGAACAAAAATATTATTTTTATGCTCTTTTATATTTACTCCAAAGATATTGTTCAAAATATGTAATTACTTCCTACTTGTACTGTCCACTCTCAGCTTTAATTTGATTTAATTTATATATTCTTGTGAAATATTCAGGGAGAAATAGATGCTGCAGTGAAGACTCTGCTAGCTCACAAGGCAGATTACAAGAAAGCGACTGGCAAGGACTACAAACCAGGAGCAGCTCCTGCCTCCTCCGCTCCTGCTGTCAAGAAGGAGAATGCTCCTCCTGCATCAGGAGGTCCAGAGGTAGACACCATTGTTGCAAAGATCACAAGCCAGGGAGATAAAGTCCGTACACTCAAGTCAAGTAAAGCTGACAAGGTATGTCAGACACGGGTCAAATATTTTTATGCCTCCTCTACAAAGTAGCCAGTGGCATTATGTTTTCGGGTTGTCCGTCCGTACGTCCCGTCCTCGTGATCGCGTTATCTCAAGAACCAAATTATAGATTACCACCAAATTTGGGTCATGTATGTATCTTGCAGAGCTAATGAATTGATTAGATTTTGGAGTCATGAGGTCAAAGGTCACAGGGCTAATTATGTAAGCGAAAATAGCTTGTGATCACATTGTCAATACTAACGGATGGATTACTATCAAACTTGGGACATGTATGTATCTAGCAGAGCCAATGAACTGATTAGATTCTAGGTTCATGAGGCCAAAGTTCAAAGGGTCATACATGTATATGAAAAATCACTTTTAACCACGGATAATTAATGGATTACAATCGAACTTGAAATTTTAAAATTGCTTCTGTTTTGGTTAGTAAAATCGCTCTGTGGCGGAGGCATCATTTTTGACTGCATTGCAGTGGAACATCCATCTAGTTATCAAGATGATCATGATGTCAGTTAATACTAGAAAGTTTGTAGCATTAAGCATTAAGAATGTGTTATTCCTTCCTACTGGTACTGTACACTCTCAGCTTTAATTTTGATATAATTTACATATTTATATATTCTTGTGAAATATTCAGGGAGAAATAGATGCTGCAGTGAAGACTCTGCTAGCTCACAAGGCAGACTACAAGAAAGCGACTGGCAAGGACTACAAACCAGGAGCAGCTCCTGCCTCCTCCGCTCCTGCCGTCAAGAAGGAGAATGCTCCTCCTGCATCAGGAGGTCCAGAGGTAGACACCATTGTTGCAAAGATCACAAGCCAGGGAGATAAAGTCCGTACACTCAAGTCAAGCAAAGCTGACAAGGTATGTCAGAAGCGTGTCAAATGTTTTTATCAAGATGATCATGATGTCAGTCAATAATAGAAAGTTTGTATACATACTCTGCTTGTTGCATGCAGATATTGGCAATATTAACTTCATTCATTGACACTGAATTCTTTTATTCCCATATATAAAGGAATCACCAAGTTCCTATAGGCGATGCATTAAACAAATATCCAAGATGCAACTCTGGAAAGAAATGTCCTGTACTGTACTTTTTGGTAGAAAGTACATTAGAGGTGATAAAGATATAGCTTTTATAATTACTGCCAAGGAGGGAAAGAACATTTCTAAGATAAAGATTTGTAAAGAACGCTTGTGAAAAAAAAAAATTTGATTCTAGTTCATATTTATTCTAAAAATATTGTTCAATGTGTGTAAATACTTCTTACTTTTACTGAATTCTCTCAGTTTTAATTTAATGTAATCTCTATATTTATATATTCTCATGAAACATTCAGGGAGACATAGATGCCGCAGTGAAAGCACTGTTAGCATTGAAAGCTGACTACAAGGGTCTGACTGGCTCAGACTACAAGCCTCCAGGCGGCTCCTGCGATAGAGGCAAGAGCAAGGAGAAGAAAGAGAAGCAGAACAAGGCAGGTGGAGCCAAGCAGAAAGGAGGTGGAGCAGAGAGTAAGGAGAGCACGGCTGAGGGAGACTCTAAGAAGCAGACTAGACTAGGACTAGAAGCAAAGAAGGGAGAAGATCTCAGTGAATGGTATTCACAGGTAGGTTTGCTTTATCCACCGCTTTATCATGAAATATCAGGTAAAATTACTGTAAATCCAGCTTTTTTAAAGATTTTTTTATACTTTGCAACTCTAATGTAGTTGACATACATTGTTATGGAAATATGACCAATTCATACCAAAGTAGTATAGGCATTAAACAAACCACTAAACAAATTCCAAATTAATATTTTGCTTTTTAAATTCATAGATGGTTCTTGCATATTGCATAAGCTTCTTCTGTTTGTGTTTGCAAATACATTCTTGAAATAATACAAAAAGAAGCCTTAATAATATTCAAAGGTAAGATTCTGGTAGAATTTTCCTTATTTCCTTTTTTGTTAAAGATATTTTTTTAAAGCATAATTATGTGTATAACAACAGAATGACTTATATCAAAATACTGAATACAGCAGTGACATTTTCCAAAAACATGAAATTCAATAGAACTGTATAAATTGTGCATTAAACAACGCAATTATGCTTGAAATGTGTGTTGCTGTGCCTGTTTCTAGGTAATCACCAAGTCTGAGATGATTGAGTACTATGATGTGAGCGGTTGCTACGTGCTCCGTCCCTGGTCCTACTCCATCTGGGAGAAGATTGTTGCTTTCTTTGACGCTGGGATCAAGGAGCTTGGGTGGAGAACACCTACTTCCCCATCTTTGTATCCCAGGCAGCGCTGGAACGTGAGAAGGAACATATCGCTGACTTCTCACCAGAGGTATGTATGTTCACACTGTTCGGTTTCATGTTTTCTCTTACCACTATGAGATTGTCAGGGTAACTTAGAAAAAGAGCTGTTTTCATGATTGTAGTTCTAAATGATAAGGATATTGTGAATTTACATACATCTACAATGTCTATGAACACTTTATAGATATATTATTACCTTATTCATTGTATTTATGCAGTTCATGTGGTTTATTACTTCTACCAAATGTTGACAAAATACGTCACTGAGTGCAGTGTGTCTATATTATACCGGTATATTCTTATCTATATTCGTTAAAGGGAAGAAATATTTTTTGGGGGTGTAATTTTTAGTTGTTGTTGCATTGATTATTGTGTAAAACAACATTGCGCAAACATAATTTTATTTAGAGATTAAAGTGAGATTTCATGGTTCTTTGCAGGTTGCCTGGGTAACTAGAAGTGGTCAATCTGAGCTCGCTGAACCTATTGCCATCCGACCAACTAGTGAAACTGGTAAGAAAATAAATTTACTTTCTTCTATTCTTCTTTTCAAGTTCGAAGTATGACTTTCTGTCCCCTTACATGCCTGTGTGTTACATGTATGTTATTTATGCTTGAGTATAGTAATGATAGACTAATGTCATGTATACCTGTGATACGTGGTCTTGGCACAGCCCTTGTTTTGTGCTTGAACCTGAACTTTATTGATCACACCAGCATTCTTATATGTCATTTCATTTTACACATTAAGTACCCTATTGGCTCTACAAATACTCTTTGTTTTGGGGTGAAAAGAGCAAGAATAATAACAAAAACAACTTCATGTCTTATGGGATTCTGTGTATATGTCAAGGCTTGGGGTGAAATAAATATTTGAAATATTTTAATTCTCGAATTACAAGCATATAAACCATTTTAACTACAATGTGTATGTAATTGTTTTATATTTCAGCGATGTACACGTCCTACTCCAAGTGGGTCCAGTCGCACAGAGATCTACCGATCAAACTCAACCAGTGGTGCAACGTTGTGGTGAGTACATTCAATGATGCTGCTGTTATGTGATGCATTAGGGATTGTAGTCCAGATACAAGCAATGGAAATTATAGTAAATATGTCTGAAGTGAACAAGACAGTTATGTGCATGGCTAACAAGCACTTTGGTACACACTCAAAATTGATTGTGTCTCTGGATTCATGATGCTTTCACTGTCATAACTAAGTAGATAATTAATGACTTAGTTACTTTAGACT
Source organism: Strongylocentrotus purpuratus (assembly GCF_000002235.5). Lineage (NCBI taxonomy): Eukaryota > Metazoa > Echinodermata > Echinoidea > Camarodonta > Strongylocentrotidae > Strongylocentrotus > Strongylocentrotus purpuratus. Next base: position 37,070,841 of record NW_022145611.1, on the reverse strand, counting down.
AGTTACATAGTGTAAGAACTACTTTGGCTAAGTGTGAACACTGTTTGCATTAATTAATGCTTCAAATAAACCAGACATTGCATTCCAACTATGCTAATGTGTGAACAAAAAGAGTGGCATGTATCTACAAGCCTAGCAGGCAATCAAGAGTAATATACATGAAATTTACAAAGCAGTATACATAAAATGTAAAAGATAGATATACAAGTTTACTTCAATTTTAAGACCAGTTTTACCTATTACCTTTAACAATATAAATATTACTTGTGTTTAATAACAGAGATGGGAGTTCAAGCATCCTCAGCCATTCCTGCGCACTCGTGAGTTCCTGTGGCAGGAAGGCCATACAGCATGGGCTAACAGAGAGGAATGCGTGGAGGAAGTATACACCATCCTAGAGCTCTATGCACAGGTGTATGAACACCTGCTAGCCATCCCGGTGATCAGGGGCGAGAAGACCCTCAAAGAGAAGTTTGCTGGAGGGGATTTCACCACCACTGTGGAAGCCTTCATCAAGGCCAGTGGTAGAGCTATTCAGGTAAGTTATCTATATATCTATGAGAACTAATAAATGAGAGAGTCCAAAACACAACTGCACGTCACCTTAAGTTTAGTTTCCCTGTGGAGAATGGCTTTTCTATTCCAGGATTATTATGTAATGTTGTAAATTGCCATGTTCCTTACTATGTAATTCCCATGGTATTTGCTTTTGTCTGAAAAGAATGATTGTTCAATGCCCTCCTGCATGAGTAGTTACAGTTAGCAGTGACAATATTTCACACAAGAGTTCTCCTATTCTCTTCCCAAAGCACGAGTTATTCCACTTGCATCAGTGAGAATAACAAACCTTTCAAAGCCCTATATTTTCTAGCTTTAAATCTATTCATTAATAGTGGCAGCTTCTTCCTTGAAGATGGCATTTTTATCACTGAAAAATTGGAGGATTAGAACCAATTAATGTTAATATTTATGTCTTGATCTTGCATGTATTTTGTAAATAGGGAGCTACATCTCACCATCTAGGGCAGAACTTTGCCAAGATGTTTGACATCAAGTTTGAGGATCCTGATGTGGTGAGTAGTGACTTAATGCCTTATATGATCATAGGGAATATAGTAAAGGACGAAAATTCCTTGGTTCTTATAGATGTAGAAGAGATCTAATTCATCAAAAGTTTTATCTGAGGTGCCTGAGAGTATGGATACTGTTTAAATTAAAATCTTTAATAGTAGAAATTATGAAACAATGAAATTAAGAAAAATAGAATTCAAGAGCTTCATATAAATATGAAATGATTTTCTTGTGGAAAAAAATCTTCCATATAAGTTTGTCTACAAGGCCACTCCTTCTTGCATCAGTTATATTAACAAATTAAATTGATATATAACAAGCGTATTAATTCTTTTTCTTCAATTACAAGGTTGCTAAGTTAAATAGTAAAGTTTTTGACGATTGGTCATTAGTAGAAGGCGTGGTCAAGGAGGGGAGGGGCTAAAAATATCCCAGTTCAGTATTAAAAGGCTGATGACATAAAGAAAAGTGGTTATATGATGTCAATTAAATCTCATTACCAAGTAATGTACCTTCCTTCTCTTAGCCGAATGCCCACAAGTATGTGTTCCAGAACTCGTGGGGTATAACCACCCGAACCATTGGTGTGATGTGTATGGTGCACGGAGATGATCAGGGTCTGGTGCTACCACCAAGAGTAGCTTGCGTTCAGGTGAGTGACTTCAAATAGTCCTGATTTATTAATGTTGTGTACATTTCACAGGATGTTTCTCATTCCTGATGCAGACTATAACATAGCATTGTGAGTTGAATGACTTCCAATTAGAAAGATATAAGAGACACATTCTCCATGGGATATTTACCAGTTAAAAATTAAAGTGTATAAAAGGCCATCTAGTCGATCACTGACTCCAAACAGTCGTAAAAGGTTTCGTTTTTTTAAAAACATTTTATGTAGTTATTTTGGGAAATCCCCTATACTTCGTAATATGCAACAGAGGTGTTATGTACTTGCAAGACTTCTGTATACATATATATTACTATGTTCACTTTATGGTTTGGATCAATAGGCTATCGTCATACCATGTGGCATCACAGCCAAGACTACCGATGAGCAGAAAAACAAACTTCTAGACAAGTGCCATAACTATGTGAAGATCCTGAAGGCTGGTGGAATCAGAGCTCAGAGTGATCTCAGAGATAACTACTCTCCTGGATGGAAGTTCAACCATTGGGAACTCAAGGTTAGTCATCAAGTTTCTCTCTGGTCTAATTTCTTTCTCTACTGCCCTCCAGTGTTTCTTTTTGCAAAGACTGTCAATGTAAGAAGTTACAATAAATTAGAGTTGTGTCAAAATTTGTGATGTTGAAATGTTTCTACAACACAAACTGTAGTGATAAATTCACCCCTGTCAATTCCTTCTCTATCCGAATTCTTAACGCCAATGCTTGACCGAACATACCCAACTCTAACCCTCAACCTAACCCCAAACCTCATTTCAACCCTAATCCTAAATCTCTGATGAAACCCATCCAACAGGAGATGTCACCATCAGAAATTCATGGAGTCAGAATTGTTGAATGTTTGTTGATTGTCTCTTCATTTTATTTGGTTATCATATCGGCTAGAATCCAACAAAAGGAGCCAAGCATGTATCATTTAAAGTGCTTTCACTGGGACCAGGTAATTTGAATGTGTGCTGTAACAATGTAACATCAGGTCAGGTTCTGTGTCCGGTACCTGTTAATTCCAAGATTCCATTGCTCCAGCCACTTTGCTATTGACCATTTCATGTAATTGATATATAATTTCTATTAATCTTTAACCTTGTTTAAATGTAGGGAGTGCCAGTGCGTATTGAGATTGGACCACGTGACATGAGCAAGCAGGAGTTCATCGCTTGCAGACGAGACAATGGAGCCAAGACCACCTTCCCTGAGGCTCAATCTGTTGCCAAGGTTACTGAGCTGCTTGACCAGATCCAAAATGACATGTTTGCTAAGTAAGTCATTGATTGCCATGGAATTGAACTTGATGTTCTCCATTAAACATGGTTAAACAAATTTCAAGATATCGGTGTAAGGGTAATCCCCTGCCTTCTCTCTCTCCCTCTCTCTCTGCACCCATCCCTTTCCCTCTCTCTCCCTCTCTCTCTCTCCCTCTCTCTCCCTCTCTCTCTCTCCTTCTCTCTCCCTTTATCTCTATCTCTCTCTTTCAGTCTTTCCCTTTCTTGCACTTCCCCCCACTCTCCCCTCTCTCTCTCTCTCTCTCTCTCTCTCTCTCTCTCTCTCTCTCTCTCTCTCTCTCTCTCTCTCTCTCTCCCTACCTACCTACCTACCTACCTACCTTCACCATTTCTTAAATACCAATTTATACATCAATGCAACATAATATACTTGTTTTATACTATGATGATATTTGCCCATTCACCATGTGATGATTGTTAAACAAAATTCTTTTTGTATATTTTTCTTCTCAGTGCTAAGAAGGATCTTGATGGTCACATTGCAGTGACCAGCTCCTGGAACGAGTTCTGCGATAGACTGGATGAAAAGAAGGTAAATACATTCCTTTCTAGGGTATTTGTATGAATACTTGTGTTACCAATCAATTATTCATGTTTTCTTCATAAGATTTAAAGACCCTTTGATTGATTAAATTAAAACAGAGGTGGAAATGCAAAGGACATGTTTTGAGCACCGGCACTGCACGTATGTTCTTGAGCAAGACATTTTATCTACATTGCTCCTCTCCACCCAGGTGTTAAATGGGTACCCAATAGAATACAAACATATTTTTGGTTGGATTAGCAAAAGGCAACCAGCTGGAATGCTCCCAGTCAGTAGAGAATGTGCACTGTAATGTGCAGAATAAGAATTCAATCCAGTAACTGGTTGATAATAATGCTGTAAGCGCTTTGGTATAATTGGTAATTCTAGGAGACGGTGTGAATTTATGAGAATCTCAAATTAGAGGGGAGCATCAGAGGATCTAGCTGAACAAATAAGCACATAATATGTTTTACCAAATTTCAATATTGATGTTCATGGAAACTAGAAACCATCACAAGCATGAAACTTTCTCAAATACTATGCCTGGCCAAGATCCATGAGATTCATGACAATTTCATGCTGCAAAAAAATTAGTTGATAGTGAGTCCAACTATTACATGATTATTGTTTTTATTTTCAGCTTCTCCTTGTTCCATACTGTGGTGATATTCCATGTGAAGACAGGATCAAGAAAGACAGTGCAAGGTTAGCTCCTACCCCTTTCATTTTTTTTCACATCCCTCATTTTCTTTTTGTTGAACCCTTCATGGCATATTCATTATGCTACATATTTCTGCAGAGAATTTCAACTTTGCTTATGATGTAAAAAGAAATGTCTTTTAATAAGGAGGTTTCATGTCAAAGAACCCAAAGTGCAAATTTGATATAGATGAAACATTGTACTATATGTTTAGGAGCTTCTTCAGTACCGTATCTAAACTTCAAGAGAAAATCCAGATTGAATCAGTCAAATGAATGGAAGTAGAATGCCATGAAATCTTGAATCACTCTATAATAAGTTGAAGTTCAAAAGATCATTCTATAATAGGTTTAAGATAAAAAGATGAACGATGAATACATTTATGTAAGAACTGTTGTGATATCTCCATCTAGGATCATGGTTACTTCCTTCAACGGTTTGTTAAAACCCCAAATCAAAGGCAAGGCTACATGCAAAATCCAATAGTTCATGATATGAGATTTCAATGAAGCCTAATCATGTCCTCTTGTTTCCATCCATTCACAGAGACCGAGATATGGTAGAAGGGGCTCCCTCTATGGGTGCGAAAGCATTGTGCATCCCATTCAAGCAGCCAGCGGAGATCTCTCCCGGTACGCACTGCATACTCCCAGACTGTAAGAATGATGCCAAGAAGTACACGCTCTTTGGACGTAGCTACTAGAGTGATCCACCCCTCCCACCCTGACACAATATAAACCACTGCCCCCCCCCCCCCCCTCCCCGATTTAATCATGTGCACTCATATTCCTATCCAATCCTTGCCCCATCAAGGCTATTAAAATGAAGTTTGGTACTCATTGCTACATACTTTTCTATTTATTGGTAGTTACTAAGATTAAATACTGTAAACGTTCTCTTTTTTTTACAAAGTGTTAATTATTGATGATTACAGTAGGGTGTACCATTCTGCTAGGATATGCCTGTTGGGTACAATTTTAGAAAGTAGCTTAAAAATGTTTTTATTTTCCTCACAAATTCTGAACTCTATTACAATTTTGAAGAAATCTTGGTCAAAAATGGTTTCTATTATTTTTGTTTAATGAATGAACTAGGGTCAGTGTTAATTAACATGACTTCATTTGGTGCACACTTTATAATATTTTATATGAAATTATGGACCCATATTTGTTCATATACATTCAAGACATATTTTTCTTAGGCTGATATTTAACTAACCTAGTAAGTTTAGATCTTATTGTAATAGACAAGAAGTATACAGGTAATCCAGGTATTAAGTTATTTCCATGTTTTATTCGAAGCACTGAACTAGAGCTTTTTTTTAAACACAAAAACAGGAACACACAACAAAGAATTGATACTTCAACTTCCAATGAATGACATGCATGAGGGAATTACATTATAACTAAGAGCAAATTTCTCTTGGCCACGAAACATACCAATACAGTTTATCATTCCGTGTTTGGGACAGTACCATGTCAGCAATAGAGAAAAAATTCTGCTAATGGTTGAGTTACTTATATCTACTACCACACATATATGAATAATATGTTTCATATTTGATTCCATATCAATATTTGTTGCTGAAGTTTGGATCCTAACGCATAATTATTATGAACTTTCTAAATCACAAGTTGTGTAGAACGCTTGTAATGGGACTGAAATTTGTTTAAAACTTGCCATTCTGTCACCAACATTCTTTTGTTGCTCATATTTTCTTGGAAAGGACAAAGTTCTTTGTGATAGTAATATTTCCTTAATTTGGCTGGGCTACTTAACAAATATTGGGAGGATATTGTGAATTGATATACCATTTTAATTTTAGTCGTTGTCATACTTGTATGCCCTTCTTTATGAATATGCCCAGCTGTCATATGTGTAGCACAAACATATTAAATTCAGGCATGACATTTCATTTACTTCATCAGCAATATGTATTGCAGTTTTCTCCATTTTACTATACTAAATTAATATTTGGTATTCAGCTCAGCAGTATATCATTGTTAGCAAATTCTACATTGACCCGGTTTAGGAGCAATGTATTTGTTTTGAAAGTTCAAAATCAAAAGCATTTGTCACATTTTTTAAACAGGAATGAAAGTATCACATGTGATGACAGATGATTGCTAGTGAAAGTTCCAAACTTTCAAATCAAGTTGAATTTCAGAATTCAAAATACATCCACCCTGCATTGAAATGTATAGCATAAGGAACATTATTTATAGATGTTTTAGCAGAAAATAAAATTTACTTTGATATCCCTATCTCTCATTGCATTACTATCAAATTGTTTTAATATGCATCTCTTTCATTAGTTGATGATTGATTTATTGAAATTGATTGATTGATTGATTAGTTGGTTGATTAATTGACTTTTTGATGGTACTGTACAGGATTTGATTGTTTTGATTGGTATGCTTAATTTAATTAATTGAGTGGCTGATTTATTTATTTATTTGATTGACTGATTGATCAATTCAATTAATTGGCTAACTGATTATTGATTGAATATTTTATTAATTTGATTAGAAAATTAGCTAGGATGGCTGATGAAAATCTGCATTAATCAATTTCATGATATGTCATACATTAAAAAGTTAGCTACAAACACCTGCAATTACGGCCAGTTACAAGAATTAGTCCAATATTTCAGTGCATATTTTAAAGTAACCATGTTAAACTTCTAGTTCTTTTGTACATAAAACAATTCATTACAAAGGTTAAATCTCTGACCTTAATGAGACATGGATATATATTTAACTTATCTAGACGACGATACGTAGTTTGAATACATACACTCCAACAACAACACTTTATTTCATAATTCACTTCAGAGCCCTGTTTCATCAAACTTGTTATCAATAACAAAAATGATAGAATTCTGTGACAAATACGTTCTCAGTCAATCAGTCGCCACGATTTCAGTAGCTTATAACAGTTATTGCAACTTGTTAATGATAACGAGGTTTATGAGAAAGCCCGGAAATAATGTTGTTTTGCAGATTGTGAAGATGCCTAACATCAAAGGTACTGTCTCTCTACCAAACGCCCGATATTGAACGCCCGAGATACATGTAACGTCACAGAAATCATTGTTTCATTCAAGACTTCCACTATCAAATATCTCCGTAGAAATAGATTCCCCTCTCTTCCATCTTCTTAATTTTCTTAGCTTTCTTAATGTTCCTTTGACGTCATAACTCCTTGACCACACCGAACGATTTCGAACGATCTTTAGGATGTAGTAAAGGAGCATTTTCATCTGGTGTCCCATCGCTGGGCATCATACCGGAGAACGTGCTTGGACGAACGCGTCTGATTCGGGTAACATTTCCATTGGTAGTGCGGAATATTAGAAGGGTTGGTATGAACATGATGGCACTCTCTACGGTCAGGAGGAAACAATGCCACTCTGGAAAAGAAAAAAGACTGTATGAATACATCAGAAATTAAAAAAATATAGAGTGAATGCTGCTTAAAAGAGAAAAAAATCACAAACATTAAGTATCTTACTGAAAATTTTAGTATACACTGCTAACAGAAGACATACGTATGTGTTCGGACTTTAGCACACATAAAATATATATCTTGATGCATTTTAATAGTATACTCGGCCACCCCCCCCCCCCCCCTTCTGCTCCTGTTTCTCTTTTTTTTTTCTCTTCTTTTTTTCTTCTTCTCCCCTTCTTATTGTTTCTTATTCCTTTAATTCCTTTTTTCCCCTTCCTTTTCTTCTTAGTCTTCTTTCTTGTCCTTCTTCTCCTCCTCATAATTCTCTTCTTCTCCTCTTTGTCCTCTTTCTTTTTCTTCCTCTATGATTTACCAGTCCTTTTTAAGAGATGTTCTTTCGGAAGGGTTCACGTTCAACAATTTTTTGAAAATTTCTAAATTTATCCATCCCTCATAAAACTATTATACAACCGACTTACGGTATCCCCTGTCGGGCGTGTCGAACGGTTTATTGCACTTGATGACGTCGAATCGAGTGAGGATGATGAGGAGAACGGATTGGACGTTGCTGAGAATGAGAGCCGTCTGCACACACAGAAACTTGATTTTGATTCTGTATGGTTTCAGAAAGTTTTTACTGGCGGAGAAGAAAACTATGAGGGCTGAGACAGCGAAGATGGCTGATACCAGTGTGATGCAGTTCAATATGAGCGTGGTAGTCGCGGCGACGTCCTTGATAAAAAAAATCAAAATGCATGAATAATACCATCAACACGTAGGGTGATCGACCAGCATAACAAAGCATTAACATATTTCTAATGCCGAAGTGTCTGAAATATTGTTTTATATAGAATTAAATTATGTCGGTAGAAGTGCTCAAAATTTTAGTGAAAGCTTAGAATATAAAAGTCGGCTAGTGTCCTGAAAATGTCTAGAATATCCAAGTTTCCTTCTTCCTCTACCCTCCCCCTCTCTATCTCTCCCCTCCCCCTCTCTCTCTGTCTCTCTGTCTCTCTCTTTCTCTCTATTTCTCTCTCTCTCTCTCTCTCTCTCTCTCTCTCTCTCTCTCTCTCTCTCTCTCTCTCTCTTTTCTCTCTCTCTTTTTTCTATATCTCTCCCATCATACCTATTACATTCCTATTACATACGATTATGACTTTTTGGTACCTGCATGCCTATGTAGCGTCCCGGCTCCGTTACACAAAACATGCCGCCTAGATAGCTATTGATCGTACGATTGATTATTGCGATTGATTGCACATAATGGTCAAAGCAATCAATCGCCATAATCGATCGTACGATCAATTGCTATCTAGGCGGCATATTTTGTCTTACAGGGCCCCGCTCTAGATATTAAACGTTTTTAATCAAACACACTCCACTCCTGCAACCATGCAGCTCCTTGAGTGGTTCACACTTACAGGGCAACAAGAAACAAGTTATAACGACCGAATAGACAAAAATTTCGTTGTGTATTCGAAATGAAAATTAATTTAAAAGACCCGATGACCCTAATAACAGTAAATATTTTTACCGGATTTTCATTGAGTGAGCCATCGATTTTCAACACCTCCGTGATGAAGAGAATGACAGGTCTAATGATAGCAGTCTGTAGAACACACGTCTCCAGTATACGGTAGTTTCTCCTTCAGATTGAAAGCAACAAAATGTGTCACAGAATCAGTTAGTAATGTTACATTGATGATTTCATGATAAAATGTCTGAATAACAGAAATTTAAAAGACCATTATATTGCGACTTACTTGATATACATTTTATTTCTGTTTAAATGCAAACTTAAAGTTCTAAAGGACTGAAATTAAGTACAGTTAAGTACACCCAAGGGAGACAAGAAAATTGATTTTTTATAGACAGGTGGTCTTTACGTACAGGTTCCTTTAGTACATGTTACAATGAGAAACCAATTCCAAGGGAAACAAACAAATGTGATCTTTGTAGACAGGGAGTCGTCGTTAAGTCTGGTTTGAACAGATTTGACTGTATATAGATAACAGGGTAGCTATCTCACCTACCTTTCTTTTCTTGTGTTTTATAAGCAATGCAAATTTTTAACACAAAAACTTCATGTAAACTGCTTTTTTGAAGCTGTTACTATCTTTGTTTCATCATTACTGACTCTGTAAATTAGTGTAAAGCCAGCATTTTTATAAGGGATGTAGACAAAACTAATATACCGACAAATTTAATAAGAAAACTGCAAACATCTGCCATTATTCACCGATTAATGGCAAAGTATTAATTAACTTTATGAACGCGATTTTTAAAGGTTCACCGTGAATGTTCGTGATATACATTTATGGTTAAACGTAACATGTACTCAGGCGCGTACGCAGGGGGGGGGGGGTTTGGGGGGTTAAACCCCCCCCCCCCCCCTTTGGAAATTTTTTGTGTGTAAACCCCCCTAAAAAAAACCTAAAACCCCCCCCTTTTGGATTTTTTTTTTTTTTTTTTTTTTTTTTTTTAAATTATTCCCATGGCCGACCTAAAAAAGGTGACCTTACCCCCCCCCCCCCCCCCCAACGGAGCAAAATGTCAAATTTCCAAATTTCGAGACCAAAAAAAAAAAAAAAAAAGTGTCCTCTTACCCCCCCCCCCCCCCCCCCCCCCCCCCCCCCCCCCCCCCCCCCCCCCCCCCCCCCCCCCCCCCCCCCCCCGCTTATTCAGCGGTCGGCTGAGTCGTTGCGATTTTTTTGGGACCAAAAAAAAAAAAAAAATGTGTCCTCTTACCCCCCCCCCCCCCCCCCCCCCCCCCGCTTATTCAGCGGCTGGCTGAGTCGTTGCGGACCGATTTATAAATGTTAAACCCCCCCCCCCCCCTTGAAAAAATCCTGGGTACGCGCCTGCATGTACTATATATACACAGCATGATTTCATAAGACAGAATCCTTTAAAAACTGGAAGCTGGAATTACCAATTTTAGTAAGGTAAGCTCTAACCTTGTCATTTCGAATTTCGGTAAGCACTGGAATAGACACAACAGTGGTGGTCTAGCGAGAGAAAACTTGGTTCCATTCATGGTAATGATCATGGCATCGAGACCACCGAAATAGTCAACAATCAAGGTGATGAACTGGTAAAGGCAGACGGCGAAAAATCTAAGAAACAAACAGTAACACGAATAATTTTGATATTGCTAGTCATCTTGAATTCATAACACTTTTATAACCAATTTATAGTTTAAAAAGGATAACACTGAATATTAAACAAAAATTGCTTGTAAGTCACACAACCAGCTGTCAATTTTGGAAGATGAAATCAGCAAATAGAAAATAGAGTACAATCAGAATAGGGATTTTATGACCAAAAGAAAATCAGTTGAGTAAAGGCATTACAGACATTTGCATATTGTATAAGAAATATATTTATCATGATTGATTGAGTGATTGATTGATTGATTTTATTCGCCAAGCCTCCAACATAAAACAATATAAAAGAATAACATATCAAAATTAAGTCAGCTTGAACAAGATAACCCACGAAATAATTTATATTCCAATTGTTAAACGTATAGAGACTTTCCGTTTTCTTGAAAGGGAAGACATTGAATATGGTTTATGTTACTTTAATCAGTGGGTACAATATTATCTCAGTTAGGAAACTAGGCTTGCGCATTTTTGTCATTAGACTTGATCTTTGATCAGGTAAGCCGATAAATTAAACTAAATTACCTTTCAGTTTCCTTATGTTATCGCGATATTGTTGACTCAAATATACATTATCTCATTTGTTTCAATGATCTGACGTCTTTTGACATTTTGCCCTTAGTATTGGGCGTTTATTCAATAACTAGTTACTTATCTCAGTGTTTACATTATTGTTAGGGAAGATCAATGATATCATATTTATCAATGCTCAAACTTAAGGGGAATATATCCAGGTCCAATAAAACTTATATAGCTTTTCTACAAAAAAACTGATTGAATGTATAGGCCTATATAGACCTATTCACCTGCAAGTTACATATTCAACAGGCAATTCTTAATTACTATTCATAAATTCACAAGTCAATCACTATTCTAATTTCTATTTATATTATTGGTATTTTTTCAATTAATATTTTTCTGTTATCGTTCCATATTAACTCTGATTGATTTTTAATTACATTTTATTTCATTGAGGAATGTGATCTCTTCCTTGAACAACAATTTTAATCATATGATAGAGAGTAAATGCAATACTTGAGAGAATCATAATTCAGTTTCGACTAGAATCATTTTCAGATAGAACGAAACGGTCTGCGTTTGATGCTGTTTTTCCAAAATCATTTTCTTAATCAATCTAAAAGCCTGCAATAATTTTTTCATATAAACTATACAATAATACACAATTGCGAATAAACAGTGGTAAACAATACTCGTCATGAAGTGCAGAAGTTTAAGGCAAAGTTGTACAAGGTAATATTATATGTTCATTTCTATTCCGCCCTTTTCCTTCTTTTCTAAGCGCATAGGGACTTTCTTTGTGTTAGTGATATGCGCTATACAAATAACGTTCATTATTATTATTATTATTATTATTATTATTATAAAAGAAAACAGGAGAAGATAAACATGAAATAAAATGATTAACGAATACAAATAGATTGGCTTGGAATGAAATCGATTAAAGTGCTTACGCTGTTCCAGTGAGAGTACATAATCCAGCTGCCCTTGGGATGTAAAGACCAAGTAAACATGTTGCACAGAAAACCTGCAGATTAATTGAACATTAGTTTTATCTTTATAATCAAATGATATCTTACATCAAAGAATTACTTCAACTCAAAGTCCAATCACACAGTCGTAGCCTGCGCAGTTCCACAGATAAATTATTGTTTCAGATTCCCCATGGCAAAACTAAAGTAACTCTTGGGGACCGTGCTTTTGCTATTGCTGCCCCCAAACTATGGAATAGCTTGCCAATAGAAATAAGAAGCACTCCATCTCTCAATGTTTTTAAATCCAATTTAAAAACTTATTTGTTCAACTGAGTGATCTTATTTTGTAGAATTTAGTAAAAAGGAGCTCTTAACCAGCGCAGCTGAATATATTTTTTATAAAAGCTGCGCTTTATAAATTTATTATTATTATTATTATTATTATTGATATCTCCAACAACGATAACGTTATGGTTGCATGAGATATGTATGTATAAAAGCAATATATTCACAAATTGGGCCCATCTAATACCAGACTCCCTGCAACATTACGGTAACCATAGTAACCAGGTATCATCAATCAGTGAATGAGGATAGGTGATTTAATCATAATCATCAATCAGAGGACCATGTGATTGAACACCCGAATCCATAATTCATTATCAATTCATTGTTACACTGTCAGAACCTACACTTATGAACAAAATCCGACCATAATTATGTTGCCGATAAAACGGCTTTCGGTTCTATGATGAAAAGAGCATGTGACAAGAGAAAACATTATCGTTCCCTCTTCTTTGTATTGTGGTATGTGATTAAGTTCGTTATAAATTCTCAATGTATAGCGAGTCATTAGCGATGTCATTACTGTTATTACCTGTTGTATTATCACTTGGATGATTCACTGCCCGTCTGACGTTTAATCATCGACTGATTAATTATTTTGTACTACCGGAATCAATTTCATCTCACACAATGGTGCCCTCTATACGGTATATAGGGTCGGTGCCGCAAATTCATTTCAGAATGGGAAACAAAGATAAACATTATGACAGCCAAGGCTAAACGCCTCTCACAAAAAAATAGTCTAAGGTCTCACTTAACCCATCCAGAAAAATAACCATACACAACGTAACTACATCAATGGTGAGCCGTACTATCTGACACATTAAACATAGTTTAATCGTGTTTTAATATTCTTAAACTAATATAGGACAATCGATGTCATCGATATACTGTGTGTAATAGAGAGTAATTCTTTTCATCTCTTGACTGGGGGAAGGGGGAGGTATGTAACAAATATCCCATCAAAATGTAATCATTTGATAAAATATATGTTTGCTTTCATCGGTTATCTTTGTATCTATAATTGATGATAATGATAATGATGATAATAATACTAATACTACTTATTACTACTAATGATAATATTAAGAAAAAGAAGAAGAAGAAGAAGAAGAAGAAGAAGAAGAAGAAGAAGAAGAAGAAGAAGACATGGGGAGAGAGTTGCAAATGTAGAACGTTAGTCGGGCTTGGATTCGAACCGTCAACCCTTGGATCGAGAGTCAAGTGAATAAACCACTATACCACGACACATCCACAATCTAATTAGCTGTTCGATTAATGCTACCCAAAGTGTTAATCATTATGGTAGCCCTTATACTTACCGGGTAGATGCCTATAAGCCAGACAATACTTGTTCGTCGATCACTATAGGGTATATACCTTAACACCCACAGCCAAGCTTCGAAGAATAGAATCACTTCTATCAATGTGATGATACTACATGTGATTAAGATCGGTAGCATCTGAGGGTTGTCCTCTAAAAGATCTTGAAATGAAAAAAAAAAAGAGAAATATATCATAAACACACCTTTGAATAACAAATCAAAGAAAGTTTTCTAAAACTTGATTTACTAATTTCCCATCAATCTGTAGTTTTTGATCGCTTTTACCCAAAACCCTTCCCAAAGAATGTACTTTGCTTTTCACACTCTTTTTGTCCCACTACAAATTATTTTGGAATGGAAATATGTGAATTGGTTATTTTGACAATTTTGGCATACTTTTTTTGAATCGAATTGAATTGAATTGAATTGAATTGTATTGAATACTAGGTCGGAACTTGACATAAAAATGGATTTTATTTGATTCATCATTAATGTATACTATATTTCATTTTACCAACAGTTTCTTTAAAAGTCCCATTTTTTGAAAACCGTCACATCTCTTTCCAAATGCCAATCTAAACAACCCCAATAGCATTGTAATCAGAGAGCGGAAAGCGTTCTTCCGTATAAATATCCGAGTGTATTAATGGTTACAAAACTTGGGATACAGAGAAGAGACCGGACAGAATCTATTTCCGTATAAATTCACCGAGCAAAGCGGGTTCTATACAACTAGTAATGAGATAATTCGAAAAAAAACACAATATTATTGAACTAGATATCGATTCCGTTGTTTACAGGTCATTAAAAATCACAATGCTTATAAGCAAGCATCATCTGCAGACACACTGATTATTGACGCAAAAGGAAGATCTAGATAGCAAGGCGTTGTGAAGTGCGTTCATCATCATTTACTAGAAATTTGACTCAGGAAACACGTTTGTGTTCATTTCATCATCATATACACACAAATTTCATTCTGGTATTCATGTAAGCAGATAAATATAATGATAATTGTCATACTTTCCAGCATTTCATTTGCCAGTGGAGTGTAGGAGCAGTTGTTTGCCATGGTTCGGTCATAAATCTCGCTCGTTCAGTTGATAATTGATCGTTAGAGTCCGATTTGAGAATGTCATTGATAGTTCAGTATCGGTACTCCAGTATACAGACAAGCGCACATAATCATACAAATAATCACATCCTTGTGACACGATGGTGTTATATCCAAGTTAAAACACTTTAGAGGTATAACAGCGTTGTGTAGAATCGTCGACCACTGTCTTGTTGAATAGAGCGATCTAGATTTGTGTGAAAAAGCACGATGCACTTTAGCCTTAGCGTGTGATATTGACATTTCAGTGGCAAGGGGTTCCGATAGGACTGAAAACCTTGTGTTTGTAAGAGCTTTTATTTATTTTAAAGACTTAGATCTCGAGGAAGATCAACATCGATGCATAATGGAGCTCTCGAGTTCAGGGGTGTTGCCAGACCAGTTGACCGCAGGGGGGGGGGGGGCGGAAAATATGCCAATAAGTTATATAGGGCAAACATGTCAAGCAATTATGTTTTCACAAAATTGCCGACATAGAAGTTTGAATTGGGTGTGACGGTTCTGGGATAATTACCCCCTGGGCAATCACCCCCGGAAACTACTACCGGGACAATTACCCCTCCCCCCCTCAAGGACAATTACTCCCCGGAAAATCACCCCCCCCCCCCCCTCCCTAAGGAAAACCACCCCGAGGATAATTTACTCCGGAAAATTACCCCCCCCCCCCCCCCCCGTGGACAATAAAATTACACCCGAAAAAATTATGATTTTATTTAAACCAACTTATTATCAGGGTGGACTTCCCATTTAATGAACAGGGGGTGGCCTAAAATTTGGGTGGGGGTCGTCCTTGGCTGTCCTGGGGGTGGTTGTACTTATGAGGGGTAATTTTCCGGGGGGTTATATTATTGTCCTTTGTGGGTAGTTTCCGGGGGGTAATTTCCCGGGGGTGATTGTCCAGGGGTAATTGTCTTGCATGATACGGCTCGGGTCACATCCACATTCGTACCATCTTGCGACTCTTCTGCTCAAATGCATGCGAGTACTGTGACATATCCTCCAGTACGTAGGCTTACAATAAAAGGGAAATTATTTGGGGGATAATGGTATGAACAAGGAGTCATGAATTAACCTACAGTATATTGAGTAAAGGATGTAATAGTTGGAACTCCTATGTAAATATCGTCCTCACACAGGGCTAAACACCGATTAATAGATAAACTAATCGAAAACTAAACTAAGTCATGGAGCTAGACCTCTGTAGACAAAGTGAACTTTGAACATTTTCATCATTGAAAAATCCCAAGACAAGTGATGTTATGAGCTGAATTGCAGGCACCGATAATGCATGGGAGTTTCAATTAAAGAGTGCAATGTGTATACGCGCTCAATATGTCTGCTTTTATTGTGAATTATTAAAAAATATAATTGATCATAATTTGGCATCAATATTTTTAGAGGTTATTGGCAGTGTACTTAATGAAGTCATTATAACCTCATCACCTGGCTACATTTTGAAGGTTACCGAGAGAGCTAGCGCTTACTTGATTGAACTTCGCACATCATTATTATGCCCAGTACCATTTTGACATTCAAAACCCATTTGCAGCAGTGGCGGATCCAGCAATTTCTTACCGGGGGGGGGGGGGGGCACAAAATTGCATGGGGTGAAATATATGAAAAACGATAGAGCGAGGCGTCAGCGGCGAGGGAGCGGAGCGACCAAGCGGGAGTGGGTCTAGCCGTCTGGGAGGGGGTCAGAACCCCTCTAGAGTAGAAAGCATTTGCAATTATAGTACCACAATAGGCGCATTTTTAGGCACTTCCTGAAGTAATATGACCATAAAAAGCAGTGCATGATAACGTCTTTTTAAATCAAGAAATAGTTTAATATACAGTTCCGGGGGGGGGGGGGGGTTGACCCAATGACGATGCGAAAACTGTGTGGGTCTGGACACAATCATGATGGCGTTTTTCTACGCACATCACATTTTCACTTAGCAGCCCAAGGGGGGGGGGGGGTGGGTTAAACCCCTTAACCCCCCTCCCCCGTTGATCCGCCACTGCCAATAGTAGGGATTTCTTTCGTTTTACTTCTCATTATTCTTCTTTCCCCCCTTTTTTATCCTCCGTCTTTCCCACCTTCTTCCTTTTCCGCCTTTGCTCTCCTCTCTCTTCCCCTTTCTTTCTTTCCCCTCCTTTTTCTCCTTTCCCCTTTTCTCTCCTTTTCTCTCTTTTCTTTTCCCCCGAGTCCCCCCTTTTTTTTTACCGGGGGGGGGGGGGGGGCACGTGCCCCCTAGATCCGCTACTGTGCAGTATCGGTATATTATCTTCGATACATCCCATTACATGTATTTTATTTTCAGTTAAAAAATTACGATATTTTTTTGCTACTCTCCACCTAGGTGTTAAATGGGTACTCGGTAGGATGCGACCGTCATTGTTGGTCAAACAGCTTGTGAGCGTCATGTAACGCCCGGCTGGAATGCTCCCCAGGGAGTGGAGATTGTGCACACAGTGTGTGCGGGCAAGCACTGAATCCAATGACCGGGGTAATAGTATATCTGTAAAAGCGCTTAGAGATTTTGTATTAAGCGCTATATAATTTTTTTTTTTTTTTTTATATATTTGTTTACAGTTCTTTAATGTACAAATTTGTTTCCTCCTGAATCGGGGGTAAGAAGGCTTTAAAGGTTCATTTTCCTTATCCTGATCTAAAGATTACATTAACGATTTTGTTTCCCTTCACGATTTTATATAAATATATACTGTATAATTACTTTCGCAATTTTATTGTAACGAAGGTGACTATTGATGTGCGGTCTTCATACTTTTCAAAGAATACGTATACTCATTACTTGCTGGTGAGATACAGAGCAGAACAAATGATAATGTGTTTTTAAAATTAAAAAATGACGAAGGAAACCGAACAGAGCAGAAAGTAGATTGCTCTTTGACAATTTAGATAATTGCCTCTAACTTCATGATAAATTGATGGTTTAACGTTTGTTTACTGGTTTGAGAGAGCATGAAAATGATGATTGGAAATCGGCCAAAGCGGTTAATGGATTTGATCAGTGATCTGAAGTGTGAATACCAACTATGTCATTAAATTATTAATGAAAACACTTTATGCGTTATTCGGTCGTTGGATTAAGTTATCCCTGAAAACCATTCAGCCTAAAAGAAATAGGACTTAAAGATGTGCGTGGTTTACATTTGTTTGTCGAGCTGAGCTTTAATTATGTTACATTGTTAGAATGTTGAGGCAGAAGAATAGGCAGAAGAATAGTTTCATTATTTCATTATAGTTTTTCAGTAATACAATTATAATGTTTATTTCTTTTTAGTTAGTGGATATTCTATTTTCAAGGGATTGATTAAGCCTTGCAAGCAACTTTGTTATGTTAAGTAGACCCACCATTTAAAAAGGCACAACCCAGCCCCCCCCCCCCCCCCCCTTACCCATGTCAGTGTATTCACTCAGCTCGTTGTTACATGTAGGCCAATGCCTATAATGATTACTATGGCATTTTTCCATGCACTTTTTCACTTTGTTCATCAAACGATCGCTATAGTTTTTTCACGATGGTATACCAAGTCATCGCTTTTCCAAACTTTGTACACATCAAACTGTAAAACGGCACATCTGTAGGCCAATTTCTTATTATAAATAACCTTGCGTCGAAAGTTGTGGTTTTGACACTTCAAAAGGAAATCAATACTTTTCATGTTGAACTTTTTATCATGTCTGTACACCCACACGGCACACGAGGACAATAATAGATTTGGGGGCTGACCCTAAGCTCAGCAGACCAAGCAACGTATAAACAGGCTACCTAGCAACCTCCTTCTGTCGCCGCTTCATCGCACCGGAGACACAGCTTTCAGAATGTGTCCATGCACACACAGCGCAGACGACCGCTATATGCTAACATTGGTTTGTACGTGGAGTATACACCGTTTACTCCCGATGCACCTGTAACAGCCTTGGTAATTGGTTTCTTCATTGATTTTAGTTTTTTTTTTTTTTTTAGTTGTTGGAAAGTTGGAGAAGTGTGACACGCTATATTTTATTTTATTCGTGTAATCCGGAGAAGTAAGTTTCGCCATGTCTTCTAAAGGTACCGAGCAGGATATATATCACCTTGCTCATGCAGGATATGCACACAAATTGAATGAATATTTGTCGAAAACTGCGAATAAAGTAAACATCAACGAATTCTCAAAGGATGGAGCGACACCTCTGATTTTGAGCGTACAAGGGTCTCGAGTCGACCCGGCAGCTCAGGGGACGAGCCACATCGAGTGTTGTGAACTTCTCATAAGTCATGGGGCTAATCCTAATTTATCGGATAAATTAGGAAGGACTGCGCTTCATTGGGCCGTATTCTATAAGAAGTCAGAGTTTGTCAAAGTTTTATTGAAAGGAGAAGGTGATGTCACTAAAGAAGACAAAAAGGGACAGAATGTCATGCAGTTTGCAATAAGAATGAATGCTGCAAAGTGTTTACAACTTATTTGTGAAACTTTGAAAGATGCTTCAGCTGCAAAGGTAAGATTTATTTTACACATATTTACGTTTGAGTACAGTAATTTGTTCATACTTTTTCCATTTTCAAATGAAAATCTTGCTTTATTATGATCCTTCCATCCCATGTTGCTATTTTGATCATTCAGAAATTGATATTTTGAATATAAAATTATCAATTTACCTTTCAATACTTTTTAATTTCAATTTTCATCTTTACTTTTGTTGACAATGTTTGGTATTTAAAATGCTTAATGCCTGGTTGGTTTCTTGTTCTTCAATATAATCTTGATTCATGTTCTTTTCTTCTGGCTCCAAACAGACAATAGTTTTATAATTCAAACTTTGTGTGAGATAATTATGAAAACAAGATACAGGTTATGGCCCCGGTTATGGCACCTACAACAACAAATCACTTTATGTCTAGCACTTACCACTAATTTGAAAGTTCACAACAGATGAAAAAAAATCAAATATAAAATTTTAAACAGACTACTTTTGTTATGTTTACATTGCTTTACACTTTTTACATCTTCTTTCTCTATGTTTAACCAGGGAGAGTGTTTTCTAACACTCTCCCTGGTTTAACATAATCTATCCATCTATATATTACTGGGATGATTTTGTTTTATTTCAACCAAAATGTCAGATTTTATCAAAGCCAAGTGCATCTGTTGGTACCCCACTCATCCAAGCCACCAAACTAGGTCATCAGGAATGTTGTCAGATCTTACTACAGGCTGGAGCTAATATAGACATTCAGGATCAGGCCTACTTTGATAAGACAGCTCTCCTTATTGCTACTGAACTCAACAATGCAGACATTGTAGAAATGCTCATCAAGTAAGTAATCTAATTTTAATAGTAATTTATTTCTTATGTATTTATATAAATGGTTTATTGTTAAACTGATTCATTTGTTGTCAATGGTATATGAATAGTTATCATTGCAATAGAAGTAATGAATATAGACATTGTGAGAATGCTCAGTAATCAGATTTTTTAGACTAATGCAATTGTTATTTATGCCATATTTATTCATTTGAAGAATATCTTTCAACTAAAATTTTTTTTTTACATTATAGCCATCAAGTAAATGAGGCTCTACATGTACATGTACATATTTGAGAAACATCTGTGAAAGGAGACACAAAACATATGTCTTTATACTTAAAAAGTCTTGTACCAAAATGAGGCTCAATGAATTTAATTTCATTAAGTGTAAGAAGATCTGACTGATAAATTAATCAAGTGAATATAATCAAAAAAATATTTTCATCAACTTATGAGTGCAGTTTCTCGAGATTGTCCAATTTTCCAGTTTGTATTTATTAGCATCAAGTGCTTGATACTGAATATAAGTATATAGAAGTTGAATTTTTCCATTTTAAAGATATCGATAGAATTAATTTCTTTTTGTCTACAAAGTACTTGGTGACTATTATTATATTGATGATTAATTGAATTGTATGACCCAAAAACCTCTTTCATTTTATTTCAATCTTCAAGCTTTGATCAGATTAGTTTGTAATGGATTGGTTTGTATAGGATTCAATCAATATGTTAACTTACCGTACAGCTATTAGCTGCTGGATATTGATTCCAATCCATTAAATCAACTCAGGCATACACCACTCTCATGACTTATTTATTTGTCCAATTCTCTCCCATTTTTAATGAAAGATGCTAATCAAATTCCATAAAATATCATTAGCATATTTATTAAATGAAGTGACCCAGTAGCACCTTATTCATAAATTATTGATTATTATTCATATCTTGTTCACAGATTAGTTAGCATTATTTGCAAATATATGCAATTTAGATTACCTGTGTGTGGGTGTGGGTGGGTGTGTTTGTGTAAACCATTGATGTTAAAAACATGTTATTGGGCAGACTGCTCCTCTTACATGTACTTCAGTGTGTTGCCTGGTGAAGTTGAAGGAGAGTAATAAATTATATTTCATGATTTGTTGGGATGCTGCTATACCATGTAACACTTACAGGTGCATGTTTTTTCAATCATAATTTTGTTTTATATAGACACCGGTATATACTTGAAGAATATTTGTGATCAAATGCTGGAATTGTGTGTGTTCAGCACATTAACGGCATATATTCACAATACATGGAAAGAACTGCAAATAAAATAACAGTGCATCAAAATATGTCAGGACAGAAAAATGAAACAAACTTATTACTGAAATGCAAATAATTCACACGACTTCTCAATCATATATCTTCAATCCTACAGAATAGTAGTAAATTTCATATTTTGTGAGGAATGTATTATGTTCAGTGGTTATAATGTACCTCACATATTACCAGCACTTTACCAAGAGTCTGCATCTATCAGGCAAATAACCTCAAGGTGAAACTGATTTAATAAAACATTTTACATATATTCTGCATGATTAGCTAATTTGTAACTGATACTAAGAGTCTTTTCCTTTTATCTAGATCAAAAATGAAAAGGTTGATATTTGAAATGTATTCAGCATGAAATTGAGCTTTCCCAGCAGGATACCCACATACTCATCAGTCATCCTGTACAACTTCAGTGCAATAGACCATTCTCCTCTTGGTTATTCTAATTAATTGTCCATCTCATTACCCAAGGTTCAAGCCAACGTCCAATCTGCCTGTAACAGTGTATAATTTACTGTAAATTTTTAATGTAAATTTGCCTTACTATGATAATTACTGTAGAGCACAGTGGAAGTGTAGGCATCACTTTGTTGAATATTTGACCTTAAATTTTTAAATGACTAAATAAACGTGAATAGATGTGAACTTCAGTCACATCATTTTGTAGCTTTTGCTGAATTTAATAAGGAAATTTCTTTTCAAATTAATAAATGTTGGAATAATGTTTCTTGACTCTTTCAGACTGCAATTGTGATCATGATTGCTGTGATTAAAAAATCGATAAGTGAAAAATGAAATAGAGAGATACATGTACATACCAAGTATTATGAGGTGAAAAGCAGTCAACATCTCTCACATGTTCTACATTTAAAGTAGTTTGTCTGACCCAGTATCAGTGATTGCTATGTCAGACAACAATAGACAATATTCAAAGTTGGCAAGTGTATTATTTGCTTCAATTCAAAAATAAATTATCTTATCGTTTGTAAGAAAAAGGACTTTTTGTAATATCCACTGTAAATATTTCCTTTCAATATTTTTTTTTTGGGGGGGGGGGGATGGCCAGGGATATACCTGTGTATAAAAATTGATTGATTTCAAGTTGTAAATGAATGATCCCAATCCTACCCTGAATATTTTAATTGGAATATTGGATGTCCATTTACAATTAAATCCAATTCTTGGCCACAAAATTAGACCAATTGCCTTCACTTCTGCATACATAGGTAGGTTGCTTGACTTCTATAGTATAATTAGGAGGATTAATGAGTGAAAGTAAACAGACAACCAGAATCAAGGATTTCCGTAATTAGTGATCTTATGCAAACATTATCTGTTAATTGATGTTGAGAAATTATTTTAATGAGATACATGTATTGGTTTTGTTATATTGCAGATATGATGCCAATATCCAAGCTGAAGATTCGCAGGGAAACACTTGCCTGCACCTGTCCTGTTCCCTTACCAACCCCAGATGTCTGGAGCTAATCCTGGAGGGGTGTAAGAAGGCTACCGACCTGGTAGGAAAGAGGAACAAGGCGGGGCTGACACCACTCATGATAGCTTGTCAGCAAGGTCTGGAGAAACATGTGGAATTTCTTCTCAAATATGTGAGTAGATTTTGATTACTTGAGTTAGTATAGTTAAGCAAGATTACATGTACATGATGCATATAAGTAAATTCATTGGAAAACATGAAAACTAGAAGAACAAGTTCAAGCATATGCATCCATAATTCATACATAATATAATTCCCAGGAAGCATTACATTTATAAAGTACATGTATGTTCTTCGAACCTGAATGTTCATGTGCAATTGCAATTTCAATACTTATAAGTAACCCAATACTTGTAAGTCTATGGCCATGAAATGAAGCCACAAAGTATGAATGTTGGGCAAGAAGATAGTTCTGTAAAGAAAGAGATTAGAAATTGTGATATAGAAAGAAAGAAACACACACCCAAACAAAATGTGTAATTTCATATTAATAATAATAATAATAATAATCCGGTTTTTTATATAGCGCTCAATACACTGATCCAACGGAGCACTTAATAAACAGTTATTTACAACTGCAGGTATATATGCAGATTCTGATCTTGTGATGACGATATGGTGCATTCAAAATAGGGTATAAAAATTAAATGCAGCACAAATAAAACAGATATTGTTTTTAACACTACATGTACAGTAGGCTTCACAACTGAAGGTTATTCTACTCATATTCATCAGTAATTTACACAAGGACTTAAATGGCTTTAAAACAACCTTGAGGGATTCGTCGAACGCAAGAGTTTATTTCTGTGGCATGATTGAATGCAGTAATTACCTGAGGTCCATTTGCTCCAGAAACGATTATAAAATTGATGGAGCCTTTGTGTGGTGGCCTTTTATTTGTTAACTGTCAAATCAACCATAGTCCTTTTTGTCATTTACTCGTATCCCTGACATTGTGTAATGACCAAAATGACTTAAAAACACAATGAATTGGTTTGATAATGATTAATGTAACATATTTTGTTACAAAATGGTCACTGACATGCATGTATTGTTATCTGTAATTGATAGTGAAGCTAAAGTGGCATTATAATCAATATCAGGCCTTTTCAAATTATTAATTGAAACTTATTACAGGTGTCATAATTCTGTTCACACTTTGAAATGTCATCTCCTTTAATATGAGAGATAAACCATGCTGAAGATGATAATAATAATATAAGCCAGTGTGCCCTGTCACTGCCCTAGTTACATATGACCACAGAGTTCTAGTTTCATATGACCACAGTCATTTACTTTCATACTAATGTATTACCATACTGAATTTAGAATATTTATGGATCCTTGTTTTTCATTTGTCAATTGAACTAGTTTATTGTAATGAATTATATATTATTGACAATTTCATTTACCACTACAAATTCTCTTGGAATTAGCACTAATATAAAGGTAACTTTTAAGTTGTTTTGTTAATTATTGTAACACACACAATAATCAAATAAATAGCAGAGATAAACTTCCTGATAAAGTATTTAAATTCATACAATTACAGTTACAATTGGGAACTATTCTAGAAGAAGATAGGATTCAATAAAAAGTTAACAGGATTATAAAAGACTAATTTACTGAGAACAATTAGTTTTACCTATCCATTGTGTGTTTTCAATATAGCTCTGTATCATTCAAATTTGGCGTGAAGTATTGAATAGAACAGAGAAAAGTGAAAAAAGAAGGGGGAACAAACCCAAACAAAACAACAAAAAACAAAGAAAGAGAACTTAATGTATTGAAACGGTGTGTTGATGATCCACGTTTGATGCACACAAAAAAAATCATTAAGTACTCACAAATATTAAATGAATGAAATCACAATAGAATACAGCAGGGATAAAAATACCTTTTAGTTGATTTTCTAATATGCAGAACGAGAAGTTTTGCAGCTATGAAGAGGGTTGCTGTTCCAGTTTTTTGTGCAGCTATTATAAAACTTTTTTCTGTTCAGTATAGTCTGGATGTGCAAATAACGAATTTACAATGTTTTTTTTTACAAACAAAGATGAGTTGATGTTGTTTATAACTATGAATTCAATTTATATTGATTGTGATTGACCGTAAATAGGAATCACCAGTTGGAGAACAGGATGAGCAAGGCAAGACTGCTCTACACTATGCTACCGAGAAAGGTCTAAGGTCATCGGCAGAGCTCCTTCTAGCAGCAGACTCTGGTCTTCCATGGACTCAGGACTCAGAAGGCCGTACACCCCTTCATCTGGCTGTCATAGAGGGCAAGAAGAACCTTGTGGAGTTCTTGATTGGAAAGAGTGGTGTGAATGCACAGGATAATCAGGGGCATACTCCCATTCATTGGGCTGTGGGTAAGAACATCTACCTTATTCAGAGAGGCATCATTTGTAATTAATGCAATCACTTCTCACATGCCATTAGTGTAAATGTTGATAATTAAAATGATTTAAGTAATATATTAACATCAGTGCAAATATCTGTTTTATGCAATTGTATGTTGTTGTTGGTTTTGTTTTTGTTTTGTTCTGATTACACTACATGTACATGTACCTGTTATTTCTAATATATGTATAAATCCATGTTTTGGGCATCGTCTTCACAAAGGTGTTCAGTTTGGACTTAATCGGTATACGTTTGATTTTATTGTGCCAGCAAATATGTTAATAGTGACAAACTTAAATCTAGGGAATTGAAACATTTATTCAAGTATTTTCATTTGGTGTGATTCATGATTTGTAACATTCAGTTACTGCAAATTGGGTTGTATTTCCAAGCTAGCAGGAATAAAGGGAAGCAAAAATGCTCATTTGATAAAAAATAATAAGAGTAATCCGCTGAAGGAATTAGAAGAGAAAGCGTACGTGGTTCATTTACAATAGACCCTAGATTGATGGTTGATTTCACTGGATCAATATTTGTGATTCCAATTATGATTATTAACCCCATTAGAGAGTAGGTCTTCTGTGATTGTTCAGTGGCAATAATGAGTCAACACTACATAGTCCTAGAGTGAAAGGGTGCCCTCGGTGTGTGTACACAACAATGGGAGCATCACCAATGCTAGGCAAATGCAGTACTGTTCATTGATTTGCAAAATTGATGAAGATGAAAAGTCATTTGATATCAGGATGATAAAATGTTTGAATGACATGTTTAGAGAATAATGTTAAGTATCTCTCACAATATTCATTTAAATTAAAGAGATATCTTGTTTGAAAGTTGCATGTTACATTTATTGTTACAATTACATAAAGATGATTCCAGCGTCATCTTTAATTTTCACAAATTATCCATTGTGTCATGTTTCTTCAAATAAAAGAATGAAGGATAAATCGTACCGTATAGTTAAAAGTACTAGTGACATAATAACTACCAGTTAATGCCCAAACTATTTTTTATATCATGTGTCTGGCTGTGCTGATATGAATATAATTCTTTCCTATATGTCAGATAATTGATCTTAGGTCATTGCATACAGCATTGGATCCTGTATTAAGGCCAGGGTATAAGAGAATTCAGATGACAAGGGGTTTCATTATAACAAAACATGCTTTGTCTATACAGAGAAGAATCATCCATTGAATATTGGGATCTTCCTCTTTTTGATATTGCTACGCTGCCCTATCAATAACTGACAATGATTTATTGAGTAGAGAGACAAGTCCTCTGTAATTAAGTGGAATACATTGTAGATAGATCAGGCTTATAGTGTAATGTCAAAGAAACATATGATTGATCATGAAATAAGAACATTCTCAATCATTATCAGACAGGGGAATTAGGTGTCTAGAACACTCAAGGATATATCATCTCTCTGGAGCTAGAAGGGCTTTAACTCTGTATTCTAATAGCTATACAAGTTAATGCCCTTCTGGCTCCAAACAGACGATATTATCTCATACTCTCTGCTTTCAATTAGTACTGAATACTATATAGAGAGAATCTTTTTGCCCTCATATAATCAATATTGATTTTTAATTTTGATAGGTCAGTGGAATATCTAGGTTTTTCATGCCAGAGGGTGGGAGAGGGGTGGGGGGTGGATGGGAGGGGGTTACAAGTCTGAAAAATCTCTGACAAACGAAAAACATTCAAAAAAATAAAATGTTATAACATTTTGCTTTTGCAGGAGCACACATACACCCTTTTGGATCTGCAACTGTAAATATAATGTTCCAATCGCCCATGCTTTGTGTCTAAGAAAAATACATATTTCAATTCGTGAACGCAAAGTAATGGACACTCGGTTATCCTCTTGATGTTGAATTCTATTTCTATCTTTCTAATTTAGTTTGTGGTGTCCATGACCTCATTGATACCCTGGTCGATCATGGAGCCGATCCATCCCTGATCGATGACCACGGTGCTAGCCCCATACATTATGCTGCTCAGATGTGCGGTGATCCAGCCGTGTCAGAGATTGGTATTCTATGTCTTAAGGTATGGGCCATTCTTTGGTTGCCTTTAATAGTATGAAGCACATGATCATGAATTCTTGAAATTATAAATTTGAAACAATGAAGAATAAGGAGATAGATGTTATTTTATAAGAGATCTGTTCATATACCACAAATTGATCTCAACTCTTCACTTTCTACAGGACAAACATATCAAGGTAAAAGAAGGCATCGGCCCTGAAATTGTTGTTCAAATTCTTCTGATAAATCATAAGATTCTGTATTTCAGAAGCCATGAGATATATATATATAAATATCTGTTGTTCTTTCTTTCTTTATAATTGTTTGTTTGTTTTTGTTGATGAAATTTTTTGATTGAATACATATGCTTCTCTAGGACTTCCTTGCCAATTTCAATATAAAGGTTAAAGCTCATATACATGTAAACAATGGATTCAGATTTTAATTTACATCATTTGATTTGATATTCTTTCATTAAAGGCCTTAATCAAGCGAGGGGCCAAGGTGAATGCCATAGATACGGGTCATAAGACCCCTCTCCTATGGGCATCTAGTGCAGGGAGTAGTGAGGCATGTAAGCTACTCAAGGAAGCAGGAGCTGATGTTACATTGGCTGATCTAGATGGACTTACAGGTATGATATGGAGCCTATATTGGATCATTCTATTTTGTGACGAGACACAAAAAAGAAAAATTTCTAACTCAATTGAATACAAAATTAAAACTTTGGAATATTCCTCATTTATTGAAACCGCAAAGAAAAACAAAATTTACTTACTGTCATTGTCATAGTTAGTAATTTCATTATATTAGTGCTAATTCCAAGAAGAGAGTTTGTGGTGCATGGTAAAATGAAATTGTCAATAATATAGAATTCATTACAATAAAGTAGTTCAATCATCTGACATGTGTGGGACATTTATGTGAATTCTGTTTTCAAAGAAGAAATATATTTAAATAAATGTTCCTTTTCCCAAACTGCATATATAAGTATTTAAGGAAAAAAAAGAGTAATATATGATCCAAACGTACATTTGATGAAAAAATGAATATTAATATGCAAATTGTTTATATTGTAATTTCAGCTCTTCACTGTGCAGTGACGTGTGACCATCCAACCTGTGTAGAGACACTCCTTAAAGAATGTGATGCAGTTGTAGACACACCAGATAAGAATGGCTGCACACCCCTCTTCTATGCAGCTTCCATGGACCATGTTGGTAATGTCCAAACATTACTGGAGAGCGGGGCTTCCCCTAACTACACTGATAATAAGGGAAAGAGGTAAGCTGGTAACTTTTCATGTCTTATCTGTGGTGTGCTCAAAGAATTATACTGAATTATAAAATAGCTCTAAGAGCTGACCGGTTAATGTAAAACCAGTCACTCAATTTGTTTGGAAAGGTTTTCAAACTGTTCCTATTCATGTTAATTATGTGAATCATATGTATATCTTTTTCAAATCCTTGCTTCATACCATTTTCCCTCTTGATCTGTCATCCTCCTCTTCCTTCTCTTCCTCCTCCTCCTCTTCCTCTTCTCCTCCCCTTCTCCCTTCTCCTCCCATTTTATCTCTTTCTCTTTAATATTCCATCTCTTCCTCTTGTCTTTTTCATTCTCTCTTTATTTCATTATCCCTTTAATAAATACTCTTCTTTTTTAAATACTTTTCTCCTGTGTCTTTCTCTCTTTCTACTTCATGCTTGATGCATACCTTTAACCCCTTTCTCTCAGATATCTATCAGCTTCCTGCCCCACTCCTGTAACAGTACCGATATAAATAACCATTTCTCCTTTTGCTTTTGCAGCCCAATGCACTGTGCTGCAGGCTCTGCCTCTCTGGATGCTATACGGCTCCTACAGGAGCATAATGGCTCCATGAACCAAGCTGGAGATGAAGGAGAAACTCCCTTTCATGAGGCCATTCAAAAGGGGGATCTGGGTAAGTTAATCTTCACTTCTTCCTTGACATCAATTCAACCTCAAGGCATTGATGGAGACATTCATCATTTCATCCATACAGGTGTAAAATGCATAAAACCTAGTATCGTTGGCTGACTGTTGGGAAAAAATGTAAACTCTTTGTAAATAGTGCTGAATGTTAATGCCCTTCTGGCTCTCAACAGTACAAGTTTTTAAATTCTTATTTTTTTTGGTTATGCAGTAGATGAGATATAAAAAAATTAAGATAATTTGTATTTGTAAACAATTTGTCAGTCTTGTATTTTTGCAATAAGATACTCGTTAGATATTCTTTTTGAGCAGCTATCAAGTTATATTATTTGATTGTCATGATTGCAAATTTTGTTCATAATAATCACACAATAGGTCATTTATGTTGGGTGCAAACAACAGTACAAATAAGTTCCGCATTAATTTCCTTTTTTGTTTGTTTCTCTAGACATGATCAAGTTCATGATTGAGAAAGGATGCAAGCCAGATACTCCTGATAAGAATGGTCGTACACCACTCCACATAGCAGCAGGGAATGCCAATGTGGACTTGTGTAGATACCTGGTGGAGCTGAAAGCAAACATTGATGCTGGATACAGAAGTGATAATGTTAGTGTAAATAATCATAACAATTAATCTGTTATAGGATGATGGATATGATCCACAAACATTCCTTATCAAGACACAATTTTTTAATAATTTTTTTTGTTTTTGTTTTTGTTTGTTGGGGGGGGGCAAGGATTTTATTCATTGCTGTTGAGTCTTGTGCATAGTCTCGTAAAGATTTTGAGCCACTTTTTTCAATTTCTGGTACTTAAGCAATTATAATAATAATAATAATGATAATAATAAAAACAGTGCTTATATTAAAAGCGCTAATTACCACCGAAGTCTCTAAGTTCTATAACAAACAAAATACAATGATAAACAATTACATATTAAACAAAACAAAAAGAAAATGCAAATAAACCTACAAGTGCATATGTATTTACTTTTGCTGATTAACAAACTTCAATTTCCATAAAAGATATACATGTACTTTATTTTTTCTATCAGTGTAGGTATATGACTGCAGTCAGAAATTGTGCTAATTTTTCTTCTCTTATATTATTATTTTTGCAGGGCTTAAGAATGACTGCCCTAGACTGTGCCTGGGACAGCGGTGCAGTGTCCTGTATGGACTACCTTGCATCCATCGGAGCAAAGAGAGGTAGAGAGCTTGATAATAAAAAGGCCATTAAACCAACCAGCAACTCACTGCATCCTACACAGCCTAGCAATAAGACCAAACAGGACAAGTCCAGCGTTAGTGGACCAAAGACTGTGAATCGACCCACCAGCAGAGATGAGAAACCAGGCAAAGAGGGCGCTAGAGACCGGACAGGAGGTGATAGTTTGACGTCTCCAAGGAACGAGTCGTCCATCATTGAGAAGAGTCCATACATGAAGGCTCCTCATTCTAGCTATGATCATGCAGAGAAGAGGAATGAAGTAGAACAAAGAGAAGCAGAAGAGAGGAAGAGTCTGAGGTCCACATCAGTGGAAAAGAAAATGGTTGATTGGGAGAGCTACATCAAAGGTATGCCAAATCATCAGGTTTTGTTCTGGTGTACATTTAAGATCCTGGCAAGTGTGTGTCATTCTTTCTGTTTTATCATTATTATTATCATTTATAGGATGTACTTGACAAAAGTTGACATAAGAATATAAAACACTAATGGTTTCTTTTTGTATACACAATGTAGGCTGCAATTTCATGTTTATTCAGTCTTTTTATAAAGACTCAATCGTGATTAAGTCAGTGTTAATGAGGCCTTTTCTTAGACAGATTTATTAGAAGGTTTGTGTAGCTCACGTCAAAGAGAGATTACACAAGTTTTATTTGTATATAGCATACATCTATTTTATATGTTTGATTCTACTGATAAGTAAATGGATCCTCTTTGTACTATGTGCTATGTGAATGTTTACTCATTTTTTATTATTCTCCTATCAGAACATGTCAACTTTTTGGATGACTTGCTGGAAGTGAAACACGAGAGGCTTAAAACCGTTCAATCTCATGCCATAGAGGAGAAGGAATCTCTTGTGAAGAAACTAGAAGAGATCAGAGAAGAGATGGAGAAGAGGGTGGAGAAGAAAAATTCAGAAGCTGAGAAGCTTAGGGTAAGTCTGGATTGTTTGATTATGAGAAGAATAATGTTTGGTCATTTTCATAAAATTACGTTTTGATTTTATTGTATAAAATAAATGTAATGTCCAAGTATGTATAATCATTTTTATACCCTCTGGCATCTGAAAATAGCAAACTAGTTTGATATTTCATTTTACATGCTTTGTATTAATGTTATTATATTCAGACAGAGAGGCTGAGCAGAGTTACGATGTCTCTTTCTCTGGATCACAATGCCATGAGATGGCTAAGGAGAGGAAGCTAATATTGATCATCTAACCATTTTATAGATAAATGCTGTTCAAGATTTGTTAGACCTTACATTTTCAGGTTTAATAAGCCAGTATTTGTACTACATATGCAATAAAAGATAATATCAAGGTTGACCAGACCTGGCTCTTGGACCTAGCGACTCCGCAATATCAGTTCCATCAACATTTTTGTTTCTATAACAGGAAGAGAAGAGAGAACAGCATGCAGAGGAGAAGAGACTTATGGATGAACGATGGAAGAAAATACAACAACATTATTCAGTAAGTACGCTTTAATTTGCATCTGTCACTGTAATATTTTGAATGAGAAATTTTCATTACAAGAACATTTTATATTGATTTGGTAACCTATATAGAGAGGATGCAAAGAAAGGAGAAGGAATCAACATTATTTTCTTTTAGTGAAATTTGGTGACTCCGTAATTATATTTAAGAAATAAAACTACACTTTTGTTACATGTAAACTTATTATCAGAATCTACATGTGTTATTTGCATGGCTACACAAATCTACAAGTTGATAGGAGTTTTTGAGGGTGTTTGTTTTAGTTTCGATGAACTACCAGCTGATTGATATGTCATATGGTATACTTTGCATTGTACAAAATTAGTCATTAGTTATTCTCTATTACAGAACAAAAACAAAAACTGTGGAAAATCAATAGGGAGGAACAAAGTATTCTATTTGTATTTTGTACAGTACTAGTTAATCAGAGCCTAAAAATATATATCACAGTGAAAAATTAACATTAAATTTAAAATAGCAGTTGTAAGTATCCCAGCATTATAGTTTATGTACATTGTCACTGAAAAACAATTTTCTTCAATGTTTCTCAGTCCTAATTCAATGTGGTATATGTTTCTCCCTAGAACATTGATAACAAAGTGGGTCATCAAATGACGATCCATCGCCAAGCCACACAGTCAATGGACAGTAAAATGGCTAAGATAGAGCAGAAGAGAGTAAGGAGAGAAAAGACTGATATGGAATTAGCCCAAAGGAGATCACGTTCCAGGAATTCTAACCCTGAAGAGTATGTATACAGTCACACTCTTCTCTAATATATATGAAAAATGATCATCTATTAAACAGAAAACATTGATTGGTTGTGGTAATCATAGCATGCAGTTTAGGCTTCCACGAACCTTAAAATGTAATAGGGAAGCTGTTATCCAATCCTGTGGACTCCCTGTGTGAAAAATAACTAGGCTTGAAAAAGTCCACAAGAGTGGATGATAGCTTGACTACTAAATGTGAAGGTTGTTAGAAGCCTAATTAAACCAAATGTTATGATCATCAATGTTTAGGTAAATATTTTTAACAAATCAAGTAACCAAGTAAAACTATTCATTCTCTTTTGAATTTTCACATAGCTACGTATATAATAAACATTTGTAGCATTGTAAAACAGAACTTATACCATGCCTTCTCTGCAGCAAGACCTTAAAGTCAACTATTTTGTAGCATTCCAACTTGCATGACTGCAGAACCCTCATGAAATTTGCAAAGGTTTCTGGTTTTTCAGTAAGTATGTTTCAGTTGAAGATATAATATGTGTTATTTATTCACTTTCAGATAAAGATACAATATTTATTGGCTATTGATTCATTCAACTGCTTCTATTTTTTCCAGTAATTTAAGAATTCAGAAGCATGTGGACTGGTTAAAACAAAAGAACAAGGACTACTTTGAGAAGAAGAATGCTGTAAAAGTACAAGGACACATCAAAGTTGACAGTGCAGTTCTCAATGCTCACCTCAAAAGTAAGAATATGAAAGTTTATTTTCTGTAAAGAGTAAATTACAACTTAAGGTAATTAAGATCAGTCTTTATACCATTTTAAAGATTCCATTACCTGTTTTCATGATAAAGTAGAGAGCTATGAAAGGAGAGTAGAAATACACAGATTTTATGT
This sequence comes from Strongylocentrotus purpuratus, assembly GCF_000002235.5. Lineage (NCBI taxonomy): Eukaryota > Metazoa > Echinodermata > Echinoidea > Camarodonta > Strongylocentrotidae > Strongylocentrotus > Strongylocentrotus purpuratus. The sequence continues at coordinate 37,036,814 of NW_022145611.1, read as the reverse complement.
GAAGAGAAAGAGAAACAGATTAGTTAGTACACAAAAATCTTGGAGATAGACATACGGTACTGGAAAGTCTGATCTTGCACCCATCAGAGTAACCTGCGAAAATGAAGAGAAAGCTATAATCACACATTGTTTTCTTATATTTTTAACTGTTGCCATGTCATTTTTTTAAAAACTATTTTGTCATATATTCAAATGATTGAAGACATGGAATAGCTGAATCTGTTATGGAATAAAAATTAAATTAGCTTTTCAAAAATTAAATCATAATTCTACAGGAACCTCCAGTCCTAAGTGTCCCAAGTCTCCAGTGCCATCTCGAGTAGATCATTCTCATAGGAGAAGGTCCCCTTCACCACCTCATGATCGCTTACAGTATCAACGTCAGGAGCTGGAGAAGCAGAAAAGACTACTGCAGGAGCATCGAGCCAAGCAGAGACCAAGAACTGTCTCTAGTAGGAGGAGTGCATCCTCACCATCGTCGACCAAACAGTCTTCATCATCACCTCATCCTCCTACAAGCTCCTCAAAGGGACCAAGGAGGCAGGATGGAGGCGGTGCTGAAGGGAAAGAGAGCAGGAAGCCTTCCGGTCCTGATGCAATAGGTCCAACCAGTCATCACCTAGCCCAACTCAGGCGTAGCCATGGAGACGGCCTCAACAAAAAGCTCTGGCCAAAGTCATGGGAACTTCATGATAAAAGGGGCAAGCCAAACGATGACGCAGAAGAGATATTCGATCTCAAAAGTGAGTACCACTGATTTCCTTCTTTATTTTCATTTCAGCAATTCAAGTGGATTTGAAAGAGGGTCATGAAACAAACAAAAAATGTTCTGATGATGTATTTCCCCTCTCATGATTAGAATGAAATTGATGTAATTATTTTGTTTTTGATATTGTTTGTAGAACACTTCTCACCCAGATGGGATGGACAGCTAAGACCCAGACATCTCCTCCAATTCAGATCAGTAGGGGCCTCCAGACAAGAAGGGCAGACAGAAGCATGATCAAAAGAGATAGAGAAAAGACAATCAATCAAACAGTAATGGCAGCAAAGAGAAACATAAAATGTTGTACATCCCGACATCTTAGCACAAGCAAGATAACACTGTTTTGCAGCTTTTTGATTAAAGGAAAAAAATCACTATGGATACCATCAAGTGCACTGGCCAGCAACCTTCATCCCCACCCACAGAGAGAAGGGGGGTGTGTGTTCATGCATTCACACCCACCAGGAGTAGATCCAGAGGAGCCATAAACATTCAGTCAGAAATTTAATCAAAATTTCAATAAAACTTGAGCCCTTTATCTGCACCCCCAGGATCCAGGATTTCAAAATTCAGTAGAAGAAAACAAAAGAAGATATAACTGAATTATGAGCTAGATTTAACCCATCAAAAATATCAAGTGAAAAATATAGCCTGTTATAACTTATGATGTGGATGAAACTCTGTTGCCCAAAACTTAATTCATTTTCTTTCTTTTAGTCTGGTTTATCTATGTATCCTTTAATCAGTGTTAAATAGTATTACATGCCAAATTTATCCTGCTTCAGACTTATTACACCTTGCCTTTTTTTTTATACAATCTTGATATATAACTATGCTTTATTTATCTTTTTTGTATGATTTTGCATAGAGTCATTAATGCAACTGATATACACCTTCTAGGAAAATTGTTTATATGTACATTTAATTCACTATTTTTGGATTTTGCATTAATCAGTATTGGATTCGATATTTTCTAGATACATGCCTCAAGTCAGAGAAAATTTGTTTTTCAAACTCAGCAAGACTCTTTTTTTTTTATGTCAAAAGTTTATATATCTTGGCTGAATTATGTTCACCTGAAATCAGGTTCAATGTATTAGAACCTTGTGCCTAGCAATTTAGTATTATACATGCTGAATGTAATCTCTGTAAATGAAAGTTACGTTTAAAATACTCTATGAAAAGTAGTGTTTTATTATCTATGATATATCATAGCCTTTGTTTACTTTAATTTAGCTCTGTGTATTATTTATTAAATTTCAAGTGTCTGGTGAATGCCACAACACATACCATTTACAAAATATTATTTTACATTTATTGGGACTGCTTTAAGGGTGAACAATTTTATAAAAAGTATATGACAAGGCTGTTATTTCTACCCAAATTATCCACCCACTTTCTGGTTGAAAAGTTGAGTTATCTTTTACTCTCTTAAATTATTTTTAAAATATTTTTTTAATGTATTCTTTGTTTATATATTACTTCTTGTCATAAAGTGAGTCTACTATTATGTGAATAAATTAATTCATGATTAAGACACATAACCAATGTATTATTAATTCCGTCCCACCTTTTGGTATTGTTTATATGTTTACTGCAACACAGCATAATGCTGTGTATATAGCCGGTATATCATACAAATGACAATCATGTACATGTAATTTGTATAGTGGACAAATATATTTAATTTTAATTTATTTTTGAGGCTGATTTGCAATGTAGCAATACAACTAAAAACCTTGAACCTGGGTATGTACAGGTATATAATACATAATTATGAGCTTTCTCTTTGTTGATATAAATTTGCATACATGAGCTATAGTATTCTTCACTAATGTCATGTTTTTAGTCTCATTGTGTTTGAATTGTCATTAGACTTTAAGAAAGAGAAATATATATATTTATAGGGGAGAAGGAGCAAGAGAGGGAGGGAGGGAGGGAGGGAGGGAGGGAGAGGGGGAGGGAAGGAGGGAGGGAGGAAGAGAGGGAGGGAGAGGGAGGGAGAGAGAGGGAGAGAGAGAGAGAGAGAGAGAGGGAGAGAGCGAGCATATACACATCCACACCATACCTCTCAACAGTACTACTATACACCTGAGGTGGACTGTACAGAATAGGAAGAAGAATAGAGAGAGAGAGGTGAAGGGGAGGAACACACAAGAGATGGGAAGAAGAAGGAGAAGAAACACAAGGGTATGATAATGATATGTTGCAGTTTGGCGCAATGTACAATCAGATCGATCGTATGTTCTACCGCTAATCTTTGTGTTATGTCAGGAGGAAGAGAGGGATAGATATTATGAAGCAGAAAGATATAGGTAGTGGAAGGAAACATTTCACTTCACATCAAAAAAGAAAACGCAGACAAATAATTGATCCAGTAAAGAAATTAAAAATGTATTTGTTTACTCTTCACCTTTACATACTGCTGCTACCATATTTTTCAGATAATACAACATCATGCTTAAAGAAGAAAAAAAAAAGGAAATTTCTCCACAATACCAATGTGAAATAGTCATGCATTTGCGGACATAGTCCACACAAAAGATAAATTATCTAATTATTCTAAAAGGAAACAATTCAATACACAGCTTAGAGTGAAATATTTCACTTTTCATCCACCCAAACCTTGAAGTTTGAATATGATCTACTTCTCCATGACAGCTCTAGAAGAGTTATGTATAATGTATCAGCGCTCAATAGAACTGGTTGTCAATGTCATTGCGTAACTTCTATCTATATATTATTCCTATCCCATATGGAACTATTATAATAGGGGATAGCATAGATGTATACATACATACATGTATATAATGATATACAAGTTTATCACAGCTTAGCTGCTTTACAGAAGTTTTCTACATGCTAAAGTTTTGAGTGTAAATTAAAGGACATCAAAATAAAGGAAAGAAAATACTGATATAAAGAATCAAAAGAAACAAGAGACAATCCTTCCTCTGCATGTATAGTGTGTACATCTAAATAAATTCTTCAGGAACTGTCATTGTAACGTAATAGACCCAACCTCACCAGAAATAGATCCCAAATCAATTGAAACCAAATACGATAAAAACTTCACTATATTGAAGATTATCAGTACCAATGCAAATGTAATTTTTCTATCTTAATGTAAATGTATGTACAGCTGGGCTCATTTTTAAGTGCACCGAAGTGACACGGACATTTGATCTACATGTATGTTGTATAAAATATCAATGGGGCTTTAATGATGAGCATATAGTATAGTTCACTCATAAATAACAGTTATTTGGCACTTTTAGCAGACTACCATGACATGCCAAAGATGCTGAAGCATGTACATTAAAACAAAAGAACAAATGAAATGTTTTTAAACCAATAATATTTGTAAATTTTTCATTTACATGAATACATGAAGAAAAAAACAATTTCACTTAGGAGAAATAAATCCCTCCAGAGTCCTTGAAATACTAGATTTAAGTATAATTTTGAATATCAAAAGAAAAATTGCTGAATCAAATTCATGTCAGTATGTATCATAGAAATACCTGTGTCAGAGGTAAAGACTATCATGACACTTTCAACATCAATACGTGCAATTTTATAACCATAGGCAGTTTCACATTCATTTCTTATAAATTGCATTCACAAGTTATGATCAGTCATTTTCCCCCAATCTTCAAATCCTTCATCAGACCTGAAAATAATATTGCAGTGACAATGAAAAAAGCTCTACATCTTCCTTTTCCAATGTGCAGTACTTTCTTCGCATGAGATTATAGGGAAGATAAACTTGAAATTGAGACAAAATATTTGAAATTATATAATATTCCCTCCCGTCTTTCACCCTTTCTCACATTCATAATACAGTAACCACTATTTCCGTTCACAATTAGCAGGGCATTCTCTCAATGTAAGAGGTCACAAGCTGACAATGAAATCCGTTGAGGATTACATTATCACACAAAGCAAAGTGTTGATATCTTCTGCTTAAGCATTGTCTATGTATTCTGTGAAGTCAAGTTTGAGTTCTGGTTATGATGAAAAACACAATCCTCAAAGAATCCAATCAAATTCAAACTGAATCTTAAGACTATCAAATTAACTTTAACTACCAAATAAAGTTATTGTTATTTGTTGATTAATATTAAGAAAAATATAAAATGCTGAGTAATTATCAAATAAATATGAGGAAATGGAGATGTTGATCATGACCATGAGAATACATGTAGTCCCATATATGCATAAACAGGTTTGTAATTGTCAGTGACTATGATTTCTAACTGGGCAATCCAATAACATATGCATTGCATGATCATTAATTGTGATTTCAAGTCAGTTTCTCTTGAAGTGCAGTTCCATTGCCAGAACTCAAAGATCACTTTGACTTTATACTAGCAGTTTCTACAATAAAATACATAGTGCATTCCACCGGGGTAATAGTATATTTGTAAAGCGCTTAGAGACATTTGTAATAAGCGCTATATAAAAATTAAATATTATTATTGTTATTATTATTTCAACATACCAATGAGTTGTAATCTCTCACAGCCAGTTACAGGTATCCATGTACAGACAAGCCACATGTACAATATCATACCCAAGTCTTATGCAGCCAAATATGTTTTTGGTTCAGTGACCAGAGCAATGGACTTAAACCCAGGTTAACCTAGATGCAAGATCAATGAAGGCCCATTTCCCCCTGGGCCAAGTGTAAATCCCAAATTACTCAGTCCCTCAGACAGGACTTGTAACTATAGATCTTCTGAAGCTTTCTTCTTAGCACTTGGATATTAAAAGTACACAATTGCTTAAACAAACAATTCCTTGCTACTACAATGTCTGAAAGGGCATTTATCAAGCTGTTCTACATACATTGGAAATTCAAAATGACATCAAATGCAGATTTCAGAATATTTGTTACTCATACATGTAAGTCCCATTGAAAATAAAATCATCTCCATTCCAATTTATTTGCTCTGCTTGTTTAGTCCATGCTATGAAAGCATTAACTCTCTTTTAGCATCAGCATGAGAGATCTTCATGTATGCCATACAGTGATTCAATGTAATGAGTCCATGCATTCACTCATTTGTATCTAACGATCATCTCCTAATTACAAACCAAGGAAACTTCATAGATAATGAAGAAATCATCTGCACATCTTGGCTTGTAGTACCCACTTGTTCTTGTTCAATAATCCTGTTTGGATTCAGCTCCAATTGTCAACAAACGGTTCTGTCCCCAGCATTCATGCCTGACTACAAACCACCTCAAGCAGAAACAAACCTGATCACAGCATTCTTTGACATTCTTTGAGAGTAAATCATCGAAAAGAATGAAACCAACAGGAAAATAAAGGTCCAATATGCAATTGTTATTGTCTATGTTTGTGTCTCATCCATCGTCTACTTCATCTTGCCAGGCCACTGCTGTTCTTTACCGGTAAGGGGTACATAGACCACGCCCATGAGGGTCTTCTTAGTGACCTGTCCTTCTGGTGTCTTGTCGTACTGCTCTAGATTCTGAGCCGCTCCCTGCGGTCCTACAGGGATGATGAGACGCCCACCAGGCTTCAGCTGCTCGATGAGCTATTTACAGGATGACACACAACAGCCAAGATTCAGTCAAATTATAAGAAGATTGTTTCTGAAATATCAAACATGGTTGGATTTTTCTACTTGCAAATTCTGCACAGTTTAACTCTATATCATAAATATTAATAGTATAGAAGATAATAACTATCCAAACAAAAATAGTAGGTTTATTTTGGTAAAGCACCACATTCCCATAAATCAGCCTACTTTGGTTGAGAGAGAAAAATCTTTGAGGACAAGTTATCTACGGTGCAAAACATACCTAAGCACCAAAGTAGGTTTCAAACACATGGATTCTTATTTACAAGTTATTAAAGACAAATTATCAGACAAAAAATCTTACACAACATTACATAAAATAGATTAATCCTGAAATACAAGACAAGCATCCTTCCTAAGTTCTATGCTGCATAAATATGTTACTGGGAGATGAATATACATAAATGCACTAAAATCACATATTGAATGTATTGATTTAATACTTTAACTCACTGCCTGTGGTAATGTTGGAGCTGCAGCACCAACATGGATAGCATCATATGGGGCACCAGCTGGATATCCTTGCCTACCATCGCCAACTGTAAATCACATACAACACAGTGGTGTTATCAGTTGTTGGGATTACCAGTTCCATTCCTTGTTAAGAAATTTAATTGGTCTGTGTGATCAATTCGCTATTTCACAGAATACACAATTATGGTTGCAATTAAACTAAGGTCACACATTTTATGCCAAACTTCCTGATATAACAAATTTAGTCACTAGTTTGCACAAGTAGTATGTAAAATTGACAGAAAAGTTTTTAGCATGAGAGGTTAAGTATGAAACCAGGAACCATCCATGGATTCATAACTGGCACACATTCAAAACAGTTTTGTGATTATAAGCCATCCAAACTATAAGAGCTTTCAAATTTACATTGGATGCTCAATTTTAATTTTTTAATGTATATTACTATCTCAATAACACAAATATTAATTGTAATACAATGAGGTGAAGGATATCTTTCTTACAATATGACAAGTCAGTCCATAACTCACCTATTAGCTGTATTCTGCCCGATGTCAGTAAATCAGGATTATCTTTCTCTATATTCTTCCTAGATTTATCTACCAGTTCTTTGATGTGGTCTATTCCTACTACCTTCCCGCTGGATCCTACCTGAAAGATAAATAACATGACAAAGAAAATTTCAAAATGTTAACTGCTATTTCTTGTTCTCAGTATTTATCTCTGCTCCTACTATTACCATTTATTACATTATATTACCACTAATGCTGCTGCTACTTCCAAAACTTGAATTATTGCGCATGTAAATGAGGTAGTAGCATATATTTCCAAAATCGACACATGTTTATATTTGTCCTTGAGGTTTCTTACCAAATAAGCTGTCAAGTACCCACATGATCGTAACACATTCTCTTTTGATATGATTGCCAGACAGGCTACCAAGAGTCTTACTATGATTGCCGTACAAGCTATTAGTCCCATTATGATTGCCATATATCAAGAGTCTTATTGTGATTGCCGTAAAAGCTATGATTGCCATACATTCTATTTCAATACGATTGTCAGACAGGCAATCAAGAGTCTCACCATGATTGCCATACATGTACTTTCTATTTCAATACGATTGTCAGACAGGCAATCAAGAGTCTTACCATGATTGCCACACAAGCTACCAAGAGTTTTACTATGATTGCCGTACATGTACATTCTATTTCAATACGATCGTCAGACAGGCAATCAAGAGTCTTACCATGATTGCCATTCATGTACATTCTATTTCAATACGATCGTCAGACAGGCTATCAAGAGTCTTACCATGATTGCCATACATGTACATTCTATTTCAATACGATCGTCAGACAGGCTATCAAGAGTCTTACCATGATTGCCATACATGTACATTCTATTTCAATACGATCGTCAGACAGGCTATAAAGAGTCTTACCATGATTGCCATACATGTACATTCTATTTCAATACGATTGCCAGACAGGCAATCAAGAGTCTTACTATGATTGCCATACATGTACATGTACATTCTATTTCAATATGATTGCCAGACAGGCAATCAAGAGTCTTACCATGATTGCCATACATGTACATTCTATTTCAATATGATTGCCAGACAGGCTATCAAGAGTCTTACCATGATTGCCATACAGGATGTCAAATAGCCACTTCCTGATCCAACATCCAGTGCTGCTTTGCCTTCACTAAGATGATCTTTGAGAAGTTCAAGGGCATGTGCATGCTGAAAGAAGCAAACATCTCACAAATAAACTAATGTAATTTTTCTTTTTTAAGAATGACAAAAGAGAGACATGAATGCCCTAAAATATAAAATTATGATCGGGCAGTTTTTGTTTTAGATTATCAAACATTATTTCAATGATAACAGTCTCCTTGTTGTTAAAATACATTTTACAGGGAATAGCATGTGTATGATATAAGCAAATATGTACTATCTGATACTACAATTATCTTATTTTGATTAGTGTTTTGGAAGAAAACAAATTATCACATATATTATTGTTTTTCCTTTCTCTTAATTAAATCCTTATCTGAACATTTATCCCTTTTAAATTTTTCATTACTGACATATATGTGAATAATAGCAATAAAAGTCAGAGAATAGGCTTGTTTGTGATCTAATCAAGTTTCATCATATCTAGAATATAATACTACATTTATATCTGAATAAATGATCTGAACAGTGTCTCGATAAAATAGTTCAAATTTTATCATTTGTTTCCCTTTCTTGAATATTTCATTGGAAAATCATTACTTGTACACTTACTTTTTTTTTCATTACTGAATTATGACTTCTTTTTACTTCTTGCTGCAATAATTATTATTGTAAAAGTGATTATAATAATACCTCACTATATAGACTTACCATATGAGGTGCGCTTATAGTTACAGCATATCCTATGGTTTACAACAAAAAAATAATTGGGAAAAGGCAATAATGCATTCGATTAATCTTGAAAAATACTACTAATGATATGATCACAAATAAACAACTAGTTTTAGATATCAAAGTAAAATTCTGATCCTACATCTAGTTTGCCCACAAGGAAAAGTACTGATGCACAGGGAGTTGTCAGTATTTTTTTAAATGTTGGTAGCTTTGCTAAATCTGATATAGAGTTTTTATAATGTTGATATATCTGATAGATACCAAACTATTAAGACAAACTATCAATGTGTCAGATTACACAGACATTCAGACAACACAGAATTTATTTTTTAATAGTATCTCTGCCTATCATTTCTTTTTTTTCTAAGTGCAACTAATTCTTCTCATCCCATGAAGTACCTCAATTCAAGTAATTAAAAGTTCTACAGATGTCCTATGGATTGCAACCACAACACCATATTTTCATATTTTTGAAGCAGAAAATAATAATTTCTTGTCACTTTCAAAATACTAGGATTGCCTAGTAATATTAAAGATAAACTTGAGTTCTGGTAATGCGATTGCATTGTGAAAAAAAAGGTGTGGAATGGATCAGAAAAGTTGATCATATAGCATGTAAGTAATGGTGTGTAATGCAAGGTTCTGGAGTCATCAAAATCATCATAAATTTGGCAGAGTCTTGGTAAGTAATAATCACTTACACAGAAAGATGTATATGGGACAACACACATGGTGTCGGGGCTGGTACTACCCTGATTTCCTTATCTTTCTATGCTCATTACTCAGCCAGTATACATTTTCTTCCAAAATTGTTTGGCACATGACATTTATTTGTAATCTTGAACATTCAGTGTAAGTTTCGTTAGATTCTGTGAGAATTCATTTTCTTTTTTTACCATGCAGAACTCAAGTTTATCTTTAAGTCAACATTGTAACAGACAAGTTTTGTGTGTATATTTCTGGCTTTTTCTGGCAGAAATGTCCCTGTAACTTAGAATTGACCAAAGCTAAAAATTCACATAGCAATGCTTACATTATTTAATAATAGATGTTTTCCTGAGCATATCGATCAAATCTTTTCTGCACAAATAATTGCACTAGATCTAGTGCAGAAGTCTATCCAAAATAGCGCCATTAGTTGCTCTAATTTTCTAGAACTAAAAGCTAAACAACTTACCAATACTCTGTGGAGAGTCAGCATATGGACTATTACTGCTGTAATGTTTGCGATCAACACCTCGCATTGCTTTCAAGACTAAATCATTCTTGATGATTCCATTTTCTGCAATAAAATATTGAATAGGGTCTAGAGTCTAGTCTACAGATTTTTGGAGTTCATATAATATTCTTGACCAAATAAACATTTTTTATATTCATAAAAGAGCTGTTAACACTTAAAAACAGCTCTTGTTTAGAATTGCAAGACCATTTCCATTGGGATCGATATTAAATATATTAATAATAACAGTTAGACTAGATCTAATTTATACACAAAGACATAATAGCAGACACCATTTTATATTAGTGGGGCTGAAGATACAATTTATGCGTCCTGAACTGAAATACTTCCGAATTCTAATGATTGACATCATCACACATCCATATCACCCATTTAATATATTTACAACATAAAGTGAGATGATATAATGATTGTCATTATGTACCTTTTAGTCTCGTAATGAGCTCTTCGTGAGATTCTCCGCTTGATCTCCACGCCATCTCTGCACGATGAATATACCGCGCCCCTGCGGCCCCCATAGGTTTACACGTTCCGTCTGCCTCAAACTCTCCGCTGTCGCAGGCTTCCTCGATCTCGTATTCGGCTCTGATTATGCATGTGGCGAAAATTAAAATTAAAATTGAGGACTGAGCCAGAAAAATAAGTAATAGAGAAATTGGAATATGTTTTCTCTTACTTGGCATAATAGATCAAGCGCCTTCACACAAAATGAAAACAAAACGTTAAATATTATCTTTGGATAGATCTATATAATTGCGCAGTTTTCATATCCACCCGTCGTCCTCTTTTTGCCGGTACGCGCGCCAGGAAACCTAGGCGATTTCTGAGAACAGAATCTGTAGATTTTTTCGTTTGGTAAAAATAAAAGATTTTGCCACTGGTTTACTGATGGGAGGTGTGGAAGATTCAGGGACCCCCCCCCCCCCCCCCCCAGGAAAAAATAAAACAAGGAGGAAAAGCCTCCGAAGAGGAACAATGAGGGAAAGAAAAGACGTTAACAATAAAATGTTTTTTTTAATTAACTCATTTCCCTGGTTTACTTTATAGCTAGGTCTATACTGCCAAGCCCGGCTACGATTTGTACTGGCTTATAACGTTTATAGATCATCGTTTCTATGAAGATAGTTTATTAGGGCAAGAAGTATTTTCATAATTCCAATTCTTATAAATTATCTGACGAATTCCATCGGCTATATAGCTCGCTTTAGTAAAACTACAACAAACTGAATTTCTTCAAAGATGACGGAAGATGTGAAATACATTTTTGCAAACAGGGTCAGCATTATTAGTCCGTAGAGAGAGAGAGGACCCCCCGCCCCCGCCCCCCTGCCCTCATCCCGAAAATTTGAAGGAAAACAAATAGTCATGTATTTCAATACTGAGCGAATAGTGAGATTACAGGACAGCAATTAATCTCTGAAGTATACGTTACACCTCAAGTGTCAATTACCCGATCGCAAAAACTTTCAAGAAATCACTAGGGAATTGTATTACCTATAAAATGCGTAATCTGATTACAATTGTTTTATATCTGCTCGTTGCATGTGCGGCACCGTTGACGACTGAAGCTAGCTGACGACTGGCTTAGATACTCCCCCCCCCCCCTCCCCCAATAAAAAACCAGGTCCTTTTTTAGGAATGATCACGCCCAAGGCTCCGCTGTAGTTTTGTTCTACATCATGCTCACCCCCCCCCCCCGCACAATATGTCCCTATTTTCTTTTCTTTTTGGCAACATCAACAACAACAACAATAATAATAATTATAAAACTCAAAAATTGGAAAGAATTATTTTTTTTTTAACATCTGGCTTTCCCGGCAAAATATATTATTATTTGTAAATATGTGGATTGAGGTTCTCAGACTTTATTAAATTAATGAGGTATAGGGCTCTCTTCACTTGTCTCTTTCTGCCTCTTTCTTTCTTTCTCTCTCTCTCTCATTGGGACTGAAAAAGTATTGAATGTAATAATATTTGATAGATAAAACAGAATTCCTGTCCTTCTTGTACTTCGTGTAATACTTTACTTTGTTTATAAGTTACTTGCAAGATCATTGTATCGATCAATAAAAGAATTAACTATGGACTTTGAGTGAGATAAAAATGGGTTTAACATCAGTTTTTCTTTTTCAAAGATTAAAGATGTCAAACCAGATACCTTCCAGTCATGTGCGTACGTAGGGGGGGAGGGGGGTTGGGGGTTGAACCCCCCCCCTCCCTTGGTATTTTTTATGTGTGTATTTTGAAGGAAACCCCCCCCCCCTTTTTTTTTTTTTTTTTTTTTTTGTAATTACAAAAAAAAAAATACAAAAAAAAAAAATATATATATATACCAATGGCTGACCTAAAAAAGTTGACCTTACCCCCCCCCCCCCCCCCTAACGGAGCAAAATGTCAAATTTTCAAATTTCGAGAAAAAAAAAAAAAAAAAAAAAAAAAAAAAGTGTGCTCTTACCAGCATTATTTTGAACTGTCCTGAAATTGTTTTCCTTTCTTGAAAAGAGACTACAGCCCCAGTCTGTTCTTTTTCACTATGGGGATATTGAAAGTGCTCTCAGTACCTTTAGAGACAATACATCAAAATAATGCGGTCATTGTTGCAGTGTCAGGAATGTTATTATTACCTCTTTGGTAAACCTTGCAAGTGACAAAAATATTCGCTCGATGAAGGGAGGGTCGGGGTTTTTTTCTTCAATAATTGATGCCATGTCAGAAAGAGCTGAGTAGTTTGTTACGTAACTATTCAAAAATTGCAGATACAAGCTATTGGAAACAGTATCGAATAGCCAAGCTTCCCTATTCTTTGGTGCCCTGTTAACGAATTCGTAGCATATAGGCCTACTGAATTGAATAGATCCGTTTTGTATTGAGGAATATTATTATGCTGTGTCAGGGCAGTGGCCTATTGTCATATCACTTTAAGTTTAAGTCAGCAGTTTGCAAAATAAATAAAAACTCACTATTATATCAGTAATATCAGTAACTGAAAGAAAACATTTACGGGCAATCTTGACAACAATCGGACTTTTACGAAGTTTATAATTTGTAAATCAATAATGATAAATCAAAAACGATTTTAGCAACTGTCCACCCCAAAAAACATTTACAAAAAATAATAATAATTATGCATCCCGAAAGCGTGAAATCAGTAAATCCACATAATTATTTTGTAAAGTCATTAGCATGCAGAAAGTATAAGAACAAGAAGCGAACCATTTGCAGTGAAGCAAATTGCAGTGAAGCAAAGTGGTCTTGTGGATAAGAAGTATCGCTTCACAATACAATGTACTCGGGTCGGCTCCCAGCTATACTCCATGTTATTTGTGTCATTTTTTGTCTTCACCCCAAAATACCCCCCCCCCCCTCCTCAACAAAGGAGAAAATAACATGTAATACTCTTTCTTTAAAAAGTGACTCTCTGAATTAGTCAATACGTCAGTTAGGCTGACGAGTGTGTATTTATATTGTATAAGGGATGTATAAGTATATATATATGTATGTGTGTGTTGTATGCATGTGTATAATTATGTCAATAATTATGTAAACATACATGTACAGTGTATCTATGTATAGGCCTATGTTGTATAAATGCATGTACTTGTAACGAAGTAAATATATATGTATATATGTATATATGCAGTCTAATATTTCAACACTACACTCTTCACCTATATCTTGCCATTATGTTGTTTATGCATGTCATACACTCCATTGATACTATGTTGCAGTCCTCTTCTTTTCTCTTTCTCCAAGCTCTCTATCCTCCTCTCCTCTTTGCCTATCCCTTTCTTCCTTTCTTCCTTTCTCCCATTTATAATGTAATGTATTTATGTATTCGTGCGTACCCACTACAAGCTATATGCTTTTCGGGTTTCGCGCCTTCTTCCTTGTAATACAGGTTCTTTAAAATATTTATGTTCCTACTTATAAATTGTATTGTTTGGAAGAAAATAAAAGTTCATTTGAATTGAATTGAACTGAATTGCTACATCTACAACAATAAGTATCGATATGAAAAAATACATGGAGATTAGCAGTGTGACACATATAAGCGATCGCCTTGTAACTGGTAACCCAGCTAGTGCTTTTGTTTTATCTTTGAAAAAGAAAAACTGATGTTAAACCCATTTATATCTCACTCAAAGTCCATATTTATTGTTATTCTTTTAATTATTGATCGATACGTTGAGCTTGCAATTAACTTGTAAACAAAGTAAAGTATCATACGAAGTACATGAAGGACAGGAATTCTGTTTTTTTTTTTTTAATTATTATCAACCCAATACAGAAAAACAGTGATAGTACTGATATCTCTTACTCGATGTTGGCAACTGTCCACCAATAGATATATTTTAATCTCTTGCACCAACTCCATCACGAAGATCATTTGAAGTGAAATTAAGAACAGTTTATTTCGCGTGGTTCGTACATCATATAATAAACAATTGACATGTTATTTCTTGGTTAGTATTCATTATAATCAATATGTCTATTGCTACAACGTGAATGTAATTGTAACATGATCAGACAAATAATCTATTGGTCAATAATTGCCAAACGAAAGTCTATAGAATTGATAACATGAATTAGATATGATTCTATTGATATGGAGGTAGAAAATCTAATCACATCCTTGCCCAAAATAAAAAAAAACCGACGACTGCCAGCTAGCTGGAAATTCAATGCCCTGGAAATTTATGTCTTTGAAATTTATGCCTTGGAAATTGTACAGTCCCATTGGTTTATTTCGTTGGGGAAAAATATATCTCTCTCACTCGCACACTCTCTCCCCCCCCCCCCCCCCCCCCTCTCTCTCTCTCTCCCTCTCTCTCTCCCCTTCTCTCTCCCCTTCTCTCCCTCTCTCTCATTCTCTCTGTCTGTCTGTCTCTCTCTCTCTCTGTCTGTCTGTCTGTCTCTTTCTCTCTTCGGACAATTTTAGAGAATTAACAAAGGGTTGTCTTTGGAACCGCTTCTATCTTTATGAATGGGGTCCACGGGGCAGACCCCCGGACGCTCTTGAGTTTTACCTACCTTTACGTTACTGAAGGTAGAGATATTTTGTGTTTTTATCGTTCCTTTTTTTCTCTCTCTCTCTCCCTCTCTCGTTTTTCTTTGTTAAGTCTCTTTTCCGATCTTTTCTTTTTCTTTTCTTCTTTTTTCTTCCGTTGCTCTCTTGTTCCCTCTTTTTTTTTTAGGTCGCTAAAAGGGGGCCGTTGCCGATTCAGCCCCATGGATACGCCACTAACTTGTTTGAAAAAAGGGATTGTAATTCAAGCCAGACGAGAGGGATGATTTTTTACATGTCTATTAAGATATGGCTTAAAACAACATCGTTTTCAAAGAAGACCCAATAAAAAAATGAGTTACGGAGACGGAAACAAGATCATTATTTTTAATTTTATTTGTTGACTGAAATTTTCTAAATGTACGGATAACTATGTCATACTTTACAAAAAGGAGTTGTCATAGAATATAACTGTAGGAAAGTCGCGTCAGAAAGTTTGGGTAGGAGAAAATATTATAATGTATCAGAAACAAGAGGGCGTCCTGACCATTTACCAAAGAGATCGTCTATTCTAACATAACAGGATCTCTATGCCATTTCCCTAAATTATTATTGTGGAATACTAAATAAAATATGGTTCAGGAGCAGCTGGGAATAATAATAATAATAATAATAAAAACGTTACTTATAAAGCGCTTACCACCGAAGTCTCTAAGCGCTATAACAAACAAAATAGACTAATAAACAATTACATATTAAACAAAACAAAAAAGTGCAAATAAACCTACAAATTACAATACATATACATCAGATGGAAACAGAGTTAATTAATCAGCGAAAGCAATTTTGAATAAACGTGTCTAAACCCTTTGACTACTGAATTATCTAATTCACATAGACTTAACACAGGGACCACCAGGTTCCAGTAAGCAATGGGTTAAGAGTAGTTTTGAATAGGTTATCAGTTTGACAGTTTTTGACATTTAATGGCATCAATTATCTCGGCATTGTGAAGTGATTGTGATCGCAAGACAACTCTGCCTCACTCTCTTGTGTAGTTCGTGTTTATTTGTTAACACGTCAATGACAAAAAATGCATTTTTATTAATTTTCCGTTTTGGGATACATGATGATGTTTTTTTAATAGTCTGATGGTGTCAAGATTGCCCGTAAAAAAACTTTCTTTAAGTTATTAATTATGATCATGGGTGTCGATCCCAGGGGGATGGCCTGTACAATCACCCCCCCCCCCCCCCCCAATAATTCACCATCACCCAAAAATAAAAATTAAGAGAAAAATTAATGATGAGAGTAGTTAATGGTTATTACTCGCAAGATGACCATCAATATACACATTTTGCTATCTCATTTTCATAATACATACATATATAAATAGAAAACGAAGTAAATGAGACGACCGTATATGTGACAAGAATAAATTGAATTCTTGCTCATACGGTTTCAGTCATGAATTGATGGATTTATTCAATCAACAGCGTCATAGAAATGCAGTGCGCCAAATGCAAAGCCGCAGTGTTAAAAACATTTAGCTCGGAGCTAAATGTTAAGCGCGAAGCGCAAAAGTGCAAAAAAGAAGTAGAGAAAAGAGAGAGAGAGAGAGAGAAAGAAGAAAGGAAGAGGACGTAGGAAGAAAAAGGATTGAGAGTCGAGAACGGTACAACGAATCGTCTTCTTTCTTTAATAATTTAATGAAACGTCAAAAGGATTTAGACAAGGATTAAGAGTCGAGAACGGTACAACGAATCGTCTTCTTTCTCTAATAATTTAATGAAACGTCAAAGCTTCCGCGCTTCGCGCGGGAGGGGGGGGGGGAGAGGAGAGACTGAATTCAGACAAGGATTAAGAGTCGAGAACGGTACAACGAATCGTTTTCTTTCTTTAATAATTTTAAAAAACGTCAAAGCTTCCACGCTTCGCGCGGGAGGGGGGGGGGAACTGAATTCAAACAAGGATAAAGAGTCAAGGATGGTACAACAAATCGTCTTCTTTCTCTAATAATTTAATGAAACATCAAAGCTTTTGCACTTCGCGCGGGAGGGGGAAAACCTCCCCCTCCCTGCACCCACCCTTTTAGGGAGTGCGCTTCGCGCGCTCACTACCGCCCCCCTTAAAATAAAATCCTGGCTACGCGCTTGAGAGGATAATAATCCAGGTAGCAAGCCCATGTGGGCCCCACATTGGTCCCATATTCTATTGACTTGAAAAAGTTAATAACTTGGAAGGGAGGGGTGCAACCTGCCACACGCTTCTACCTCTTGGTTGCTTTGATCCATTGCCGAAAATATTTTGGCACCTATCACCCCCCCCCCCCCCAACCCACGGATACAAATCGACACCCCTGATTATGATAGTGAGTTTTTATATTATTATCATGAAATTTGTTGTCATTAACCACGTATCTTAATGAATAGAATACTGGTCTATTTAATTCAGTATGCGTGGTATTCCATAACCTGGTATCAAAGAATAGGGAAGCTTGGCTATTCAATCCTCTGGTTAATAGCTGGCATGAGGGATATTTGAATAGTGACATAACAAACTACTCACACTATGAACGTGACTGACAAAGAAAGCGGACAAAATATACAGTTCCTCAGGTAGATAAAGGAACATCCCTTCACTGCTATTATGTAAAAAGGTGAATATGCATGTGACACTGTTCTACACATTTTTACATAATAGCAGTGAAGGGATGTTCCTATGTCTACCTGAGGAACTGTATATTTTGTCCGCTTTCTTTGTCAGTCATGTTCGTAGTGTCAGACCTTTCTGACATAGCATCAATGGATGAATTAAAAAGGAAACGACCCTCCCTTCCTCGAGAGACATGCATATATTATTATCTTCGTATGTTATATCTAAATACACGTTCAATAAACAAATAGTGCAAGCTGCAAAGCGCATGAGAGAAGAAAATAATTATATGCGAGAGTTTCAAGCTCTTTCTCCATGTCTGGGAAGACAAGCTATTTCAATATCCCTACATAAAAGAATAGGCTGGAGCTGTATAGTGTCATTTCAAGAGAGGAAAACAATTTCAAGACATTTTGAAATAATGCTGGGAAATGGAAGTTAAATAATACCACTGTTCAAACCAATAGGATGGGCATTATGTTTACATGACTTTTATAAGATTATAACCACTCTGCCCCTCTGCTCTTATCTAGTTCGCTTCTTTCTGACCCCACCTGCTCAGCCAGGAGTTCACGTTGGGAGAAATGGTGACAGTGTTGCCATTTCGTCTTTGATATGACATCTTTGGATTTTTGTGAATTCTTATCAAATCAGAGGCGTCATGAGCAGAACAAATTGAGGAGGCTTGGCCAGTATTCTTTTTTAACGCCAGGAATTGTATCGGGGGGGGGGGGTGGGGAGGGGGCTGTTGAAAGAAATGTCATGATCTTGCAAATAAACCTTCGGGGCAGTGAGCTGGCTAGCTTATGACAGGAAGGTCTACTGGAGGGGTAATACTCAAGGAAAAAACACGTCTATAAAGTGATAAGTAAGTGATGGTGATTATTTTACCTGACTGCTAAGAAAGCATAAATACTTGTTAGTAAACAACCAGACGGCCGGCGGCTTTATGTCCTCTCCGAGGGACCTGGTAATGAGGATTAATGCCTTATCAAAGCCAAAGGGCATTATTTAGATCTCTTATATCCTTCTCCCTTTCCTTTTCTCAATCTTTCTCTTCTTTTCTCCCCCCCCCCCCTCCCTTTACAAAAAGCAATTAGGAGGGGCAACTGCTTTCACCGCCCCCTTGTTACATGTCTGCCCGACCGTAGACAATCTTAAACCCTTCGAAAAAGCCCAGCATCGGATTTAAACTTTTTGTGGATATGGGTGCTTTCCAAATTATGTAGGGAAAAAAAGAGCCAAACCAAGAATTTGCTTGTCATTTTTTAGTTCATTAATGTGTTTTTTTTTCTACAGAGAGAGGAGAGAAAGAGAGCATACACACCCACACTATTATACCTCCCAATAATTAACAGTAAGACTATATAGAGGGTTATAATCACGAATAATTCACCTGAGGTTGACTGTAATTACTGAATAAGAAGAATAAGGAGAAGTAGAAGAAGAAAGAATAAAAAGACGAAGGAGAAGAAAACGTAGAAAAAGAAGAAGATAAAGAAAAAGGAAAAAAGGGGAAAGGTTTGAGAGGTTTCACCCATTGGATCTTTGTAGTCATCGTAACCTGTTTCCTATTTAAAAAGAAAGACCTTGTAATGCTTTAAAGAGGATAAATATATAGGCTTACCTGAAAACACGTTTTATGTTTATTAGCTCAAACTTTGTTTTTCAAACACTGAGCTTAAATTGGTTTATTCATTACAGGAGCGAATAAGATTTGAAAGTTTAGAATGAATTTAAATTAATCAGAGTCGGGTGTGTGCAGAAATGAATTAAATTGTACAGTATTTTTTCTGAAAAGTATGTCCAAAGCGATTTATTATCCTAAATTATCAGCACTGCGATTTTTTGTTAAATCAAGAGAATATTCAGGTCTATATAGGAAAAAGGTTCGACAACATTTTGTATGGGATATCTCTCTAAAAATATAAAACAAATTGTCAGTTGTGGGTGTTTTAAGGGTTAATAACAAATTCCATGTATTTCCTTAAAGTTGTTGATATGCGATAGGCTCACGAATCAAAGTTCAGACACTAAACTGTGATTTAGCGTTATTCCAGACGGTCTTTGACTTGTGTTTATACCAACAACACAAATGTTATTTTCAAATATATTAGCAGGAATGTTACCTGGGTATGTCTACAATGGAGAAAGGTAAAAGACTTGTAGAAATATGACAAACAGAGCAATTACCCATCATTATCTCAATTTAAGGTTATAAATCATTCTTTTAACTGCTTGTTGAAGATGATTAATTTGAAATGTATTTGTATGAACATTTTTGTGAATGTTGTTTGTTTACTGTATAGTTACAGATGATGTATGACCTTCCCCTGCATCGTGCGAACAAAAGGTGAACAAAAAACTCTTAGGGATATAATTTAAAAGTTACAACTTCTTCTTTCTTGGCAGTAAACAGATTTATGAGCTGATGGGGTTCCTCCTGTGCTCAGTTATTAGATTAATACAGGAAATGTAGATCTGTGCTAAAAAAATAAAAGTATTTTATTTTTCAGCTTTGTATTAATTTACTCGGTGATAGTTTCATTGTGTTATGACTGTCAACTACAATGTAATCATTCTTGTTCATAAACGAGTATATGCAGAAGACTTGGATCTTATTCATTAGGCCTTGTACTTGAACCCACCCTCCCCCCGCTATTTATCTTGAGGTTTTTTTAAAATCTACCTTTAAGTAATTGAGAAAATTGCACAGTACTTTATATTGTAACCCTCACATATAATATTGGAACAGGTCAGATACGTGTAATCAATCATTGTGATGTATACTATAGAGAAAGCCTCAGTAGAATAATGAATCAGAAACACAACAGAAGAGAGAGAGAGAGAGAGAGAGAGAGAGAGAGAGAGAGAGAGAGAGAGGGGGGGGGGAGGAATGAGAGAGTGAGAGAGAGAGAGGGAGATGAAGCGAATGGTAGAGATTTTATTTGTTATAATCAATAACACTGGTGGTATGCAAATATATTTGGTTTTACGTCTAAGGATTATTTCAAAGCTGTTTTCTTTTTTCTTTATACACGTTCAAAATCTCTAACAAACAAGAATTCTTTAAATAGGAGGGACGGAATGTTACTCGCTTTATTTGATGATGACGGGTGTTTTGACTGAAAGAAACAAGGTGCAGTCGGTAAACACGAGAACTATTTACAAGAAAATAGATTATAGAGAGTCCAAACCTATGGTTGGATTTTTATATTCTTGCCAACCATGAAAACTACTCTAGGGAATGGCCCCAAGAAGACATGAAAATGCTTCTTGTTCGGTGCATGGACGGTGCTACTGTATTCAAATTTGTGCTGTGTTGTTACACACAAATCAATGACCTTCTATATTAAATCAGGGATATATCCCTGATTGAATGAATAATAGTATTAAAATAATGGGGAGAGAGTCATAGAAACTCTTTAAAGTTTATTTATATCAATGTAACTCTATTTTGAAGGATTAGTGTTTGTAGCTAACACATGTAGGATAATAGTACAAGATGAGACTGAATTTGTAGGACTTATGAATTAAGCCCACTTGTATTCTATCCCTGTGAAATGAGTGAAAATTGTTTGAATCACATTACATGTTGTGTACATTTTGGTCAGTATTGAACCATTTTTTTTCCCAGATGAATCTGTGTAAACAGAAGAAGATGTTATTCTATTTGTAATGTCGGTGCCTTTAATCACAATTTCTTCAATGAGAAACAGGTCAGTGATCTTATATTGACTAAAAGGCTCAGACACATATCTGCATACGTTTAGAATGGCAAACAGTTCGCCAGCCCGCAAGGACAAATCCCAACTCTGCAAACAAGCAGAGAAAAAGGAAGAAAAAGAAAAAGGACCCTTAAACATCTACAGATCTCTGTAAGTTTTTGATCAAACTAAAAACATGTAGATTTACGAGATAAACACTTTTCTCTTATGAAATCTCAGCCAAGGGTGGTCAATTTCCTTCATTCACCAAAATGTGTAACTTCAACCCTGGACCCAGCACTAGTATTATGTATCCTGATTACCCTAACCTTAACCCTCTATAGCCCGGAGAAAATGTTGCTGGAGCAGATGTTGGATTACTTATAATTGATGGTAATTAGTAGTGTTAACAAAAATGATGTAAAATTTGAAATTTCTTAATTTTCCTATAATGGACAATAATAATCAGTTATATTCTTCGAAAGTTAGATTGATGGAATATATATATTGTCTTGCAGTATCTCATATCAGGTTACTCCCTTCATATTTTCTGTCATTCCATCACATGAGGATTTGTAGACCAGATTGTATTATAATTATGTGAATCCGTATAGCTACTGGTCTTCACTCTCTTGACAGGGTCAGAACTTGACTCCTTGTTTGTGTATGCCTTGGTCATAACTCGAAATCATTTCTGACAAATTTAAGCCCAAAGGCCACAGTTCCCAAAGGTCATGGGGCAAGGATTATTATGGACAAGATTGTCTGGCAGAATAAGTAGCCACACTCTTGATCAGTCACAGTCCCCAAGAATGTAATTTGATAGCTGAGGATTTTGAAAGTTGTTTGTAACTGTATGTTAGTCAACAGAACATTCTAAGGAAGGAGAATCCAGGGTATATTGACTTGAAAGGAACAGGATTTTATTTCTAAAAAGAAAAATTGATAGATATTTGGGAATTGAAAAAGAAATGGCAGTTTTCCTACTCATTGTACCAACCTGTTTTTGCCATTAAAAAAAAAAAATTATAATAATTTCCTTTTTTCTTTCAATTTTAATGAGCCTGGGCTCTCAGGATCATTGTTAATGGATCATCAACTTGCAGTTTAAACCGCTATGTGTACTTTTCATTTCAGCGAGAGTTATTTTCCAGCCAATTAGTTTGTCATATCCATATTTGATCATACCACAAATGTGAAATTCGTGATTTTTGTATGTTATTCAGCATGTAATATTATTTCCATATTGGTGGTCTCTACAATCTACCGAGATACTGACGATAAGAAAATACCATAACTTCTTGTGTTCTCATTAATTTAACCGACCTGCTTCATTTCTCTAGCAGTTATGGCTGAACATTTTGATATGACCTCCTTAAACCAAGATTTACCATCAGTGCTAGACAACACCTTGCTGCATCCCCGGCTGCATCCAGGGAACTCCCTACTGTATCCGATCCCCATCTTACAGGGAAAGAGTAACTTGATGCGACTGGGTTGAATGTACCCCTGCAGGAAGCTGATCCCAGGGGTAAGGAAAGGGGTATTACAATCAGGAGGAGGGGGCAACTCTTTCCTATATCAGACACACCCAATTGCTCGACTTGTTTCTAATGCAGTAGGGTTCCTTCATGTGACAGCATCCAACCTGCTTTTTACACCTGTTTGTTAATTCTATAAGGTCTACACGAATATCTTTGCTCTTCACGAAACACATGGGATGCTAGTTATCCTCTCAAATGTAGCTTTCCATCTAAACATGGGCTGCCTGGATTTGCAGATTTTGTGTGTGCTTAGACTCTAGATATTATCCATTACTTGTCACTGTTGATAATCTTAAAAGATGGTTAGAATTGCTATTCAGAGAAGGAGGAGGGTGGGGTTTCAGTTGCAACCCTCATCGAAAATTACGAATGCATGGTAATACATTAAGAGGCTTCCTGAACTGTGCTTTTGATATATTTTGTTGTTGGATGACTCATTGGAATTATGAAACATTACTATTCTGCATTTTAAAATGTAGCTTTGCGCTCTTTTCAAGTATATATAAAAAAATAAATAAAAAAAAAACACGCATTGCACTATCAGTGCATCACATACCACCCCCCGAAAAAGAAAATTGATTTGGCAAAGGAAATAGAAGACAAGTTCAAATATGTACATTGTGGATTATTATTGTCCAAATTGAATGGAGATATGCACTGACCTGGAAAATCCGAATGTTTTTTCAAGCATAATGGTGAATTTACTTTTAGAATTGAAAAAATAATCATGAATATTTGGTTTGAAATTGTTTGCTAATCAGGCATGAAGGACTTTTTTTACCTCAGCTTTTGTTGAAGAATAAACCAGGGTATTTCTATGACGCGGGAATATCAACCCTCTCTTTTTCTCTTTCTCTATCTCCCCTCTCTCTCTCTCTCTCTCTCTCTCTCTCTCTCTCTGTATCCCTCTCTCCTCTGCACTTCTTTTTCTCTTTGATTATTTTCAGGGATTATCATTGGTTCCCAACTTCACACCCTAGTATTATTTTATTGGTTCCCACAAAGGTTGCTCCAAAAGCATTATGAGAAATTAATAGATCATGGGGGGGGGGGGGGTGCATGGGGGCATCATTGGTTGTGTTTGCCTTTTTTTCCTGATATAGTCAATCTCTATGTTGGTGATAGGTCATCTGACCTCTGTATATAGGTCTCGTTTGAGACAGGTTGTATGACGGAAGAGGCTTGGACAACTGAACCGTTCTATTGTTGGAAAATAATGTTTTAGGAAAGTGAAAACCGTAGCATAATCTCCAGGAGAAGCATACACGAAGAATTCAATCACACTGATGGAGCAATCTGACCTATACATGAAATATTTCTAACTGAGCACAATGAAAGTTACCTAAACCAACAACAACATTCTGGCATCCTCTGTGAAACTTGCCTTGATCTACGGTGTAACCTTGTTCTTAACACCATTTTATCACATCGGAAAGCTGATTATCCATTCACATGATATATTGACAGAAAAAAAGTATATTATGAGCCAACGTGAACGTGGACATTTTTTAATTTTATTTCCAGTTGAATGGTATTCATTTTAGCAGTACACCTATGCAAAACAGAACACACCTCACAAATAAATACGGTTTCTCATCAAAATAGCAATATAGGGTGTGTTTTTATGATTGCAATGTTCCGTCTATTGGCTACATAATAATCAGGTAAGTATATTCAGGGCTACCATGCATTCTTATCAAGACATTGGATGGCTGGGCCTAGTTATCATTACATTATTTGTATAGCCTTTGTACGAACATGATAACTGACAACTACATAGCTTAGTAAGGTTTTATGAACATGTGCCTGTATGTTAAAACAATGATAGAATTAAATACTCCTAGAAATAAACTTGATCTTTGAGAGGAGATACCAGCTGTTGTACTGCTAAGATGGCATAGCGGGATAGTTGGCACTAGCTAATTAATCAGCTCGTCTTGGTTCATCTCATGACACGATATATCAGATCAGCTGGCCTTCAAGTGAACGTCGAGTGCAGACATCTATATACAAAGCAATATTCATCAATTTACTCTTGGTTTCAGTTTATATGAGAAAAGAGTCTAAAAATGTTTTACTCCTTCACGAATTACTGTATGGTAGACTATATTGCATGCTTCTGTATAGTTTCTTTAGGCCTACATCTATCTTAGTTTGATACAATGTCAGTTAAATCTCTTACAAGCAAGGCAGCTAGTATTGACTATGACCAGGGATATATCCCTGCTATGACTGTAGAAAATGACAGTGATTTGTCTTGCTTGAGGTTGCTGTGGGATTGTGTCGCTTTGAGAGCAGACACTTTTATCTTGTAGAACTTGAAGTTGGGGTACTCCTTCACTATTTATCCAGATGCCGAGTGCCAACTGGCAGCCGCTTCTCCCTAGGCCCTGTCACAAACTGTGCTCTCAATCCTTGAGGTACAGCCCTGTGCCTCAATCTAAATATAAAAGCTCTCTGGAAGAAAGATAAACCAACTAGTTTACCAGAACATGACCTGAAATGCCCTAATAGTCTAGGATTTCTCACACTTTGGTACTACAGTTTCAAATCTGGTGAACATAATATTTTTATTCAGTAAATTTTGTCTATATTTTCAGGTAATGCATACTATTTAATTTAAGAAAATGACACTAAAAATATGTACAACTAATTTGTCTTGGCAGTTTTGTTGTCGAACAGTACAATTTAATAAAATTCGTTGTTATGTCTGAGAGTCAGACTAGTCAGGCCCGTAGATGCATTGTCAAGTCTGACGAATAAATCTTCCATGGGTGAGTGGAGATCATCATCGTGGGATTACAAATGCCATGGATTACTATGGTTGTGGTTGGTTATAGACAGTTGTGTGAAAGACCTGAATTGTTGTTATTTTTCTTCACTTCTACTTTACTCGTGGCCATATTTTTTCCATGAGTCCGGACTTGACTCCGACTTGACTCATGCGTCCCAAGTTCAAATACGTCTTGTGGAATAGCGATGTCAGTAGTCTATCTCTGTTATTCATAAACTTGTGGCTGCTTGAATACACTGTACATGTACGGTACCGGTACCGACATGCGAAGACATTGAAAAGTAAACACTTCGACGGAAAAGTGATTTGTGGTTTTGAATCCATCGTATTCTTGAACCAGTAGGCCAACGTACATGTATGTAAATGATTATAATAAGATATTTTTGCGGGACTTTCATTTTGTGTGGCCTACGAAGCAAGATCTTGGAGAGGATTCATTCTTATTTGGTGAGTACCGGTAAAGACAAATATTGATGATTGAGTGCTGGGCTGAGTAATGGATTGTCTGGTGGCATTACTGTTCCAGTCAAGAGCGTGATGGGATGAAGTGGTTAAAAGCAAATTTTGAAGTAACCAACAGGGCCACAAAAAGGTAAAGTAAGGGTATTTCGTCACACACAATTTTGAAGTGTAGTACCATAGGCTAATTCCATGAGTTCAGATCATGGGATGAATTGTGCCCTTCCCCCTCAAGAGTCAAGGCCTCGGTTAACTTTCAAGAAAATATTTCATGCAGCTTATGGTTTTGAACATTCCACTCATCTCCATTCCCCCTCTCTTTTCCCCCTCTCTTTTCCCCCTCTCTTTTCCCCCTCTCTTTTCCCCTCTCTTTTCCCCTCTCTTTTCCCCCTCTCTTTTCCCCTCTCCTTTTCTTGAAAATAGGAACCCCTCATAATCTTGAGGCCTTTTAGGCATTTACATTGTAGCTTGCAACAACAAAAAATGTGTTGTATTTTTTTAAAACTTGAACTTGAAGTGCATTAAAGAAAAAGAAGACTCTGAATGCTTGTTGTATTTCCTTGGCTTTCATTAATTTTAAGAGTAGGCCTACATATTTGGGTCATACTCATAGATTTATCTTTCAAATGTTTTTTTGTGAAATAATGAATGATTAAAGAAATAGTTTGCGTGTTTGTTAATCTGGTTGGATGGTTATTCATAGCTCTTTCCCTGTCTCTCTAGACTCAATTTGCTGAAAGTGGAGTGCATCTGGGAAATTGATGTAAAGTTGTGCAGTCTTTCTGGGGTCATGATCTTGACTTAGCCTAGCCCGTTCAAGTTGCCTAGTTGTAGCCTTGATGTTCATCTGGCATTGTATCTTTCTGTTTGCCTCACCACCCAAAATAAACTGAATTCTTTGTGTCACTATAGAGATACAAAAAAAATGTTATTTAATGTGTTGTAAAGAGACTGATTCCAATGAAAGAGCAAGACATGGCTTTGCGCAGCATATTAATTAAAGACCCAGTGTATTCTGTGATTAATTTGTTTGGGAATCTATGTATGTATTTACTTTGCAGAAAATGCATTATCATGCTAATAATATGGAGATGGGTTAACACTGTATTAAAGTGCAGGTGGTAGATTATATTTAGATTAAATAATCAATAAATGGATATAGGATTGCTCTGTTTTTGTATGCATGTGCATTAACTGACTTCAAAATAAATGGAAAAAAGATATCTAGGTATAGAATAGAAAAATTAAGAAAAAATGAAGCGCAGACATATCAAACATTTGTCTTTCTTTGCAAATGTTTTTTTCAGAAATCACATAGGTATGTATAATGTATTAAAACTATTATCAATATGAAGATTAAGCCTGATACTGGACTTCTGGACATACTTCAAAAACTTCCATATTGATTGAGAATTCAAATCGCTTTCAACTCACTATTGACTGTAACATTAAATCCTTTTTATATCGGTTCACAGTTATCAAACTTGGATATGACAAGTTCTACTTTCCACCCATATTAACCAGATACATACAAAGCTCTGTAAACAGAATCTCATATTATTTAAAAATTATAGAATGAAATAATACAAGAGTCTGTATGTAAAATCTTGAGGTCATTTTTGTTTTTACATGCAGAATCGTGTTTGCTTTATGTATAAAACTCTGTAATCTTGTATTTACAGGATTGTAAATCGATTGTGGAATAAGAGAATACTATTAACCATGATTAATCATGCCTTTATTTATCCAAAAAGAGTCATGTACACCTGTAGATGTACATGGTACATGTACAGTGTATGAGCAAGGTTTGTCATTGAGGGTGACCATCAAACCCTTTAAACCCCCCCCCCCCCCACCCTCTCTCTCTCTCTCTCCCCTTGACCCTCTCTGTGACTCAAGTGACAAGAGTCAATTTGTCTTATAACTCCTTTATTTATCAAACTTCTTTTAGATGCAGGGAAATGTCACATCATGCTTAATTTAGATTTCTCCCATTTTCCCCCAACATTAAAACAGAAAATCAGGATTATCGGAGACAATGACTTGACAGGTGAACGTTACTTGGAGGGTAGTTTTGGAAAGGAAGTTAGCAGCGTTAAGCAGGATCCACACACATAGACATTTACATTGAGCAAAGTAAAGGTAGGAATTCATTGTTTGAGTTTTGCTGTGTTTGAAATGAAACTGTAAAACAACTCTTAAATTTGTATCAATTCAATATTGCTACTTTTCTAAAGTTAAGGCTTTGTATGCAAATAGTTTCTTATCTCCTTTTAAAAAAATGCCATAATAATACTAATTATGAAATGGTCAATTTTGTAATGTAGACATAAATTTGGCTAATATAGAAACTTTCATCACCAGTTTTTTTTCATCAGTGTTTTGATGATGATGATGATGATGATGATGTTGATGATGATGATGCAATGTATAAAGATTTAGATGTCCTGTAGAGCTGTAGTTAATGTTTTAAGTACAAAGGATAGTAATGCTACAGTATTTCCCAAGCTCTTAGATTTATAGATTCTAAGAAACAAGTTATATAATTCTTTTTACAATTTCCTCATTGCTGCTACATATTGCTTACATGTACTTGAGGCTTGTGTATCCAAAACGTTTGAAAGTGATTTATCAAAAGCACCTATCACGAGATGGGAAATACTTCATTGATTACGGTTATTAAAAATGAAAGATTGCTAGTTTAGACATGCAACTCCCATAGTGAAATTGGTATTGATAGACATTAAAAGTGAAACCATTGTCTTATCCTTTGATTAATAAGTATTAACAAAAAGATATTTATAGTAGCATAGAGATGGGAAGTGGGTTGGAATGTTCTAATAATGAATGGATTATTACAAGACTATGGTGCATGCATGTACTGTACCTTTTAGACTTGTGCAGAATAACAGAAAAAAGTAGAATTAATCACTATTTTGTTGTCTCTCTAGATACATAGGTATGCTCCCCATTTGATTGCACATGTGACATCTAATCTAGTCTGATCCCAAAGTAATTTGTATACTGTAGGAGGCGCGATAGCTCAGTGGTAGAGCAGTGGTCTCATAACCGGGAGGTCCCAGGTTCGACACTTCGTCCATGCGCTGTTGCCCTTTAGTAAGGCATTAATTCTCATTACCAATTGCCCATTCTCTGCTGTAAAGTAGATCCTACAAGCTTCTCACATCGGCAATTTGGGGATGTTCATCAAACACACCAGTCATGACAAAATTATGCATATATTCAACCAATGGTCCATAAAAATACATTTACTGTACATGCCGCTCATTGGTTCATTGAACAATCATTCATGACAGACTCTTGCATATGTAATCAACAAAATGTTTGTTAATGTACCCATGCATTATTCTTCAAAATGTCGATGAACACAGTGTAACAAAAAAGAAAGTACTTATCGATCAAAAATAGGATATTTTGAAAATAGGATTTTTGTTCATTTAGGGTTGGCAGCTCTGTTAATATACATGTAGCATTTCATGTTGTTTGTATACCATCTTGTAATTGTGTACTTCCAGGCATAGGGAAGTATACTGATGTCATATGAAGAGAATGTTGTCATTGGACCTAAATCCCCTCCAATCTCACCACTTCCCTTTGATGCCAGAATAGATGGAGATCAATTTCAAACTTTAATACTAGATGTCCTTCAGCACAGTTTACTGTTTCCCTTGGCGGAAGCCCTGCGGAGGACATGGGCTATTCTATGACATTCACATTGACGTCATACTCAATGACAGAGCCAAAGAAATCCAAATAAATCATAAATTAATGTAATATAGAACTAAAGTTCATTGGTATTTCTAGCATTCTTCCTAGTAAAGCCACATGTCTCTCTTGGGTCAAAAGTCCCTATTTGAGCATGTAGGACAGAGAAGTCAGTAACATGGAAGAAAAATGCTAATCCATATCAATGTGTATCAAACTATACTCTTGATGGTCCTTTCATCTAAATCTTCAACTTTCTGTAGTTTTCCTTTTGCCAATTTTTTTACTTCCATCTTAATCTAGAACAAAATGCACCATTGAGAGATAAATCAAAAGAAATTAATTTGATAGTTATTAAACTGAAATTTGATGAGGTAGCTAATTGAGAACCTTCTCATAAATTAAAGTAAGAAAATGTCAACAATAATTAAAAGCTTGCAGAGGGATAATCTATATTTGCAGATACAGTATATGTGATAACATTTGTTCAGAAGTCTCGACTTGTGACAGACCCCCTTGTCCATATCTATCTTTGACTATTCTTCAGATTTAATTACAAATTCTTTTGACTATCATTTATGTGTAGGTTTCAATATTCAGTGATAGTAATGCAGTGCTGGTATGATTAGGTTCATGACTTAACTGTCATCAAAGTGTTTGTTTTTTTCTTTCACTCCCTTGAGTGTTATTTTAGGAAGATTTGGGTCATAAAACTGACATTATATATTTGATAGCCATTAAACCCTCATTCACTCTTTACTTAATGGCTTTATTTTCTCCCAGCACCTTTGTCTCTATAATCTCCAGTAATCTGCTTATAGTGATGCTGAAAGCAAAGTCATATGGATTAGCCAGATGATGAGCAGGATTGGAGGAGATTAATATTGGTAATCTTCTTTAGTGAAGTAAAGGTGTTTGTTACCCCAAAGTGGTTCTTTAGGCCTTTTTCAGGGAAGTTGTTAAC
Source organism: Strongylocentrotus purpuratus (assembly GCF_000002235.5). Taxonomy (NCBI): domain Eukaryota; kingdom Metazoa; phylum Echinodermata; class Echinoidea; order Camarodonta; family Strongylocentrotidae; genus Strongylocentrotus; species Strongylocentrotus purpuratus. The sequence continues at coordinate 37,005,452 of NW_022145611.1, read as the reverse complement.
TAATTGTTAGCATTCTTGCAGGAAATCTCAGCTGTGTGAATACTTTATTTGAGATGTTATTATCATAATTGGATCATGTCAACCAAGAGGATCAAAGGCGTGTGCCTTTTGGTCTCAATTCGATTTTGGGTTCTGCGCTTGATGTGTATATTACTCATTAAAATTAAAATTAAAATCCCACAAAAACATTTATTATTATTCTTAATTCCATTTTTTGTGATATGCAAATTAAAATCTCACTCAAAAGTGAATCCTGACTTTTTATCCTTTTTGGGGGGCTATATTGCATCTTATTCTTAAATCGCCAAGTAGATAGATTAAAGGGGAGAAAGGAAAGGAGACATCAGACAAGACAAGACAAATTGTTTCTTTGTTGACCCAAGAGACCTGACCAAGCCTTTTGTTGCTAAATACATCTACGGTATTTGATTGATCATTTGTAGCAGACCAGTATGAACTAAAGAGCTTCTTAATCCTGCATTCCATCCTAACCGCGATCTGTAACTTTAACTTTTTTCTGGTCAATGTTTGCTATCTCATCATCATAATCTGCAAAAGTATTCAGCCTCATGAATATGCAAAAGTTTAAAGGGAATTTTAATGGAACTAATTCATTTGTCTTGCTATTGTTGGATTAATACCGAAAAGCCATTCACCACAATATTAAACAGTTTGAGGTAAAATTGTTAGTCACTTGTAGGTCTTTAACTTCTGTAAATGAGCTTTGTGAATTATGCTGGGCAGTTTCAGTATACTATAGGAACATTCACTGCAATCTCAAAACTGCAGTCACATGAACGTTGTAGGAAAGTGTTTACAGGAAACTTCATGAGAAGCTCTATTGATTAATTAGTGAGGAAAACCCACATGAACAAAAGCCCTTGTTATTTCTCCTTAATCTCATTGTGATAGTCAACCATAGGGTTGAAGGTATTGATTTTTATACAACAGGTACAAAACATAATTGACTTATAGTTTATGCATATTGCAAAGAGTAATAGCAGAGTTGATGTGATGATTGGAGAGAAAACCCAGACAGCCACTGAAGTAGCAGGTCCTTTAAAAGGCCCTAAACAGCTCAAGCCATAAGCAGATTGTACGTGTGCTAGGTCAATACCCGCCAGAGCCAGCATTCTGGAGTGGCCTTCGGAATCGTGTAACACCATTACAATAGGATGCTATTGTTGTAGTTGAGGTAAATACCTCTCTCTCCCACCAGACTACTCTCAATAAAGCAGCCCTTTACTCTCATGTGCAGATGCATACTCTCTGAACCCTAGGATTTTGAACAATAGGTGAGGGGGGAGGCTGCACACATATTCACTGTCCCAGATTCAGCCTTGGTGTGCTCAGTGGTAGAAGCAGTGATGCAGGTTGTTTCCCACAGCTTCTCGTCTGCTACTGCTGCTGCGTAGTGTGTGTCTGCTAAGAGCTAGCTGTCATTAGTAGCTTTCAGCACCCACTACCGTACAGCGTCCTACATACATGTACGTCATTCTCTCAAGCTTTAATTGCTGTACGCATCTGTGGAATCATTCAACAAAGGATGGCATGGCAGACCTGTGTAATTTGGTTCTCATTCTTGTAATTCCATCAGTTGAAATTAGATTCGGAAGTGATTTTGGATTAGAAGCTGTGTATGTGGATGCAACTCCTCAGCTTCGCTCATGGAATCTTTGATTTGGAATACTCTGAGCATCTAGCTGATTTGTACTTGTAGTCCTCATTTGGTTGTTCAAGAAAAATTCAGGTCAGTATAAAAGAACATATTAGTCATAATGGCATTTATGTGCTTTGTTAATATCTAACTACTTTCACTTACATGTAGATGTAATCTTGTGATTTTGTATGAATGGTTTAACAGAGAAAGTGCACATGGATGTGTTTTGCACTATTTAAACATGTGTTTATATTTCACTATATTATACATGTAAGAACACCATTTCAGATGATATTATTGTTTAGGTTTCATTTTTCAATCTGAAAATTATACAGTTTATCAATAAGCACCAAGGGTAGATTGTAGTGTAAATTCCCTCGCAATATATTTAGGAGGACAACAATCCAAGATTCAATTGCACCCTTCCCCTATTTCCTCATCCGAGGATACGTTATGAGCCCTTGTCTGTTCCAGCAATGTAGATATGTTTATATGAATTTTATTCAGATATTTAAGTGCTTTTAAAATAGACTCGTATTTAAAAAGGAGAAAATATTAAATGAATGCTTTGACACTGTTACAGCTACTATACAGTTTGGCTGATTAGTGACATCCACACTTTGCCTGTAAATCTTTTGGCTATTTTTCTGTTGATCATGCTTTTTCATGCAGCAACTTGCCAAGCAATAATCTTTTCAAATTGTCACAGTAATTGCTCTTTTATAGGAAACAAAGTTCTGGGTAACTTCTTTCTGTTTGACCTTTCGTAATACTTGCTGACCTGTTTGCAATGACAAAAATGCAGTTCCGGTAGTTAGCTTGACCACAGTTATTCCAAAACGTATTCTTTACACACTTATACTATTATTTTGCTATTCATTGTTCCTTTTAAGTAGACATGGGCGAATAACTTCAGTTTACAGATCAATTGAAATATACAGATCAATATCAGTATAAACAGATCAATTGAAATATATTAAGTTGTTAGTTGTTACATATAAAATTTGTGAAGGGGTATGGACACCCATGTACAAACTAGGGGTTCAGGTTTTTTAGTTTTTTTGCTCAAGGGGGGGGGGGGGGGGGGGGGGGGGGGGGTTGATTTAACAAAAAAATTGTGCTCCATGTTTCCTATCAATGAAATAACATAATATAGAGTTAGGTTTTTTTTTAGTGTAAAAATGTTTTATGATTGCTGCAATTGATATCCTTACACAATTAGTTTTTCCAAAATCATTGTACAATGGAGCTGCTTCTAATATATCACCTCCTTATAAATCTTCTTTCAAAAAAAAATTGAAAATGAAGCTCGAATTGTTGAAAATCAAAGAGTTCTACCAGTAGATTATAAGCATGATAGCACTTAGAGACTTCGGTGGTAAGCGCTTTATAAACACTGTTATTAATATTATTATTCAAGAATCAGAAGTCAAGTGAAAACATATATTGGATATATATGTACATGAAGTTAGCTCAGATAAATGTATTGCAATTCATAAGACAAATCCTGTCCATTTTTCAATTTCTTTTGAAAGGGGTCTTCTGCAGTTCACAATGCAACAATATAATATAAATCTGCATACATTAAACATCCACAATGACCTCGTAGTTTTGCTATTATTATAATACACATGGACCGCCGTGCAACTTGCAGGAAAAAAATTCATCTCTTTGTGCTCTGGCACGTGTGTCCGTCTGATCATTGAACAATGAGCTATAATTCACCCCCATGACGATGGTTTGGCAGGCGCTTCAAATCAACCTCCACAAGGAGCTCCATTGCCTGGCTGTATGCCGGCTCTACTGCCGTACGTCGCTCAGGGAGATGATTTCCGCCCGAGAATCAATACCGGTCTCCATTGTTGTGCCGTGAAATGATGGTATTGGTATAGTGACTCATAACCGTGGAATCCCCCATGTATTCAATTATTTATGTAGCTGTGTATGAGTGAGCAGCAGTGATGAGAAATATGTGAAATAATGAGAGCACAAAGGGTATGCATTTCATCTGGGGTAAAGCCATTGCCCTCCTCTATCAGATGCTTTTCAATTTCTACACTTAATTGATTCATTTATATTTGATGAGATTTCTACGCGTGATGAAAATTTATCTTGGCAATAGCCTATGATTCTATCATCCATCATGTGTTTCAAAACGCAGATATTTTTATGCGATGCCTTTTCAATAACGGTCATTCACATGCGATAAATTGCAATCAATCTAATGATTCAGTAATCTATTATGGGCAGTTATTGTACTTTGATTGAGAAATCATTTTGCAGAAAGTAATTTCCACCATACTTATTTTCTCTCCTTGGAAAGATAGTTTACATGTACAGTAGGAAGATGAATAGAGAGAAATATGGAATATAAATGAATAAAACTGAAATAATTAGCAATTTGATTTTGATATTGAAATTATTATGTTAATTGAGGAAATGAATCAGGGTAGAAAAAACCAATTACTGTAAGCATGAAAGAAATATTACAAGGAATGGTAGAGAGAGAGAGAGAGAAAGAGAGATAAAGAGAGAGAAAGAGAGAAAGAAAGAGAGAGAGAGAAAGAGAGGGGGAATGTTTGTGGACTCTGCACCTTGATGTATTGAAGTCAATATTCTTGTGTTAATGAATAACCAGACCTGAAAAGCCCCACATATGCTACCTACAGCCATACATGTACATGTATGTGCAAACTGCCTTGTTATTATTTGATCCAAATGCAAATACGTCGGAATTGTAATACATACATGTGTTGAAGTCCAAAGACCTGTACTGGACAACCGTGCTGTACATGTGTTATTTACCTGAAGTCTGAAGATGTTTATGGTATACTATTAAGTTTATCAAGGGTATCAACTGTACTGAACTGAACCGTGCCATTTTGAAATTGATCCGTGCAACAACAGCAGTTAACTCTGTTGCATCATATTGAGATATCCAAGGATTTAGCTGCACAGTAGTAAAGTATGTCATATGGATTAACTAATGTGGTGGATAAGCTAAACTAGTTCCTATGTGATGGATTAGAGAGGAAGGTGGAAGTCCTGCATGTGATAAGGGATTAGTAATTGGATTAAACCATGGCTCGTCTGCATCCCTTTTCCAAGAACTGGGGAGGCCTCAGTGCGCAAGGTCAGTTTCAGTAGCACCAACATTTATTGATTTTATAGATTTCATTTTTTGCTTGTCACCTTTGCGGTGTACTAGTTGGTACTGTACGAATAAACATGCTGTGGCTTGTGAAGATTTCTGTTATTGCATGTTGTACAGTTTATTTGTACATGCCATACATGGATGCATGTACGTGTACATTTTTGACAGCGAGAATCTGCCCCAGATGGTCAGAATATACAATGGATGTTATGAGAGAGAGAGGGAGAAGGGGGGGGGGGGGGGGGGGAGGGGGGGGGGGGGGGGGGGGGGGGGGGGGGGGGGGGGAGAGAGAAGAGAGGGAGCATTTATTTTTGATCCTGCATGTGGATCACTGTATGATGTCAGATAATGTTACCATCTGCATGAAGACTTGATTGAGAATTCAAAGGGAGATAGAAAATCAATTTGTAGTTTGTACTTTGTTAGAATTACATGCATGATGTACATGTATGTGAAGTATCAAAGGAGACATATATTTTAATCTTTGTTTCATTAGCATAATGTGATAGGGTATTAATGATATGCAACAGGTACATAACAAAGACATTTCTGCCAAGCATATATGGAGAAATATGATATCACAAAGAGAGAAAGAGAGGGAGAGCATTTATTTTTGATCCTGCATGTGGATCACTGTATGATGTCAGATAATGTTACCATCTGCATGAAGACTTGATTGAGAATTCAAAGGGAGATAGAAAATCAATTTGTAGTTTGTACTTTGTTAGAATTACATGCATGATGTACATGTATGTGAAGTATCAAAGGAGACATATATTTTAATCTTTGTTTCATTAGCATAATGTGATAGGGTATTAATGATATGCAACAGGTACACAACAAAGACATTTCTGCCAAGCATATATGGAGAAATATGATATCACAAAGATATTCATTTTTACAGAAAAGACAAAATTCATATTCCGTTATTATAATAACATTTATAAATGTACCAGTATGTACATTGTAACTACATGCTGCTGGTGGTGCGTTTTTTTCTTATGATTAGTTAGTGTAATGTTATTTACTTTTTATCCAGGAAGAAGAAAAGATGACTAAAAATCAATTCTGAAATTACTGAAGTAGACTTCCTTCCTTGGTCTGTGTGTTTGTTTGTTTGGTTTGGGGGGGGGGGTGGTAGGTTATTTCAAGGTTGATTACCCATGGAGTTGGAATGAATTTAATTTGATGTTGATTATTCACCTCCATGGGTCAGTTCCCCCTTTCAAATAGAAACGAGCCGAAGTAAGTAGCTAGATTAGGTGTGTAATTAGATGTGCTTCCGTCACTCAGCTGGATCAAAGCCTGGCAAACTGTCGCTGAACCCTAAAAAGTTTCCGCAGCAATTATAGAAATAATTTTATAACCATTCTCATGTAAGTTGTAATAGGTTTATAATATGTCATCGATCATATTTTATGGTATGAATGTTTGTCTTGTTGCCAAATGAATAGTATTAAAAAAAGGGAAATATAGATTGTTTAAATGGACACATCACAAATCATAAGTGTTAATCCCTTCATTATGATATTTGAAGATATTTTTATGAGTAAAATATTATATGAAGTAAATACTTGTATAGCAATTATTATTATATGAAATATGTACAATGAATTTGAGTGAATTTGAGATACAGTAAAATCACATTGGCATTGTCATATCGATTGTGATACTGCATAAAAGCACACGTTGGTGTTTGTATTGTTTTAATCAAAAGATGGTGGGGAAACGATATTTATGTAGAAAAATCCATGATGTAATGTAGTTTAGAAATCAAGTAAGTATATATTGAACATCACCATGAATTTATACTTTCTAGAGAATAAACCTGCCATAGACAGCTGTATGATGTTGATTCAGTCAGCAGTGCAAGTTGACTGAAGGCGTTATTGATTCATGACATGAAAACATACATGATTCCTCTATTAGAGTCACTTGAAGAGTGCGCTGATCTACGGCTCAATCCACCCTAGGGAGCGAATCCTCCTCATCAATACCGAATATTGATAGTTCCACGCCGAATCCTCCCTCGTAATAACTTCCACCGTGGCATATCCCTCGCCGCAGGCTTGATACGCAGTTACGCATTAAGATGCGGTGTGTGTCCACGTGGATGTCTTGTGTGAGGAATACATTTAGTAGTATGTGTGTACAATGAAGTGTATATAAATATAGGTAAAAGTCTTGTTTCTCTTTCATTTGCTTTCTGCAGTAGATGTAGAAATGTTGCATTTACGTGTATGAAACACACCAGTTGGAAATTCTCTATTCATTATTGTCTGCTATATTTGAACAGCATTGAAATGTTTGTCATAATTGGAAAGGAGGGAATGGATGCATCACGCCTAATTAAAGATGTGATGGGATATTGTGCATATTGGATTGACTGACTGAGTCATCTGTGTATGTCAGCGTTCCTTTACTTTCTGCATCATTGCTCTCTGTCTCTCTCTCTGTCTCTTGCTACCAAAGGGAGGAGATACATGTACTTGCATTTACTGAATTACATCACTAATGGAGATATTTTGTTGTTTTGTTTTCTCCGACTATGTCTTTTTACACCTGCTAATTTTGTGAGGAAAAAGTTGCTGTTCACCTACATGACGACTTGAAATGAACGACATCGTGCATAATTTGAATATTTCAAGCTTGGGTTTTCTTCGAATATGAAATACAAAAAAATGGACGAGCTAATTGTTTGTTCTAACTGTAAACCAAGCTAAATCAACATTAATTTACATGATGCATAACTTACAGCTCAGCTAAGCAGGCATAAGAGTCTTTGTTGAACCTTCCATCTTATTATGCCAGGACAGGAGTGATCATAATACCCTAATAATTCCTTTAAAAAGATATGTATTAACGGAATGAGCCCATCATTCCAATGTTAATATGATAAGGTTTTTTGTGTTTTTCGCCAAAGGTCTTTTTTTCAATCAGTGAAAATTGACCTACCAGAATTCACAGATTGTTCACCAGTATCAGCATCAACGTATCCACCTTGTACATGTATTATTCACCCTTTTACTTATATCAGGATTAAATGTCCCTTGACGTTGTCCAAATAGAAAACTTTTGAAGCGTAGCTGTAGAAAGTTGAAGTGAACCGTGAAATCAAGTGGAACCTGCAATGATAAGTGAGGTCTTTGGCTCCCTGTAGGGACTCCTGACTCACTCTCCGTGACATTCCTGACTCCTTGCACACTGCGTCAATTCTCGTTTCCTGGAACCCACCTTAATCGCACCATGCTCCTTGTTCTCAAGTCGATGAAAGTCTTTGGGAGACCGCTTCTGCTGTCGTTTGGCGATCGCAAGAGGAAGGCATCTCATGTCAGTGCGGGGGAGGGAGGATTCCACCTGGCACAGGTGCTGCGTAAGGATGACATCATCTCGATGTGTAGTGAAGCTAGAGAAAGACTTGTTGAAATGAATTTAATAAACTCGGCATACATGCTTGACAGCTGTCCAGACTTGCCCTCTCCCTCTGGTGAGTCTCTTCAAAGGTCTGCAGAAAATCTCGCACTTTTATTACAAATCTTGGGAGTGTTATGTTTATCTGATCGAATGATAACTCCATAGAGTATCACAAACAAGTTGAAATCCTTGGCACATTGGGAGTAGAGTTACTTGTTTATAAAGCGGGTGTGCAGTCGACTGCATTCTGAATGAAAATATTGCACTAGATAAATGGCACACATGTAGCAATTCCCTAGTAACACCTTTATTTCTAATCAAATTGTCTGTTCAGTGCCAGAAGGATGTTAACTCTATCTTAAAGTATATGAGTTAATGCCCTTTTGGTTTCATATGGATGAAATGCTGTCTTATTGTTTTGTTTCTGTTTTTTTCTTTTCCTGTGGAACATTTTTTTGTTTGTAGAATGAATATTTGTCAATATGATAAAGAATATTCGCATATGTGGCAAAAGAGCATAATCCTGAACTAAAGCAAAACTGATTATTTTTGTTGTTGTAAGAGTAGAAATAGTCAATCGTCTGCTTTACAAATTTTTATTTAAAACCATACACTGTACATCTAAAGAGTGTATAGAAATACCCAATTGGTACCAGTTAAGGCGGTTATCCCAAGATTGCCAATAGAGATGACTGAGAGAGCTTGAACATCCCTCTGAAATGTCCTGATTACTGTAAATTATAGGGCAGGCAAAGCTCAAACAAGGAGTTTTGATAGAGTAATACTAATGCATTATGCTGACTGAATTTAGGTCAGATTCTCAGAGAGATAAAGACTAAAGCTTTGCATCATGGAAGAGACTTTGTTTGGAAAAAAACAGACAGACAGTCTGATGTGTGTATTACAGGCAGAGGCCCCTTGAGATAGATTTGGCTCATATGTAATCCGCCCCCTCCCCACACTATCTCAGGCAGGTCGGATGACATGCGCCCTCGCTCTGAGCGGAGCGCCAACCTTGGCCTAGAGTGAGATAGCCTAATACTCTGATGAAATGTTCTTACCTTTCTCTCTTCCTTAGACCTTGTTTACCTATCAGTGCAGCTATTTTGAGTCTGTTTCATCTTTCCTTTTACAGTGTACATGCCTGATGGATCCTTGTTTACTAGTTGCAATACTAATTGCTTCATTATATCTCAGAATAATGTGCAGTTGATTTCATTACATTCCTTCTCTAAATCCCCCTGATCCTGTATAGTCTCATCATATCCCACTGTACTGCCTTCACTTATCTCTCATTAGCTTGCATGGATCTGTGCAGTATGTGAGCAAGAAGTAAACTGTATTTTTACAGGTTACTTTTATTTATAGAATTTGTTTTTGCAGTAATAGGTAGCTTATTTTCTGCTAACTTAAAGGTAAAGACCAGTATTGGAAACGCCCCAATTACAAAAAATGAAATGGAAGCTCTCATTACCAATCATGTGAAAGAATGTGTTTTGACTAATACATGATGATAAAAAATTTGCCGGGAAACCGCCTACTAATTCATATATTTGGTAAATTTGTTTCTCTCATAGTCTGTGAGAGATATAGGGTAGTCCCATATACGTCTTTCTGTGTATAGTGCTTGTAACTTTATGAAGAATGGGCCAAATTTCTTATCATTTTGATGATTCCAGAACTTTGCAGATGCTAGATGCTAGATGATCAACCTTTTCTGATCGATTCCACAACGTTTCTTTCACAATGCAATTGCATGACCATAACTGGTCTTTACCTTTAATGGAGCATCCTTTAGAGTTTACAGGGCAAATATAGCCCTTAGCCCCTGTCCCTCTTTTCTTTGCTCTGCTTGTGTAATTACAGTCGCATATCTGGAAGAAAGAAGTCTTGTTTTCATACATGTACATTTTGTATGTGATGTCTACAATGCTGTGCCAGAATGTTTATACCAATGTCTATCAATATCATGTGACAAGCACATCTGCCACAGGGGTTCAAGGCTGGTCTTTTCATGTTGAAAGCAATTACTCTTTCTATCAAACAGTTGAACTTGTTCTACTTTTTCAGTCTCCTCTTTTGAAGTGCACATATGCTTAGGTCCTTCTCCTTATCTCTCTCTCTCTCTCTCTCTCTCTCTCTCTATCTCTCTTTCACTAGTTACTCAGTTTTTTCTCTTTGTGTGTCAACTCACTTTTTATCTTCCCACACTTTCACATCACTCTGATTAGGATGATAGATAATTCATAATTTTTTTCTTATAATTTTTTGCCTGTCTTTATGGTTTGATGTATTTTTAAAAACTGAAAACCACATGTATGGCTCTCCTCCAAATGATGTATCACCCGGTATGTTTACCCAGTTGTTATCTACATGCCCTTGACTTTTAGAATATGGCTCATAAATTCAAAACCTGCCTCAAAGTCAAGGAATTTGCTGTTACACAGGTACAGAAAACAAAGTTTTTTTTAATTTTTTTATTTTTTTTATTTTTTTTAGTTTCGATTTATGGCGCTATACCTGGCAATGGCTCCCAGCTCAGTAGTCAGTGTGTTGACTCACCACTCGGAAACTACAACAACACTCAAATTTGTCTGTCATCTTGATTTGAAAGTAATCTTTCTAATAGATCTCAATATGTAGTTTATAATAATAATTCCTCAATTTTTTTTCTTCTATTCATATCATGCATGACTATTGATGTTTGGCATAGAACACCGTGCTTCTGCTAGGTGATGTGATGAGGCTGGTGTGGGACACTTGGTATCATGAAGCCTTAGAGTCTGGACCTGTTTTTAATTTACATTAATGATCTTACACATTCTTCTACAACGACATTGTTACTATTATTTGTGACAAGTTCACAACTTCAACTGCACCTCGATGTAAAATGAAGGTCCTTCCCCTTCACACGGAGATTTACGGTAGTTAAAACTTGTGATAAGATAGCAGATAATAATATCCATTGCAGATTATATTTATAATTGTATTCAATATAACTGTGCAACAAAAATAAGTTTTACATAGTACCTTTTTTGTCTTGTGTGGCCTGTGTGGGTCTATATTTTTGTCTCTTTTAAAAAAATTGTGCTGAACAGGGTCAAATCACTGTAAATTTGTTATTTCAGCAACTCACAAAAGTGGGTGAGTGCACCCTCCACATATTTGTAAATAATTCAACAGCTGCACTAGAAATAAAAGCCCAATACCGTGTACATTCGTATAGAAGAGAATTGCTATTCTATGAACTGCATGATTTGCTGCTTTAGAATTATTTTCATTTCGCAGAGGGACACTCTTGTACTTATTTTTTATAAGTAATGTACTGAGAATGATCTTCTCATCCAAGTTCAAACGCTAATGATGGTGGGTTGTTGTAGAGTGCTCATGACTGTCAGACCATGGACCTACTGTTAGACATATCCGTACAAAGAATGTCAGATGTGCAATATCCAGAAGATTGGATGATCATGACACAGTGAACCTAGCTTTTATCGTTAAAGTCATTATGTAATAGATTTACGTGAGACGTGATTTACATTCTCACATCCTTAGTAAGACACGAGGGATTCATTTCATTTTGACAACTTGGACTCAATTAAACATCCTCTTGATGAGTCTGATCACTTGTTTGTTTTAAGGAGGAAATGATTGGACTTAATGATTTCCTTGTGACAATTAAGTTGTCAAGTTAGGAAGATGAGGAGACATTCAATATGTCCTCCCTTGACAAAAGTTCACCTAGTCACTTAGGGCTATATCCTTGTACGTGCAATTTTACATGATGTGTCAAGATGGGCGATGTACATCTTTGTTTGAAAAATGGTCTTAATTAACCACAAAAAGAGTCTCCTCCTTGATAGTTGGTTGTATACAGGTACATGTATCTATTGCATGTAGCCTTTTACATATTACAAACAAAAATTGTGTAATACTATCACTGTCTGTAATATGATATGTTATAATTTGATGTTATTTTCCTGGAAATTAGATAAATAGATAAATTATAACTTTTAATATAACAAAAAGTTGAGTGTACTTTTGAGTTGAATAATATTTACATCACAGTCATGAACATTTTATGTAGGCTTGCTCCTTGAAGCATCAAATAACAAGGAGAGATTAAAAACAATAACAAGATAGGGAAGTGAAATACTGAAATGTAAGCACACACCTGGTGTGATACATCCTTTCTGGTGAGCAGAAACAATTCGGAAGGATTATGTAAATATCAGTATGCACGCAAAGTTATTTGTTATCAGAAAATACCACGTAATAACAGGTCTATGCTGGAAGCAAGAGAAAAGAAAAGAAATTAATTGTTATGAAAAAATAAGCTTCCCTATGGCTTTCCGTCAAAGACGACTTCTTGACAACTTTGTAAAGTTATTTTTCTTGGAGTTACAGAGTATGATGTTGGTTAATTTTAGCTGAACAGGACATTTTGTTCAACAAGAGATCAACGTTCAAGTCATCTTGTTAAGCACCTCAGTCACACTGCTAACATGACCAACTCCGAACCGAAAGCTTCTTTGCAATTCAGTGTAATTTTGTATTCATTCTGTTATCTGTCTGGCATTGGTCCTGCCGACACGACTGGGGTATCAGTGTTTATAGGGAAAATACATGTACATGAAGTGCATACTGAAGATACAAAGATAATTTCCTGTATAGGAATGTTAAACTGTCATCCATGGATCATATCTTAATGGAATTCATCAAGCTCATTGATGTTTACAAAGATAACACAATAGTCAGATATATTTCTTATTACACAATACTGTGGTTTACTATTTACATCTGGAAGTAATAATTACTATTTAGAAATTCTTTCCTTATTAATCACAATGTTTGTTTCTTAAAATAGAATGATAAGAAATACAGCTCCGGTCAAGGTAAAACACTGTCTCAGTCTCAGTCAGACAGGAACCATGAGGATGTGATTGAGTTCCTGTATTGCTCTGGCCTAGTAACGCTCTAAACAAACTTTTGTTTTCATTCAAAATGACTCTCATTCCTCCCTCCTTCCTCAGACAGATAAATGTAGACATAGCGGTATCATTACTCATAGCAAAGGATTTCTTCTGGTATGACTGGCAGTGCGAGGCAATACTGAGATCAAAATCTGAACTAGGATTTGTTTTTCTGATCTGTACAGATAAAAGTTAATTACTAAGGATATATCACTGTCAGAGACAAGATCATCATTATATACCTTCTTCATTTAGTTTGCTTGCAAGAATTGGAGATACACAAATATAAACTTGTGATGAGGTATACGCCAAACAGTAAGTGTCAGCTTGTATGTTATTGATGGGACACTAGAATCTAGATTGAGCATTAAAAGTAGTGAAGACGTTGTAATGGACAAATATGCATCATATTTCTGGTATATAATGGCATTTCAAAACTACACATAGTTCTTGTTTAAACAAAAGAAACTAATTAAGTTTTGAAACAGAAAGTGAAATATATTGTGTAATGATACATTATAATGATGGTTATTATACCTTATTGAATTAATGTCTGACTGTATTTGACATGTAGTGTTTGTTTTATAGCTTCATCCTAATTAATAATGATAAAGAATTGCAAGGGCAGGCTGTCCAAATTTGGTATCCCATTTTGCATGGTTCAGGCTTTTCAACTACATGTAATATGCATTTTGTGGTTCATACTAACACCCACTGTGCATACTCTTCAAAGAAACTACTTATTGATAATTTTTTACGATTTGTAACTAATACCCTACCAGTATATTCTTTAAAGAAAAATAATTAAAAAGGAAATAACAATCACTTGCTCTCTTGGGCCTCTTTATACACAACATACATGTATGTCTTTCTATGGTTGCACAGTGAAGCATACCATTGGAGTCTCCATATTTTCTAGAAGACTGATTTTCAATCGCTGTGTACCTCAGACTTGGTACCAAGCAAGTTCAGGGAGAGTTCATTCTTTGGATATTAGGGTGCGTTTAATCGACACTTTTTCACCCTAGAATCACGGTTTCTAAAGACGTTTAGTTTAAAACGCAATGCGTTCAAGCGATTTTTTCGTCGGTCGTAAAAATAAACGTGTTTGAAAACACAAACATGAAACGCTAAAAAAGATGCGTTTTGTATCATGATTCAAAAGAATCACAGTCGCTAAAATTCGATTGAACGGACGGAGTTCTCAATCATGATTGTATGACGAAGCCTCTTCCGGTTTGGGAAAAACCGCGCGCCCGCTTTGCATGCAATTTGCGTTCACTATACCATCGTGGCCTGTTCCGTTATGTTATTCCTTGTTTTTCCTTCTATCATTTTCTCTTTCTGTCTTTCCTTATGTTATTCTTTGTTTCTTCCTTCTATTCTTATGTTATTCTTTGTTTTTCTTCCTTCTATCACCTTTTCTTATGTTATTCTTTGTTTTTATCATTCTATCATTTGCTCTTTCTGTCTTTCCTTATGTTATTCTTTGTTTCTTCCTTCTATACTTATGTTATTCTTTGTTGTTTTTTTCCTTCTATCACCTCTTCTTATGTTATTCTTTGTTTTTATCATTCTATCATTTGCTCTTTCTGTCTTTCCTTATGTTATTCTTTGTTTTTTCCTTCTATCACCTTTTCTTATGTAATTCTTTGTTTTAAGCATTCTATCAATTTCTCTTTCTGTCTTTCTTTATGTTATTCTTTGTTTCTTCCTTCTATCATCTTCTCTTATGTTATTCTTTGTTTTAATCATTCTGTTACTTTCTCTTTCTATCTTTCCTGATGTTATTCTTTGATTCTTCCTTCTTTCACCTTCTCTTATGTTATTCTTTGTTTTAATCATTCTATCACTTTCTCTTTCTGTTCTTCCTTATGTCATTCTTTGTTCCTTCCTTTTTTCACATTCTCTTTCTGTCTTTCCTTATGTTATTCTTTGTTTCTTCCTTCTATTTTTATGTTATTCTTTGTTTTTTCCTTCTATTACCTTCTCTTTTGTTATTCTTTGTTTCTTCCTTCTATTCTTATGTTATGCTTTGTTTTTTCCTTCTATCACCTTTTATGTAATTCTTTGTTTTAAGCATTCTATCACTCTCTCTTTCTGTCTTTCTGTCTTTCTGTCTTTCCTTATGTTATTCTTTGTTTCTTCCTTCTATCACCTTCTCATTCTTTGTCTTATTATTGCGATCTATGCTCAAAACAGCAGTCGACAGTCGGCCGTAAACAATTCCAGAAAGCGCGCGCCGAAGTTCCTGGGCCATACTGCGCAGTGTGATGCGCAGTGATTTGGCTCGCAATGAGCTAGAATCAGCGTTGATGAAAAATCGCTTGAACGCAAACCGCAGTGACCTTGCTTTTTGTAACGGCGTTTTGAATTGTGATTCATGTTTGTGATTCTAGCTTCGAAAATTCGATTGAACGCACCCTACGTCTCCATGGATAGGCCTACAAAAACTAGTGCAGCCCCAGGTAATGTAGAGACTACCAACATGTATTTGTTATCTCACAGAATTGCAGCCAATTGATGATTTCCTGGAGCAGATTTTATTTTTTAATTTATTCATATATTCATTTTTACTAACATGCATGGATCTATCAGTTATGAATCTACATTACAAATCTTCTTTATTCCAGGAATGTGCCTTTATTTTTGTTAAAGAGGTACATTACTGTACATGCAGATGGAGTTGACAATTTTTATGACACATCCTTCACAGCAGTAGTAGTAAAGCGTGTCCACACACAAAACAATTTATCCTGAAACTCTATAACAAAACGTCTATAAAAAAAATCATTGTATAAATTTCAGAGTGTCCACACACAAGAAACGTTGTATAAATAATCATCGTATAAATTCCAGGATGTCCACACACAGAAGAAAGTAATCCTGAAACTCTACAACGAAATGTATAGGTGCGCAGTTTGCTACTGCGGTCATGAAATGGAAGCGAAAATGAGAGGTCTGGTCTCCTTTCGCTCGAGATTACGTTAAGCCCCGCCCAGTTAGTTACGCTAGTTACACCCCCTCCCCCCCTGTCCACACACAA
Organism: Strongylocentrotus purpuratus; assembly: GCF_000002235.5. NCBI lineage: Eukaryota > Metazoa > Echinodermata > Echinoidea > Camarodonta > Strongylocentrotidae > Strongylocentrotus > Strongylocentrotus purpuratus. Next base: position 36,989,205 of record NW_022145611.1, on the reverse strand, counting down.
CATTTTCCGTGATTAGGCGTGATTAGGCGTGATTCTTTATTGAGTTTCAGTTCGAAACGATGCCCAAACCTGCGTTTCGTTATACGACGTATCGTTAGTGAGCGTCCACACACACACTTTTCATCGTAAAACTATCACGAAACGGTATCACTATCGCGAAACGGTATAGCTAATCACGCCTAATCACGGAAAATGTTGTGTGTGGACAGGGGGGGAGTCAACAAGGAAGTTTGAGGTAGAAAAACTATACTCATTCTTTCGAAGTCTATTTTCCTCTCCTTATGACATGCAGAAGGTAATACGGACAATGTACACTTGTATGGTGGGATCTTGGATAGTTAATAATGTCAAAGGAGTATATTTTTTGTGGAAATTCCTGTCTCCTGTCATGAAGGTATGACCCCACCTTGACCTTGCCACCATTGTTCATGTAATCCTCGACAGACAGTGGCATGTGTGTTTCTTATCCTTTACTCACTCAGAAAATATACTCTTACTCACACTAGAACTAATAGCAGCGAACAGTACAATGACAGTCACATCATTTGGATGTAGTCCTCGCGTAATTTCATGTGACAGAACGGAAGATGAGTAATTGTTTATATATTATGTGACCCTCTTTCCTGACATTGTGACAAATTGTTTCGTTATCAAGATCACAGTTTGTCCATAGTGCTGGATTCTTTGATTTTAATAGTGACTTCAGGTCTGTTACAATTTGATATAAGCTCAGGTTAAAATGAATGTGTAAAGTTTGCTAGATTAGCTTGGATCTTGTATTATACTGGTCAAAGAAGCATTCAATCCAACTTGTCCAACTTGTTTTACTCCACCAGGAGTGTTGAGCCATATCATTTCAGATTATTTTTAGATAAAATAAAGTGAGCAAATTTAAAATTAGATTAGATAAAGGCCATGCTTGACAAGATTGATGTAATGGCATTATAAAATTATCAGTAGATTTCAAAGTTAAATCGTATAAGTTTCAAACAGGGCAGTGAAGTATTACTACACTATGAAAAATAAACAAACGTATCATTCTGTATTTGTTACATTATTACACTGAAACTTGTAACATCCAAAGTTCTATTCTGAGAACACTTCTCTGGAAATTGAGACAAGTGTAATCATTTGTAATATGAGTAATTGTTGAAGCCATTCATTTTCACTTTTGAATAAGAGTTTCGTCTTCGATATCAAGAATTATATCAAATTCCTTAGGGTTTGAATTTGAGACTTGAGGGAGGTCAGACTGATTTAATCACATTGACTTAAAGGATTATATCAGTGGGTGTAGTATAGTGTGTGATGTCTTTATGCTCCGTTTCCAACAACTCTTTTGAGCTACAAAGATCGGTCCACAGCGAAGGGGACCATATTTGAAGGGGATTTAGTCATGTCAGTGTTGTTTTGTTGTGCCGATACAACATGGATGTGATTTTCGGCATTCTTGCGTGGACACCCGATATCGTCTCGGTATCGTCTCGGGATCGCATCCCAAAATTGGTGGTGACATGGATGAGGTCTTTGAGCTGTTGACAGGAGAGTGAAACTGAGAATTCCCGAGTTTCTGTGTTAGAAACATGAGGTGAGTCTGGCTAGATGCACTCTGTGGTTGGTCGAAATCATTCTCGTCTCCCGCTATGAACATGTTTCATTCAAGTCCATCTCTCTGGAGGTACCCAAGCAATGACCTGTTGACTACATTAGTCAGATGTACCTCTGTAGTTGGTAGAAATGGTGGAGCCCCAAAAAAACAACCTTTTGTTATTTCCCTGGTGAAGTGGAAGAGTTCAGCTTTCAAAGTGAGAGCAGATGTTGTTATAATATTATTATTAGAGACATATTTGTGCCTTGAAAATAATAGCAAACATGTGTCTGAACATTGAGTTTATAGAGTTTGATTTCTGCAATTCAGAGACTCGTAAAGTCCAATAACCGTACTGGCTATGAAATATGATTCACCTGAACATCATCTACGAACTTACAATGTGTAATACAAATTCCAATTCCTTCATACTTGGGGGTCACAAGACCTCACTCCCCAGGAAAGAAACCAATTTCATAATTTAGATTTAGAAAGCAATAACAAGACATTTTTCTTTGCCTATAACACTTGTATGAAAAAGTTTCTAATCCTGATTCTCTGCCATAAATTTTGTGCTGAAATATGCAATGAAAAGCCATTCTTATTCTATACAACAGCAACCCGAGTACAATGGTATTTCCTTCAGCTAGTATTCGATCACGTAAATGCGATGTCAAATCATGTCTCTCTCATGATTTAGTGGCTTGTTGTTTGTTCAGAGTGAAATATCTCCACCTCTTCTTCTGGCAGTGCATGTTTGCTTGCATAGACAGGGGATCAAAGGTGAACCAAAGACATCATGATATACCCTTATACAACTATAATCTCTCTAACTGCTTGTTTCATTTTATATGAAGTCACTTTGTAATATTGCAAAAAAACGAAAACAAGGAACGATCTCCAACATGATTTACGAATATCTTCTTCTTCTTCTATATGTAGTAATCTTCAAAGGGCTATGCAGCATTTCAATGTTGTGCTTTATTTAATTAATTGTAAAATTTGCAATTTGCAATGAAAAAAATAAGCTTCTCATTTTGTAGTTTATTGTGAGGAAGAAAAAAAGAAAAAATCAGAAAAATCCAAGGAGATAAATGCATGCATGTTTGGTTTTTCTACATTGAGTAAAACCAAAACAAATTATGTGTTTTAAATCAGGCTTTGTTTTCTGTATGCTGTTGAATATTGCAGTGGATTTCAAGTAAATAAATTATATGAAAAAGTTGTCAAACTGAATATCCAATAGGTGAACAGGATTAGAGTGTATTTCCCTATTATTGTTACAGTTACCACTACTGTTCATTGACCTTCAATTCTATTTTAAAAGCTTTAAATGACCGCATGATTCCAGAGTAAAGTTATGAATTCATGCTTGGCTTTTCCCTGTTAACAGGATTCAATTTTCATGGCAATTAGAAGGTTTCTTTTAAAATAAGCAGAAAAAACAGGAAAGCTATGTTTCCCCATGGTAATGTACATGTAGTATGAGTGCCTCTGTTGCCAACACTGTATATAGCCTTTCTTTCAACATGATTGTTACTGTTGCCAATACATGGCACCAAGTTTGATCTCATCTCTAATATATATCACATGAATTCACATTATTTGATTATTTACTTCCCTTGTGGAAGTAAGATCAGTATATTTTGGGTATGTGGTGTAGAATTGATTGATATCTTGTGGAATGATGTTGGCTATTACTGGGATACCATGCACATTACAAATACATGAGGTATTACATTTGGGTGACAGCCACATTCATTTGGATTTATTGGACTTCTACATGTAAAGGAGCATAGGAATTGTATGGTAAATTTCAACATATTAACCAATTACAGGCCCTATGCCCTTGTATGGCAGCCCTGATAATAATTGCCCCTCCCCTCTCTCCTTTCCCAGACCATGTGTAGTCTAGTAAATCATACTTTGATTCCTGGCAAAAATATTCTGTCATTATTTAGAGTTTGACTTCGGAGCAAGAAGGATATTGAAAGGTAATTAACTCATTAGTCATAGATCCTCTTTAATGGTGTTCAATATATAATGTGGATTGTCTTTTTAAAAAATTCTGCTTTCAACTGAGACTACAAGATTGGATCTAAGGAATAATATGTTTGACACTAGGTCTTTGTTGTTGACATTTCTGGTTTTGGTAATGTTGAAGAGATATTAACATTATGTTTTATTTTCATTTAAAGATAAAGACCAGTTATGGTCATGCGATTGCATTGTGAAAGAAACGTTGTGGAATCGATCAGAAAAAAGGTTGATCATCTAGCATATAAGTATTGGTGTGTACTGCAAGGTTCTGGAATCATCAAAATGATAAGAAATTTGGCCCAGTCTTCGTAAAGTTACAAGCACTGTAGACAGAAAGATGTTTATGGGACTACGCACACGTGCGCAACACGTGCGTTTATCTCTCACACACCAATAGATAAAATAATTTACCAAATATATCAATTAGTAGACGGTTTCCCGGCAAAATTTTTATTATCATATATTAGTCAAAACATACTCTTTCACATGATTGGTAATAAGAGCTTCCATTTCATTTTTTGAAATTGGGGCGTTTCCAATACTGGTCTTTACCTTTAATGTAAATATTTGCAAGATTCTAAAATTGTATTGATGTACATGTACATCATGTAAGTATCTCGAAACTGTAATTCATTTTATCAAAAGCATTGGCAATGTATATAAAGTAAAAGGTCTACATGTAGCAGAATGGTGTTTGTGAAGAAGAAACAAATCTTGAAAGTTGAATACATACTTGTCTGAAGCAGATTCTGTTGTGAAAAACCTTGAAGGGGAAAATAAAGATTAAAGAGACTGCTATGTAATGACAGTCCAGGCCAGACTCTAAAGTCTAAACATAGCCTTAGCCTTAGAATTGAAAAGGGCAGCTCTATAGGGACCGTTCGGAAGTCACTGACAGTCAAGTGGCTGAAGAGCCTAGACCAGCTCTTCATCCATCCATCCAGATTGATGGCATAGCACAAGACCATCTCTTGTATCCAGCTCTATACAGAGACCTATTATGTTATCTTGTGGTTTCTCTTCCTCCCAAACATTCATTCACCTCGCAACCTAACTTCACCTCACACACACATGCACACACCGTCATGTGGTTTATCTGTCTAAAAACTTGAGGGGGGTGTAGATCAACTCCCTATGACATCACTCCTGAAGCTTGAAACAGAATCATTTGGTATGTGTGCAGTGTCTGCATTGCACGCATTGAAAGGTACACATCATGGACAGCAGATTTCTCTATGATGTCACTGGAGCTGGAGCATGTAAATGTTTAGATAAATGGGGAATGTGAGAGAAGCAAAGCTGAATTTATATTGGGGGAACCATGGTTGCGTGACAATGTGGAAGTTTATGTCCCATGGTATTGTTGAACAGGATGCTGACATTCAGTGAAGGTTTTGCTTCAGTTGTGCACAGTCAAACTCCATTGAATTATCGCTCCCTGCAGTCAAAATGGAGCGCTAGAGAGACGAGCACCTGGCATGTGGCAGAACTATTCTTGGATGTATTTCGTGAAGTTTTCATGAGAGAAAATGGTGGATTTTGTGCGTGGTTATAGAGCCAGAGATGCTATTAAAATGGATTCTATAAATATGGATAATAATCTGGATTCACTTCTAGATCTAGACTTCAACTTCATGAGGGGTATGTACATTATTATATGCAGATCTTTGAAACATGAAACAGTGATAGAGTTTGTAAGTGTTTCCAATTATCAAGTAATTTATACTTGTATCCTAAATTCAGTGTAACTTTCCCAGTTCATGTGTAGATTTCTTTGCAATTGTAGACTTTCTAATGAAGAATTACACCGAAAAAGTACTTTGTCAACCTGTAGTTGACTAGTGTTTGTACCATACTACCATGCATATGCGTACAGACAGTCGCTCATCATTAAAGTACATTTTCACAAAGAAGTATGAATGTATTAGCTTAAGATTGCTGGATTTACTTATTTGGTTATCTTGTACTAATAATGATTAATTTCCAAAAAGAAACATTCAAATTTTGTTTGGCCTGTCTTTTGTGGTTGTGTTGATGTTGGTCAATAATACTGGTAGTTCCTAGTGAAAGATTAAGTTATACAACATGATCTGATACTCTCAATATTATGTGATAAAGTATTACATGTATTATGTGTAGCCTATATTTATTCTTTCTGTAAAGTGCATAAAGAGCATATTTTTTTTATTGTATGGAAAAGACCGAGAGTAAGTATCCCACACCTTTTAGTTTGGAGGGCTGATTCAAGCCTACCAAGTTCATTCCATTTCGATTGCTGTCAAGACCATTCGGAAACCGCACGGTTCACATTAACTACATCCACATGGTCTAGAGAGTCTCTCTCGTCCTGCAAGGAGCTAAATATACATCACTACAAGAAAGAGGAATCACATCTGCCTGAATGCTCATTTATTTGAATTACTTGATACTTGACAGGAATAAGCTAAATTGCTTATTCATTTGATAAGGTATAGGCCCCCTAATCCCTATATTTCAAACTTGACTTAGTTGCTTCCCCTTTTTTCCTTTTCAAAATGATTGACTTTTATGACACCCAGGCTTACTTTGGTTGCTGTGTCACTGGTTCATTTTGAAAAGATATATTTTAAAGTTGTCACTTCCCAAATTTTCTTCTCATAATGATTGACTTATATTGGACCCAAGCTGACTGTGGGTCACTTTTTAAAACCTCCTTTCCCATCACGTTAAACTGCATAAAAGGGATCGGCCGTGGCACAACAAATAACAAATAAAGGTGAAAAAAAGTTAGCTATGCTTAATTAATGTCTGTTTTTGCACATCCCTATATCATAACACACACAAATGTTAAAACATCTACACAAGTTTTAGTGAAAGGTTGTTGTAATATATGTGTGAACAAAGTCTAACAATAAAAGCAGTATGATTTGTGAAACCTGTAGCTTCTCTCTGACCTGCTGTAGTGAGGGAGGTTCATAGGAAGGTGTATATTAAAGAAGCAGGGAACTGACTCATTTTTAGATGGCGTTTGATATGTCAGTTGTGATTTCATTGCCTTACTGTGCAATTCTTATGATAGCCATTGTTTCAACATCCCTTGCTCGTTGATTTTGATGCAAAAAGTTCTACGTTTATTGTTAGTGAAAAGGAATAATAATAATGATTGTATTGAGATAAGGAAAGGAATGAACAAATATGATGGGGAAATGACTATGGAGCAGAGGAAATACTTGAACTTCTGATGTCGATAATCTTTTTTGTTTATTTTGTTTGCCTTCCTTTACATTTATTTCCTAAATTTCTAATAGAGTAGATTTTAGAGATAATCAAGAGCATTTATCGGTTGAAATCCAAACTACCTTTATGAAATTTGACTACAGATATTGCAAACAGGTGAAGTGGGCACTTCCATATTGCACAAAATTGTTTACACTGAAAGGTTAATAAGGGTTAAATGGACCCTGCTTTAAGTTTTTACAGTCCTATTCTTAGATACCCTAAGGGCTTTTTCTTTTATTGGTTTTGAGCCCTTTCACTGCCAAGTTCTAATTTGCTTCTCCCTCAGATGTCCAAGTTTTGCTTTGGATCGATTCCTCACTTTTACACTGCTGAGCCAAAAGTGGAAAGTTTTGAAACTCTCAGTTTGTAATGCTATTATTGATTTGAATCATCTGACCATAATATAGTTACAAAAAAGGGACAATATTATACTTAAATAACAGTACACATATTATACTATATACAATTAGTTGCTCTAACATGTACACTATTCAGTATACATGTACAGTACTTGTCTTGTATGCTACCTCCTAAAGTCCGTACATCATTTTAGTCACTCATAATCCCATTCTAAATGGAGGATTTTGATTAGGATACTTCCTTTATAGCAACCTCAAAGGAAAAATTAGCGGGGAACCTTGGGTTTACTGGTTTTCCTATCTTCTATTTTGAGACTCAAGGGGTGGGAATGTTAAACCATGGAGATAAGAAGAAATGGTTAAACAATGTCTCTGTCATTTCATTTCATTTAGGTCATAAAACATGAATGCAGGCAGTTTAGAACATTCCTTTTCTGACCCTCCCACTCTTCCAGCGTGAGTGATGATCTAGCAGTTTTATTAGATTATTGTCATGCAGTGAGTCAGTTAGTATCCTTATACATGTATGTGGGCTCGCACAAGTTATTTGCCATTCTGTCCTTCAAAATGACTTCATTCTACAAATCTTCAATTTGAGACAGGCTGGATGTTCATATTTTCGTAGAACTCACTTTACTCATGTAGGCCTACGTGTCTGAATGAAGTACAAGAAGACAAAATCTATTATTCTATTCTCTTTGTCGTCATATTTTGTCATGTGTTTACACTCCTCTTTTTAGCCCCCAACAATCGTAGAACTGCATGCCCACTCTATTGACATTGCTGCTATTCATACCGCTTCCTGTTAGAATGGTCCTCAAGATAAACATAACATTGAAACGAATAAAAAATTCCCAAGTTGACATGAACTTTGTCTTCAAATACTCTAAATATTTCTGTATGTATTGTTATTTGATATATGACGATTGCTCATGAATTGCAGTTATTTCATGGTTATGATATCTTGTTTGTTTTAGTAGATATATTTTCATTCATATACAGTATTGTTTTAAAAATATTGGGTGTATTTCGCTGTTGATTACGTCGCTGTTTTCACGAAGTGACGGTAGTGAAAAAAATTGCATTCACATTGCGTGACGATTTTCCTCACTACCGTCACTTCGTGAAAACAAGGACGATATGTAGACTGTAGGAGCTAGGAACTTACTTCTAGTTTAACTTAGACATATTGGATAAAAAATTCACAAATCTTCATTGGAGATTCTTCCTGCTTTTTTTCTGTCCACCATGCACAGTTTGTACTAGGCATTGCCTCTTCAATCTTCTTTTCAAAAGACCACACAATACAATCATTCTTCAGAAATATTTTTTTTTTTGAAAAATCATTTGCACTTTATACCCTCGGCTAGAGTGTGATGGTATTTCATTATTAAAGGAACAGACATGCTTGGAATAGAGAGGTTTATTGTTGATCTTCAGGTATCTTTGAGTGTAATATGCAAAAAGGATCTGTTATCAATCATGTCATGCATTGTACATCAAATTAAAAAAGACATAACCATGACCTGTTGACTTGATTGCAAACCAAAGTATTTCTACATGTATAATCACTTCAATTGTTCTTTGTTAAGCATTTGGGATGACTAATGATTTAACAATTCAGACTATTGCGGTGATAGAATGTCTGTCTCTTGAATTGTTTCTTCTGTCTTCTCTCGGTTCTGTAAAAGGTTAATTCGTATTGTCCCTTCCAAGGTCAACGCTGTGACCTGATATAACCCATTTGTGAGGTCACTGAGTCATGGAAATCAAGAAGAAGTGTATATTTTTGGACTATATTACATTATTAGAGCACTGTGCTGCACTCTGGACTATTGTGCTATTTCAATATCAGAAATCCACATCTTTTACTCTTTTTTTTGTTGGTTAAATTAAATTTCTGGTTCTTTTAAAATGATGCATTTCTAAGCTAAGCCGACCATATATCATTCCAATTTTGGAATGATTCTCTGCTAGTTAGCCATTTATACATGGGAATATAGGCCCTAGGCCTATAGATGGTAATTGTAGGATATCACAAATGCTGTCACAGCAGTTGTGATTTTGATAGAGAAAAGAGACGTAGAGATATTCATCCTTCAGAGAGCAAAATTATATAAAAGGGCAAGGCAAGAGTGAAGGATGAGTTTGATGAGATGTTACCTCAAGGGTCAGAGTTCGCATGGAGGAAGTGGATCTGTGTTCATGGTTTAAGAAATAAATAGTGGGCTGAGAATGAGACGTGGGTCAATGTTTTTTCAGTATTGTACCCTCTTCCTTTCCTTTAGTTTAGATTTAGAATATAGGCATAAGTTACTCATTCCATTTATCAATCCGGATAAATAGGGCTTTAAGTTGGGTCCAAACCACAAGTCAAGGGATGGATCATGACGACAGTCACGACAATGAACCAAATTGTCATATTTATTCTCACTACCATGTCAACAAGTTCAACAACACGTTCTTCTCTATAGAGAACTGATTGTCTACCAACACACTTTTAGGATGGGCCTCCACATTCTTTTATTTAAGAAAACCACACAAATATGTGGACTGTAGAAACTCATTCTTTGGGAAGTAATTGTTTATTTGTATTTATTGTTTGCACTTGATAACCCAGAGCAGGATGGTAATTTTATTCATGAAAATGAGGACAAGGTAAATGAAACTGAAGGTTGTAGGCGAAATCAGATTATTACAAAAAAATTGTTTATAGTGCTGTATAAAATAGAGAAACTAACTACAATTTAAATAAATTTTGAAGAAGAAAGTCTCTCACAGTTTTAGGATAATACATGTACATGTATTTCAATGGCAAAATTAATATCTGAAATTTGTTTGATGTCCAGACTTTAATCTGCTCCATATTACAAAATGAGAATTTATCCACAAACTGATGTCCCTCCACGACTGTTAATACTTTTATGATTGTGGCAGAGTTTACAGTCCAGATTATTCAGAAGTTGTAATCCTTTTCTGGGTTTGGTTGCTCTGATTGTGTATGACAACATTGACCTTGTCTGGGTGTTGGTTTTCATCTTTGTAGGAAACCATGCAGTTATGCACTAGATTGATTAGAATCGTTCAATAACCATGACCTATTGTGTTAGCGTTCAAACAATTGAATATATGTGAATGGAAAGAACTGGAGAGTTTTCCCATTTGAATGAGATACAGAGTATATTAAAAATAATTGTTCCCACAGCCCTTTAGTATAGGTAACAACTGTGACTTGATATATTTTACATGTGATTAAATCTATTTGTTTTATGAATTATGTGAAAATTGATTTATTAATGTTTTTTTCAGAGAATTTTCTTATCTCTAATTAATTTGTTAGTGTATGACAACTAAATGAAAGCTTGGCACATACATTTGAATACAAAAATCAGATTCTTGGTACATTATAGTTTTTTTCATGCATGATTTCTTTTCATTTTTCATTTTTCATTTTTCATTTTTCATTTCAACAGTTACTAAGTCATAAGTCAAATACAGGGCCTCTAAATCATAATAATTTGATCTAAGTAGGGTTATTATTGCTAGGCATTGGAAATAAATTGATCTTTGTAAAATCCTGTTAGTCCTGTACTGACTTTTGTAATTATCCATGTCATTATTGGACGAAATAAAACTGAATTGAATTGAATATCAATACACCTGAACAGGAAATACAATCAGCCTAGTTCATTTTCACCTAAGTAATCCAATTAACTCTCTGAGTTGATGGTTGTTACATTTGATTAATCTTCTAATTGACATTTGGTCAGTATCCATTACCATATCATGGAGTAATTAAAAAACAAGGAAATGTAGGTTGGTGGTTTTATAGCCTCATTAGCCTGATACTTTGTAAACAAAGAGAGCAAATGTAAAAGACCACTTAGTGGTTAAATTGTCAACCTGTATTTTGTGAAATATAGCAATATCAATATCTGTCTTACCTGAGACAGATGAGGTTGAATTAATATCACAGCATTGACACCCTTTTTTGCTATCAGCAGACAATATGCAGATAGGTCATTTGCAATGTTTAGGATGGTTAAATGGATCTGTTATTACATGTACTGTACATGTACAGGTATGTGGTCTATGCATGTACATGTATTGTTCTGCTCTGTCATGTAGGGAAGAGGAATTCATTTCATTTTCTATTTCATTTTCTATCACTGTGTGTCTAGAGGATGACATATTTGTTTTATTTCTTAATTAATATTTTTTAAAGATAGAAATATGTCAACATTTTGAGACAACCAAGGAAATGTACATGTAAGAAACCCCTGATATAAAAGTGTCCCAATTACCAGTCCAGTTCTTACATTGGTCGTGAATGTGTATATGTGTTTATACAATTGGTGCCTAGTGTGCTCAAGGAGATTCCTTCCATCTCCCTGGTGTGATATCTTGATCATGCTAAAACTGTTTGGGGATTTCTGACATCAATCAGGTCTGGCTTTGTGCAGCTGCTGTATAAATAGACAAAGGTTGAGTTATCTGATGGCGATGTCAACTTATCTCCGTCCTCTAAGGGGAACATCCATGTTCTGAATGTTAAAGGGAAGGAACACAGAAATGACAGAATTCGACTTGTTGAATTTAGGGTGGGGGAAATGCTTGAAATTAGTCAGGAGCAAATATGTAATATTCAACAAGCAAATTTATTATAAAAAAAAAAAGAGATACCGGTAGTTCAGAATATTATAGAGTAAATACATCACAACCAGGTGATTGTGGTTAAAAGCACTTCCTAAACAAAATCAGTAAAATAAGAGATAGTTAACAATTATAGATGAAATACATCATAGCCAGATGATTGTGGTTAAAAGCACTTCCTCTGCTTTTCCAGTTGTTTTTTTCATCCGGTATTCACGGATGTTTTTGTCAAAAATTTACAACCCATGCATAAAGGAAATGTAAACAACTAAATATTAATCTATTATAGGTTGATCACTTTGATAATTAATGCCGTAAAACGCTCAATTGGAATTCATTTTGTTAACAGTTTCTTGGTATTGTTCACACATCATAGTTTAAACTGCCTATGAAAATGAAAAAAACTGCCTTGACAGAACAAAATGACAGAAGTACAGTGTGACCAACATGTTGTAGTACATACAGATAAGTTGCATAGGGGTCCTTGTGCTCCAAAACTATTTTCACCTCCACTTGCTAATTGCTATTCATTTACAAATAAAATCAATAGGATTTTTTGGTTGTGTCCTGGTCCTGTCAATAACAAAAAAAGTTGTTTATCATGTCATATGTGAACGGAGCGTTATTTTTGCCTGCTTCTGGTGTTTTTTATCTGCTCTGTCACTTCTTATTGCTTCCTATTGCACTGATTTGCTATTCAACGTGATAACAGTAATTTATTGTATTGATATCCCTTTCCTGTGTGAACAAGAGATCTCAATGTAGTCCTGTGTCCATTCTCTTTTGGTGGTCAGTGTGCATCCTTCTACCATTCACAAATGACCTCTGTGAACAAAAGCCCTATGACCTTCTGTCTGTCTGGACCTTAGGCTGACCAATTGACCAGAAACCCAAACATTGGTCATTTGTAAGTGGGGAGGGAAACAGTAGAAGCACCCGATATTTACACTGCTGAACAGAGGATGTACAGGTGACAAAGATATTGTAGAAGGAGTGCTAATTACGATGAGGGTGTAGAGGAAATTGAATGATTTAAACTAACATTGTTGGGTGGTCTGAATGTGTGGATGTGAGTATCATAATGTGTGCACTTTGGCACTTGTGAAGGTAAATAAATGAATTGAATTACCTGCTGCGTTTCCCTTTGCACACCTATTCATGGCTATTGACCATTGTGCTGAGGCTTATGAGGTACATCGATTTCTATTGCACATATGACGCATTGAGAGAAAGGGTTTGCCATAGTCATAGATAGTAGAATAAAGTTACTAGTTAATTGAAGAAATTAAACATTGGAACAATTCAATGTCTTTAGTAGCTTACAAAGAAGGAGTTGAAAGTTCTGGGACCATCTATTGCTATGACCTCGTAATAGTCCATCTTCACAGCGTAGACCGCAATCTACTAATTAGGAGAAAGTGAGTCACTAATTAAGTGATCAATTACAGGAAGTATTCAAACTTATACGAGTCTACCAGGACATCTGCCTTCTAGCTTTCAACATGATGTGAGTCATGTTCAAGAAGGCTATAAAAAGAACATTTTGTTTTCTGTCATACAGCTTCATTTGTAAATCATGTTTGACCACTTGAATTAAGTGTTTCATTTTTTGGTTTAATCCACAGACATGTCGATGGACATCGCGCCTACCCTCATCACGTTGTACGACTCGGTAGCAGCAAATGGCCAAGTAGATGAACATCCCCATCAAGGAGAGGAAGAGGAGGAGCGTGTGCGGCTGCAGCAGGACTGTGAGTCATGTGATCAGGAAGAGCGAATTGCATTTGTGCCGAGCTCAACTACCCTGGCTGCAGCTTGTTTGAGAGACTCAGAAGGAAGTTTGATTGCAGCCGATGATGTCACCCAAGAAAACGAGGAAAAATGTAGCAAAGGAGAAAGTGACAACAGGGGTAGGGAAGGTTGTGAGAGCCCTTTAGTAGCTGCAGAAGAGGAGAGACTCGAGCACCTTGCTTCTAATCATAGCTTCTTACATGCTGCAGGAGGAAAGGTGCCGTTGTTAGACAGTGTCTCTATTGATTCTTACCTTGATAGAACTACCCAGGAGAAACAAGATAACGCCCAAAATGGCAGCGGCGATAGCAATAGTGTTTCAAGTGCAAATATAGAAGCCCTGATTCCATGCGGGAAGGTGAACCTACATGGAGCTCGCGATAACAACTTCAACGTAGAACATTCCAGTAGGATGGTTAGTAGCGATGATCCAGGAGGAGAAAACATGGCAATAGATGTAGACTTCAACAGCAATAGCAATAATGACTGCAGGCCACGGGCCCAGAGCGCCGACCTGCTCTCAGACAGCAGAAGATGGAGTCAGAGACAGCGTCCAGCAAGTGCAGAGATTACGACGACGGAGTATCTTGAGAGCGGTGCTTGCTCACCGGTTCTCCAGCAGAAACATGAAGAGGCGCATCACAGCCATGCCCCTACCAGGCAGAACTCGTCCCGCATCAACCCTCCGATTATTGTCACGACGACTCCTCTGACCAATGAAGCCATGTCCCCACCTACATCACCCCCAACATCACCCCCGATGAGTCCCACCTTCAACAAGAGACCAAAGTCATCTATCTTCAGCATGCAGGGAAGGACCTACCTGGGCAGAATAGTAGATGAGATCATAGAAACAGAGAGGAGTTATGTGGGAGATCTTGGAGACATTATCAAGGTAATAACTTTTAAGAACTTCTTTTCATAGTAGAGTATCTGATACTGTTAACTAATCTTTCAACTCTCATAATCTTGAGCAGCATTATGAATCTGAAGTGTATGTTATTTTCAACTTTGTTTTCTGTAGAGTGTGAAGCAACATATGAAAGAAAGCAAGGAATCAAATACGGGTGGATTTGTCACTTGAAACTTCAAAAATTCCTTGCAATGATAAAGGCTTGTAAACATTTATATCTAGAGTATGTTTGAATGACTGAAGATTTTCTGGTTATTTTGTGATATGATAACATACATGTAACTGTACTGTCTTCAATTAAAGGAAACTTTATTTTGAATAGTGAACAAAGCAAAATGTCCTGAGTTGGCACATTTGTTGTGCTAAATAGTGATGAGCAGATTAGGGAGGTAGGCATTGATGGGTCAATAGCCATCAAAAGTTCATTTATTTGGTAATTACCTCCGACCTTAGAACAAATAAGTTGTTTACCCCAATCAAGCAATTACCTAAACCATTGCTAAACAACCCCCATGGCTAATTACCCTTTATTGTCACTAATCTAGAACTGATTGAACAAATGATTATCTTTCTAGTTAATGAGCCATTCTTTTAGATACAGGTTTTGACGCCATTTATAAATTGTGCTGTCCAGTGCAGATCAGTATTCTTACAGGTTTTGGCAGCCCTCTGTTGTTAGCTGGATTTCATTTTGAAGCCAGGGCAATTTGGCTCTTAAAAACTTTGATAAAAAATTGCTGAATGCAAGACTTGGTGGTGTGAATACAAAGAATTTTTTGTGATAATCAGTGCCCCTGTTTGGGATAGAAAGAAGAGACCGAAAGGTAAAGCTTTTGGCCAATTCACAGTCGTGGGTTCAGGGGTCAATCTGTGATTTGATTCATCAACTTGGCAAACAGAAAATAGAATGTGACAATCACAGTGAGAAGGCATTTCAGTGTCATGGACCCATCCCGTGAGCAGGGATTGCAATTGAAAAAGTGAAAGTAGTGTTTTGTGAATGATATTCTCTGAAATGTTATTAAACATAATTGAATGGAAGTCAACACACTTTTTTGATCAGTATTCCCCTACATCTATCACACAATTTCTGAACAATGCAAGGAAAACAAAAATTGCCTTGTTTTCCTGTCATACTGCACTTTAACAAATTGAATAAATTCTTTTGAAAATACGATGCAACAAATAAGTTTGATTGTCGAAGACTGTTCCACCTCATAAAGATATGAAATTAAATTTTGCTACCTTATACAATGTAACTTCCCTTACAGATTTAATTCATTTGAAAATCATTTTCCAGAAGTACATGTACTTTAAAAATTCAAATTCATAATTTTCCCCCCAATTTTTCAATGATGGTCTGTCCAAAGTTGAGTGATTTTTTTCTACGAGCTACGTGCAATTTGCTTGCAACAGTTTTCATTGATTGACAAAATAATACTTCAAAATACCATAATCCCAGGTGTTTTATGGGGCATTAGTGAAGACCTTCTGTCTGTTAATATAGAGTAGAATTAACCTTTTATGAAGACCTTAAGTCACATCTGTCCTCAATTTAGGACACCCAAATGTTGAACTTAAAATAGGCAATGTTTCAACTTCCAAGTGAAAGGATTGCGTACCTGTGTAGGATGGGGATAATTGTTCACACCTTTGTGTAATCGACGCCTTAAATTCATGCCCCTGAAAGCATGCAAATCCTTTCTTGTTATGATGTAAAGATTGGTAACCGCCTTGCAGTGAAGTGCAAGGTGAGGGGTATTGAATCAACACTGACAGGAAAATGAGAAGGGGTCACCAGTTAGGTAATGAAGTTTGCAGACCCAGGGTGGTAGTAGCATGATCATTTAATGCTGCTCTTATTATTCTAATTGAGCAAAAGTGTGTTGGTGATTGACAAGATGCAGAGAGGATTTAGAAATTACTCTGTTTAAACAATGACTGATGCATGTTCAGACCACTCACCAAGAAAGAGGAACATACATGTACTTTAATAACTTTCCCTCTTTCTCCCTCTCCCCTTTCTCCATTCTCTTCGAACTCCCTTCCCTTCTCTCCTTTTCCATTCCTCTATTTCCACCTGCATTTCTTACATTTTGTCTTTCTGTATGTTAACACCCCCTTTCTCTTCCTCTTTCTCTCTTCTTCTCTCTTCCTCTCTCTCTCTCTTCCTCTTTCTCTCTTCCTCTTTCTCTCTTCCTCTCTCTCCCTTTTCTCTGTGGGATTCACACTACAAATGTACACAAAGGTTCCAAATCACAGTATATCTACATTAACAATGACCTTCCAATAAAAAGCTGTGATATGAACTTTAATGAAGGAATTTTCTTTGTCACATGTGATAAAACCACAGTCAAGTTATTGTTGTTCGGAAAGAATTATGAAGGTCCTCTGTTCACAATATGCTTATTCAAACGGAATTAAAAATTGAGGTATTTCATGATGCATTTTACAAAAGGGAATGTGTGCTTTAGCTTTACCACATCCTACATTTTATGTACCTAACTTGTGCAGGTTATTTGGAAAGTTTATGTGGTTGACAACAGTTTTGATGCTATTAAATGATCCCATAACTAACCATGCAAGAGTAACACATGCTAATATTTGCATTATAATGCTCCTGGCTGCACCATTTTTTAAATGTGATAAGATATGTGCTAAACCATTGTGCACAACCCTCAAATACTTATGATAATTACAGGCGCTGTTAGGGCATATTGTACTCAATAGTTTCCCCAGGAATTGTGGGATAGTGATAGGTGTAGTAGTCTTCTGTTTACAATCACTGTTTTACATGTCTCCATTCATTACCTCATATTTTTTGCAATGAATTTATGACGTCCATTAAATGATATAACAACATCCATAATTTGATATTTGAACTCTAATCCATCCAGGGTTACAACCAAACGATGAAGAACCATCCTGACATCCAACTCAGCCAGGAGAAGTTTGACACTCTCTACTGCAATCTAGAGGATATTCATTCTTTCAACAGGTGAGTAGGCGTCTTTTTCTCCCCCTCCCTTCAGCATGATGACAGGCCTATAAGGGGGTACAACTATTACGGTATCCATTTTGTCTGCTTTTACCTCTGCAGTCTCCCCCTGTATTTCCGTGGTCGACCTTGTACTAGGTCTTGGCTTCCCCCTCTAAAATGGTCCTCCTTTCCCCCACCTCCATCCGTTGATAGCTTGTACAGTTTGTCTCCTCCCATCTCCCTGCCCTGGTTTGAGCTAGAGGTGACATCTAGTTAGAATAATTTCAAGTCTGTATGTTCCTCCCCTCTTGTTGGGTCTTCCTTCCCCTCTTGTTGGGTCTTCCTCCCCTCTTGTTGGGTCTGCCTTCTTCTTTCCCTCTTTTAGTGTTCTGTTTTTTTTAATTGTTTCTCCTCCGAAGTTCCTATCTGCCATTTTCTCTTTCATTCTCTGCATACATGAACACTTTTGGGGAGGTTGTGCTTGATTTTCATGTTCATTTCCTAGATGTTAATTTAATACTCTTTACAACATGCCTATTTTTCAATAATTATTGTGATGCTTACATAGTAATTTATAATGTCATTAAGAAACTGCATCAAACTGCTCTTCCTAATGGGTGTACCTAGAAGAATAGCTGGAGATCACTGATGATCAAGCAATGATTAATCTAGTGACTTTCCTGTCTCCCCTGGAGGCTGGATAGCATCTCCGTGTAGCTAATGACATTGATTAGCTTGTTAAGCAATTATTGACTATATCATCATCATCATCATATTGACTGTCCATGTACCGTCATCATCCTGATCATCGTCCGTTTGGAGCCAGAAGGGTGGTAACTCTGTGTTGAAGTGTATGGATGAACACCCTTCTTGCTCCAAACGGACAGTAGAACCAGAACAGTGTGCTGGTAGAGTGTCAGGATATGAGCAGACTTTGGCTGTCTTCCCGTTGTCTGCTGTGAAGCCTGTGATGGTCTGGATACAGTGCAGAGAGCATTGACCAAACAGTCATGCTTTGATCATCATTAATTGAATCCAGACTATGATTCACTGCCTTTCCTAATCATTCATTAGAGTGTATCGTATCAAAGCTGCTGAATAATGACCACACTTTGTTAAAAGATTTGTCTACTAGTGAGATAGGCAGACAAGAATTACTGATATAGACCTACATTTGTCTACAGTTAATAATTGTTATCAAGTTAATGTTGAAATGAAATTAGATTGTAAATTTCTATATAACTGTTGTACTTTTATAACATACACTATAGACATTGGATAGAATTGGGTCTCTAATTATTTGCAGCTGTCTGGATTTTCTGATTGCAATTTGCAAAACATAGATGTACATTAATTTTGTAGATGGTGCAAGTTCTTTACTAGTGATTTGTACAATTCACAAAGCTAATCCTGTTTGTAACATACTTATATTTTGTTGATACAACAGTAGACAGATTTTAAACATAGTACATAAACCTCTATAATATGAAACACAGAAGGGTTCAATATCTGAACTGCAAATTAGGCTGTGGAAAGTTCAGCATGCACCTGTTTTAATCGAGGACACAGTGTTTAATCTCATAATTTTCAAATTATGAACATTATGATGACTAGGCAGGAATATTCATTTATGAATGGAGCAGAGATCTGTTACTTGCTGAATTTAGGGTATGCATGGAAAGCAAAGGCAGAAAAATTATCTTTAATTGGATTATTAAGATTAATTTAACTTTTTATATTGAAAAGTCTGAAGGTAGTCCATGCATTCATGGTGGCTTTGAATGAATGTGAAATGGATGAGATCCTCACAATGGTTGTGTTGCAAAACCATTGTACATGTACATGTACATGTAGTATGCCAAGTATATCTCAGGTAATTTATCATAATGTCTGTTCAGAGCCAGAACGACACTAACTCTGTGTTAGAGTATATGACTTAACCCTTTTGTAGCTCTAAACAGACACAATAGATGCAACATATTTCTATAGGATTAGGTACTATTCGATTTAGCACACTGAGTCCATACTGAATCCTATCTACACTCAACCACCCCTTCTCTCTGCTTGCTTTAACCCAGACTTGGGTGCTGAGTTGAGATCAAGATTAGGAAATTGTGAAATTACCTCAGAACTATTAAAAATCATCATGATTTTCTAATTTTGGGACACTCTGGGGGAGATTCCTGGCCTTTGAGAGATTTATTGGAAGGAAAGGGAAATCCTTCTTCAGAGGAAGGATGAAGTTTAAGCGTGAAGTCTGGCCGTCTGGTCAGAATCTCTTGCCTAACCGGATGAATTGAAACCAAAAATAACTGTTGATTTAAAAATTCTGTCATCAAAGCTACCAAACTCGTTTTTAGGCAAACGTTAATCAGTCTGAGCTAGGGCTTGACTACCAGAAATAAGTGGTTTAGATATTCAACATTTCAGAGACCACTTCTGTTACAACTACATGTATTGTATACCATTTAACAACAACCAGCAACAAGTTATAAAATATATTTCTGAATCTAATAATAGTCAAACTACATGACTGCTTTATTAGCTCAAGCAACCATTCACATTATGCGTACAAGTCTTCCAGCAGTCTGTGCTCAAAGACTGGCTGCCATAAGACTTGGGTGGGAAGTATTGAGATAATCCTGATTTAGCATAGTTACGTGAAATTTAAAATGAGATCATTTGGTAAGCCTTTAACTCACTTCATGAATATATCACTTCACTTATTCATTTTTTCCCCCTCCATTCAACAATATTCCCCCAGATAAGACACAAAGACACGTAATGCAATTTGATCCTGTCAATTCATTTAGGAATAGGATAATGATCTTGGATGTTGAGAGATTATGTCCCATTATTTTTGGTCTTGACGTCATTCATGTTTCTTTCCTGTACCCTTTTCAAAAGTATCTAACTCTTCCCACTCAC
Source organism: Strongylocentrotus purpuratus (assembly GCF_000002235.5). Classification (NCBI taxonomy): domain Eukaryota; kingdom Metazoa; phylum Echinodermata; class Echinoidea; order Camarodonta; family Strongylocentrotidae; genus Strongylocentrotus; species Strongylocentrotus purpuratus. Next base: position 36,968,695 of record NW_022145611.1, on the reverse strand, counting down.
TGTTGTTTTTAGAAAGAGGTTTTTTTCTCTCTTTTTCATGCTCCCATAATCACATATTCATTTTTTTCTTCAAATGCAGAATCGAATGAACATTCAAGTCATTCATGGCTGCATTGCCTTAAATAGGATTACTTCTAAAGAATCAGTTGAAAAATAGTCAAAGTAAATAAAGAATAGTTACACTTATTTTAGTGACGATAATTTAATTACAGTCACGTTTCTTCAACCATATCCCATTGTTCCACCTGTTTTATCTGTTTTTCATGTGTAAGCAGATCATGATCTCATCATAGATTAGATGAAATTAAAATTAGAGGAATCTGGAATCATTCTTGTCTGGAAATAGAAGTTGTGGCTTGTGTGTGGCTGATTGTGCTTCCTCATGATCATATGCTGAAAGAGGTTGCAAGGCTATTCACTCTTGTTACAATGAGAATGTGGTTTTTAAAGGTTGTAATGAATGATTGTTTATCGCAGTCCTTATGTAAATTGACAGATCACATTACATCCTATTTTGATGATGCCATTGATTATTGTCTGGGTCACGATCTTTAATATAGTGGGGGAGGCAGTCTTCTAACTTCATCATTTTTATTGCAACTTTCAGAAATTTTGTTTGTCATTTGAAAAAGTGAGTTGTCTGTAAACTAACCTACTGTAAACATCTTCTTTTGGGGGTAATTGTATGAGCATGCTTACCCCCAAGAAACTGCAAGGAAAATCTGACTACTGGTATGATTTGGGAGCCTGCCCATGGTTTACACCAGAAGTATAAATCAAGCAATGGAAGAGTTCAGTTTCCAAAGAGAACTTGATGAAAATGCCCCTACCCCTGTGTTTAGGCATAAACACAGTTGTTGAATTGTGAAGAGCTGCAATTTTACATATTTATTCCAGATCCAGACTTCAACTTTTTTTAATGAAGTTGAATTGCCCAGGTTCCAATCTTACAAAGAGGGTATCTTTCATGAGACGGTAAAAGAGCCCTATTAATGGAGGAAGTATCGAGTGTCCTGTACATGCTGTAGTTTACTTCAGTCTTGTCCTATCTTTTCAGCACAGGAATACAAGGAAGGGATACCTCCCTGAATTTCTCCCTCCTCCTCCCAAGATATTTCCAAGTCACTCCATGGGCTTGAAAGAAATAATTATTTATAGATTTTATTTCTTATTATTTTATTCACGTTGGAATTAGCTTGGCCAATGGACACATGCTGATAGGTTTGCTGCTGGAAAAAATTGTTTAATGATTGATGAGAAGACCTAAAAATGTATACAAGAAGTTAATTTGGATTGGGATTGAAACTTTGGGGCTTAAATTGGTACAAAATATCAACACAATAATGGGATTTACAAGAGATTGATCAGAAGTCGCAATGTAAGTCATTCTAGCTAACCAGTAGCAGTTTGGCTAATTCAGGATAAATTGCACATGATATAGCTTTCTAAAATAAATAAGATCCAAAATTGTTCTTTAAAAGGTGTGATACAAATTTATTATTTTAGTGAAATAAAATAGAAAGCAATGGGAAGAGATCTGTTCATACACATTATTGAACAAAAAAAATCCTAAAATTGATATGACTAAGTGGTTAAATTATTTAAAAATAAAGAAACAAAGCATTCTTAAAAATAGAACAAACATGGATGTTGAGGAGTGAAATCTGTCACACATTTTTAATTTTATCGATAAGAAAAGGGAAAGGGTGGAAAATGTATGAAAAGATACCATCTTATAGGAGTGAGGTCAGGCAAAAAAAAAGGAAATGTAGAAACTTTCAGGCTCTAACCAGTATAATGTTGGGTTTGAGCCAATAACTTTTAAGTGGTTCTTTATCAAAATTGTGGTTTCCTTTCTGAATTAAGGGAGGGAAGGTCTTTTATTCATGAGTAATTAATTCACATCAGTTTTGGTTTTGGGGAGGTTTAATTTTCTGAAATGAATGCCAACTTTGAAAGAGCTGCATGATGGATGAATACATACTTGAAACAACCTACATTTACATGTTCTTGAGAATGAGTTTAGAATGATGAATAAGGACACTTTCTACTTATATGTACTGTTAAGTTCTTGCTAAGATATAAAGAGAAGATTGTTATAGTGAAATTGTAAACACTGAAGGAAATTGTAGACAGAAGAAGGCAAATAAGATTTAATTGAGCAAAATGTCAGTCAAGATTTGGGCAATTACCAGTATGCCTATACATGGATGCATGTACCATGTATATGAAGTGTATGTTTCTGTTCACAAATTTTATACTACTTTTTAAACTTGATCATATTTCATCAAAACATGTTGCATGAGAAGAAGTATATATATATAATGCCATCTTGTTCTGATTGGACTTCCCCTGTCATATTGACCATGTTGATTGGTCAGTTGATAAACAGCTGTTGTCTATTCTATTTCTGAATAGATGATCTTGAGTCAAGGTATGAACAGCAGTCTTTAAGGATCTTTTAATTGATTTCTTCCCCCCTCTTTTCTCTAGGATAAAAATAAGCATCCTCGTACACTTTTACGGAAAAGCCGGTGTGCAAATTTGACCATTTCATCAAGTGTATCATATCACAAGAAAAGAAATGTCTGGATTAAATTTTGTTATGACAAGCATTATTGCAGATATTAAGGTTTTATTTTCTTATCCATGAGGACCCATATTCATAAAATGTTGCTAAGCTAATAACAAGTTAGAAAGCTACACACATAATGTTGTGATGCTTGACAACTTGGCTTTGGAAAGTTTCAGAGTATGGCTCTTTGGCACTAGATATTAACCAAATATTTCTATGTGATACTCAGATAAGTACAAAAGACTTCAGATCCAAAAATTCCCCCGTTTTAGAAATCAAATTCAGTTGAGTTGGAGATTTCTTTGAGAAATATAAGACATGCTGTTATAAAGCTGATATTGCATGTTTCAATACGATGAAACAAAATTAATGGGTATCATAAAAGCATTATATCAATATCAACAAGTTCTTGAACACTTTCTATAACTGTACTTGTCTTTATCTGTTTGCTTTTTGCAGGGAACTACTAGCAGATCTTGAGGAGTGTGATGAAGATCCCGTCAAGGTGGCTGATTGTTTCCTAGAAGTGGTGAGTGATCTCAAACACATCTCATTGGTCCTCACTAATGATTGATTGCAACTTTGTCATTATTAACCAATCGGAATTCAGCTTTCAACAAGTCACAACTGAAACCTCAATCCTGATTGGTTAATTAGTGTTGGATTAATGTGGGAGAGTTTTGTGAATGACAGCACCTTGTGATTCATGGTATATCTCTGTGTGTTATAATAAGCATCAGAACCTTGTTCCAATGGCTACACTGTGTACCACTTGTGTGAATACATCATTGAAAAGCTACATTACATTCAGTTATTTTAGACAATCTTCATCAGTTCTCTTAATGACATCTGGATATTATCCTGAAGCTCGAAATTGCGTCTTCACCAGACCGATACGCTCATCACAAACTAGCTTGGACGGGCTATTTGGGAAATAGTGGGATATTTTGGAAACGAGCCCAAGATTTCTCTGCTATTTTCTCAACCAAATATCCCGCTAATTGCAATCGTGGGCTGATGAAGACGCAAATTAACTGGCTAATATGCAATCGGGATAATTAAAATAGTAGGTTTTTTGGCAAACTCGAGCTGATGAAGACAGGCATATAGAGTGAAAGCAGGCATATAGAGTGAAAGCAGCCAAAACCATATGGTGCGTACACCCTTGGCAAGCCTGTGGTATATATACATGTAGGACTATTATGGGTTTTGGGGAGTGTCTAGAAACCTCTCATAAACTTGATATCTGACAGGAAAGACATTCCCCACTCCCCCACTGGCAAAGGATCACTTCTTTGAATTCAAACTTTCACTTTCACTAAATATAAATGCTCTTGTTTTGTCAATGTGGTAATATTGCTTTGTTAAGGACACTTTGCTGCTAGCCATGCAGTTGTTGCTTATTCTGTAAATTCTATTTTAGGCTTATATTAATAGTACAAATATAGATTTGTTTAAATGATCAAACAAACCACTCCAAACTACACTTGATGATTGGAAGTACATGTATATCATCCACATGAACACACTTATCAAGTGGACAGGTTTTGGATGAATCATGAAAGTGCTAAAAAGTATCTCTTGTCTCATGGCCATTTGTCAAGCTCAAGCTACAAGTTATTAAACAGAATGAAATCACGAAATGTTTGATTTGTATTATTTGTACCGGTAGTCGGTTCAAGGTAGTGCATTGGACAAGATCAAAGTTTTGGAGAAACACATTTATGATTTTGGTGTCCTTTGAATGATGGGTACCTTTTGGCTTGTTTATGACCTCTTCAATTTGTTTCAAGATCAAAGTTGTAAAAATAAAAAATCACCCTCTGATGGAAATGAATTCATGTGACTGAAAGATTACTCATTGAATTGCACAGAAGCGCTTTTCAGGAAATCGTAGATTAACTCTATGACTTATCCATCAATTTTTCTCCTCCACTGAATGCACTTTCACTAGACTGTACTGGGAGTTGTAAGAAAGAGAAAAGTATATTAGCTTATCGTATCATTCTGCACTTGTCGCCTGCAGTAATATTTGTCCCCTCCGGTCTGTTGGATTGAGTAGGCCTGCCGACCTAACCTGCCCAAGTGTGGCATGATGAGTGGACTTGACAGTGATGGGCTTATAATGCCTCCCAGCTGGTCATTTGGTCATATCCATAACTCTCATATCTTTTATATGATATCATTAGGGTCAAGAATGGGAGTGGCTGGAAGGAATGGATGCACTTTGTCTTAGGGGTCAAAGGTCCTTGTTTTTGTACCGCAGGCCGCCATTGAGAAACAAAGAACAGAGTGCTATATTGTGACAAGAAAGAATTTGTCTATTCCCTGAAGAAATGTTGAGAACTGATGAAATATGAAATAGTGAAAATGTAAAAAGGGAAGGTTGATACAAAAAGGAACACAATAATATTTGGTGTGTCTAATCATAGACGTCTATGGTCTAATGAAAGATGTGGTAGCAAATATTTTGATAAGTTTTTTAGTGTCATACAGTCGTATGTGTAATATGTGTATAAACTACCGGTACATATCAAGAGAGGTAGTGTTTGGTAGGATTATGGGTCCTTGATTTCAAGCAAAAATGCAGAAACAAAAAACAAGGTCATCAACTAAGTACTTTGTGCTTTCAATGGATTACGTTGAATTAGAAATTTAAAATGACCCCAGTATTGATGATCTCTGAAATGCTGATGTGAAAGAAAACTGACAATAAAAGCTTTTATTCTGAAGTAGTGAGTGACTAACAGTCATCTCTATATGATACAAGGTGAGAGGAGCTATTAAAAGTTCAAAGGTAGTGAATACCGTTGTATTGTGACCAGAGATCCTTTGCCAGGAAGATGATTATATTCCACCTTGAGGCTACTAGGTCTAGGTTGAGGATTATAAACCTGAGCTCCTCTTGACCTGTTTGTTGTTGGAGGTGTCAGATATATGTATGATAGACATCAGTGTGATACAGATCTTGATCAACTCAATTTCCTCATGATTTTTTTCTGTGCAAACCACAAAGACTGGAGCTGAAGAGTGAGAGAATAAAGCCTAGGGATGTGTTTTCTCCGTCTTACAAACCTCTTATTTCTCTGTGCTGTATCCCCTTACCCCCTTACCCCCTTCCCTAACCCCTTACCCCCTTGATGTGCAACATTTTCCCCCTATCAAATGTTATTTTAGAAGATGGGTGATTGACCGGGAAAAATGTATCTTGCCATCCATTTAAAACAAAATGACACTATCTGAATGGTGAAGCAGAGGCAAGCTATGATAAACAAATTAGTCTATTTGTAAAGTTGGGATGGGCAGAGATGACCTACTTTATTGTCATTTCTTGTCCCTGTCATACCAGTATGTTTGTAGGTCTACAAGTATCCCCTTTCTTTATCAGTGTTATCCTGTTTATACCATGTCGTTAAATTTAATAAATACCATTACACACAAAAAGTAAAATAGGATTTTTCCTTGTCTTTACCCCTTTTGCTGGTGTATCAGCTTGTTCTCTCAAACTTCATTCATGGATATTTTCCATTCCATCATACATCCATGATCTGGTACACCCCTCCTACCTCCTCTATGTCACTTCACAATATCAGTACTGAGAGGTTTCAATTAGCACCCTCGTCTCAGAATGATTAATACTAATTTGGTTCCCATTAATTAGATTGTAGCACCCAAACATTGAACCCCAGTAGACAGACGCCTATGCCTGAATGAATGAGTAGTTGGTCCTTACTTAACTTGACATGTCTATATGCTAGGTATTCAAGCCATGTTTGTAACATGCACTGACTGATTTGTGGTTGGTTTTCGGGTAATGCTGGGATAAAATGCCTAATCAAATCTAATATATCCTGGGAATTTTGACAGAATTGCCTCTGTGTTTCATAGTCAATTGTGAGCTGAAGCAAACAATTATTTAGAATTAAGTTCTTCAGACTGTATTGATTTGATTATCATTTGAGTGAGAGAAAAAAATATGTACAGTAGGTAAGTGAACATTCCATACAATAATATAATTATGTTGGTTGCAATGCGAAAATAATGAAATGCATTGACACAATTTACTGTATTGTTGCAATATATAATATATGCTATTGTTGTTATTATTACTGCTGCTACTGCTACTGCTACTGCTGCTGCTACTGCTACTACTACTGCTACTACTTCTTCTTTATCTATTTTGATTTGATTGTATTTTTGTCATGCTACAGGAGGATGATTTCTGCATCTACACCAAATACTGCACCAACTACCCCAAGGCAGTGGACGTACTGACGGAATGTATGCAGGATCCCTTCATATCGGACTTCTTCAGAGAGCAACAGGCTCAACTCAATCATGGTCTTGCTCTAGGTGCCTACCTACTCAAACCTGTACAGAGGATACTCAAATACCATCTCCTCTTCCAGGTAAGTAACTGAAAAAACAGGACAGTTTCATTTTACCAAACTTCCCTTTGCTCAAAAGGACATTGGCTTTGAAATTCATGTTAGAGGAGGGTGAAATAAATTAGAAATCAAACAAAAAATAGACACTTTTTGCATTATGGCTGACGTAATGAAATTAAAGATACTTCATCTGAAGAGAATGGTTTTGTCGGTACTTGTGTAAATGAGCGTAAAGTTAGACTTAAACAAGTACTAGTCTTTCTGGGAAATAACTTTGTGATGAAGAAATTCTCTATTATTGATAGGTTTCCATGGTATTTGATTCATCGATAGAGAGAATACACATTGGCAATTTAGAGCTATATATTGTCAAACATACATTCTGGCAAAATGTAATCGTAACTATCAGTAATCATTAATCAAATACTCCCTCGATTTGTTCAGATTGTAAGAAAAATCAATGTGTCGGAATCTGACATCATTCATCAAATTGGCACTAGCACGAAGGATCCAGGGTGGGTGTTTTTTGGCAGAGTTAGCTGGAGGGTATAGATTAGATAATGATGATTAATGATTCCATCATCCCCGTTGTGTGTGTCACTGTTTGTGAGCATTTTCAATAACAACATACCTGGACCCATTTTATAGGAGTTAGTTTGTGGATCAGGGGGACATAAAAGGAAATTTCAAGGTGACAATTCTTCCTTTTTGCTGAGCATTGTAGATGAGTTATCAAAAACACATGACGGTGAATATAAACCATGATAGAATTAATGTTTTCCTTTGACGTAGATGAAATGAATTGTCATGGTTCATAGGACCCCAGGACATTGGAAAGTCAGTGCGCAAAAAAATGCTGGGATTATTTATTCCTTTGAAAGCTCAGAGATAATGATAGGATTATGTCATAATTTTATTGATTTATGCTTTGCAAGTCATATATTTGGAGTCTGCATCATCATTTATAATGAGATAAAAACTCAAAATGATTTGTTTTCTTTAAAAAAATGCACACAAAAGATGTAGTATATCTAATAAATGATATATAATAATGATTAATAATAATATTTTTTTCAACACATACCGTAAGTCAAGTTAAAAATTCCTGGCTTAAAGCTCCTGTGACTTTCTTCACTCTACACATTCTATTCTTAGAATCCTATATGAGGTTCTTATTTGCACCCATGAGAGCACCCCCTCCTCCGTCATTCATACAGTCATTCTACCGGTCCATTGTTCTCAAGTTTCCTCCATCCCTCCTCATACCTGCATCATGCTAGTAAAGGCCAAAGATCTTGTCAGAGTTTCCCCTTCTAAATCTCTCCTCAACTCTCCCTCTCTTCCTCATCCTCTATCTGGATCAATAAGGGGAAGTGTCTAATCCCCCCCCCCCCTTCAAAAATTAATCTAGATATGCTGCCTTCATCTCCATCAATACTCAGATATAGTTGAAATAGAGTTGAAAAAATATATTTAATTCCATATATCGTAATTCCAAAGTGAGAAAGATCTCATATAACAGATTGTGTTTAATATTTCTTTCTGAAATGTCTTTGATTTGAGCTTGTATAATATTAATATTCCCATTTTCTATTCAATTTTGATTTATTAACATTTTTACAAACCTGGCAAATTCAAAAATGTATGTTTTTAATCAACATGAATATTGCTCTCCTTACAAGGTACCTGTTAAGAATCTGTTTACCTGGATTTTTACACCTCTCTTTCCTCTGAATAATTCTGGGACAATGTTAAATTGTTGCTCTCACTGCACAGCTAGCCTTTCCTCTTTAGGTAGTCAGATTTGTTCTCAGAATTTTATAAAAATAACCTTTCCTTTTCTTCCTCTGTGCTAACAACTAACCAGAGGTGAAACACCTTTGCAAACTTAAGGGGCTCTTTATCTTGGCTTGCAGCCATTTTTGCTCCAGATTGGTCTGATTCTATTCTTTTGACCTGTTTTGAGGTGAAAATGATTTTTATGTTTGAAAAAACTTGGTGCCAAAAACAGTGCGTAGAGGGTGTATTAAAAAAAAGAGAAAATCACATTAGAATCATGAAACGAATGTAAAGCAGTAACATACAATGTATCTACAACGTGCTTAATCTTGAAAGGGTGAGATGTATTTGTATTTTTCTTCTATATATCATATTGTGTTATGATTTGACAAAAATATAAAAGAAAATTGACCAAGTGTTTGTCAGAACAATGAAATTGGGCCTTACTGGAGTTCCCCACTCCTAGCTGGACATCCTATCAACTAACAGTCAATGTCGGCAAAGAGAACTTATGAAACAAGTAAACTAAAATGGCTATACATTGGCTGAATGTAGTTTATGAAAGATCTCTGCGGACTCTTGTCTTTCAACCATCGATCAAGCATCGAGCTCTGGTTTTATTTTAGATTTGTCCTTGTGGCGATCAGAGATAAGGTAGAAGAAAGAAAAGGAAAGGGAAAACATTCATAGACAACTGCAAAGTGATATACAGTTTCATGTTATTTTGCCAAAGGGTAGTAGGAGTCATCAGGAGAGATGAGGAAAGAGGGATGAAGAGAAGTAGAGAAATAAAGAGATGGAGAGAGAGAGAGAGAAAGAAAGAGAATGATCTTTAAAGGGTTGTTGGAGAAAAAAAAACCTTGGCCCATTGGAATAGTAAAATGCTGCATTTCCTGGCCTGGCAAATGACTGTATACGTGATGCTAATCTATTGACGTCAAAAGCGCCAGGAACTGTGTGAATAATCACCAGGTCACTACTTCTTGTTACTTTCTTGCTGATCTTCCAGGGCAGTAGGAAAGTCAGAAGTTTTCAACTTCGGATCTCGAAGCCCTCCTAAGAGAATCCAATCGCCCATTCGTTTCTAGACCATGACTATCGCAATGCTTTCTCATGGTTAGCTATTTCTGTAGCTCGCTGTATACCTAAAACCTGCTTCTAATTTAAGCTTCCGTCTTTCTTTCTTGCAGGGGTATTGTGTTAGTTTCTTATATTCATGATGAAGGCACCACATGAACAGAGAGAAAGAGATTAAGAGATTGAGGGGGGATGCTTGCACCTATTGCAGTAATGCAATGAAGTTTAACAAATACACAATACAAAGGTCCAGATAGAAAAAAGAATATGAATTATTAAACCGGAATAATGAAGTTTAACTAGGAAACCAGGCATAAAAAAATTATATATTTTTTACGCTTGCATATTTTCCTGAACAATTAATTCCTCAGATATTGGAGTTGCATATCAGATTTATTTTCAGTCATTTCAGAACAAAGTATTCCGTACAGCATAAAAATGTTGCATATCATTAACATGAAGAGCATCCATAGACCTGTATATACTTTAGACCAGGGCATCGGTTCACAAAGCGATCATAAGTACAAGTTTGTGAACATTTCATTGAAGCATGTGTAAATTAAAATACACATTACAATTGGATGTTGGTGAACTTGTACCTATGACAGTTTTGTGATACAGTACCCTGTATTCCTGACTTGTGTATGACTAGACAGTACAAGTCCACACAACCAAGTCCTTTCTAACCCAACAACTTTTTAAGTTGGTATATTGCCTCATTGATACGCTTTGTGACATTTATCTTGATTTTCACATTTCCTTTACATGTTCCAAATATTTGCATTTTTACATATGTGTACAATTCCCTCTTCCCCTTTGCTTCCAATTCATCTTACGAGTTAGATTTTGGTAAATCATTCATCAAATAATGCTTGTTTTTCTCTCTTTGATCTGTTTCTTTTTGTCTGGGCAGGATATGATGAAGCATTACAAGGAAGAACAGGGGCGGGATGTGATCGCCAGGGCGCTCAAGTCAATGACTAACGTGGCATGGCACATCAATGATATGAAGAGAAAACATGAGGCATCTGTCCATGTTCAAGAGATACAGAGTCAGCTACATGGATGGCAGGTAGGTCAGAGACGGTGACAAAATAAACATGAGCTGAAGGCACTTTGCCTCAGAAATCAAGAGTGCCTTTGAAAACTGTTCCTGCTCATTGGTTGTAAATGAGTGCTCCTACTGTAATTTCCTTTTACCTTAGATTTTTTTATTTGTTTGGGGGTTGCAGAGATTAATTTTGGAAGTCCATGTGCTCTGGTTTTTGCATTGTTCATTTCAGATCAAAATGTTTAGAATACCACTTTTAATTATTGAGATATAATTTGGTCTGAATAACAACTTAAAACCATTTTAGATCAGAAAAATATACATATTGTCAAGCTTATTAAGCACTCAAAAAAGAATGAGGAGATGATTCATTTAGCTGAAACGCCCGTTTTTATGAACTGGGAAGGAAGGTGTCTGCACAGTGATGTGTGAAATGAAGAATCCCCAGTGTTCCCCACTGCAGACGTGACGCATGAAGCAGGTAAGATAGGGGTTTCCATGGAAACAGATGAGTCTCATGGAGACTGTGGGACTAGTTACTTGTCATGTGTTCCCTTCCTCTGGTACCTTGCTAAAACGTCCAAGACCTGGCCCCCAAGATCCGTGTCTATAATTAAATACAGTATCACGTTTGCCAGCAGGATTATCCAATTCAAAATGGGTGTCAGGTTTTATACATGAAACTTTAAATACGAAACGAGCGATTCCATGCAAAGTGTCCAGAACAAAAAAAATCTTATACTTATTTCGTCCGTCCCCCCCCCCCCCAAAAAAAAAAAAAAAAGTTATGATGTGGCCATTTACTAATGGTTTTTCCTTGCATAACCACACCTTTGGTCAATTGTACTATCATGAGATGTTTCATTATTTGATAACTTATATTGTACAAGACATGTTGCAATGCATCACTCAAGAGATATTTTCAGCCCTAGTTTCTCCATGTGTATGCTCTGTTTTCAAGAGAACAACTACATTAGAATATCACATACATTTGTGTTTCAGCATGACATAATGTAAAACGGGAGCTTCAAACAAGCAATAACCAAATAAGTGCGCTATTCTGGATTCTAAGATCCCTCCAATTTTCCATGTTCCGGCTAGAGGAGTCCGAAAACCTTAGCTTCCTCACCAATTTCCCTCCCTGATTTCTGCTCATCGTGGTGTCTCTTCCTGCCTTGAGTTTGTTGAGACTTTAATCTTTCAATCTAATGGATGCTTATTGAGAAGATGACAGAGGCTGAACTTTTAGGACCCATCATGGATGCCATAGATGTCATAGAGCGTCTTAAAGGTTCTACTCTTAGTTCGTTCTATAAATACATAGTCTTGTGTCAGTTTATGTGAAGATGTTCTTGATTTACAGTCATTTGTTTCAGGCTGATTCTAGAATTCTGAAAAGTCATTTTTTTCTTTAAAAGGTTTTTATCTTTTTTCTATTTAGAACTTAATATTGTGTATTTTAATAGCTAGAAGGCTATAGCTAGAATCACATTGGATGAACTAATGCCCTTCTGATTCAGAGCAGACATCATACACCCAAGACCAAGGCTTTGTGTCCTTACATGAACCCAATCCGTTAGCTTGGAATAAAAACTACTTCTAGAGGGTTGGAATTTGTTAGGTTTTCAAACAACTGTTTCTTTCTTGTAAATATCTCTACAGTTTGCTTAATATCATAGAATTCTGTACAGAAGAGCTCTTAAAGTCATTCAAAGGCTGAAATAGAAACGGGGAAGAAATATGTTTCAAGGGTGACAGGGGTGAAGCAATTTATGAACCATATCAGCGACAGAGGAAGTGGGTGGAATGTTCTCTAAGACAAGCTCTCTTTCTTGGGTCACGTCTAGATAACGCACGGCTAGAATATTTACGAGATGCACTGCAGAGAGCATAGTTGGTTGTCCGGTTTGAAAAACAATAACACCTATCAAGTAGTTGTGAGGTTTGCTTTTGATGAGTGGTTTGGATAGCTGAGAGACAGGGAGTGGTCTTATCTTCATCTGATACAAGCTTTTCAGGTTAATTGGGACAGCTAGGGTCACCGGAACATTTGTCTCTCGAACTTGTTCTGCTGTTCTGTCTGACATTTGAGAGGAAGTTCAAAAAGGGAAATGATGAGGAAGAGATGTTCTTTTCAGTTGGAAAGCCATTATGTTACTCTATATTTCATGATTTAATCTTGCCAATATTCCATTAAATAAAACAGACATTTCCTGTTGCTGCCAGTCTTGATGGTGATACAGAATATCTGCTGAAATATGTTGATTGCTTCAATACTAACTGCTGGGATGATATGTTTTTTTGCACTAATGAGAAGAATTTTACATTTTGAATGGCAAATTTATGTCTGTGCTTCAATAAGTAATCTTTCTATTTGGTACTTGACTATACTTAGAGGTTAGAGCCTTGTGTTTATAATCACAAGACTACTATTTATTTTATTTTATGCAGTGCCATGATATAGCCTGAAAGGTCTACCAACCTATAAACTTCCTGTGATTACAGTTTTTAGCATCAGGAAAGTGTAGAAAAGTTGCTAAATTTGCCCCCTTTCTTGGCCCTCTTGTCTGTCATATGCATCCCCAATGGTGTCATGTCTCGTCAGTAAGGCATCCGTTATTGTGTCTCTTCTCCTCTGCCTTTCTGTCTTGCCCCCACTTTTCTCCCCTTATATATCTTGTGTTTGTCTCTCTTCCATTTTGCCCAATCATGTAACCTTTTTCTTATTAAATTCTCCCTATATTTGAGATCTTTTCTCCCCTCTCTTACATATTTTTCCATCTCCTTTAATTGTTGGTCCCCCCCCCCCTCTCTCTCGCACTTTCTCTCTTTCTCCTCTCACTCATATCTGTCTCTGTCTGTCTATCACTGAATCTCTTCTCCTTCTCTCTCCATCTCTCTTTCTCCTAGTAACTATGTTACCATCTTTCTATCTTCTCTCTTCCAGACTCTCTCTCTTTCTCTTTCACTCTCCTTTCCCCTCCCTCCCCTCTCATTGGTCTTTATATACATGTATCTCAGACATTGCTCTTCTGCAAATAAGCACAGCTGTTGTCTCTTACCCCAATGATTATATTAACCCATCCAGTCATCTCAAAAGTTAAATACCGTTGCCAACTTGCAATGAAATTAAGTGACACATTGTATCGGGCAAGTTCTCTGTTGATTCAAATTCTTCATTTGTATCTGAAAGTCTTTACACAGTCAATGATACAGGAATGCTCTAACTTTTGTTTGGAGTCTGCATTTTTGTTTGCCTATTCGACTTCTTCCCCTCTTCCCTTGGCTTTGTCAAAATCCAACTTTGAGCCAGTAGTATTTTATTATCAAACAAAATGTTGATATATATCTTCTCTTGTATGCAAAGCAGATTGGTTAAGAAAGAATACTGTTACCTTGTAGCATCACGAAGATGAAATCTTTAACAACATGCCATCACTTCAAAGGCCTAGTCTGATTACTTCATTTCTTTGCTTGGATAAGAATTTGAAGATGATGTTCTAAGGAACAGCTTCTAATGAGTGTAGGAACTGAAGTGAGATGAGACCAATTTCCCTCGGCAAACAAGGTCCTTAAAGTGTGTTATCTTGACCTTTGGTAGTCATACCTATACTTCAAAGATGAAAGAGTTATCTCTTTATAATTAGGTGTACTGACAGATGAAATACATCCTAGAAGGAGTTTACTCAATAGTGTGCTACATGGCAATAGTAACATATGATGTAGAGAAGAAGTGAAGATCGTTTCAGATACAAATTTGAATACTTTATTATTAAAGCTGTTTACTTTTTTTAAGAGCGAGATGAAAGGGTGGATATATCAATAAAACGAAGGTTGCTACTGTTACAAAAACAAATACAGTCTGAAATTGATAGTATAATAAGATAATATAAACATTTCTAAGATCTTGGGAACCTATTTCATTTCATTTCATAATTTTGAGCTTACTTTGTCAACTATGTTATTATTGTGCAAACAATTGATGTATGAAATGGAATAAAATCAATCAATCAATCAATGGTCTGAAGGAGAATGAAGGGAAACTAACTGTTTTACCAAGAATGGTAATTATAGTTAGGGCTACAATGAAACAATGTGTCACATGGTTTTCAATAAAGAGATTTAGTCTTGAGTACGGATTGTATGAAATGAGATATTTCAGCTTTCCTGTGAGATTAGAGATATTGAAGAAAATAACAGAGAAGTCATTTTGACATGACCATAATATGTGTCATTGAGATATAAGAAATGGGGAAAGGGAAGGCTTTCATGAAAAGTAATGTTCTAGGCCAGGGCTGTAAGGAAATATGTCATGCAAATCGTGGGTCTTTCCTGTTCCAGAAATCAGAAATATTTTATGTTACAAATAAAACCGTTTTAGTATGGTATGGATTTCAGTCGGGTATGAGGGAAGGAAAAGAGAGAAATAGAGATATAGGTAGGTAGGTATATTTAGGAAGGTAAAAAAGAGCAAGGGAAGAGAAAGAGAGAGAGTGTGCATCAGAAGAGTAAAAAGCGAGCCCCGAAGAAATTGTTAGTGAAGAGAGAGAAATAGTATTGAATGTCCAAGGTAAATATGTTAGAGAGCTATAATTAGCCCGATATTGATATTTATTTCCCCTTCAGGGTAACCTAATAACCTTATTACTTATGCCGTAGAAACTTTTTATTTGCATAAGCTAGAGAAAAGTCAGTCATGAAAAGTTCTTTCCCCCTTCAGCAACTATTCATCTTTTGATATTCTCTTTGCTGCTTATTTTTTCCACGGTAATAGCATGAATCTTGGATTCACCAAATTTGACTGTAAGCTCAGGAAAGTTCATTGCCTTTTGAGAACACCTATTTTTTATATGGACATGTTAAGAAGAACCTTGCTGTAACAGAGAGCTACCATAATATCATGTACACATCAAACAACTGTATAACATGTTCCCCCTATTATCAGTTGTCTCCCTCGTGGATTGGCTAATTAATCTTCTTCTGATAGAGGTAATAATAAATAAACAAAAACCCTCAACAAAATTTAAAAACAAAGCAAAAATGATGTGTTTTGAAGGGAGACATACTTTTCATATATTCAGGGAAGTGGTATGTTTTAATGATGAATGGTTTAGTATTTTCAATACTTTGAGCGAGCTTTAAGGGGAGGAGAGGGGAAAAGAATAGGAGAAGTAAATTCTATCATCAGGTTAGTCAGTCTAGACGTATTGGGTCCTTTTTTCCTAGTACCTATAGTTCAGAAAGGAGAAGAAATCAAAAAAGGGGAGAAGGGTAGAAGAGGGGGGGGGGGGGGTAGAAGAGGAAAAGGAGTGAGGATTTAAATTGGGGTGGGGGTTGTAAGTAAAGTATGCTCTCGATGTGAGTGGTATTATAGAGAAGTTTGTTTCTTTTTTGTTCAGTCCAGACAGACAGGAATAGAGATAAGATTTTATAGAGCTCCTTCTGTTTGGTTCACATTGCTTATTGTATGAATTCATGACATGGGAACTAAATCATGAAAAAATGGCTACATATCATCTCTGTTCTTTACTTATCTTGCTGAGACTTGCTCTGTCAATAAGTATAAATAGCTTGTGTATTCTTGGCAATAAAACTTGCAGAAAAAAAAGAAAGATGGACTGTTGCATTCTGTCACTGTATTTTTAGAGAGTGTGATATACCACTAATCCTGGTCTTTCAGCATACCCTTAACAGGTCCTCCTGGTAAACTGCAAAGCTCCAGGAACTCGCATAATGTAATCAGTTTGTATCACATCAGGCATCAGGACTACCCAGAAGTCTTCTATCTTCCTAGGGATGCTAGGAGACAGCTAGGAGAATTAATTTAGTAACCTATCATTGGGTCCTGCTAAGACCTAATAGAAATATAGCTAATCCAATAGCTCAAGCCGGAAGATATCCTCAGGCTCGGTTCAGACAGGATAGGAAGAGTTTGATCACTGAATTAGATCACTAAAGACACTCTCTCAAGGCTGGCTCTCTTCTATCTCCTAGATGGAGTGGGCAGACAGTTTCCACCTCCCTGGTGTGGGCTTTTGCATTTAAGCTTAAAAAAGACCAAAGTGATTTTGTCGTATTTACAAAATTGTATTGTAAAGAGATATGGCTTTTCATTCTTAAGTCTAAAAATGGAAGATATATGGGAGGGATTGAACAAATATCATGCAGTAATATTGTATTTGTAAATCAATATCATCCATCATCCGTGCGATTCGTTGCGAAATTGGGAATAGACTATTATTTTAATTTCAAACTTAAGGACAGATTTTGTTCTTTAATGGGCGAAATACAAGCAGGTTGTGAATACATCTAAATACTTTGTTAATATTTCTCTATGTTAAAATACATGATTTTATGGTGAAATAATCATTCATTAACATACATTGAACCTTGAAGGATTACATACCACTCAAATTTGAAAGTGAAGTGTTGACTTGTTTTGATGCGCTGAAAATGTTAATGTTCCTCTAGCAGACAAATCAAGACTAAAGATACATTAATCAATCACTGAAACATCATTCAGCCCACCAGAGTAGCAGCATCCAAGCATCTAATTGCTACTGTTCAAGGAAGAGATGATATTGGATCTTATGTAAACAAAGAAGTAACCATGGTAACTGTATAACAGCAGCAACATGAGTGTGCGTGTGATGGAAATTAGGATTTCTGTATTGTGGTTTGCTAATTTGAGACATCCTATAATGTGCTAAAAGAATTTTCTCCTTGAAGATGGGTTTCCCAAACATCAAATTCTAGGATATTGCTGTGACTGATATACTTAAGGTCATTAATGTAAATATAGTGCTTTCATGAATTTATGTCAATAGTGCACTATAAGTTCTTTTTTAAACACCCTCCCATCCATGATACTCATTTATGTGATAACAAGCTGCAGCCAACATAGTTAAAGATGAAGTTGAGTTCTGGTCATGCAATTGCATTGTGAAAGAAACGGTGTGGAATCTATCAGAAAAGATTGATCATCTAGCATATAAGAATTTGTGTGTATTGCAAGGTTCTGGAATCATCAAAATGATAAGAAATTTGGCCAAGTCTTGGTAAAGTTACAAACACTGTACACAGAAAGATGTATATGGGACTACACGAACACGTGGCGTAAAAATCCTACCCCCGAGTTTTACGATGTTACATGATTATTTAGAATATGAAGGCATTTGAAGAGCCATGCTTTTCAGGGAACATGTCTTATCTGATGTTCTTCCACACTTGCATAATAGGAATGATAACGCTCACAAATAATTTTTCACCTCTTCCCAGAACTCAACCTTCTCTTTAAGTTCTTTTTATTTTTCCTGACTCAGTTTCATCCAAGATGCCCCTTATAAGGACAGAGCTCATGTCATAAGCACTTTTTAAGTTTATTTGTCTGTCTGTGATGTGAAAAGCATTGTCTCATTCGTTGTCACGTACCTGTGTTACTCATCAGCAAATGGCTGAGAAAAAGAACATAAGGTACTGTTTGGTAGGTGATGTCAAGGGATCGAGGTTATTTTGAAATCATGACTAAACCTTCAAAAGAATGAGGTAGTTGTGATCTTGAGATGATTCGGTAAAGCTGCTGGGGGATGTTTCACAAAGATCCTGAGATGAACTTATCTTTAAGTTGGACTTAATATTTATGGAAAGCTGTTTGAACATATTAGTAAAATTTATTTTAAAAGGCATACAATGTTGATTCAAAACATTCATATGTTCTATTATAAAGGAGATTTCATGTTCTAGTTGTAGAATTAATGAAAAGTCTAAAATATTTGAATTTTTGCTTTTAATATATTTTATTTTAAGGCTACAAATGGCTCTCCATAATAATTAAGTCCAACATAGAGATAAGTTTGACTTAGGATCTTTGTGAAACACCCCCTGGACAATGTTAGGATAGACTGAAAAAAATACTGATAGGATTTATCTCTTTCCAGTTTGTAATGGATAATTGGCATGTCCAAATGGTCCAAGTGATGAAGCTAAAGTCCAATGGTTATGAATATATCAAGAATAGAAACTAAAATGAAAATATTTGACAAATTATCTGTGTCATTTCAATTATATTTGAAATAATGCATATATTGTGTAGTATTCAGTAACAAAATATATAGGCCTAGTTTGGATGCCTGCCATCATGTCATACGGTAGATGACATGATTTCCAAGTGTTACAGTTTTAATTTTGGGAATAGGGCTAACTCTAAACAAACGAATAAAGAAGTGCTTTTCATCTGGTCTTCTCATATTAACTAGGAAATGAGACTTCAGTATTGATAGGGATATGAAGGCAATGAGCAATGACATGTGTCCAGCTAGTAGGTTGGTTTGATACTACAGGAACAGGAAAAGTCCAAGTAGGTTACAGAGACCATCTTAAAATAACACACAGCTGGAGACGGTAGCCAGAGTAAATTTATAACAGCTTTCTACATCTCTGTTTTTAACCATTAACCTCAACCATGGAGCTTGATGTACGGGAATTAAATAATTTTACTATGTTAACAGAACTTTACTCTCCTGGTTTGTTAATATTTTGTAATTCAGGCTACTCCTTTATTTTATATTTTTAAGTGACATTTGGGGAAAATGTGAATAATGTTCCTGATGATTTAAATTTAACTAGTGGTTATCTTAAATGCATTATCTTAATTTATGTCACATGATAATTTTGTATCTTTGAATTTCTTTTGAATTAGAAAGTAATCAGCTAGTGTCTTTTAAAAGTGAAATAATACAAGACATTTGATCCCTGTGCAAATGGAGTGACTTTTTGATGAATTGTTTAGTATTTAGTGGCCTTCTTTTTCCTTTATTTTGTTTATGAATACTATTTTTTTCTCCAATCCTTATTCCATTCAAAATAGGGCATGGAAATTAGAAAATATGAAAATCCATGATGTATTTCAGTACATGCTCTATAAAAACAAATAGTTTCTACACGGGTCAATCTTCAGCCATATTGGTAAAAGATTTGATTCCTTCAAACTGGGCAGGAAGCCCTCTCCTCTGCTGTCACATCCAATATACATGAGGAGGGGGCCTCCCTTACCAGCCCCTTACTCTCTTGTACAAGGTTTGGTTTCTGTTCTTACTTCCTACCCCCTCCTCTGACTCACCTCCTCCCCAGTGGGCACAGACCCCTTATCGCCTACCCCCATCAGCGTCATTTTAACTCAGGCAATCAAAACATGCTCACTACCATACCAAAGGCAGAGGTGGTAAATAATATATTTTCTGTCAGAGAAAGAGAGAAAGGGGATTTGGATGTTGAGCAATACAAACATTAACAAATCTGTGGTTAATATCAAAAAGGAAATAGAATATTGACATTTTAACCACTAAAGAATCAGCAGGAATACAGAGTTAGAAATAGCATTTTGAATGGATATTCATGCTCATAAATGAAGAAAGGTGGTAGTTTGCTTCTTAATTCAACAAAATCTTTCATGTAGATGATAGTGTTACTCCTACAAGTTACAATATTTTGGTATGGTGATTATAGATGAGTTATTGCATTACTGCCTTGGTAGGTAAATAGATTTGGAGATCTGTAGATAAATGATGTAGGATGGAAATGTTAAAAAGGGGGTTGTATTCCAAACATAGAACCAAGAACGTATCATGTAATAGACAGGATGGATTAATGAAAAGATAATACAATTAGCTCGCTATACTTAATGTGTCTGGTAGGGAGATTGGAGACACCCAATAATTTGGTCGCTTCTGCCAAATAATCTAATCTTCTACAAATATGATTTTATTCTGATTCACAGACATGTAGATGAAAGCTAAGATTTATAGACTAACCTAATATTGTTTGACAGGACTGTATCCTACTTCCTAAGTTTGATAAGGAGGTTTGACATTCAGAAAAATATTTCAGGGACCTTTTTGTTATGACTAGACTCAATGAAATCATATTGTAGTTGACTTTTATAGAAATCAGCTGGATTCTAAAAAAATAACTATTGTGCTATTTGACTGAAGGAAATGATTTCATTATATCAAAAATAGAACTTTGTGTATCATTTTTATTAGCATATTAGACTACCATATTCCTGTTCTATCCTAGTTGATATAAACAAGATTTGACCAGAGTGATATTTGTGATTCATTTTGTGTAAAATTTTTATTGTCCGCACCAAGTATTTTGTATAACTTTTCTCTAAGAGTGGGCATGAGGGCTCAGTATTATTGGGATATTTAAACTTCTGAAATAGGATATTAGACAGTGAGGGGGAATTTACCATCGCAGATAATATCTCAGTGACAGTTAATGATTGTTTTTAGAACCATCACATCAGAATGATCTTGTTAAGGATAGTTTATGCATTCGTTTGACAGTTGTTCCATCCCCACATCCCATGTGGAGTATGTTATGTGGGCGAAGTTCAATTCCATGTGATATTAATGTCTTGTTATAGTTTTATGAGGGTATTCAATGTCACAGCTAATGCTCGTTTGGTCTTAGATTGACACATCAAGGATGAGATGGGCGGAGACTGTTCAGATAGATTGCCCTCCAAGAAGAAAACAGAAGGATAAAGAAAGAAAGAAAAAAAAGTATTAGGCACAAACCAAAGCAAGATGTTGAAAATTAAATCATAAAAAGGGGAGTGTGAATATTTTGATAACAACATTAACATAAGATGATGGAAGAAGGTTGGAAATAAGACAATACAAGGAAAAAAAAGATGCGATATAGTTTGAGAAATGGATGGACATTATTCGTATATTTTTTTTTATTGTAGAAATTAGAGAAAGAGCAAATAGGGCAATACTGTATGTAAGATGCAGGACAAATGTTATTACCTGTAAGAAAAGGCATATCTAGATCAACAACATTGTAAGTTGTGAGATAGATGATGTCCAGTCCTTCTATCATTATCCCAAGTATTTGAAGTTAACCTGTATCTGTTAATTATTCAGTCTATTTGTATTTGATGTGCCTCTGAGGGAAGCGCCAAGGTCACCAACTATTTCAGATTGTTTTTCTTGAGAAGTATGCCTAAAATATTATGGGTGTGAAGTGATCTGCACAGTCCCCGCATCAATGACATGGATCTGTCAAATCTGCTCATCCTAGATGTTGACCATCTAGTACTTGACCATGCCCAGCCCAGGATGACCATGTCTACTGGGAGAGATACTATCTTTTCCCTTAGTCCTCCCTTGTCATATGTTGTCTTCCAATCCATGTCAAAGCTTGACTTATATTTTAGCCAAGATGTGTTTGGAGCATAAAGGATTGACTCATACACCCTGAACACCTTTGTGGCTCCAAACAGACAATATATTTTACATCTTCTCTTTCATTATTATGTTTTCCATGAACTGGTACGTTTTAAATTTGTTCTGCACAAAATAAAAGATACATTTTGTATTAATGCTGTTTAGAAATATTCACTGACATTTAATTCTAATCATATATTTATGCTCTTATCAAAGTCACAAAATATCAAATGTTTCCCCTTCTTTTTCTCATTGCAGGATGATCTGAATACCTATGGAGACCTTGTATTGGAGGTAGGTTCAATCAATGTTTAATTCCTTAAATGATAAACTATCAAACTAGATAGGGAAACAATAATTTGGTGGAGAATGCAAATGAACATCACTGACCAAGTGTCAGCATTACTCTACCCAAATTCATAGCACATACCAAAATTAATCAATCTAGTCCCTCAGTAAAATAGATTTCTCAAATCTTCAACCTGCTGCAGAAAATTGGATGGACTAGATAAATAATTTGATAATCAGTTTCTGTATAAGATATACTGAGAATAGATTACAAGTTTGTTTAAAACCTCTGAAGAATTGACTGGACTAGAATAATAATTTGATAAAACCAGGATTTTTAGGGAAGAGGAAGAGGGAGCAAGATATGATGTAAAAAAACTAGTCAAGTCTTGTCCTTGGAGAAACCTTGCTCAAAATGTAATTTCTTAAGACGAGAGGATGCAGGGGAACAAGGGGGTAGGCCACATTGGTAAAAAAAAAGAGAAAGTTAGGAAATCTGTGAACTATAAAGAATATTAGAAGCTTCCTGTGGCGACATTATTAGCAAGAGGTCTCCCTGTAAAAACTATTTCTGGATCTAGATCTTGGATTTCTGCCATGATGGACTCTGGTCAATGTCAGAGTGTTGTACTTCAACTCCATGCATGTTTGTATAGTAATTCTTACCTCATGATTAGATTCTGTCACGAGGATACAGGTCTGCTAATTGATTTATATTGTGTGTATTTGGTTTTTACAGACGTGTATCAATCAGATATGATTATTTACGTCTGGGGACCGACCTTTATCTGTGTAGACAATTAAAGAAATAAGAATATTGTCATTCATGGGCAGTGTATAATCCAGTCTACCGTATTGTGAATTCCCCATTTAATTAGGGAAGAGATTTTAAAATTGCATCTTCATAGTCTCATGAATGTAATCTTTGGATGATTTGTGGCTAAGATGATAAAACTTTTTTTTAGAACTAATAATTTGTTGAAAAGTAATCATATTTGTAAAAGGATATACAATGGAGATAATTGTATGTAGCAGGGATGCCAGTCTTCAGACAATAACCTGAATTCAGGCCCTGGCGAGTTATTTTTAGACCATAGTTGAGGCTTTTTTGTGTTCAAAATACCTCATTCTAGGTGATTTTCAGGCCCTGTGATCAATTCTAACTGGCATCCCTGATGTAGGAAGAAGAATGCATGTATAGAAATGATAGGAAATAGACACAATGAAAAGTGAAAGAAAACAAATATCTCTGCTATAATGTTGTCACCTGTGCAATCAGCGATACATGGTTGAATTCAAAGTGCAATTACACTAATGGGGTTTACCATGTCTAACCCTAATTATGTCATGTGGTAAAAGTGATTAAATTGATCACTTTGTGGAGCAAGCTAGACAGAAATGAGACAACTACAAATAGAACAAGTGAATATATGATAAACTAGTATGCCATCAATAGAGGAAATGAGCCAAGACACACTTTCCTAAATTTGTTCACCTCGCACTTTAAGCCGATTTAGGTCAGAATACAATGCAAACAATTTAAATGTTGAATAGAAATATGAATGCATCAGCCAATGATATTATTTATTTCATTTACACTTAATGAATAGAGAGAATGTACAAATAATATCACAATGGGCTAGTGCCACAGTCCAGCTTGGCAAAGGGTCATTGAAAGTATTCGGATTAGCCTTATGAAATTACATTTAACTGTTTTATATTAATATCCTTCCAACATACTTGTATTCAAATACATGTATTCCTCGCCTCAGAATAAGAGCATCACATGTATTAAAACCTTTTCTAATGTCATTTTATATGTTAGGAAATGAACTTCTTTTTCCAATATATCTCATTCCAGACATGAATGCATGTTGAAGGGATTGCAATTATATATTGACTAATAATAATTCATATATTCACATAATCATATGTTGCAAATGATTGAAGGTTCTGATTGTCAAACACATTGTAATGTGCATGAACTTTCACATACTTTCTCCCCATGTGTACAGGGTGTATTGCGGATGCATGGAGCACGAGGTGACCGGTTCATCTACCTGTTCGAGAGAGCGCTTCTCATCGGCAAGAAACATGAGAACACAAATCTCATCAGTATTAAGACTCAAATCACAGTAAGAAACATCTCTTTTACGTCATTGATCTAGAATTCAGATTCTACCATTTAAATACATATCCGGTTGCTCATGCCTTGAGGCAGGGTAACTTGGTACCATGAAATACCCCAGACACAGCCAACTTGAACCCAAGTCCCAAACTGACCGGTTCTTGGCATTTTGGATTAAAATTTAATTTTGTTGGTATGGTATCTGTCTCATTTGTGTGACTATGGTATAAGATGATGTAATAAAGGGTGATTTGGTGTTAATGTAATGACAATCTAAATCATTACAGTAAGCTTCCCTGTCTTGGAACAAATTTGGCTGAAAATTTGAAAAGAGGCCACATAACAGACCCTTAAAGATGGATATTATATATTTTTCAGTGACTACATATTAAGTATCCAAACAAAGTTGCAATTTCCTGTCTAATTTTGTATTATTTGTGTATATGTGAAAGCAAGATTAGGCCTAGAGCAGACGAACAGGTTAATTTGTTATTTAAAGGACATTAGGAAAGAGACCATCTCAAATTAGAATATTATTACTGACAGAAGAACAACAGAACCACACCCAAGAAAGGATATCACTCAACTTTCAACTGATTAGGCCTATAGTACTATCAGTCTACATACTCGACAGACTAGACAACATACTAACCTGTCTTCAGGATGTGACCATTTCCCTGCATTTTACCTGCATTTTACCTGCAAATATAGTTTCTTTCTTGAAATTCATGGACTGGTTGTGCAACCGATTTAAGCAGTTATTCATTATTTAGGGCAGATCATGCCTTCAACATATTAAATCGTCTTCGATAAAGCAGATGAATAGTGGTGACAAAATTGGAACTTCTGTGAAAGTTGGCCTTTTGTTTTGAAAGAAGAAAAAGAGAATTAGTTCAAGTACTTACAAATAATGAAATAAAGAAAAAATCTGTAGAGATTTGGAAAGCATTGATATTATACTGATATCACACCTCCACCCCATTCACTCGCAATTTTATTTGCAGTCAGTCGAAGGTTAGTTTGCTAAGTAGATCTCACTTCAATATGAGGTGGGGGCTTGTTGACTGTAGAGTAAACATTCATGTCCGCAGAACTATTCAATGCAAATCAGAATGCTCAATTCACAAAGCTTTACATTCCATTCTCGAGGAATTTGTTATCAACTGGAGGAGGTGTTATTTTTACTTGATATTACCTTGTCATATCACCAAACATTCTCTATTTGTTTACAATCCACTAGTTTTCAGTTAGACTAGCTCTGGATGTCATAACGTTGACCAATGATTCAGTTTTTCACACATTACTATTATTAGGTATTTTGTGCACCTGTGCCTGGGAGGTAAAAAACGAACTGAATCACTGTAACCCTTGGGTCTCTCGTCTCGATATAACTGATTAGGGATGTGCATACCTTAGTAGCTGTGAAATTGTTTGATACCCAGTTATAGCTGGAATCTGAAGGATAGAGGGTTATGAACACTCTTTATTCATTCAATTATATTAGTACTACTTTTATTTATTACTTAAACAATAACTTTTGCACCTTTTAGATATTACAGTATACGTAGGTAACACAAAAGTAGTAAAACGTGACTGTATATTCCTTGATAGTGGATTAAACATGTTGAATTTTTTGGTCCTCCTGTGGTTTCCAGTTGACTCTACATCTTTAGGCCTGTCCACATCAGCTCGAGTTTGCCAAATAACCCGCTATTTTAACTATCCCGATCACAAATTAACCAATAAATTTGTGTCTTCATCAGCCCGTAGTTGCAATTACCGGGATATTGGCGCCCGTCCGAGCTAGTTTGTGATGAGCTTATCGGTCTGGTGAAGATGGAATTTGGAGCTTCGGGATAATATCTTGAGTCTGAAAATAGCAGGTTATTTGGCAAACTCTGGCTGATGAAAACAGACCTTTACTTTGACTCTGCTTTCCCTGAGAACAACATTCCAGCGATATCTTGAGAAACATTCCAGACATGAAGCATGTTTGCTCTGGAGGATATTTGTTTGACTTTGGGTAATGTTTACTAAAGTCAATATGACGAGGGAAGTATTCCAGAGGTCTTGTGACTAGAGATCCTCAGGCATTAATAAGTACATAATTGACAGTCAAATCAAATAGGACTTGCAACTTATAAATTTGCAATTGTCGACAGGAGATATTTTTGCCGAAGGCCGTTATAGTCCTTCGTTGGTATTATGAGATTGCAGTATAATCCTAAGAATGGTAAAAAATCATCCTTAGTTGATGAGTTATCTGCCTTTCTCAATAGGTTTCATGGTGTTACATGATGTTTCATGTGAGAAAAATTGACACTTCAATGAAAACAAAGGAAACATCTCTATAAAGCTAAAGAAATGCTATTTTTGTCCTTTTTAAACAATTTTTGTGACATATTTCCTGGAAATAAAAAAAAATTTAAAAAAAATTCTTTCTTTCTTTTTGATAGTGCCAGGCACTGCATATTCTTAAAAAAGAACAGTCATCCACTTTGGGCCAATTCTACAAGGGAAATTATCACGATTGTAGTTTTGATTTGATTATCCATGCATTTGTTGATAACCTGATTGTCCATGTTTCATATCCTTTTGTGTTCATAACAGTGTGCCAACCTGATGCTAATAGAAAGTGTTCCCAAAGAACCCCTTGGCTTCAATGTGATTCCCTTTGATAACTCAGACCTACAGTACACCATTCTTGTAAGTATACTTTCTGTTTTCAATTATGTATTCTAGGAAAGAATATTAATAGTTTGTTGTCATACTGGCACTACTTCAAATGTTACTACAACCACTTTTCTTTCTACTTCCTGTACAAGCAGCAGAAAGTATCACAAGGAGTAAAGCTGTCCTTATTGACAGTATGATACTTTCTGCTGCTCCTTCTTCTCCTACCCCTGCTCACACTCCTATTATTCTTACTATGACTTGTACCAGTATTACTACTGCTACTATTACTCTCACAGCATTAGCAATACTGCCATTACTGCTACTTTAAAAAAATATTTGTCCATATAGTCTCTCTGTTTTTCAGTGTTTGCTACCTTAATAATTAATGAAATGATATTAATGATTGTCACTTGTACTTCTCCTGACACCCCCAGGCCAAATCTCAGGAGCAGAAGAAACAATGGACTCATGAAATAAAGAGACTTATCCTTGAAAACTACCAGAGCAACATTCCTACCAAAGTCAAAGAACTCATCCTCGGTACAAGTAAGCATTCTATGGATTCTTTAACTCTTGTTAATCATGTTAGATAACCATGATGTGTGCCTTGACAGTTACATATACAGGAGATACCTGAAGAATCACCATGCATCTGACACATATTCCATCAATATTACTTTTGGGAGGAGGGGATATATTACTCTAGATATGGTTTTAATGAGTGTCAATGGACAAGAGGGGCCACAAAGGACATCTCTGTTGTCACAGTACCATATGAATGTAAGAATTACTTTACATAATTAGGTAGAAATCATACTACAGGTACTGAAATGGGTATAAATTCAACGTAGAATACTTAATAAGTTGTATATATTTTGATCTTCCTTTCATACGTATCTAGTATCTGAAGTTCCATCCTATAATGCGGCATCATGTAAAAATTGTGATATAAAGAAGAGTTCCAATATTTATAATTACATGCAAATGTTGACACCGCTTATGATGAAGTTATTTGGTGAATCAGATTTGAAAGATATGATGAAGATAATGATGCATTTACATCTTGGGTGGTCACAGCTAGTGATGTTACATCAAACCAGCGGAATCAAGGTTATAGGAAGGAAATCAGAGCAATTGTCTTAGTCGTTCTTAACAAGAACAAGATTCTGAAATCTTAATCTCAAGGTACTTGTGATGAACAATATAACACCATAAAGATAAGATGAAATTGCTCTGTGATGCCCTCAGTGACGTCACACCGCAGAGCTTAGTAGATAAACATCTGCAGTGACTGAGGTTGATAAATCATCAATGACATTAGATTTAGGAGAGCTTGGCTGTTTGGGGGTCCCTTGTTTCCAGAGTAAGATTCCATCGGACGAGAATCAAAGTTGAAGAGGAAATGGTGATTTCTGGTGCTTCCACGATCGACTTGCATGTCATGGTCTGCACCACAGAATCAACGCCTACCCACGGTGAATCATACTTCCGCTCAATTAGACACTCTTAACCATCCTTCAGATCTCAAAAGGGTATGGAGGGAGAGGGTCAGAGAACAAAACAAGTGTTAAGAGATAGAGGGAGAGGGAGGGAGATATCAAAACAAGTGTAAAGAGATAGAGAGGGAGGGAGGGAGATCAAAACAAGTGTAAAGAGATAAAAGGTTATGGGAGAGAGATATCAAAACAAATGTAAAGATATAGAGGGAGAGGGAGAGAGATATCAAAACAAGTGTAAAGAGATAGAGGGAGAGGGAGGGAGAAATAAAAACAAGTGTAAAGAGGGAGAGGGAGGGCGTTATCAAAACAAGTGTAAAGAGATAGAGGGAGAGGGAGAGAGATATCAAAACAAATGTGAAGAGATAGAGGGAGAGGGAGGGAGAAATAAAAACAAGTGTAAAGAGGGAGAGGGAGGGCGTTATCAAAACAAGTGTAAAGAGATAGAGGAAGAGGGAGGGCGTTATCAAAACAAGTGTAAAGAGATAGAGGGAGAGGGAGAGAGATATCAAAACAAGTGTAAAGAGATAGAGGGAGAGGGAGAGAGATATCAAAACAAGTGTAAAGAGATAGAGGGAGAGGGAGGGAGAAATAAAAACAAGTGTAAAGAGGGAGAGGGAGGGCGTTATCAAAACAAGTGTAAAGAGATAGAGGGAGAGGGAGAGAGATATCAAAACAAGTGTAAAGAGATAGAGGGAGAGGGAGAGAGATATCAAAACAAATGTAAAGAGATAGAGGGTAAGAGGGAGGGAGAGAAGACATCAGGAATACAATATAAAGCAAGGAAGAATGACATGGGTGTACAAATCAGTCACAAGCAAAATGAATGGATTTAAATGTTAGATTGATTGAGGATGGAGGACATCAGGACGGTATAAAATGTAACAATTAACCATAGAGCAAGAGAGAGTTTGAGGAGTAGGGAAAAGAGAAGAAAAATTGCATGGATGAAGTGATAGACTGAAAGAAACATGCTCACAAGGATACATCATTTATGAAAAATATATTTATTTTGAAAGTCATAATCACATTATCGCGGCTTCAGCAAGAACGGGTCAGATGTTTCTTATAAGTTTCAAGGATGTAGAGAGTGAGGAAGAAAGGTGATATAGGAAGCAAGGTTGGGCTCCACATATAACATTCTATAGCTTCAAGCATTTGGATCTCATTGAATCCGCTAAGACGCTAGAGAATTGATAGGTCATGTGACTTCCACCAAGCAACTGTGAGGGATTACTGAACCATATTTATTTAAAAGAGTGAATAAGATAATGATCTGTATGAAAGTTTCATGATTTATCCTTTAGCTGCCATTCCAATTTATTAAAGGCAGGTGAAGTATGTTCAGCGTCATATAAGGAACTTAGTTGAGTACAAATGTTCAAAATAAGAAGATGAAAGTTGAGAATAGCAAGCCATATTGCAACCAAAGCATAGTTGGAAATTTGTCCATAAGCACAGGAAAAAGAATCAGTTCTTTCTGTAGATTCTGACAGTTTTCAATGTTTAAGAATTAAGATAAACCAGTTATTAAAGACACTGAAATTAACATAACATTCCTCTTGTTTTTATGTTGAAAAGATTTGAAAGGTTAATAGTTTTGTTAATGTACATATTCATATTGCAGAATTGACATACATAAATGTGATCAACTTCTTCTTCTCCATCAACATTACTTACAATACAGAGCTAGAAATCAGCTTATCACGTAACCCCAAGATCTGTCTTGCATCATAGCAATACTCATGAACTTATCAAAAGACCATCTTTCAAGCCAATAAAATGTTTCCTACAACCTACTTCCTCAGCTCTGTTTAGTTGGGCTTAAAAGTATGATAATTGCCTTGCAGATGGAGACATCCTGTATTAATCGTAAACTTATTCAAGATTGTTGGGAAGTGATCTGTGATTATCTTCCAGATGTGGAAGGGGGTTGATTTGAGTTCTAAAAAATGTCAACGTTCTGTCAGTGAAATAGAAAATAGCAGATAGAAAATGTGTTTAAGATGAAGAATCGTTCATGTTCACTCTGAGGGAGTGTCGTGCGACATAGGAGTTTGTCAGAATGGATCACAGGATAATTAATTCAGTGAGGCCTCAAAAGATTTGTCCTTGAATTTCTTACATCTTGGGCTGATTAATGTCATTCTAAACACAGGCTAGAAACGAGAATTCACCATGACAATGTGTCAAGAACTTTACTTTTGTCATAATGCTGTAATTTCTATCAAATTTGATAATGTGGAAATGGTTTTACTCCTATAAAACAGGTGTATTTCTGTGATGACTACATCACTTTAATCTGGGATTAAGATGAATTTATTCAAGGAAGACAATTTGTCTTGAATTGTAATGACATTTCACTCATCCAATCATTAACCTGCTTCTTCTCCCGACTTCCTTAACAAGTGGAAGGGCTTTAATTTGTTACCAGTCTATCCAACTTCTGTTTTACCTTTCTCTAAATGAATGATTTCCCCAAGGGGTACAAGAGATTGCTTCTTAAAATTGACATGGCTCAAGTCCAAGTTTGCATTTGTCATCAATGGTTGCTTAATGCAACCCAATGAGGGGAGACGAACGGGGAAAGGACAGGTTTTGTCCCGCTACATGGGCAGCTTCCTAATCATAGAATGGCGGATATGGGTCATTCTTGACAGACCTAAATCTATTTCAGGTCTTCCTCTGTTTGTCCTGCTGATTAGTGTGTTTTTAAATTCTACATGTTCATAAATACCTGGTCTAAATGTGAACCTCATTCAGAAGTATGTAGTAACCTACCCCTCCCTCCTCCCCCACTCCCCCTCCCCCTCTTCATTAAAAAAATATACTGAGATGTATAGTGCAAAACCACTAATTGAAATTAAGGCCTGCCCTTGATTCTATTTGTTCTACTTCCTTCGCTATTCAGTTACTCGTTAAGTTTTGTTCGTACATTTTTCTAAAGCTGTATTACTGCCTCCTATATTTAGAGTGTTTTATGGTAAAAGCACTTAGTTCGTCCTCGTTAGATAGTTATAAATTATCAAGGAATTGTTGCACACATATTTCAAGGGCTCAATATTGACTTCATTTTCTAAGGGTCTAAGTTTAAAGATTGAAAAATACATTGCTGATAAGCATTTTTTTAAATGCTTTTATTTCCAAGACTTATGTTTACTCCCCAGCATACTTTTCTTTTAAATCATACGTGTTATCATTCATATTATTAATGAGACATATCTCTTTCCCACCTTTTACAATAATGTTATTAAACAGGAGCAGCTAAGAATGCTAAAGATGATATTGAGGCAGAGAACAAGGCATCGCCATCATCACCTCAAGAACCCACCATGTCGAGGGACAGGAAAGAACGCAAATCTCGCAAGAAACACAAACGGCGCAACTCGGAACCCATGGGCAAACTACAGAGGGGGCAAAAGCAGGTCAAAGGTGAGCATCTTTGTTTGGAATAGAGTCACATCATTTCATTCATCATCGCGTTTGACATGAGGAGATTGCAGTGAAAATAAGTTTTCCGACCTTTTAGATGGATGGATGAGTTCACAAGAACACATTCAGATAATTAGTCAATAGCCTTTTTTCTTCCTCTTGATGTTGTTCTTATGAATTCCTCCAAAAGTTACAATCCATGTTTTAGGAAGAGTGAAAAAATATGTTATCCAACTGTCTGTCAGTAATATGACAGATGATTTCATCCCAGAATACCTTAATATCCCCTCTACATATGAATAGAAATAGGCCTGATCCA
Source organism: Strongylocentrotus purpuratus (assembly GCF_000002235.5). NCBI lineage: Eukaryota > Metazoa > Echinodermata > Echinoidea > Camarodonta > Strongylocentrotidae > Strongylocentrotus > Strongylocentrotus purpuratus. The sequence goes on along the minus strand of NW_022145611.1, from coordinate 36,936,252 downwards.
AAAAGGGAAAAAATGTTCATGGTCATCTGCAAGTAAATTGTAGTGGCCATAAAGGTGTAGTTGATTCCTGAATGGTAGCATTGCCCTGCCCCTGCTGCTGCTGCCCCCATTAGCCAATAAACCTGGCCCCCTGCTTGGATCCATTCTACATTCCTTGCATCTTTTCTCTCCCCTTCAAATTGGCCTTCAGACGGGCTAACTGTTTGACATTTGGACTTGATACCGTAGAACAGAGTGTAATTAATCCAGCTTATTTTTAGAGACGGGAGTCGGTAATGGCGCATGTCACTGGGCATCAGCCAATTAAACGATCCCATGGTTATGACATCAGCTGTCATGGTGTATGGTAGCAGACGATTCTATGCCCCCCTTGCTCCTCTGACTGGTCTGCGAACCCAGACCAGGGAATAGGGAAATTTGTCAAGTCTAACTAAGGGGTAGGAAGAGAGGGAGGGAGAGAAGAGATGAGAAGGCGATATGTTTTGAGTGAGGGTGAAGGAAGTGAACAGGGGTGAGGCAGGAAGTTTGAATTTATATCCAAATTATAATGGGGATGTGATGATGATGATGATTATGATACGAAAAGAGTGAGAATTTATGAGAGTGATGTGGGATACAATTATACAGGAATGCAGAAAAGGAAGAGAATACACTGCTGAGTAGCAGAAAAACAATTTTGGTTTATGTTCTTTTTAATGATGCTGTAAAGAAACAAACAAAAATAAGCAAATAAGGCTAAGAATGTATGCCGGTATGACTCATGAGAGAAAAACAGAAAGGGAGGAAGAAGGAAAATAAAAGGATATATATGGAGGAAGATTTACACATTTTTAAAGGGTTTGAGAATTTTTTTTTTTCTAACTCCCTCACCCCCCAAAAAGAATCTAAATTGTAAAAGAAAATGAAACACACAAACAGGAGATTTCCACCTCAGACAAAACAGAGACAATGTCTGCTCTTCTGTCTGAGCTGTCACCTCATAGTGTGAAATTGGACTCGAGTCCAAAGTAAAAGGAAAAGTATGTCTGTCAGTATGAATAAATTCTCACGCCCCCTAACAACTGAGGAGTTGTTTTGCTCCTCAGACAAGAACCCTGGATGGCAATGAACTCTCTTTGACCTTACTCAGGCCTGGGGAGGGGGGGGGGGATAGTACCTTGATACTTAATTTAATATCTAGTGTGGAATGTAGAATACTAATGGTATCTGATTAGTTCTTAATAGGCTATATGGCTCTGATTAACTTCATTTTCTAAGGGTGCGAAGGAAGCCTAACTAAGCGTATTAAAAAATTCCCTTGAACTTACATTTAATTATATTTTATAAGAGAATGAAGGTGATTGGTCATACATTACTCTTACCAAAGCTCTGAATGAAGCTTTGGATAATTTTGGTCAGGTTAATTTTGGTCTGGTTGAAAGAATAACAAAAACTTTTCCATTTACCTAACATTATCTTTGGTAGATTTTTTTTCTGCAGTTACTTGAGCTAACTTTCTTCAGGTACTTCATAGAATCATATTTCAGACTTTGCTCTAATTCACCTAAAATTCAAAGATTTGAATAAGAACTTGTAATGATTTCAATTTTCTTAACAGCAGGTATTTCCATTTTGATTTTATGAGACTTTACAACATTCAAAATATTGCCACAGGGACAATCCATCATTCAGGAAACAGAAGTCACATAAATCATTTCAGAACATGATCTGGCTTTAAACCTTGGGGAAAGAGATAACATGAAGGTGATCTCTAGGACATCATGAAAGCTGGGAGTATCAAGGTCTTGACTGGCATAGCGCCATCTGACAATAAGAACCCATTTCCTGCTCTTGTCATATGACTTCATGTACTGTCCTCCATAAAGTCAGCTCCAGTTAGACTGAGATAATTCTGTTCAAGATTAATGTTAGCACATCAATATGTGTACTAATGTCATCACTAATGCAATAGAAGTCATTACCAGTAGTTGCAAATCTCAAGGGTTATTGTTGGCCACTATGTGAGATGGTATTGACATGGGACAATTATAAAATGTTCCAGGACAAAGAAGTAGGTGAGAAGAGGAAAATGTCAGGTAGTGCCAAGGAAGAGGTTTATATATTTGATGTAAATAAAACAAAATGTATGCATTATGTTTGAATTTGAAATGAAAAGTTGGCAAAGAATTGCTCTACAAACTCAAAGATATGATCACAACAAAGGGAATACGGTTGGGCGAGCTAGGATCCAAAGGAAACGTCAGATATAGCCAAGTTCAAATAGAAAGTGAAGTGCGGAAAAGAGATAGAGGTAGAGAGAGATGGCGAGGATTAAAGTTCCAGGGATATAGCCATGACACAACTTCCTTTCAGACAAGCTATACTTCTCTGCCCCCTCCCTCTCTAGCCCTCTCCCTCTAATAAGGCCCCCTTCACCTTAAAAGCGGGGTCTATCCCCTAGTAGCCCCTGGAAACCACTTCCTGTGCGTAAAAACAAACTTGACTGAATTTAGAAGGAACTCCTAGTCATCTACTGATGATTAGGAGAGGAGGGATGAGAATTGCAAATGAAATAAAGCTGAATTATTTTCAATTTCGTGATTCATATGACTTTCACTTTCAGTTTATAAATATTGTTCTTTGCAAATTATTTGTCAATGGTCATTGATAATATTTATTGCTGCTTTGAACGGCATAAGAACCATTCATTTATATGAGAAGTGTTAGCATGATGCAAATGATATCATTAATGAATTGGATAACTATTATTATACAAACAGTATGTTACAGTAATGATGATGATGATGATGATGGTATAAGACAACTTTTGAAGTGGATTAAAAAACGATGATTTTGATTTTCTATGTTTATCATAGAAAAATATAAACAACCCAAAGAAACAAGGGGAATGTAGCTGGTACTCTTATCTTTCTTCGTTTGTAATATTCAGTTTAGCAATTTTGGCCTACCTTTGTCTCATTTTCAAATCTTTATCTTGTTTAATATAGATGGCATTGCAGTGTCCTTTGTGGTACTTTTGCAGTGCTTTTTTTTTAATATCTTATGTCCACATTTTGTTTTGTTTGTTTAGTCTATAGATACATATGTTTTTTAATTCTTGAATCTTGTTCCTATTGCGATTCTGTCTTTACATCCAGTTCTTTGCATTTTCTGCTTTAAATTAATATACAAAGGCCATTTGAAAATCCAACACAATACAACAATTTATGTATACTTTAATTTGATGAAATTGAACGCAAATCAATTGCAGAAAAAAGCAATTTAAATACACAATTTTTCTTCCAAAGAAACACAAGAGTTTCCATTTCCCTTGAATGCAACTGCACATGGTGATGGGAAGTTGAATTCAGAATGATTTATGCTTTTGCACATGATATATTTATGCTTGCTATATACACAGCCTGATATATTACTTACAAAACGGCTCAAAGTTAAGGCATAATTGCTTAAAATAAAAGATTGAAGCATGCTTTTAAAGACTAAGGTTGCACAATTTTATCAGCATGGGCTGATCTCAAGTATTCCACTGATTGCATTTTTTATTTCCATTTTTCAATATATCATTTTATAACTGTGATATAAAATTGGGATAATTATTTTACATGATGGAACCGTTGCATTTCATTTCGTTGTAACAATTAATACATGCAGATATTCATTTAACATCCAACAGAAATTTGAGATACAAAGTGATCAAGTTGGAGAAACATACAGGATTTTCATTAGTTAGAGGAGTTCTATAGTAAGAATACAAGATTCTACTTAAGATACATATTAACTGGAAATCAATGTGTGTTTTTCTCCTCTTTATTCCTTCTTCCTTGCCTCTGATCATCATCATCTCTTGCCCATACGTTCTGCACATATCTATCTTTTGTTCCTCCACTGCATTAACTTTCATTCAATCTATTTATACTTCTAACTTCAATTGAATGACATAAATGAACAAACTATTCTGTCATTCCTTCTTTTTATTTTCACACATTCACTCTTTCATCTATTATACTCCTTCACTCCATCATCACACCTACATTCTCACTATCTGTCTATCATTTCACAGCCGCTGTAGAGAACATAATAACCGGTGAGTACTCTGCATTTCATCGCCTTCTTGATTAAAAAGATGAGAACATACCAAATAGAAATGAAGATAGTACCATTGCTACATTTTATATTCCTCAAAATGAGTGATTTTTAAACATTGTAACCTTACTAAAAAATCTTTAGCCAATAAATGGCTCACAAGTGGTATGTTCTCATATTTTCTTGAAGGATTTTCCCATCTTTAGATTGATTTCATGTTGTACAGTTGCAGTGTTCTCAAACTAGATACCGGTAGTTGCACTCTATGATAAGAGTTAGATGTTTTCTAAGCACACATAGACAATGGGTGAGCCACGCTTGTGCACAGTTATGGTTAGAAGGTGCCTAGTCTGCCAGTACAGGGACTTTTGCCCTTCAAATTGTGACAATCAGCGCATCACTATTACAACGTTACAAGGCACATTTCTGTTCATTTACATGCTAGTTAAAAAAGAAATGGACTTCTTCATACATGAAATTGCAGATATACCTCACACAATTTTATTGTTACTTTACACAAATAACAAAAATATACTTTACTTTATCCAAATGAGACTTAAAAAAGAAGAAGAAAATTGTCAGTTTGATATGACTATCGACTGCAGGATAAGAAATTTGTGATTGAATACGATTTGTGGCCCGTATCCATTAACAATGTGTGCTAAGAAACATTCTTGCTTTCATTTTCTTCAGTTTTTATTTGGTGTTGGTATTTGTGTGCACGTTTTAATTAAGCATTGCAGTTATATAGCTTGCCGCATTCAATAAAGTCTTCTATTTTGTATAACATTTCTTTCTTGCTTTCAGATGGTATTCTTGGTTCTTATTTTATTTAACACCGGACAACTAAACTGCAAAATGCTTGCTCTTAACTTTACTCTTTATTTCTCTAACATTACAATATAGATGATAATGGGTTGTTGCATGTTGCATGTATTTTTAAAAGTGTACAGAAGTAGTGGTGTATGCAGGTTTCAGGAATGCATGTCTAAGGATACCTACCCTACCTTCTATGTATCTCTCCTTTATAAGCCTCTGTCATATACATAGCCACTTATCTGGGACAATGAAATATGCATAAAAATTGCAGAGTCACTTTTATTTGCCACCCCCAATAATAGATGAACCGGCCGCTATGCACCATGCTCTATCTAATCCTGTAGCATGCATCAAGAAAGTGCACAAGGTCCATTGATTTTGTTCTTTCTTTCTATCCATGATGAATCTGCAAAGAGCATCTAGGTGACTCAGCGCTGTCATGCCAATGTAATAATTGATTTAGGGTCACTCACTAAATTTGAGTTTAAGTGATGCTACACAGCAGACCCTCATGCTCTATTAGGTGTAATTGACACCTAAATTACAGGCTCTTACAGAATCAGAAAATTGCTTAAATTAGTCACTTTTACATGCAGACATTTTCCAAGAAGATAGAATTAAATCTTGAGAAGGTGACAAACAGGGTAGACAATGATATTGGAATTTAGAGTATCGGTACTAGTATTGGAATGAATGGATAGTATTTTGGAGTCACTATTTGGCTAAGATCAAGAGAGCTTCGGTTTAAAGTTCTCATTTTCAGAGGAGTTTATGAAAATAGCAAGTCATTTTTTGGTAGGCCATATCCCACTGATTTATCATGAGCAAAGGATGAAGGAAGGCTTAAAGAGTTTAATCCATGTAATGAGGGTGATTATCAGATGAAAGATATTTGACATTGCAGTGCAGAAGTCATATTTTGCTTTCTAGTATTTTCCTCCAAATGGGAAGTGTGGTCATGGCCATAAACAAGATTTTTTTTGTTCCAATCCAACTTCAGAATGAATTTTCACATAATCAATTGCCCCTAACCTCCCTACAAGCACCCCCAAATTCCTGTAAATCAACATTTTCAAACACCATGTGAATTTCAGATCACCATTGTATGTAGCAAAAATTAATAGTTTGAGTAAGATCTAAGATATCCATTGTCACTCATAGGTAAAGCATGCTATAGAGTTACATGTACTATTACATTCCAACATTTACTTTCCAAAGAAAATGAAAAGTATCCTGCTTGTAGAGTAATCATGTCTAAAAATAATGGATGACCGGTATATGCCTTTGGTCTATTCTATACAGACCATGAAGATGTACCGGTATCTTAATGAAACTAGGTCAACCCATTAAAAAAATTCAATTTGTGTGACACATTGTCCAGTCCTGTACAGCTGTGTGGACCCAGAGAGTCTGTCTACAGCTGTTCATACTCCTACTTCACATCGTTTCAGACCTTGATCTTTCATGATGACATTTTGATTACATTTGGCCAGTTATCTTGAGATGAAAATACTTTGAAATATTTGGAACAGCAATATTTGTTCTTTATATAGAATATGGCAATAACATTTTGATAATGTGTTAAATCATCTGACATTTTAATTTTCTTTAGTGCCAAGTATTAAAGCTCATCTTACAATAGGATCAAACTTCACTTTTTGCAGTGAAGAAACTGATGCTTGTATTAGTTTAGAACCAGAAAGGATTACAGGCCATACCCTTCTTAATGAAATGTACTGTCGGCTAACTTGTCACATGCAAACCCATCAAATAGAAGTATTCCATCTCCCCCTTCACTGGGAGTCCTTGCTTTCCTTACAAGGGAAATAGACAGTTTAGAGCAGTAGATGGCAGCAGAGTCAATATATTGGCAATCATAGGTTGCCTCTCTCTGAAGAATGAGAAATATTTTAAAGATAGAGATAAGGGATGTGAATTGAAAAGGTTTGTTGTGCTGAAACTGAACAATCCAAACTAAATTTCACTGACATGAATCATTTGATTCATGGATAGTATTTTAAAGTAAATTTATTGTCAGCTTGTACTTATTAAAGAGTACCAGTATTTAAAACTGACCAAGGATCAACAGTAACTCGGTGATGAAACAAAGGCTTGTTGCAAAAAGTTAAAAACTCTCAGCCTCTTGGTTTCATTTAAATTTATTTTGAAATCAGAATGTTCTCACATAAGCATTCTGGTTGGTATCATTCCATTCTGTAAAGTATGCATGATTGTATCCGTTAACATTGCATGAACCCTATTATTCCTTTTTAATATTGGAAGAGATTAGCCTAGCATGCCTTGAATTGAAATACTAATTGTATAAACTAAAATTAATGGACATATTTAAATAGATATATGTAATTAATCATGAAAACCTCTTTTTTTCTTTGTCTTTCTTTTTCTTTTCAGGAATGAAAAGGCCAGATTTATCCAAACTGGTAAGCTATCATATTATTTATGAGTTCATCTCTTCCAGTAATTCAGTTACATTGTGATGATAATGATAAGAATATATTGTGCTTCCCATTAGAAATTATTTTCATAGGGGTTTATATAAAAGCAGATGTTCAGAAGTAACATCTTTGAAAGATATTTTGAAGTATGAACAACCTAGTTCAATGGAGGTTGAGTGCATTAGGAGATGGTGTAAGAGAGAGGAGTATATCTCGGCTCTGGTCCACTTCAGAAGGAATGGCTCTCGGTGGCCATGTGTAGCCCCATGCAGAAAAAGAGGTGGTTGTTTTGAGAATGGTATCAAGCAATCTTTTATCTCTTCAACCATGCAGAGCATCCAAGTTGAGTTTCAATGGTTGATTGTTTTGTAACACAAGCTTGAGAGGCTTACAACCAAGAGATCAGCTTTCCATGCCCCTTCATGAACCTAGAACATTCAGGGAATGGACGTGAATCGGAAGCACACAATTGGGCCAATTTCCCGTCTGGAGGTTCTAAGATTCTTTCATGTTCTTCCTCGCCAAGATCCCTCAAACGGAGACATTGAAAAGACCTCAATTGACCTCTCTGGGAATGAGGTCTAATTTTCATGAGGCTTTTTGCATGGTTGACTTGCTTCTTTGCCTGTCATCAGACTGTATTTACAGGAGGGCATGGAGACAGGAAGGGGGGTAACATTGCCCTCGGCAGATAATGTCTCAGACTAATAGCTCCCCTGCAGGGTGGGAAGAGGAGAAGGGTAAGGGAAGGGGTGTCTTGAACAAGATTATCAACATTCACAGAACTCTAAGCTCAAATGGAATACTGACACTCATTCAAAATATAAGTCTGGAAATTCAGCCGCAGATACAGAACTATTCTAAGTGTATCATGGCAAAGATCAATATGATGATTTTTCTAAGTGTAGCAAGAGGATCTATGAGAACTAAATGTCAACTATATATATATACAGTACCTTCTAAGCACCTGCTGTCCATCCCAAATATGACGATGATGACGATGGCTCTTTGTATAGTACCCGTGTCTGTCTCTGCTGGATGCTTCTTGCTCTAAAAATACATGCATGTCTCACAGACTTTGACATTTATAGTCTGTGCTTCAATCGTTCAAAGATTCTCTTCCATTAGTCTCCTAAATAGTTATTCTTGTGATGGTGTCACATTGCAGAAGATATAGAGCATTTGTTGTCTTGATTTAACTCCGTAGAGAGTATCTATTTATGGGCTTGAAAGCAGCGGATCTATTCTTACGATATCTTCAGAAAGACAAAGAGAAAATGATCTAAGCAAATTAAACATATTTATTCTCCCCTACCGATATTGAGTGTATGTTTTAACACAAAGTATCTTTGCAGAATGAAAATTGAAACGGACTAGATTATTAATTTCCCTCACTAGAGGACGTAAAAAGTTTCATAACAGAGAAGAAAACTTTTGTTGAATGACGATGAGGATGAGAAGGATGATTGTTATCAAGGTGTCTTGTCTGTTGGGGATTCTGCCATATTGTCTCATGTTCTCTTCAAGGAAGGTCATGCTATCCGATGAAAGCTGTATTTTTAGAGATGTGTTAGATGGTACTGATAGTGAAGTGACTCAATGGTTGATATATAGATGACATCATCAGTTGTATTCACCTTTTGTTTCTCCTGCTCTATTGTACCAATGCATGCTCTCTGTGAGTTCCTTTTCCAATTATTCCTAACAAGAGTCTGGTACCTACAGATCTCTAAATTTCGCTCTGGACTTCGTGAATATGTACACGTGTAAACTATTTTAGTACAAATGTGCTCCCAGTCCTAGCTGTATTATATTGATGTATTTAAAAAAAAATTACTTGGAGATACAATCAATGAAATTTTAATGTTACATCTATTTTCTCATCATTCAGGGAAGTAAGAGGTTTGCTGATATCCCTCAGGATGACGGTACAGAAGATTCCCTAGATGAGGTGGATTCCAACAAGACTGGGAAGAGCGAACCCTGCACACCAGTAAGTATGAGGAGCTTCTAATACTGACTGATCCAGCTGATTTAGACCATCATATCCACCGCCCACACACACACACGCATACTCATTCCAGGACTCACTCACAGAATCATGAAGAAATAAATGATAGAATGAGGCACAAACGTGTACATGGAGCATGATTTCCACATCTTAAGGAGTATATCCATACGATCATATACTCACTTATAAACAAAATTGCATTCCTTATGATATCGGGAATTTCCATATCTGGTATTTACAGGAGTATATCATATTTCCAATGTTAGAACCCAGTGTATGCCATTATTCTGTGTTAAAGGGATTTGTAGGGGTGGTGTGTGAACATCAAAATTATTGATATTTCCACCCATATTTGTTTACAGAACGAGAAAGGAGAGAGCACTTTGGCCCCTCTAGCAAGACCTGAGGAGATGAGAGATGAATCTGGTTCTCAACAAGGTTAGTACAACTACAAGCTCTATTCCAATCTAATTATAAACTTTGTTAAATAGAAGTCTTATCCAGAGATTGCTGTGAAGGAATTTTATAATATTATTGTTACAAGAGCCGATGCTCATGATAATTAATTATAATTCATGATTGTTAAAGCTTACGAAAGACATTTTTTGCAATGCCAGATGATCTGTATTGTACTTTACCAATAGCAAGAGAGCTGAGAGATTTCTTTTGTTGTTTGGTTGAGGATGTGTTTCTATGTAGTTTTAATGTATGGTTTGATTTATTTAAAAAAAACGTCTTTATTAAGCTTTCTAAGAACATTACATATTGTATGAAGTATAATTGCCTTTTTGAACATGGTTGATTGAATTATTGTAGCAGACAACCTTGGTATCCAATATTCACATGCCCTTGTCAGCTTTGCCAAACGGTGATTCATCTTTCATGTTAAGTCGGAACATGGAATGACATCCAAATACAATTTTTTCTATGCATCTGAGTAATCATGAAATACATTATATGCAGTCGTTGTCATGAAGCTCATGATGTTGGATATAGTTGTAGTACAAAAGCAGTTCAGTTCAGATTTTGGGGGCAATGTTCCCGAATGATGTTAGTAGTCAGTATTTGTATCAAAGTCTTTGAAAAATTGACAGGATTTAAAACGAAGCCAGGAATATTGATTACTCTTCATATCTGAAATCAAGTTTGTTTGTATAAAGCATCGAGACTGGAATCCCATTTTATTATATTCACCATACAGATACCAGACAAGACTCTTCTCGATCCTCATCCAAGAAACTGGTTCTATCCAATAGTCTGGGAGACAAGAAGGAATCCAATCGAGACTCTGGCATCGGTAGCATGAATCTCTCCGAGCATCTCAAGCTAGACTCCGAGGATAAGAGCAGCGCTGATGAGGCCAAGGCTGGAGATGGTAGGACAGGCAAGAAGAAGGGTGGAGCGGTCAGGAAACAACGAGAGAATGGGGCCAAGAGACAAGATGGTCTGGATGATACAGAAGAGGAGGAAGTAGAAGGAGCAAAGGGAAGCGAAGGAGAGAGTCCTGATGAGTTGGAAGCATTAGAGCAGCTTTCAGACCCACTCCTTGACATAGAGCTATCTCCTAGACCACCCAGGAGAAGCCTGAGCACTATTCATGGCCCAGAGCTCTTCAAATTAAGAAGAGTTGATCTCAAGGAGTACCGTCCACTCAATGACCGATTCAGCAAAGACCATGATGATGTCTGGGTCCCTATGACAGGCAAGGCATTTGCCAGGAATCGCTCGTTCTCTCACATTCCAACAAGACCCCAGAGTGCCGACGTCTGTACCCATCCACACTTCCAAAAACTGAGACTATCAAGGACTCGCAGTGATGACAGTTCCCTCCATGCCTGGGCAGAGCTGGCTAAATGCCAATCAGATCCAAATATTACTGATCACAAGTCTGACCTCGGGGATTCAATTAAGAGCCATGATGAAAAGCAGAGTGGTCTCGGCTCCTCTGCATCTACATTTGGGACAGGGGATGGAGACTTTTCTTCTTTGTCATCTCATGAAAATCTCACAGACTCTATCAACATGGCTTTCCAACAGCTAGGGGCCAAGTATGCTGCAAAGATTGAAAGTGAGAGCGGGAATTCTACACCTCGTAATATGAAAGAAAAAGCCAAAGACTCTGATGCTGCAACACGAAAGGAGAAAGTATCAATAGTTCTAAATGATGAGGACATACTGAACCTGGACAAAGAGGATACAGAATCTTCAAACAGAGACAGAAGCGATACAACAAGTTCAACCAAAGATGACGATACTTCATTTGATTCACCAGAAGAGGAGGAGCTCAGTGCTGCGAAGAAGAAGGTGCAGAGGCTGGCCAGGAAATACAGTAAAATGATCAAACATCAACAAGAGCAGCCTGCTACTATTGTTGTCACAAGGAAGAACAGTGAGTCTTCATCCTCTGAAACTGATGGGAAGCAGATTGCTTGGGCAGTCACTCACAGCCGGGGTGGAACTGTCATCAAGCGCTTTGAGATAGACAGCCCTTCTGGTACTGGGACAGGAGATTCTGTCAGCAGATCTACAACAGATTCAGAAGATGATAAATCCAGTGGCTCCAGACGTCCCATAAGTCGAACAGCACAGAGCAGGAAATCTGTCAGGGACTTTGTTAGGAAATATGAGGTGACCAAGTCGACTAAACCAGAGCCCAAGGTTGTGACACCTGTCCAAGATGGCATCAAGGAAAGACTCAAGAGCTTCCAAGTGGATAATAAACAACCCAATAAATCTCCTCAGCACCGAACAAGTATGGGATTCAAGAAGTTGTCGGAAAGGCGAAAAGAACTTGAAGAATGGGTAGCCAAACCCAAACAGCGGTCTAGACATAACTCTGAAGGTAAAGATTCTACTGATGGTCATTCATTCAGCAGCAGTGCTTCAGATGCTGGTGATCTTTCATTTACCTTCAACAGCAACAGTTATCAAGGTAGTTATGCTTCCAGCTTACATAGTAGTGGACGCAGCTCTCCGTGCATTGAAGCTCGCATGGCCAACATCAATGCCATTAAGGATGGTCTCTTGGAATCTATAAGTCGCTTGACCCCCCATGAGGGCACTGCTGAAGAGGAAGAGGTGACTCCTGCCATGTTCAAATCCATCCGAGAGAGATTTGAAGAGCTTGAAAAGGCTGCCCACAAACCCATCCCACGAACAGTTAGTGATCCTCAAGAGGAGATCAAAGGAAATAGCGTGGTTGAAGATGACGACGACGACACTATTCAAGATCTTACAGACATTCAATCTATGGGAGAAGTTGAGACAAATACAGCCCCGCTAATTCTGGATCTTGATCTAGATCTTCCATTTCCTGAAGTCTTTGACACATCATCTAGTGAAATGTCGGCAGTGGGTGTGAAATCTTCAGAATCTCTTAATACCCGTCTCGATGCTCTAGATATCTCAAGTGACAATTCTGCATCTGATGCCAAGCAGTTCTCATCCTCTTCCGACCTGCTCTTTCCAGAGATTGGAAAGTTGGAAAGTACACCAACTGTTTCAGAGACACCCTCCAGCAAGCCTGTCACCAACGTGAAGGTCACAACTACCAGGCTGTCAGACTCATGTCATTCGGTAAGCTTGGAGATATCCCTCACATCCAAGAAGAGAGAATCTGCTCATCCGACGACTCTGGACGTCCTCTCCCTCTATGAAGGACTGTCCATCGAGGAAGCTCTTGCAGAGGAGCAGAAGATGCTGTCCCCAGAGCCAACACTTAACAGGTCAGATTCATCAGGGAGCAGCTACAAGGATGCTATCTCAGCCAATCTCACTTCTCCAACTTCTGAGGACTATGTCACCGCACCTGAAGAGCACTAAATATTGACATATGTGCTTATTGTCACCCGCCATTTGATAATATGTCAATGCTTTACACTGAATACTTAACCATGTTATTTCAAATTCTTTCATTTTTTTACAACTTGTTCTTTCACCAGGTGACCATTTGACAAATTCAAGTAGAGCACAGAGATTGATTGCCAAAGGAAGTAGGGATTATTTTCATATAAATCAAGTGCTTCTAAGAGCACGAGCCATTTTGTATTCATTTTTGTATTACGCAGTCAGTGCCTTGACATTGAACAATTTAATTTCTATTCTTCTCATCAACTTGTTTTGGATGGTGAATTTGTGTGTTTGGATTGCTCTTATGTTAGTTGAATGAAAAAATATTTTGGAGAAAAATAAACATCTTTTAGGGGTTGATCAGTCGTTGTATAGTGATATATAAAACTTGTTTCAGCTTCTCTTAGCTCTGACAACTATCTTCACTTTCTTTATGTTCTTGTGGTTCACCGTTCTGTTTTAAGGAAATTAGAATGCATTTAATGAACAAGAGCTGTTTTTCTGCATTGAGTATCGATTGGTCTACTTTTGATATTATGATGTCACTTATGATATTATAATGAGGTATATTCCACTGATACTTTGTTCAATATTTCTTGGTATTTCAAAGGTGACACAGGTGATCACAGAAGATATGAAATCATTTTATATCTCCTTGGGGAGTGGCTGTATCAATATCACTGTCATTGGTTGACCATTGCATCTTTCATATCCTTGTAGAATTCAAGCTTGTAAGTGATTTTCATTGGATCTATAATTCCATCCTGTCAGTTTAATTAGCTTCATTCATATTTCTGAGAAAGAACAGATTCTAGTCTGTTCTATCGTTTGAATGTTTTTGGCCTCGACGCCGCCCGATCACGTCATGAAACAGTCATGTGACAGTCATGTGACTGACTTGATAGTTTGATTGTGTGGGAGGAAGTCTTAAGGTCCGGATTGTTCAAGCAAAGATTACATCATTTGCTTGCATATAGTAAATCTTATAGGATCATCTAAATTTCATTCTACTTCATATAAAGTATTCTTACTTTGATAGAACATTTGTTTTGCATTTTAAATGCAAACATATAATCTTTCTTCACTATGACTAATTTTCTAGGATATAGAATATGTTGTTTCAGCCTTTTAAATCATTTTTTTCTTCTTATTACTTACATTCACTTGGATTATAGAAAGGCTGCTTTCATACATATAAACCCTTACTATCATTTCTCAGTCATGAATCCTATTATCTGCTAGTCTGTGTAAACTGTTAGCCTATCTTTTCGTTAAGTCTGAAAATATTTCACAGGCAACCTTCTTATGAGAAGGATTGAAAGCCAAAAAGCCAAAGCCCTATTCAAACAAATTGTGACAGTATTGCTCCATGCAAAGTGCCTTTCAACTTTTATAAACATTTCTGATGTGAGTAATCACGTAATATAACTGTTAAGTTTGTCCCCTTACCTTGTGTGGTGAATTGAACAACAAGATTAGTGTCTGCATGTTTTTAGGGTGTTTTTTTTTTTTTAATGTTGAAGAAGATAATGCACATTGTACATGTTTTCAATATATGTCAATGTCTTCTTTCATTGTGCTATTTTCTAAATGCAAAACTCTGGAATGTCTGTTGCCTGCTGCAAAAGTGGAGATCTTTGAAAAATATTTTCTTTGTTTACTATTAGGCACAAAACAGACTCAAATTACATGCTTTGACGCTAAAGCCAGGATGCACAAAATATTTTCTTTGGAGAAACGCTAGTATCAAGCATGTATCTCATGGATATAAGTTGCAGAAATTGTATTTAGCAAAAGAAGCAGGATAAATAAATCATGTTGAGTGAACCACTTTGCAGTAGTTGTATTTGTCTTGCTAAAATGTTTTTAGCTTTAAGGCATGTGTGTTGTGTATATCGTCGTAGAAATATTTAATATATAAGGTATGTGTATTCAGGCTTATCTATGTGTTCCCTGAGCTTTGTATGATACTCTGTAATTTACCCAAGGATTTGGCATGTATATTCATCCAAATGTAGTTATGCTGTATGTGTATATTTCTATTATATCCACCATGGTCATTGTATATTTCATTTAGATTGCTTTTGTGAAGTCGAAGGGAGGTGTTGTATCAAGCTAGAAAGAGTTCTGTGAAAGCACCTTTATTCTCTCTACTTTTCTTGCCAAATAGAGTAATAATATGAATCTCAGAATTTATTGATAAAGAGAAAGTACCGTTGATTAAGATTTACTGTAATATGTAGTGTGGATATTTTTGTTATCTTAATAAAACTAATTATCATTCCTGATGTAAGAAATTAATGTTCATAGTGTACATTGCAATGTTTTGATAACAGAAGCACTAGCCAATTGTACTTTAAACAGATATGTGGCAAGCAGCTATTTTTCATGTTTTGTACAAGCTAAAATTTTAAATGAATCAATGATAAAGTATGAGGAATGATGATGTATGTTAAATTGATAAACATCTTTCACCTTTGCAAGTGATTGTAGGTGTTGTGTCAGAGGAGAAAAACTAGTAAATGTTATCATTATATTTATGAATGAATTCATATCACTGACGAGTCAGAGTTGACAAATAATTGTTTAAATTCTTAACATGATTATTAGAGAATTTAAATGCAGTTGTTGTATTCAGAAATACAACAATGTAATTGCTCTTTTCATCTATCAATCTAACTTTCATTTTTGTCAGGTTAAGTGGAAAACAAATCATTAATATTAATTTTTCTTAAGAAATTGTCTTTTCCTTTCATGTAAAACTTCAAATAAGGTGCTATGAGTCTTTCCACTTCCAAGTTCTTCTTACATGTCACAATGTAGCAATCGTGCTAAGTAATTGAGTCACAGGTACGATAGTGGTGCTATTTCAATTTTGGAACTACCTTTAGAGGCTATAATACCAACTAATGGGGCCGTCAAACATGTCAGCATTTAAGCACATACAGTGCACTGTAAATTATTTGCAGTTACGTGTATCCATTCTTTGCTATTTTCTTAGTGAATTATGTGTATGTGATTTTGAAGAGAAAGTAGTATGTTTAAATGGCCTTATCACTTCAACTAAAGTGGAGATTATAAAGAGACCACCTTTCATATTGTGCTGCACAATTATGTTGAATTATAAACATTGGACAAGTACAACTGTAGTTGATGTGTACGCAAGCTTACCTATTCTGTATGAATTGTTAACATTATTGATGATAATTTGGGTTTTTATCCTATCTGTATGGTTTGGCAGCACTCACAGAATGCCTCAAAGTTAATGCTAATCTGTTGCAACTTGCAGTGTCCTTTTCCAGGTAAAGAGACTTTCTGTAAATTCATGATCAGATTGGGTTTACGTGCTACGTTTGATCTAATGGTTTATTAGCACAAGCTTGATATGCAGACCAGCTATAATCTGTTTATATCTGCACAAATATTTAGGCACTGTATCTACTTAAATGCCTTTCTCTCCAGCGATAAAAATACCGTCTTTTTCTACATTGTGTAATGTATACCCATAGTATACCGTCAGCTTTCAGAGTTTATCAACTACCTGTGGACTTAATATTGATGAATTTTCAATAAAATAAGAACAAATCAACTCAAAATTGATCTTACTAAATTTATAAAAATATGACCATGAATTGAATACATTGTATATCTTTTGCTTATGTTGCTGTATGAGTTGTATTTATTCATTTGATAAAGCAAAGCAATGTTTTGTTATTGTTTTGTATAATTTGTAAGAGGTATGTCTGTTGTCTTTGTTACGGCCCTCGCTTGACATCACTACCTCTTTCTTCAGGTAGTGAAATGTACATCATACAATAAAAACAAGGCGTCCAGACTGGAAACACAAAATACTTTAGTGGTGCAGTTCTTTTATCTCCTTTTTATTTCTTCAAAATCTCTTTTGATGCATTAATACTGATGCACTATATGCGTGATTTAACGAAATGTGTACTACATGTATCGGATGAAAATCTTATATCCATTGATTTCATGTCAAAATGAAAATGTCTTGATATGATCACTGACTGGTACCAGAACCAAAGAACAAATATTCAACATTCTGGTTAAGAAATTTTTAATTTTGGTTTGAAATAAATGGATAAAATTGTCAAATTTCATGTTGTACACTATACATTTCATGGAATTTCTAATATGAAGTGTGAAAAGCAAGTACAAATAGGCAGTTTTTAAAATGATTTTCATAGCTGATGGACTTTAAAAGTTGTGGATACAAGCATCAGATTTACAAATAATATCATGTCCTTTTTAAGTAAGAGATGCACAGAGAGAGAGAGAGAGAGAGAGAGAGAGAGAGAGAGAGAGAGAGAGAGAGAGAGAGAGATAAGAATTAAATTCAGATTTCAAAAGAGACAGAGACAGGTTTAATAGAAAGAATAGGAGGCAGAGCAAAAAAGGTAACATTGAAAATTAAAAAATGTTCAGCAACAAATATGAGGGTACCAAGACATAACAAAAGAGGTAATGTTTGAATGGGTCTTTCAGAAGAGAGTGTAGGATTGATAGAGAGAAAGGAAGAACACAAGCTCAAGAGGAGTGTAAAATGTAAAGGAAAAGAAGGGAATATGTGTGTAAGATTTATGAAAGAGTGAGATAGAGAAGAAAAAAGTAACACCAGTTCTTGCAGATTGTGAGTTTTTAATCAGATAAAAACACAAGTCAACAATTGAAATTTACAACTAAGTTACTTCTGAACAAAAGGTATCTTTAAATTACCACACAAACAAAACTACAACAAAACGAGTTAATTTTGTCAGTCATGAATATTGATTCAATTTTATTTTCACATAAGAATGGATACATAATGCAATTAAAAACTTAAAAAGGAGGGATTTACAAGCACAAATGGAGATGCTATAGCATGTTGGACTGGCGTGTTTAACTATAAACTAAACCTGAGATCGGTTTTAATACATCAGTAGCATTAATTTGACAAGGCCAAATGTAGGGAAAATACTTGCATGATTTAAAAAATCTACAAGCTTACTGTCCTAAAAATGTTGCTATTACAATCTTATGCTTACTTAGCATTGGCCTATTGCAATGTATCAATGTATACAAATTACAATTTCATGATGAGGTACAAAATAACCATTTCAAATCTTTAAAGTCAGCAGCATTTTTATTCTGGGCATTATTTGGAACATATGTCACACACACACACACACACACACACACACACAGCCTATTGATAGAATATGTAATCAAATGTCTAGCCATTTCGTAGATATGTTGATAAATATTTAGTCGAGATGTCAAATGTCTGGAATTAAATAATAGGAGAGTAAACACAACATACAGTTACAGACCTACACATCAACTAGCACAAAAGTGAATTGGTGACCAATGTTTTACCAAGTTCTTGTACACAAAAGACGGCTTGTCAAAAGCCCAGTATAAAAATCATTAAAACTGTGTAAAAAAAGGTGTATTCTGTGTCTAAACATATACCTACATATTGACTGTAGTCTTATTATTATGCTTAATCTATTTCCTGTTAAATTAAATGACCATTCTTTGTACATTCAAAACAAGCATTTACGACTGTCAGCCACATGATTGCAATTAAAGTGAAACATCAACAATAAGAATCATTAATCATTATTGTTTTGGAAAAAGGACAAACGTTACATAGCAGAAAATCGAACTTAGCTCGACCTTAATAAATAACTAGAAAGTATTTTCTATTTTTCACTCATCCAGGGTTTACATGTACATGTTTGTAAATTTATTTGATGTATATTCTAAAATGAAATGTCATCTGCACACTGGCTTTAAAGTTATCATAAATCTTATTTTGTGAAAGAGACTCTAATAAATAAACATTAAAAATACATACATTTAGAAGGAATTCAAATTGGAATATTAATAATTACATATATTTGTGGCTTACACCCAAATATGATTAAACAATTGAAATTTCTCCCAGGAAGTATTACATTTATAAAATTGTTATACATGTATCTTATCATTTAAAATAGTTGTAAAAAGTAAAAAGTGCAAAAAATTGTTAATACCAGAACCGGTACATGTATTAAAGCAAACACATACGGATGTATTCGTAAAGATTCTATATTAATACTACAAATAAATACATGTAGTAAGCGGACAAAAAAGACAACTAAAATCCCTTTTAATCTGCTTGTCATAACTGTTACTTTCCAAGTATAATGACATTCAATGCTGGAGAGCCTACCACTACTGTAAGAAGTTTTAGGCACCAATAAAACAATGGAAAGGTGTACAAAGCTACAGTACTAATGAGATCTTGTAATCAATCTCCATTGCAAGAGAAACTGGCTGACATGTATTGACTGCATTATTTATCATGAAGTAAATGGACCAGGAAGTTATTATAAACAAACTTATGAAAGCTTACATGTGTTCCATGTTCTAGTGCTCTATACACCATCTGGATGACTAGTTGGATTTCTTCAAAATTTATTCTATCAAGTAAGTTTAGATCTCATCTACTGGTAGGCCTATATGATTATTACTTCGTGCATTTTTGGTTTCATACCATGAAAATTATGTTTTTCAGTCATCATTAGAGCTCAAGAGGCATTGTAACTCCATGAAATAATTTACACATACAAACGTAAAACATAGGAATATAAACTCAATTTGTGCTAAAGACATTTGACATATTTCAGAGTATTTGGGGAGGATTTTCAGCTCATGAAAGACAATGCTCCATTTCCTTTTGTGCAAGAAGAGACTCTGCTCTAGTTAGCATTTGTCTGCATGCAATACTATTTTCAGCTGAGTTCTAAGAGATTTCTACAAAATTGCAATTTTTTTAAAAGTAAAAAAAGGACAATCCAATGGACACCAATACACAGAACTTGCTAAGATGAGGGGCAATCCTGTGCAATTATATACTGTTTATGGATGATTCATTATGTAAATAGTCAATGAAAAACAATTGCATAAAGGTTGGCATTAACATGCTATCTCAACAGCATCATCAATATAAACATTGTTGAATTCACTTTTTCACACCTCTTATATATATTTTTTTAAAGAAGAATCCTATACTGATAATATTATTGGTCTTGTCTTACAGTAATCTCAGAGCATCTAAACAAAGAAAAAATGACTAGATGCTTGTGCTTTGTTTCTAAAACATAAATGCACTACACAATGGTTTCTTTTTCATTCACAGACTCCAACCTACATCACATTCACAGCCAATCTTTATCATTTTGGAGCACACAGTTCAAATAATAATGGGGGGGGGGCAGTAAAATATCATCTCAACTAGTGCCATCTATACACAGAGTTTGGCCGAGCCGGTTAAAGTTGGACACAATATGACAACTACTGCTTTGTTGGGCAAGCACAAAACAAAAGAATATACACCATGTTGTGACCCAGTGAAACCCAGTGGCCAAACTCTGTGTATAGATGGCTCTGATCTCAACTACTGAGCATATTTCCCATTTGTTTGCTAATTAGAGCTCCATGTAGAAGGGTGTTCACTCTTATCCTTTTACACAAAGTTAACCCTCTGCCTCACGAGGAACTGGGTGGTCACTGTATGAACTTTATGGGAAATTGAGAATCCAGTATTTAATGGGTTAACAACTTAACACCCTCTTGGTTCTCAACAGATGACTTTAACATTTTACTGTGTAAATCAATGATATATACCATGGCTGTGATACTGTATATCATATTTACATGGATAAAGAGGAGAGGAGAGAAAGATATTACTATGTTTACTATGAAAGTATGCCTGCACACCTTTATATGCTTTATAATATCATAATAATAATAATGATAATAATATATCTTGTTTTACCCAGGGTAGCCTTATCAGTATTAATACTGTTCTCCCTGAGGGCCCTGTATTACCCCGGCTTTGTCTACACACATATACAGTAGTTCTTGTTAAAAGTAATAATAATAATATTGGATATTTATATAACTAAATACTCCGGCTCTGCTATAGGCAGCCGATTTCGGCGCTCACAGCATTCAAGGAATTCCTTCCTACCGGTACCCATTAAATACCTGGGTGGAGAGTGGCAAATGTAGATTAATATCTTGCTAAAGGACATTATAGTGCTGTGGCGGGACTCGAACCGCGGACCGTGTGATCCACAGTCTAATGACTCATCCACTAGACCGCAACACCTCTATGATTTTGAGACTGAATTTGAGAGAGTATATTGCGAACTCAAAATCTATCACTTACCGCCCTGAGACAGATTGCATAATGGTAGAGTTTATTTGATGGTTGTGAATTGGTTCCTTAAGATAGGTCTGATTATCTACATTGATTAGGTCTGTATTACATTCTTCCAAAATTCAGTTGTTTTTGTCAATTAGGGATGCTGGATGAATGTAGAGAAAGGAGGGGGTAGGGAGTATTTCATTCCACCAAAGTCATGCTGACTACTAAATCTCTAATGACTTAACGGTACTGTGCCCCTTCCCCTCACAAAGCATAATCCAATTGGTTACATATTCTCAGCTGGAAACATACTTGACATCATGAATCATCATGTTCTCTACTGCCCTTTGACCTCCTAACAGCTGAGTAAAAAATGGCTGACAACTGCTTTATTTTGCAATCAGTAGAAGCCCCTGACTCATGGGCCTTTCTGTAATGCATATGATGATTGAATCTATAAGGTGATATAAGATATATGTACCAAATACCTGAGATGGTATACTGCACAAGACAATTAACCATGTCTTCTGTGAATGAGGCATTGTTGGTATAACTATTTCCTTATCACTGTTTATATTTCAAATAGTATCACAATTCTTGATGTACATCACTCAAAGGTAATGTACCTCCCAAGAACGACTGTAGTATTCGACGCTATGATGCTCCATTCCAAATCATAAGAATGTCTTGCACACTGCAAACCCATTTTACTCTAATGAATTCAACTCGTACATTTTTAAATAGCAAACTGCAAATGTGCTAACTACAGAATATGATAATATCAGTTTGCTATATACAATATATATAAATATGACAAGAATTATTGTTCTATCTAAAATTTTACATAGATAAAATGATTTAAAACGATGCTCTGCAGCATCAAATGTCTCCTACTACGACGTGCTCTTCCATGCCTTCACTTTCCGTGATGAGAGCTCGTTCTAAAATCACTTTGCCTTCTTTGTACCTCTGAGACTCCTCCGTGGCAAATTCATAGATCCAACCAAGTTTTGAGTCACAGTTTTTACAGAAAACATCTCGTACCATGTGACGTCCAGTTAACATGATCCTGTCTTGGACCTCACTGAATGATAAATTGACGACTCGTTTGAAGAGATACGCACGACCTGTTGACCCTGTGAAACGGGTTGACATCAGTTCCGCCCTGTTGGTTAGTACTGTGTCACAATTAGCACATGAGAACAGTCTTGTGCCTCCTATATGCTCCAAGAAAACTCGCCCCATGATGGATTCTTCCTCTGAATGGACTAGAAAAAGAAAAAAAAAGACAAAGCACAATTTTGTGATTATTGCTATGATTTGAATATACTATTATTATATTCATATAACTTACAATGAAAAGTGTTTTTTCCCTGATATGAGGGAAAAATACAAAACAGCATTATACTACAATATACAATACATGTGATGAGTTTCATCTTCAATACATAACATCAACAGGGCTCGACAGGACTGTGTCTGGATGGTGTCTTAGAACGGACAGGACTACTTGGTAACCTAAAGGATATCAAAATATACATTTTGTTGGGGGTTTTTTTTCTTTTCTTTTTTCTGCATTTTAATTCCTTGTTTTGGTTATCAAAATTAAAAAGATAGGATTGGAAAGAGAAGAGAAAAAGAGAGAGAAGCCTATAATTTTGTATCCTGTCATCCACATTATATATCTTAAAAAGAGAGAAAAAAAAGAGGAAATTAATATTAAAAAGAAAGGCGTTGGTGATTATAGTCAGTTCTTGACTGATTGCCATTACAAAAACAACAAAAAACAACAATACAAAACCTTTCATCACAAATATCAATATAAATAGTACTCGGTAGATACTGATCCTTTTAAAAGATCATGAGGTCCATGTTTTTGTCTACAACCTTAACAAAAGCCCTTTCTCATCATTCCAGATAATCTCAAGAGAAGTTAGCAAGTGCACTAACCTAGAGCTGAGATACACAATAGAGAATTTAACAACAAACTAGTTATTGATTGCACAAAAAGCACCTTATCTGACCTTCTCTAGGGAGTCCAATCAGCAATATTGATTATATCAGTAGAGCCAAGAGATAAACTGCCTCCTTGTTCTTTTAAAATTGTGTATCAACACTCTTTTTTCCACACTGTGAGTAGGGTAACAGCTGCTTAAGACTTGCCATAATGAGAAGGAAGGGGTGTCAAGTTTGTATACTAGAAGAATATTATGAGCATTTGGAACTGAAAGAAGCCCACTCTGTATCCTTCTAAACCCATCATTACTAAAGTATGTACTTATGAACCATGGAGAACATTTATTTTGGAAAGAACATGTATACTTTTATTTTCTTTTTAATTTACCTATTGATTTTCCTCTCCTTTTCATGTTTGCCCCATTGCTATAAAATAATTAACTCTTGCACAGCTAGTGATAAACACTCTTCAGAATATAGAAAAAAATACAAAATTTTAGTTAACGATGTGCACCTGTTTATGTTGTTAATTATCTTTAACAGGGCTTATATTGTCCAATTTCTAAAAATTAAAAAAAAATGAATACAAGCATCATATTCATAGGTTAGAAAGCAGCTATATCGAGTTCGAGGTCGGTTTGATTTTTGCTGCTATGTTGGGCAAGCAACTTATAGCACAAATTATACCCCCTGCCCAAATTTATATATTACTATCTTAATTATTTAATCAGTACACCTATTTATTTTCAAAAGACAAAATCTTTCTCTATTTGAAGGTACCTACATTTTGTCCATTCATGTCACAAACAAAAGACAAAGGAAGCAAGTACATGCTACGGCTGCATTCCCTAACATAAATACATACATGATCACAGCTGATTGTGCATCAAGCCAGAGAATGCTAGCTTTTCACACACACAGAACACACAGAACTTGAGCGACAGCACAGTTTGGGTACAGGGTTTCGTGGCGTTAAGGATAATGAATCACTGTATGGTTCAATTTTAAACTTTAAATGTGGCGTTCTCGTGATATCTTAAAAGATCACAATCTATATGCCCGTAGTAAATTAATGAACTTACATGTTGTATGACTGTTTTGGAAAGCACCGTCAGATTTGTCTCGGAATCTTCTGTTGATTGCAGCTGTGTTTATTATGATCGGTAGGTCAGCCACATCGAGGAAACGCTTCCGCATACGGAACAAAAACTATGACGTCATCGTCGTGCGTTCGGCCAATAACAAAACCATGTGTCCGACAGCGCGCCAATCGCAAGCTTTGGCGCGTTTAAATGGTCATTATTATGCAAGAATGAAAGGAGACCAAAATAGGGCAGTATAATGCGAATGTGTCAAGAACAATCATTTCGTTTGGCAGCTGTTAACAGTATACTACCACCAAATTTACTGAACTGAAATTTACTGCATAATTCTGTACTTATTCATATCTCTTAGCCTTTGTTTCTGCCTAAACTAAAGTGAGGATTTCATCAAAGAAGAAGCTTGTATCATGGCGGATCCAGGGGGGGGGGGGGGGGGCCCCGGGGGCCCGGGCCCCCCCCCCCTTGAGAAAAAAATCATGTAAAATCACGTGATTTTTACCTTTTTGGGGGGTTGGGCCCCCCCCCCCCTGGCGCTCAAGGGGGGGTGCAAATTGAAATTTTTTTTGAGGATCAAAAAAAAAAAAAGTACTCACTACCCCCCCCCCCCCCCCCCCCCCCCCCCCCCCCCCACTGAGCGAATTTTTGGCCGGCGCATTTTTTCAAATTTTCGGAGCAAAAAAAAAAAAAAATTGTGCTCTGTAACCCCCCCCCCCCCCCCCCCCCCCCCCCCCCACCCCCACTGAGCGACTTTTTCGGCCGGCGCGATTTTCAAATTTTCGGGAGCAAAAAAAAAAAAAAGTGGGCCCCCTCCCCTAAGATCCTGGATCCGCGCCTGGCTTGTTATATCATATTCATATACTCATCATGAATATACCACAAATGACATGTCCTATGTGGCTCTAAAGAACTAGTCAACGGAGGCCCTGCCAGAAGCCAGGATAATAACAGTAAAACAAACGATATATCAAATTTTAAAAAGTAAAATAGTAAAATTGGAGGCCTATGTAAATTCAGTTGTTGCATCTCCCTTGGAAATCATGTCTGTGTCACTGTATCCACTGTTTTTCATGATGAAAGAGATGACAAAGATGAAAACATGTTGGGAGAGGGGGCCCCAAGAGATTTTTAAAATCATGAAGAAAATCATTTTTGAATTGAAACCATTTCTAACATAGCAAATAGAACTTGTGATAATGAGAGGGAGCATCGTGCCATTGCAGGATACTGGATTGATGATGGATGGATGTCCTCTACAAATAAAATTGATAATTTTGAAATGAAGAGTTCAGGAATAGGAACGAGTTGAAAATCTCTTCGGACAAGTTATTCCAGGAATGATTTTGCATCCCTCCCCCCCCCCCCCCCCAACAAAGTAGGTGTCAGTTTATGTGTGTCTCACCTTTCTACACATTACCAGGTACCCCTAAACAAAAATAAAACTTTTTGTCAAGTATGTTGAGGCTTAGTTTTCACAGTTATTGTTCTACTCATACCTCATTCAAGCACATGTATACATGCTAGGAAAACATGCAGGTATCACTCGATTTATAATAAACAAGGGAAATGCTCTCGGCGGTCTCGCCTGCATTAAGCAATTCGATATGATGAAAAGTTGAAGTTGAGACATTATTTATATATAGGCAGGGTGGCCCATCAGCAGGCCCCCAAATTGAAATCCTCTACATAATCAGCTTTTTGAAGTGGATATTTACGAAGAATCAACAGAAAAATTATTTACTATTATTTCTACCAAGATTAATAACTTTCATGAAATACATGTATGAACAAATAACAAAAATTGATTTAAATCCAAGTCTACTGACCTAAAGTGACCCTAGACTTTGACTTTGTGATCTAGAATTGGTGTCATGTGATTTGTGATACTTGATAACCCTTGGGTACAAGTTTCATGGAAATTGAACAAACACTTTTGAATTATGCTAAAATTTCAAAATCTTGATGTTGATGCCACATCAAAGTCCAAGTTTGCAGACCTGAAATGACATTTGACCTTGACTTTGTCACCTAAAAGACTAATCACATGGTTGGTGACACTCAATAACCCTTATGTTCAAGTTTCATGGAATAGGAATGTATACTTTTAAAATTATGATAAAAATTCAAAATCTTAACCTGATGCCACAATAAAGCCTAAGTTTGTTGACCCGAATTGACCTTTGACCTTGACTTAGTGACCTGAAATTCTACTCACATGATTGGGGATACTTGATTACCCTATAGTCCAAGTTTCATTGTATAAGAACTTACACTTTAAAAATTATATTAAAAATTCAAAAACTTAACCTCAGGTTAAGTTTTTGATGATGATGCCGCAACATAGTCTGAGGTTAAGTTTTTGATGTTGACGCCGCCGCCGCCGCCGTCACCGGAAAAGCGGCGCCTATGTCTCACTTTTTGCTACGCAGGCGAGACAAAAACAAAGTGAGGAATTCTGTAGGATACTCTTTTCTAAACAATATCAACCATCAATATCAATGAATAGCAACATTGGTACCTACAATACACACAGGTAAAAATGACAATGCACTTTTGAATTTTCAGAGAAAAAAAGCATACAGCATGCCATTTATTTCACCTTTTCTGTAGAAGCAAAATCTAAGGTATTCAGAAGTAAAATATACATGTATACAGAGAATGCCGGGAATGAACAATGAGGATAAGCTCATAAGCAAGTTTTAGTGTATTCATATACTACTACGTCATTGGATTCATTATCTCCCATATAACAAAACACCAACATTACCAATATAGATGCTTATAACCAGTTTCATCTACCAAAGGAAAAGTTGTTTACTTGTCACCATTTCTAGGACCAGATTTAGGTGTACCATATGAAGGAATAAACTGAGTGAATGTAATGATTTTTTTAAACTTTGATATTATAGTAGAGAGTGTATGAGTATCTTGTATGGTTATGACACGCCTATGAAATGTGGACCATTTACATTCTCTTGGAAGTAAGATTCCAGTCATAAACTTGAAGCTGAACAATGTTCTAGGTATGACTACAGCAGGGAGGTGTCATGTATTGAAAAGTTCTTTATTTCATAAAGTACGACGCGGAATTTTACATGAAATTTTACTGCTTTAAATTGGTTTAAGTTTTTCAATATTTAATAAACATCAAATAGAGTGTGTCTGACAAGTGTCCTTATAGTTATACAAGCTATAACAATTTTATGATAGCATGTACTATAAATATTAGAAGAAAGGTAAAATTAAATTTGAAGGCCAATGAATATTTTTCATAGAGGAATGATAGCAAAATAATTATACATTAGTATTTCAAATTGTAGATTATCTGCTTAAGTCAAAGAGGTTTCTACCACAACATAAGTGCCACATTATATACATGAGATACATTCATCTTATTACAAGACAAATTTGAATAAGGCACAACTAATGGCTATATGGAACTCTCCTCTTGTGCACTGCTTTTCAATTGTAATAAATGACCTGCCTAAAGCAGCCTAATACATAAGTTTGACAAAGCCATACAAGCATTTTAACCTATTGAATCATTATCACTTAGTTCAAACATTGCTAAGGACATTCATTGTTATGCTAATAACAAAATTAGAGGAAGAGAGACTGGCTATAAACAAAATTATTGATAGCACATGTCTTAAAATAACACTAGCTTGTCAGTGATTTATATTCCGGATTCCCATCCATTGGTACGCTGTATGAAAATATTCTTTGAGACAGAAAATAAACATGTTTTGCACACATTGTACATTGAATTCTTGAAGAAGAAAAAAACATTCGTCTAAAATTCTAGATATGAAAGCTTTCTTTGTATATGAGTAAAATCTTACCGGTAAGCATTTTCCGCAATGTATAAATTCTCTAAATTCTTCTGTTACAATTTTTAATCACTTCACTTTACATCTGCAATAAAGAAACCTAAAATAATGCTTCCTGTGTTTGTTTTTTTAGAAAAAATATATATTTACAAGAAATTAAGAAAATAACATTATAACATATATTTACCTTTCCCATCCAATCACCATTCTCTTAACCATCACACACACTCTTCTTATCTTCAATAACCATGTTGCATATTCAAATGACTTCCATTCCTTTCATTCTGAAATCTTTTATCTGCCAATGAAGATTAATCATTCTTAAAAATCCAAATAATGAAATATACACTTCATTATGATTACCAAGTACTGACTAGTATATAAACTAACATTTAAGATATAATCCTTGAATGGATAATAAGAAGGTTAAAACTCTCTCTACCACATGCCCCTAATAATGTGCACATGCAAAGGAGATGACAGAAATGATAATCAAATATATGTACTGTTTTTACATGTACATATATCTTGGATTTTGTAACTATTTTCATTACATGAAAATGTAGTTTTACATAACTTTAGTGTTTATGTTTAGACAATATAAGGAAATGAACACATTTCAAAGAGACCATAAGTGCCATTCAATGACTGACCTTAATAAAATGTTATCTGGAAATAAAGCAAAATCTTTTAAGACTGTCCAATTGGTAAACTCCATTGAAGAAATATTATCATAGTCCAATATAGCTTTTTTTTTCCTAAAAAAGCCAACATTTTTATACAAAATTTTTGAATTTTCCAAAACTACATGATGAAGGAAGTACCAAAATTAATGAAGGGGAAAAGATTTAGAATCAATTGGAAGTGCAAATGAAAATCTTCATTAATTTTCATCTACCGGTAAACAAAATTTAAACTT
The DNA here is from genome assembly GCF_000002235.5 of Strongylocentrotus purpuratus. Lineage (NCBI taxonomy): Eukaryota > Metazoa > Echinodermata > Echinoidea > Camarodonta > Strongylocentrotidae > Strongylocentrotus > Strongylocentrotus purpuratus. The sequence goes on along the minus strand of NW_022145611.1, from coordinate 36,907,032 downwards.
GACTTCTAAAGTGGCTGCAATATTTTTGGGGGGTTATAGATACATGTGTTGACATACCCCATTCATAGTGGTGGCTTGACTTGCATCAAGCGTAAGTTCACACTGAGCCCCCGCAAGATAATTCCTGATAAGAATACTCTCACCTACGCAAATTTATCCCACATAAGATCAATTTTTACTCAATTTTACCCCAACTGTGAATGAGGTATCATAATCACTAATGCTTATAAATGGTTAAAATGTTTAAGATTAATAGATCATTTAAATGAATCATATTTGAATTCATGATATTGCGATTTATGGATTTTAAGCAGTTAGGACAAAGATATGTCAAGATTTGATGAGAATTGGTTTGGATAGTATCTGTTTTTTTAAAGAAATCTGTAAACAACACTCTCCTGACATCTTCTTTTCTCACGATCTAATAAAGAAGCAATATACAGTGTAATGTACAATATGTACACAACTTTGGGACTAGTCCCATCTTTCTACACTGTACAATACCATCTCGGCACTGAAATTCTGTCTCTTCCCAGATTTAAATCATCTACCTTCTACATCCATCACATGGTGCATATCTTGTTCATAGTAGTTATCTTTCATGTCATGAAAGCTTCTGTGTACACTACAAGAGTATCCAGATCTTCAATTACTACTTGTATCGCTAGTGTTGGGCTCCTCAAATCCATCCCTCTCTGTGATAAGTGCCCTCTCAAGAATTGTGCGACCTTCCTTGTACCTCTGGTTATCCTCTGTCGCAAATTCATACATCCAGCCTAACTTGGTGTCACAGTTCTTACAGAAGACATCACGGACCATGTGCCGGCCGGTGATCATCATGCGATCCTGTACATCACTGTATGACAGATTCACAACCTGAAGGGGAAAAAACAAACATTTTCATTCATTCTTATATTATGGACACACATTCATACCATAACAATAATAAGAGCGGGTTAACGTATATCACACTTGACACTCTTGGGGCTCTATTCCCCTGGCTTTAAATAGCATGGCTGCTACATGTATATCCGTGCTTGAGCATTTCACAGAAGTAATTCCTGCCAGATACCCATTTACTTCACCTGGGTCAAATATAGACAAATTCTTGCCAATGAACATTAGAGCCGGGACTTGAACCACATACTTTGTGATCCTTAGTTCTTAGACTTTAATCCACTTGACCACAACACCTCTACAAATTATATAGAATACAGATCCTTGACTAACAAAAATATTCAAATTGTAACTAAGAATTCTATCCTGTACAGTAATCCTTTAAAGAATTTTACTCTGTACAATCTTTAACTCTGAAGCAAAGGGCAACAACTGCAAACTTTGTTTCAAGGAAGACAGATAACAAGTAGTAATTTTGTTATAAATCTATGCCATAAATAATTACCTTGTTGAAAAGGAAAGCTCTCCCTGTTGAACCAGTAAACCTTGTTGATAGTAACTCAGCTCGGTTGGTAAGATTGGAATCACAGTTGGCGCATGAATAGAGCCTGGTGCCACCCATGTGATCAAGGAACACACGACCCATCTTGGCAGATGAAGAGCGGTATCTAATATCTGAAACATGGAGAGAAAACAATTTCATTTGATAAATCAACTGCAAACATGCTGTTTTATTCCTTATGAATTACTAGAATGGCTTCTTTTAAAGCCATGGCAGCTAACAGACTCAAAATTGGAGATCATCTGACAACTGTATAAGGCAATTTCATAAACCCCTTCTTTCTTCATTGCTTGATTTTTACTTGATGCATCATTTGTCAGATAGACTCAATTACCCATGTAGAGTGAATGAATCTGAAACCGCGTGTTTTAAAATAGGAAACCACTCATCCTTAAATACATGTAAATTTCTGTGCAAGAACTATGGAGGGAAAAGAAAGTGATTGGTGGTTTCTAAATCTTCGCATATAATATATATGCTACAGTTTTACTACTACAGCACCTGTATGTCCACAGTGTCTGTAACTCTGCAATTCCAATAAAATAAATGATGTAATTAACACATTTCTGTTTCAATTGCAGCTATAAGTAGACCAAAAAATTATGCAAAATAGAGGTAAAATGATTGAAAAAAGTCTCTGATCTACTTTAATAAATTTATTTTCGAGGCTTGAAATGCTATCTTTTACATTAAAAAAGAAATCCTATATTGATTAATAATGAATGAGTATGCAGACGTGGGAACCCTTTTTTCAAATTATGTCAAAAATTACATTTTTTCAGTCATTTGGAAATGACACAACACTCAGCAGCCTTTATACAAGTTCTTTTAAAACTTGCTTTTGAGGAAATTCTTGGCATATTTCTCTTTTTATAATGTAGATCTAGGAATCCTTTTACATTACAGGCAAATGTACGGGGCACAGATAAAGCCAGGGCTCCCAATCATATGACGTGGGCAGTGATGTTTACCCCCATTGAAGACTAATTAGCATTGACCACTATGAATGATATGGGCGCTTGTTCACAACTGTGACCCTTTGGACCCATAACTCTGGCCGGGAGATACCAAACTGTAACACACCAAAATTCATCAAAATCTTCCACAATTGTTTAAATAATGGTCATGATTTAAAAGTTGTTATCTTTCTTAGGTGTTTTGTGTCAAACTTTCTTATCTTTTTTTTGAGTGTTTTTCCTGAAAACGAAGACATTCGTAAATTTGGTAAACACTTTCTTGCAGGTTTCATAGCAAACCGACCAAAATGCTCATCATCAATTCATACTGTGAATTACTTCATAATTACTTGCATGAATTTAAGGAGGATCCGAGATTACAGTTGCAAACTTCTATACACGGACGCGCACGCACCCCGGCCTAATGTTGGTTACACTTGTATTGCATGTGCAGCAGTTTGCCGTGAAACCTGTGAGTTGCATTGTCTACTAATGTCTTCGTTTTTAGGAAAAATACTCCAGAAAAGACAAGAATATTGACAAAAGTTAAACGGTTAAAAAAATCTGTCGGAGCTCCCTGGAGTTAGCAGCAGGGGCTCTGGTCCGAGAATGAGGATCATCCTCATAAATGCAGACAAAATGCGTTCTCAAAAATAAGGATCGTCTGCATTTTCGCGGACGTTTTTTTTTTCATCGGCGCTCTGCGGGTTTCGGGTTACCGAACCACCCACTAGTTGACCATCTACTTTTATGGGTTGTCCGTCTTCCCAAGGATTTATTGCTCATAATGTGAAAGTCTCTGTACAAAGTCAATGTAAAATGCATCAAGAAAATCATCACAGAATCTTTTTTTTTTGCATTGCCAATGCGCTGATCAAAAATATGAAACGTACTGCGAAAATGCAGACGATCTTTATTTTTGAGGATGCATCGTCCTCGTTTACGAAGATGATCCTCGTTTATGAAGACGATCTTTTCCCCCCGACCTGCGCCCCTACTGCCTGGTTAGTGTGACAACTGACAAGTCCCCGTCTCATTATCTGATTTTGTCTGTCATAATAATCTAGTCTATCTCAACCTCATGTAGAAATAACATGGACGGGAAAAATGCCAACAACAATTACAATATTTTCTATAGACTCTAGACCTATTCCATTTTAAGTTAGCGATTAGACTGTGTAACACCAACAGTTAGTTTTACCGTTTGTCCCTCTCTCACTCAAGTGTTATCATGTTTGTGTACCTTCTCATGCTCACAGATAGCTCACACACAAGTTAGTGCTGGCCCACTCTGTGGGCACTACACTGCTATGCAAAATTCATTGGCCCATCTACATCATGATCATGTAGTTCGTTCGCGCTTGGAGTCAGAAACAGACTGTATTTCATACTCATAGAATATGTAATTGAATACCCTGACCGCACAAACCAGTCTCAAAAAACGTACTAACAGAAGTAAATCATAAACTTACCACATCAATGCCTTATTTCTTCAATAAATTGAAAATTGTATGTTGTTAAATTCTCGCTAACCTCGTGCTCGCGCGACATCAAAACGTAAACATTGCGGAGTTACAGCGACCGATAATCAATACATCCAAGCTATCGACCAACAGAGCCTACATGATACACATAATTTGCACTGCAAATGTTGCAGACCCATCTCATTAATTTATCCGAGAGGAAATGATATAGGAAGATATGGCAATATAGCTCATTTTTTAGCAGATCAAAGCCAATGAAATTCTATAGGGACAAAACTCCAGACAATATATACGTGCCTAATCCCTATACACATTCTCTAGATCTGAGAAATACACAAATAACAAGCAATGCAGGGGTTGTATTCTGGGGGCCATTTCTCAAAACTGTTAAATTCTGCATATCTAGGACTATGGGATGTCTACGAACCTAGACTAAGACAGTTTCGAGAACCTGGCCCCTGAATACTAAGTTTTATACTATCTTTTATCCTAGTAAAACATTTTGTGATATAATAAATCTGTTGTGACAGTTAAAAGCATTTACCTTTAAATGAAAGATAAAACAGTTTGCAGAACATGGCCCAGGTCAAATGAAAAAGTGATAAGCCTACGTGGGACACTAAAAAATGAGAATATTTCAAATATTTTGATATTTATAAATCTGGATATACAGAAAACTGGGGCCTCCTTGTGGTTCGTGGATTGCAAGTTTGAAAAATAATCGATAAGATGCGAGTATTGTGAGGGGGGGGGGGAGGAGGGAATAGGTCGTCACATACCACATCATGCTTATCATTGGAGGATAAGTTAAAAAATGTAACAGTTCAGAGTTCAACATTTTCCCCTGATCTATTCCACATTTAACCATCTCCTTTATTTCTCCCACTATCTTTGCCCAATCCCTCCCTCTCTTCTTCTCTCTTTCTTTTGGTCTCTCTGTCTATCTGTCTCTCTCTCTCTCTCTCTCTCACTCACTCTCTCTCTTCTCTTTCCCTCTACCAGTCTCTCTTCCATTCACCTAGCAGTGCTTCATTTCAGTCAATATATACCATTCAATCAGAATACAGATTGATGAGAATTATTTTACACATGACTATATGTTTAAGCAACAGTGGAACCCCATTTCAACAAAATCCATGGGACCAAAAGAAATTAACCTGTGAAGGGCCAGACACACATCACTGATAATAATGATAACTATGAAACTAATTGAGGAAGAAAAATATTGGACATCCATGATAATGTATAAGACATCAATACCTATTTTCCCATATCCAATATCTGTTTTTACAAAGTCCCATTTTACAATAAGTTGCCAGCGACATGTGACTGACCCTTCACAAAGAAATATTCTTGTACCGGGGGTGAAAAACAATAATGAATTGAATTCACAGAACTGGGACTGGCAACATAATATAAACTGATAATAAATTGGTAACAACAAAAATGAAATACATGTCGAAGCATTCATCATTTTATTGATTATCAAAAGAAACTGAAAGAATGTAATTATCTATAATACAAGAAATATTTATGTTTCCTTAACCATGTATCAACAGTCGTTTTCACTGTATCTTTCACATTTGAGCTAGACTTGAAATGCTGCGATGCATTTAAGGACAGATACATGTATTAGTCAAAGACATGTACAGCTTAATTAATTACTGAATTTGGATCACTTTTCTACAAGTATATTTTGTCAATGTCCAGCTTTCTTTCCAGTAGAAATTTGAGAGGTTGTTAATATATATCCACAAAATACCCCAACATTTTAAAATATCTGTACTGGTTGCATTTATCTCTCTCTCTTCGTAAGAATGGATCGACAAGGAGATTGAGTGAAAAATAAGGAGAGAACATTACATAACATATTCATGCAAAAGTTGCAACTCAGCTAAAAATTGGCTTGATCTGTACAATAATCATTTTAAGGTGCATACAGAGATTTAACACTCACAAAAAAACCCAAAACAAACATTTTAAAAGAGAAACTCTACTTTTGTTTGACTTGACCGCACTTGGGGAGATCCAGTGTTTTATGATCTACTGACTTAGATCATAGGCATGCCCTAAAAAGCAAAACTGAGTAACAGTAAGGGATTGAACTGACTTGTGTGTTTTATAAGAAATAGAAAACCAGATGCCTGCACTTAACAGCTAAATTATTCATACCCATTTGTAAATTGAATGTTTGTTTTTTTATTCTTAAGTCAAGAATGAAGGATGGACCGGTAGAATTAGTGCCTTTATTGAATACTTTTTGATGTTATCTTCAATATGTTACATCGTCTTGAAACATAAATCGGGACGAAAGAATTTTTCATGTACCTCAAAATTTACAAAACTTGATAGAGGTATGAATAATTTAGTTGTTAACTGTATGAAAGAAGAACACTCAAGTATGACCCTTCCCCCATTTTAGTCAACAAAGGATTTGTGATTTACTTTCGAACAATCGTAGAGCAAGATTCTTAGTATGTGGAATATAAACAAGAATAATCCTAAGGGTCACTATTTATGGTTATATTAATGGTTACAACATTTTCATTTTTCCAGCCATGCCTGGAATACTGTACAGATATCATTTAACAATAATTGATCAGCCTTGGCAAAATCATCTTAAATAATACACAAAGCATACAGAAAAAAATACTACAATTTTATCATTTTTCTAATACATGACAGAAAATGAGAGATTATTTTCTTTAGCTTTAGTGGCTGCAATGTGAAGTTCTTGCCCTTCAACAAAAAACAATAATTCCAAAATTCATTACAAAATCATAAAATTAAAGAGTTGCCACAGACATTGGAAATACTGAAACAAAAGAAATAACGGAAAAGGACAGTTTATCTGATGCATAATAGAAAGCAGCATCAGGTGCAAAATACCTGATACCAATCTGACAGGATTGATGTTTACAGTGAAAACAAAGAGCTTTTTCTCAGATAGTACAATACACACACATCAACATCCTTGCAGTCATGGCATCAACAGGCCATGACAGACCAAAGAAACAGTGTCAAGATGACGTCTAAGAATGATATCCTCAGCATTTTCTGTGTGGGGGCATTACACTGGAATTGAAGAGGGTCCATGACATCTCTCCTTGCAAGAATTGTCTCAACTGAAGTTTGTAACAAGAACAAATTTGTGATTGACTTCAGTGTGATCCACAAGATAAAATATACAAGAGTTTCTTTGGCTCCCTGGTGAATTCATTGTGATACAAATGTCTGCTCTATTCAAGATGTACAACAGAATATTATTTGACGAGTCCATGTTTCTTTGCCTCAACCTCGTATATAAGCAATCTCCACATTTTGACTACGAAAACTTCTGCTTCTTCATCCAAGACCTACAAAATAAACAAACAACAATATATGTAATATAATTTTTTTTAAATCCATTTTGTTATTGTAATGTTACAGGGAAATGGTTGATAAACAGATGCATGATTGCATGGATAAAAATACGGACATATTAACACCCCCACCAAGAAATCAACATTATTGAAAGATCATATGTAAGGGGAAAGAATAATTGTTAGGGAGTTGCTCACAGGATGGAAATGATTTCCTCCTGCAAAATAGAGTATTTCCCAACTATTTAATTTTCCAAAGCTTTGGCCCTGATATTACATAGGCAATGAAATGTCAGGAATTTGACGACTTTGGATTATATTATATAATAATGATTAAATTAAAGATGAAATTTAAATAAAACACATGATAAAGAAGTTTAGTAATTGCTGAGTAAAAAAAAAAAATTTGGTGAGCCATCATGGATGATTGGTTGACATTTTTGAGAATATATTTCTTGGTTTTCTATGCGTGCAAGTCACCAAACAGACTTGTTTGAATAATGAATAATATTCATTCAGCAAAATGGTGTACATGTCAACTCCTGGAATATAGAACTTGATTATTCCTGCAACCATTTTTATTTTGACGCACACAATGATATTCAATCATGTTACCTACCATGGTAATGTCATTAAGAATGCTCTCTGCATTGCTGTGTAATAGAAGCTTGGAACAGATGAACTCCGTGAGAGTAGGCTCCTCCTCACCGATGTATTCTACAATCTTCTTATTGATCCAGGGCTTGATACGACGATCCATCAAAGACTATAGAGAAAAACAAAAGAATCCCAGTATGAACTTTAACTTTCCACGTTCTACAATGAATAATCATACATGCATTCTCAATTCTACCACAAACTGTCACAAACTATACCCAAATATGGAATGTAAATAATAAAATAATAATTATAGGCACTTCTAAAGCGCCGTCTATCTAGAAATTCTATTCCAAGGCGCATTAATTATTACCCCGTCTTTAGCCTACATGTAGCTGCCATTACAGCGCTCTAGCATTTCAAGGAATTAATTCCTGCCTGGTACCCATTTACCTCACCATGTACTTAGCATACACAACTTTTTTTTAAACACCACTACCGTAGATTAAGTCTTGTTGGAGCAAGCCTATATTTCGCAAAGATATTATTGGAACATCCTAGTTTATTTGTCCAAATGCAGATAACAATAAATATAATATTATATCTTGCTGAGTTTACCTCATCCACTATTGCCCAGTCCACCTTGTATCCAAACAGCTCATCTTTGGCCGTAGGGATCTTCTCAATCAGATTCTTGATGGTCTTGCGTTTCTCTTCTGCTGCATTGGCAATCAACTGAGACTGTCCCACAGCCTTCATCTCTTCCTCCGAGTACTCGATAGGAACCAGCTTACGTTTCTTCTTTCCTGCTGAATCTGATGATTCTTCCTGATTGAATACGTCTCCTACCTTCAGCTTCTTGCGCTTGCTGCCTACCTGCGCTGAAACGAGAGGTCTCTGGTATCCCCCATCATTTGAGTTAGTGGGAGGAGAGTCTGGACCGCCTGCAGGGTGGACGATGAGAGAGAATGAGAAAGGGGTTATCAGCAGGGGATCATTTGGTTCTACATACCTGAAGTTATAAAGTACATGTTGTAACTATAACTCATTCAAGATTCCAACTCATTCTTTATTTTATTTTCCCACATGACAACTAGATTGTACAATAGAGGCTCCAAGCAACATATGCTCCGATGTCAATTTCTAACACAAACTAAATCCCAACTTAAATCCTGCTCTCTAGCCCTGAATTTAAATCTAACCTAAACTTTGGTGAAAATCAAACTTAAAGCAAATGTTGCATCACCTACAACTCATGCAAACAACAAAGGTGAGTTTGAGTAATTGCCATGCAAAATGCACTGCAAACTGTTAAAGAAACTGTCGAGAATCATTCTAAATGCTTGATTACTTTGTAAGTACTAAATCTTGTTGAAAATCACCAACAATGAAAAAGCAATGCACATGGGTATTTAAACTCACAGATAGGTGGTCCAAAGTTTGTAAACTATTTCTAGTCATATTTGACATGGGAGAGCAAGTCAAAAGCAAATTCTTCTTTTCAATTGACATTACTAGTCTAATTACTACTACATCTTTCCGAAGGAACTTTTAACAAAGATGATGCATGTACAATTTTATCGTTTTTGATTTAACACTCCTAAATTCATGAACAAAATAAATAATTGCATATTCATTGACTCTAATACCAATGTCAGCTAATCTATAACAGGCAACAATATCAGCAAAAGGCTAATTCAAGATGGAAACAAATAAAGAAAGAAATATAAACATTGTAATTTTCTATTTAAAAGAAAATCTCCGATACAGTCTAGGTGATTGATTAACATAACATTTTGAAATGGACAGCACAGAAATGCAAAATTAGAGTATATAATAGAAACATTAAAATTTCAACATGAAGTACAGGCAGATACACATATAAAAAACAATCTGATTGCAGTACACTAGAAGATGCAGCTAATCTTTAAAGGGACTTGGTAACATTGTTCAGATGAGAGAAAATGGTCTAAGGTAGAGACTTCAATGCTAGATGTACAATTAATGACAATGTAAAATTTTGAGGGAAAACAGAGAGTATTAGTAATTACATTTTAGGTGAATGTGAATTGTTCTAAAGCAATGAATGGGCTCTATATATCATTCCAGACATTTAAGTGTTGAAAGATCTTTTAAAGCCTGTTTTATGTCTTATTTCATGGAAAAACGTTTATGAATTATGATACCGGTAATTAAAAAATTGGTTGGTGAGACTTTACTGTTCCAGGGAGTTACATATCTACGCCTTACAAAAACACATATATCTTTGTAGTTTGAGAATTTTTTCAGGAATTTTTGCATGTTAGAGGGTTAGTACAATAGAAGAAATTAAATGAGTAACATTTCATACAAAAATTAGGCAGTTTTTTTCATCAACAATGTTACCGGTTTACTTTAAAGGGAGTGGATTTTGACCTTTGCCGTCAGACAAGGATACTGTAATTTGTATAGCAATATAATTTATGTTTTGCAAGAACAGACACAAGATTTATCACTTCCTCCAACTTTGAATGTATACTTAGTAAGCAAACACAAAACAATTGCATGCAGTGAAAAGTTATATTGAATGTGGTAATCCTGTCCTTCAAATTACATGTTAACTGCAAAGTTTGTAATAATCCGTAACATTCTTGAGGAATGAACAGATCACTTGATGGATTAAGACTGATGGACCTGCATACCTTTCAGGGCACTTCAATATGAATTTGTAAAGAATTTAGCAGGCTTCCCACACAGTCTAAATGATCTTCCATTACATGGTTTGCAGATTATGCATGGTTGCGAGTACATTTAATAGAGAAAATGCAAACACATAGGTTAGGTTCCAACAGTGAAGTGAACAAAGCTTTGCCGAGTTCACTTTCAGCACATCCTAACTGATAAAAGTGCACTGCAATTTACATAAGTAATACAAACATGCAAAGAATGTTTCATAAAACAGGTCAACAAGAAAGATAATGCATGGTCACGTATGGTCTGTTGACCAATCCCATCGCCTACATTATCAAACCCGTTTTATAAAACAAATATACTGCAATTTAAACACGACTCCCTTTCAGCAATTTCCATTTTATACAGACCTTTAGTGTGCTGGCATAGTATACATTTTTGGTTGTTTGGCTGGTCAGAGGGTTTGGGTTAAACTCCAGGACAATATACCCATTCTCTTTTACCCAACCCAACACAAAATATTGAAAGAATAACCAAAGAAAAGACTTGTAAGTAGTGATATGATATCTTTTCAGATAGACTACTTGGAAACCTCTTTTTTTTAATTAATTCATAATTTGTGTTGGATACTGCCATACACTGGTTCCAGTATAAAGGCCTGATTAAACACTGTTATAATCACCAGAGTTGCGCTCCATTGATTGGTTATCTCTAGCTAGTCTATGATGCTGAAATTCCTCATCGACAGGTGACAGGGTTTCAACTGTATAGAAAGAATGGTTACTCATCAACATCTCTCATCTTTAACCATCTTTTAGCCTGCTTTTATACCCAAAGATCAATTCGGTAATAGGCTACAATGGGATGTAAGGCGAAATGGTAATGCACTTTTGCATTTAGGAAACAAGATATGAACAGTTTTGAGGCACTTTCATGAATACTTGTCTGATATCTAAGAACTTACAACTTACATATGTTCTGGTCTGAAACAACAATATTGAAATAAACTGTCAATCAAAATAATACAGGAGATATCATAGGACTTAGACATATCTACTCCTGCCATTATAGAATCTTCATTAAAACCAAAATTCATCTCTGCTAAGAACTATTATTATGAAAATCATCCACAGTATTAAGGACAACAATGGCTGTCCCTTTTCCTACCTGGTTGAATTCGTCCAAATCCCATTTGTTGAGCTGTAGCTGCAGTTGAATCATCTTCCGATGACTGGCTGGAGTTATCAGGGAGTGGATCAAATCCTCCCCCACCATCATCATCATCACTACTCTCACTGGCTGGAGTGCGTGGTCCCTGATTGTTCTGTAAAAACAAGAGGGGGGGGGGGGGGAAGTCAGTCAAAAGTTCAACATTTTTACAAGTTAAGTACAAGTGATAACACACAATACAATGGTTTCTTTTTAATGAGAACTTGTTAGATCCTACATGAGCCTCTACATAAAAGGGAACTTTCCAGGCAAAACCAAATTGTTGGAAATATCGTGACCTCATTGACCAACACAAAATTATGTCTGCTGTAATCGCTCCTCTCCTTCAAGATAAAGACCAGTTATGGTTATGCGATTGCATTGAAAAAGAAACGTTGTGGAATCGATCAGAAAAGGTTGATCATCTAGCATATAAATATTGGTGTGTACTGCAAGGTTCTGGAATCATCAAAATGATAAGAAATTTAGCCCAGTCTTGGTAAAGTTACAAGCACTGTACACAGAAAGATGTAAATGGGACTGCCCGACACTTGCGCGACACATGCATTATATCTATCAGGTCCAAATAAATAATTTACCAAATATATCAATTAGTAGGCGGTTTCTGGGCAAAATTTGTATGCTCACGTATTAATCAAAACATATTCTTTCACATGATTGGTAATAATAATAATAATAATAATATCAAATATTTAGGAGCGCTAGAAACAATAAGTACCATAGGTCTTTATACATATACAAATATATGAAAAGAGCTTCCATTGCATTTTTTAAGAGGGGGCGTTTCCAAAACTGGTCTTTCTCTTAAGGTCCACTTCACAAACAAACTTGAACTCATGAATATAACTCTATCTGAATTTATCATGGTGTATTTATAACATAGATAAGTATGTGATACCCTTGTGTATAACAGGGTGAATAACTTCTTAAATCTTTAAAATCAATATTGGTGGGTGTATTAAAGAGAAAATGGACAAGATTACGGAAACAAAGAATTTGTTTCCTTTCTATTATGATAAATACAGTTTTTTAAATGATGGTAAATAGACCTACAATCTGCATTGTTTTGATAAGGACTTCTTACCTCTGGTGGCATGGGTGCATCGGCAGGTTCAAAGGTGGATTTCAAGGTAGGTTGTAGCTCCTGTTTGATTTGTAGCGCCCTTGGTGTTAGCAGCTTCTCAAGCTGCGGTTGCTTGTGCTTTTCTCTCTCAATTTCCAACTGTAACCAAATACAAAAGAATTATAGCACTCATGAATATATCAAGTCTCTCATTTATCAATATGTGATCACATGTATAGCAATGTTTGAGGAAGGAAACAAGAGGAGAAATGTTTGCTCTTAACTGCTTAAAAAAATAATATTCAAATTCAGAGAGTGTTCCAACTTCCAAAACCTTTCACACTGCGATCATCTCATTTATCATTAATATCAATATAACAACATATTTTCATGTACAACAACCTATTCTAATTGTAAATATCAATGACCTTACCTTTTCTATTTCAGCATCTAAGTCTTCGCCTCCTTCTTCCATGAGTCTGCGTTTGATATCTTCAATCTCCTCTCGTTCCCTTCTCCTATCCCGATTATCGCTGTCTTCTTCCTTTTCACGTTCTTTCCGCCTCCTCTCTAGTGCACTACCCCTGGTAATCACAGCAAAACAAAAAGTCAGAATTATATTACATGTAAAAATATGGAATATATTAAGCTCCTTGTTTCCTACATTGCTGCATACGATTATACAAGGGTAGTGATAGTAGTCAGTAGTATCAGTGGAGAGAGCAGTTATCTAGCATTGATCATGTGACCTCGTTTAGACCAATCAGATTGCAAGATTCTTAGTATGCGGGATATAATAGTCAGTAGTATCAGTGGAGCTGAAATGCATAGTAGTGAAACATAAATGCCCTCCAAGTCTGGGGGTTTCCCTATCTACACATCATCAATGGGTTAAACAAAAATATGATTCACTCATTTCAAAGCATTCAAGGTGCATTTTCTCAAATCATATATATCACTCTACCTTTTCTGACCTTATATATAAACCTCATCTCAAACTCTTGATACTAACACTGTATCTAGGAATGACACCTTAAATGCAAAAACGAATTCACTCTTACATGAAGAAGTTATTTGTGCACTTACTTGTAATATTTGGGGTCATCCCTCTCGTCTTCATAATCTTCCAGGAATTCTTTGAGACGTTTGCCTTCTTTATCCATCTCATTCCGTTCAGATTCTTCCTTTTCCATCATCTTCTCATGGTCTCTCTGTTTCTTTCGTTCTCTAGTTTCCCAGTTTCTGAGACGCTATAATACAAACAAAAGAACAAACATGAACAAATGTTTCATGTTTTAACAGTCACATTGCTTGGATTAATAAATTTAAACGGACATCTATATTTTAATTTACTATCCAAGTCCTATACTAGTCAAGTCACTTTTTTTTTATTGCAAACTAGATTCCCAACAAATAATTTGATGTTTCATCACTTTTCCTTCTATGTGAACAAATTAGATTACTGAAGATAAAGCAGTGTTCAAACATCACTTTACAAAGATCAAATTCAATTGCAAAGTAATCTGAAAGCACAGTCAGAGATAATCATCAAGAAAAATCTGATGCAAAATACAATCTTCAACACCTTTTATGTATTTGTGTTTCCCATAATCTATCAACCTCTAAAAGTGTGATTAACACTGAAACTTAAGAAATGTTAAAACTATTATAATATAAACTGGAAACTCCACTTACCTCTTGATATGCTTCCTCTTTCTCTCTGAGTTTACGTTCAAGTTTTCTCTTCTCATAATCTTCTTCTTCTTCCAGACGATCCCGATCTCCATCTCTCTCACCACGTTCACTACGCTCTGCTCTCCCTCCTCCTCGCTCACGATCATAGTCTCGATCATAATCTCTGCTTCGGTCACGTTCGTACCTGTATGTATATTTCAAAACATTGTTTGGGGTATTTGAATTGGTGGAGAACTTGTGGAAGCTTAAATCTTATGAAGCAAACACGTTTTAGAGCTAACTTTAAAGATTATCAGATTAAAATATATGGACAGTTACGTTCAATGTAAACAACAACAACAAAGAGGAACAACTGCCCGTTCCTCTTTCCATATAAATGGAGGATGGGGCATTTTATCAAATACATCAATTTGTTTATACACAAAAGTAATGACCAAATAATCAATTCTTAGCTGATGGAGCTGATTGTACGACGCATGCACGTAATCCTCTTCCGTACCATGTACATGTATAGTACGGTACTGGGCTGTATGTGATGCGATGGACTGCTTAAACATGTGTGCGTACTTATGTGAATAAGTCAGTGTGTGTATGTGTTGGCGTGAGAAAGTTTGTGAATACTTCATGCCAATTCATTAATTCTGCTGTGTGCTATTTGCGAAAGTAACAACTGGCAAAAATCTCTTAGCCTCTCATTCGCGAAAAATATCTGTACACGAAAATGTCAGCTTATACCAGGGAATAATTTTCCTCAAATTTTTTGATTAGCAATTTCAGCCGATGGATGAATATTTAAAATGAAATTCTGTACATTTCTATGGAAGAAAACTGCTACACAAAAGATATTTTGTATAGCAGTCATGCAAAAATGCATAGCAAATTGCGATGCGATACCAGGAAAATTATTCCCTGGCTTATACAGTACTCTATTTGATTTTGAACACAAGTTTGCTAGCCCCTACTTCCCACCCCAAACACCTATCCACATTATATAACCTGCAGAAAAAACAAGTGTTATATTACCTCTCTCTTTCATCCCTTTCCCGTTCTTCTCGAACCCTTTCCCTCTCAGTCTCCCTGTGCCTGTCTCGTTCCCTATCTCTGTCTCTCCTCTCGCGTTCTTTTATCTGGTCTCTCCGCTGCCGGTCCCTCTCTCGTTCTTTCTCTCGCTCTCTCCGGCTCTTCTCCTTCTCTTCCGGAGTCTCCTTCTGTTCTAGAGCTTCCCTCTGATCCTGTAGACAGCAAAAAAAGAAAGAGAACTCTGTGTAGTTATCTAGTATGAATAATGATGAAATAACATAGATCTAGTGAATTGCAAATATATATATATGAAAGTGAAATTTTCAGTTGTCAATCCATTTTAAGTCAGCTTGTGTATCTGTGAAGTGCAAACAATAAATATCCATCATATACAATGTTTATCTATAGGTATCAATGCTAAGTATGTACGTGCCAATACCAAGGAAATTTATCCGTATCAGATTCTTGTCTATGTTGATGACAGAAATATTATTTTCAATTTCTGCATTGGACACACCATGCATTTACAAAAACTAATTCTGAAGGGCGAGAGAGAAGATAAAAACACTAGATTTACAAGTACACAAAGTCTTATCAAAACTTATGGGCCCGAATTCACAAAGCAAGGTTTGAGCTCAAACCTCCTTTTGTTTCGCCAAACCTCCTTTTGTTATTTACAAACCTGGTTTGTAAATAACAAAAGGAGGTTTGGCGAAACAAAAGGAGGTTTGACCTCAAACCTTGGTCTGAGCTCAAACCTTGCTTTGTGAATTTGGGCCTTAATGATGCACTGTAGAGATTTATGGATAGTTATAGACAGTCATGTGTGTGTAGAACAATAGAACACTTGAATCTGTGGATAAATTTCCTTTTTTTTTCTTCAGATAGACAATGAAAGCATTCAAAATTGAAAGCATCTACACAGATCAGGAGAAATAGACAGCTCTAAAGCAGCTTCCTTTTTCAGCCCTTACCCCCTTTTTGTTTAAATGAAACATTTTCATTAGTACTCTGCATTGGCAAATCAGTCGCAAATATAACTTAGTACCATGAACCAAATAAAATCAAACATCCAAGCAAAATCAAGCTGTGATCTGTCTAGCATCTCCTGCCTGTAAAAGGCAAAATTTGGACCTCATCCAATTACAAAACCTATATCCATTGGCAACGCTCCTGCTCCTCCTGAAAATGGCTACCTCCACCGACATCCATTGCTTGACTGCTAACTTCGCTGTATCTCCCATCATGTTCCATCATTATAGAGTCATGTCCATCAGAATTGCTTATGCTGTATAACAGTTACAAATCAATTCCTTTGCATTTTTACTTAATCATTACAAGCTTTGCATAATGAGATGCAAGCTTGCATAAATAAAAATGGCTGATTGTAAAATGTCTCCCATTCTCAGCATTCAAGATCAGTACAGATAGTCTACAAGCAGAAGATTGAAATAGCAACAAGAATTGCCATCTCAGACACCATTCCATCTCACAGAACTTGATAGCAGGTAGGAAGACTGCTCCACGTTGCATTGTTGATGGCAGAGTGGTGAAGGCGCAGTGGTGATGAGTGTAGCTTGATGGGGGCCAATGGATAACTCATGGTGGACAAGGTCTCAAATCTTGCCTTTCTTTTACATTCAAACTAAATCAACTAACATGAATATATCATAGAAAGAACATGCAATATAGTCTACAACTATACATCAATTGATTTTCAATACAAGGGATGAAAAAGATAAAGAACCTGACAAGATTGCTACATCATTAGCAAAATCTCACACAAGACCATTTTGCTTCTAATGCAATATTGCCAGGTGCAAGATTTGTGTAAAATGCTCTGAATTGCCCAAAGCCAAATGGAATACAGATTGACAAGATTGCCATTTGGGAATAATGTGCTACAAAGCACAGTGAAGTAATAGAATAAATTAAAATCTACAATTCTGGTATTGAATATCTGCTGTCACTTTTCTTCCTAAAACAGAGACTCTACTAGAACTCTTCAGACGATAGTAGTTTTGGTAGGCGAGTTGGATATATTTTCCTAGGTATTTGGTTGCAAATCCTCCAACATCTTTTGGGCATAAGCACAGATACATGTATGTACATATTTAACATATCAATCTTGTAAAATTTGAACTGTAATGAATCGACACAGCATAAATAATGAAAGCTACATTGTATTGACTTGCGCATTACAGTGGCATCTTTTGAAGCTTGCTTGGACGGGATGACCTCTCAACTTCTCTTCTGGCGAGCTTCCCTGGCCTGACAAATCATCACATGACTTGTCATAATCTCATGTCACATGAGTTATCATGTAATGTCACATAACCTGTCATACTATCATGTCACATGACTTGTCACATGACTTGTCACATGACTTCTCATCATGTCATGTCACAAACTCAGCAAGCCTATTCATTGTCAACAAGCTCATTGAGATAACAGATTCTTCAAATAAGCTTGAAACATGAGGTGATAAAATAGGAAAAGGTCTAAACAATAAATGAAATGAATGACATGTAATTAAAATAAGCTTCGAATAAAAAAAATGATTTCGAATGATAAAGGGGAAATCATTTACAAAACATTGTGATAGCCTAAATAAACAATGTCTGGTAAATGTTCTGTTGATTTCTAAATAAGCAATTTTCCCTTGGGGCAGGGATATTTACAAAGGGCATAATTTGTGTAAGATAACCTCCTTTTCTATCTTTCTGACTCTCTCTAAAATATAATAATGCTTTGAAAAAATAAACAGAAGTAACAAAGGAAAGAAATGATTGAAAGCTCTGGCCCGATACTCAAACAAGTTTCCAAATTGGCAAGGTTATCATATACATCCTGTAATTTTCCCTTCTAATTTGAAATCTAGCGGCAAAAACAACCACCTCTTACCAAATTTAATACTGCAAAATTTGTCCTTGTCCAAGAAGTAAAAAAAAAGGAAAAGTACACACATACACTTGTACCTCTATTCCAATTAGATTCCAATAAGAAGGGCTTGAATAGATAGCTTGTCATCCTGTCAATGAAAATAGATACTAGTTAATTAAACAACCACAGCCAAAAACATTGCACATACCTCTTAATTCAGCATCCATCTTGGATCAGCTACACCAGCATTAAAACTCAAGCAAGACAATCATAATACATCTTCTACCCTAAATTATATTAGCCCCTCTCCCAATTAATCCATCTTTGATTACATTTGAAATAAAAATATTGAATAGAATAGTTATCCCTTTGTATTCATTCTGGAAACTAATTTGCACTGCACATACACAAAGTGGAAATTAATAAGTTGTAATCTAGGGCGCCACATAAATGCAATATGCAGTGTCTACCCCCCCCCCTCAAACAAACAAAATAATTAATAATTAATAAACAAAATTAAAAAATACCCATAATAATCATAATAAAAATAAAATGAAAATGACACATTGTCTCAAATAATTTTACATTGAAATTTATTTTATTAAATGGTTAAAGACAAAGGATCCACATACCTGAAATTTTATAGGTCCAAATTACCTTCCATATCCTGCAATAAAAGATCTAATTGATTTCCTAACCAAAATAGCAAGATATCAAGTACTCACCCATGATCAAACATTTTAAAATGAATCAGGCGCAGGCTGCAGCGACTATCACGCCCCCTGACGCAAACACTTGGGCCCAAGCCAAGGGGCCGTTGAAGGAGTACTATAATAGTCATGGCAGGGGTACAATTGTTGCAATGAGAAACTTATTTTCACATGAATTTAAGTTAGAGCATATATATGTCAACTATCCTGGATATGTTGATATAACTCTTTTATCAATTCTACTATACCCTCTAAAAGAAACCCAACTGAAAAAATCCATGCCAGCAAAAATGCTAATTGATAACTACACTCATTGAAAAACTTGAATAATTTGGTTTTGTATTCCACCTGTTTTCTTGTTATTCTTGAACACACCCAATTTTCTACATACAAACCAATCTATTGTTATTTGCCAAATATAGATTGGTACCATTTTGTAAATGAATTTTCTTTGCTTTATAAATAAGACTATTCACACTTGAAAAGTTTAGCACTAAATGAAAATCTGTTGTCATTTTCCCTACTTTTTATAGCCTTTATTCCTCCAATTACATGTAAAGAGAAAAGATATAATGGGGCAACTGCATCCTGCAACATGAAAGCAAAGGTAAACATGAATGGTAAGAAATTTTCAACAATGTTGTGCAATAAGTTAGGGAATTCAAACAGAAATCAATAAATGCAGAAACATTATGGAGACAATCTCTTGGAGTATGCTTACCTTGTATGATTGTCTGAAACGATCGATCTCACGATTAATGAGATCCTTCTTCTCTTCCTCTAAATTCATGTCATCAAGCTTATCCTGTGAAAGGAGGATGATAAAAGAGGAATTCATTCAGACGGTTTTTGTTATTACAAAGAGGATAAGTAACAGCAAAGGAGATAGCTTTCTATCCTGCACACTACAGGAAAACACATGAAATCCACAAATGGAGAGAAAAATATAAAAATACCTCTCAAAATAAACGATGGAACATGTATTTACAGCCAGGTGGCCTTTATACATATGTGCCATTCAAACACAGGTTTCAGTGAGAAATACGGTTCAAACAAAACAAAATAATGATGTTCATCTTTTCCCAAGTTCTTTTTTCTCCAGGTGGTTGTTAAAGCAGGTTTGACTGTAAGGAATAAATTCATGTAATAATACAGGAAACACATATTACATTGGTTGAACCAATAGGCTCTCACAAATCACTTTGATTTGAGACATTATCTTCTGTTAATTTGCAGGAAATCAAAAAGTAAGGAGTGCATATTTGGTCAAATAAATGGATTTGGTAAAAAAAAATCTTTGGACAGTCACAGTTGAGAAATTATAAAGGATAAATTAAAGGATTAAGGAATAATTAAAGGATTAAAGAATAGATTTGCCGATCAAGAGAGCTACATACCTTGGCCTTTTGCTTTTCATCTTTCTGTGAATTCTTCTGCTTCTGTCCATGGAAAGCTTTCTCTTCTGTACACGAATATAACATCCAAATGCAATTATTAGATACAACTCTAAACAGGAACATACATAGCAGTATTACATAATAAGCAACCCAATAATACAGCCTGGCAGCTCTTGCATAGAGCTCCAAATGCTTTATCTCTTCCAAAGTTATCAAATGTTGTGACTATGAAAAAGTAAATAACTTCTATGATGACAATAATTTTTAAAAGATTTATTTGGAGATCATTTAAGGGTAGTTCACAAGCCATTATTGCAAGCTATTATGACCAATTCCATCAGTATGTCAATACTTTTAGTGAGAAATAGGGAGCCTGAAATCAGTCTACTCCTTGTTGTCTTACTTAGAAATCCCAGGGTCTGTAATTTGCTTATTACTGTGCATCCCGGTCACACTATGACACTGTTGTATTTAGAAATCCAAGGTGCTGTATTGAGTTACATTCATATAGCCTCACCTGATGTTCTCTGTAGCTGCATAGAGTAATCTTGGACTAGTCTACGAACTTGATTCCTGACATCAGAGTCCTCCCTCACTGTGGAGTCATCAAGTTCTGATGTCTGGATAGAAAGAAAGAAAGAACATTCAACACACAGTTTATATTAACGTATTGCCCATGGGATCCAGGTAGCTCCTGTATTAAAGCCAAAGGGAATGAGAGATTTCAGTAAACTGGTAAAGGATACATTCTTAAAATAAGAGCAATACAGCCTGAAAAAGCCTCTTACTGACCAATTTATTTTAGGACTCTTAACTTTTTAATATACATGTAAATTCTTATGCTTGAACCCAAAAAAGATGAAGCTTTCAACTATAACAAGGATTCTTTTATACTCTAATAAATACTAGGGTCTCATACCTGATCTCCATCCCTCGTCTGTAAATACTCATCAAGAAGCGTTCTCGTTTTGCCATCAACTTTAACCTGTGAAATAGAGAAATGAAATAACGTTTTTTATGTAGAATAAAATCACAAGCCCATGTGGTATCAAAATTCCTGTAACGAAATGGGAATTTCAAATTGCACCTTTCTACTTTATATTACCAAGAATTTCTGACATTTGATCATTATATTTTAAAGATTTGCATAGAAAATGCATTTTCTTTTAAAATCATTTACACTTTGATGATGAACAGAACATAAAAAGACCTTTTCTCAATCTTTCCTGCTATTTCTTAATTTCATTTGTGACTGATATTGACTTAGTACATGTATTTTCAAAGATTGACATTTTAAAGACACATTTTAGACAGCATATTTCCTTACCACAAGTTTTCTGTCTCCAATTTCCAGCTCATGAAGTAGACGGATAGCTCTGAGACTTGCATCAGGGTCTCCATACTCACAGAAGCCAAACGCTTGCAGCTTTCCTGATGCTCCCTGTACTCTCTTCCAGCTCAGCACAGGACCACATCTCTGTACATTGGCAAAAGATACGGAACAAATGTTTAACCAGCTTGGCTTGAATGTGATTAATTGACGTTCTTGTTTTTTCTCATGTAGCACTTATTTGACAAACAATAATCCCAATACTGTTCCAGATACTGATTTGTATCATTTATACACAAAAGTTTAATTCCAACAAGGAATACTGTTTTGGTGAAAATATCTGTGGATGCAACCCTTTTACATGTGCAACTGATAACATGTAAATGCTGTGGTATAGTTGCACTGTGTTGAATATGCTAATCCTATTTATTTTTTTCAAATATTAATACAAAGATCAGAAAGAGGATTCTCCTCCCTCTTTCATCCTTTCCCCAAATCCATTAGAAGAAAATGATATAAACATACAATATTGATTGTAATGTGAGCATGTCATTTGATTTAATAAAGCTATCTAAACCCTGTAACAAACTCCAATACATCATATACGCAATACTCACCCCAAGAAGGCCTCTAACAAGAGTATCCGGTGCACGATCTGAAATGTTCCCGACAAAGACAGTAGTCTTGGGTTTATTGGAATCTTCAATTTTATCATCCTTCTGAAAAAAAGAAAGCAAATTTTTACCTCATAAAATAAACTAGATGGAACTTCGACTGCGCGCAGTCGAAAATGATGCCTCCGTCATAGAGCAATTTTACAAACCAAAACAGAAGAAATTTTTCAAATTCAAGTTCAATTGTAATCCATTAACAGGTTTTCAGAATATTGTGATTACAAGCTATTTTTGCATACATAATGAGCCCATGACCTTTGACCTTATGAACCAAGAATCTACTCAGTTCATTGGCTCTGCAAGAAACATACATGACCTAAGTTGGCAGGAATCCATCAATCGGTTCTTGAGATAACGCGATCACGAGCTGTTTTTGCATACATAATGTGCCCTGTGATCTTTGAACTTTGACCTTGTGACCCCTACATCTAATCAGTTCATCGGCTCTGCAAGTAACATACATGACCTAAGTTTGGCAGCAATCCATCAATCGGTTCTTCAGATAACGCGATCACAAGCTCGTTTTGCATACATAATGAGCCCTGTGGCCTTTGACCTTTGACCTCGTGACCTCAAAATCTAATCAGTTTTTTGGCTTTGCAAGTAACATACATGACCTAAGTTTGGCAGCAATCCATCAATCGGTTCTTCAGATAATGCGATCACGAGCTCGTTTTGCATACATAATGAGCCCTGTGACCTTTGACCTTTGACCTCGTGACCCCAAAATCTAATCAGTTCATCGGCTCTACAAGATACATACATGACCAAAGTTTGGCAGGAATCCATCAACCAGTTCTTCAGATAACGCGATCACGAGCTCGTTTTGCATACATAATGAGCCCTGTGACCTTTGACCTTTGACCTCGTAACCCCAAAATCTAATCAATTCATCGGCTCTACAAGATACATACATGACCAAAGTTTGGCAGGAATCCATCAACCAGTTCTTCAGATAACGCGATCACGAGAACGGGACGTACGTACGTACAGACGTACGTACGTACGTACGTACGTACGTACGTACGGACGTACGGACGGACGGACAACCCGAAAACATAATGCCTCCGGCTACTTCGTAACGGAGGCATAAAAATTGTACATTCTTTTTCAACATATTCATTACATTTCAGAGCAGATTAACTGATGCCAAAGTCTTTCATGCACACAATACGTAGTTTCTGCATAAGGTTTTTGATATTATCATAAATTCTTCAATTTTGCTAGTTTCCATTTGTACAACATAGAAGAGAGTATTCCATCTCATAATATATTATCTAACACTGCATCAACTCAATTCCCAGGCCCTATCTTAAAATCATTTGTAATTGATTCAAACTGATCTTAAATTAAAATCAATTGCAAACTCTGTCTCTCAGAGAGTTTGCAAATTTGTGATTGATTTGGAGGACTTGCTATAAATCCAGATCAATCAACAATTCTTTAATATGACTTATTGTACGAGGCTTTTGGAAGTTTAACACTTACAGGTACCAGAGGTTTGACAATTGACGATGATCTGTTTGAAGACTGGTTGTTGTTTGGTAAAGCTGTCTGTAGAGATGAACAAGTAAAAAATAAAATAATAATAAAATGAAAGTCCAAATGCAAGCTGTAAGAATAACTTCAAACCGAAGCTATGAGAATCCATCAAATTGTTTAGTACTCTGAAAAGGATGTCAATTGAGAAGCGTTTTGAATTTCAACATGATACTATGATTTAGAAGTGTACTCATAATTTAGGACCATCCTATTTGCAAGAAGGTTTAGTCAACGTAAGTGACTTTTATCAGTATCATACAAGACAGGCAGATTAAGGTTTAATTTCTGTGCCAAAGTATAAAACAGAATGTTTTAAACATGTGTCTATAGAAACAACTATGCCTCAAATAGCAGTCAATATATCTACGTTATCATATGATCTGAGGCAGGTTCTATGTACCTTTTGAATTCTCTCATCAAAGAAAAGAAAATATTGTCTGAAACTGTAACTATATGGAAATAATGCAAAAAATTAATGCTTCTTTAAAAACAAATAAAAGTATTCATGATCTTACCCCTGGTGGTGTTGGTAAAAGTCCAGGCATGCGAACATTTTGCCTCACTGCAAAATAAAGAGAAACAATGTTAGCAAAGAAATCAAGGTCATTGTCTGCTACAACAGAATATAGTTAAATTAGTTTACAAAGATACAGTACTCATGTTGCTGCTACACTATGGTGCTGTGCCTGATTAAGTCATTCAATAGAAATAAAAGTTATTGCTTCCTGTTGCAAATGATATCATTGGCTTTCTAATGGTCTATAACGCTGATTTCTAGACAGTACTCGTTTTCAAAGTATCTAGATAACATCGACAAGTGGTTTAGACACTAGACCAGAGATGTGAGGGCTGTGAATATGAGCCCTGACAAGCACTTTTATGTATAATGCTTCAAGGCATACCTATTATGCTTAACCCATCCAATAAATTAAATTTGTGACTGGATACAGTGTTTTTTTTTCAATTATAACTACCACAAAATAATAAATCATCAAAATTATAATCTGTCTGATGTTAAGCTATCACTGTGTACACTTTAATGAACAAGTCATTATAATAAAAATGTGGAAAGACACAGCTAAAAAATATATCTTTTACCTTGTGACATGTTTCCAAACTGTGAATATTGTTGTTGCTGCAGCCCTGGTGGGTATGCTCCAGACAGAAACGGTGGCCGTCCACCTTGGAATGCCATTGTGATGTCAGTGTAAACAGCCCTGTTTGGTGGAATGTATCATACAGCTGGAGAATAGGCTTACACAAGGTTCAGTACCTACAGCCAGTATTAAAGGAAGAATGATAGCACAAACAAAATACTGTTAATTATACACATAACCTACAGGATAAAATTAAAAGCTCCGACTAGGGGTGCATAGGGTCGCAGTGTCGTTTGACACCATGTCCTATGTGCGCTCATGGCTGGTGCTTTGCTATAAATATTTTATGCTCACATATATGTAGGTCTTTATAATTTTTTTTTTTGTATATATTTGTTTTCCCATTATTTTGTTTTTGTTGATTTCTCTAATTTCTCGATATAGAGTAAAGGAGCCGGTAATCGGCCAGCTCCAGTTTTCGGCCGATTGGTTGGATGCAAGGTAAAATCACTCTAAAATACATCGCATACCGTATTTGCCGGCGTAAAGGCCGCACCCCCGCATAGGCCGCACCCCCGATTTTGACATTTAAAAAACAAAAAAAAAACAAACAAACAAAACAAAAAAAAAAAAAAACAAAACAAAACAAAAAAAAAAAAAAAAAAAAAAAAAAAAAAAAAAAAAAAAAAAAAAAAAAAAAAAAATCGTTTTTTTTTTGTTTTGTTTTGTTGTTGTTTTGCTGCCGAAAACCCACGCGTGGAAGGACCTTCATTTAACATCGAGGTGCAGTCACAAATAATAGTAACAATGTCATTTTTAGAAGAATGTGTAAGATCATTAATGTGAATTAAAAACAATAAAGTACCTATTAGGGCTGTGCACAACAGTGTAATGAGGTACCCGAGTACACTCCCAGGCTCACAGGCGAATACCCGAATATTCGGACGCCATGTTTTTTTATAATTTTTTTGAATTTTTTTGAATTTTTTGGATTTTTTTTTGATTTTTTTGATTTTTTTTTAATTTTTGGATTTTTGGATTTTTTTCCCTTTTTTTCCTTTTTTGCCATTACCATACCACTCGGCAGTTTCTCAGGACCCTCGCTGAAAACGCATGCAACTTTACTTTGAGTTGCAGTTGCATACATGCCAACATTTGAAAATCAGAAATCTGTACACTATGTGCGCGAAGCGCACATCACGAGCGCGAAGTCCTTTTAGCCGGGGTCCAGGGCCCGCTTTAGGGCCCTGGAAGCTCTGGGTTTCCAGATGCTCTCTGGTGCAATCTGAGCCTATTTTAGGGACCATTTCCCCTAAAATTCAACCCAAGTTTAGGGGTAATTTTTGTGTCATACCAAACAAAAAAGTGATTGAAATGAATTCCACATTTTAATTTATCCTTGGCAGAGGCAGAGCAGATAGATCTAATGTAATAGACATAGATTTAATAAGCCACTCATGCAGAGTGATGCATTTAAGTCTAGTTACTTTTTAAATAATTATACATGACATAGATCTATGCATAAAATGAGACTGGCAATAATGGTATTCAACTTTCCAGACAACAGTCAACAATCCAAAATTATTGTAACTCATTGAGCTAGGCCTACATGTAAATGAGGTTGTCAAAATCAATGTCAGCAGAACAAGACATCTTGCCGACAATAAATGCAGTATGCATATTCCTCCCCTTTTGTGCTTGCTCTAATAAAGGGAAATCGTTCCTTGTATTCCTGTTTGTACTTCTGAATTCGTCTTGCTGCTGTTCCGCTCATTTTGACAGATTTTCTTCCGAGACAAATCACAAATCACAAAGTATACGGTACCTCGAAACACATACTTTGCATGGGGACCCTATGCATATACGGTGCGCTAGCCGCGATAGCGAATGCATGCATGCTGATATGCGCATGCAAACGTAAAGAAATTATACTTACGAGATTTGCCAGCGCAAGTATTTACGTACGGAAATGTTACGTACGGAAACACATATCAGAGTGCACGTGGCGCGCAGCAACACGCTGCCACTGTCACTGTACGTACATATCAGTGCACGCTGCACGCTGCACGCACCTTGCGCAATGCAATCCGTTCAGCACTCGATCGGATCAATGCTATGTATGGAAAGCCAAATTCCCCAAAATCGGAACGTTCCGTTTTTTAGGGCTATAAAAACTTAAAAAACGGAACAGTTCCGTTAAAATCGGAACGGTTGGCATGTATGCAGTTGAAGGCGCCGATTTAATAAGAATAATAACAGTAAACAATGCTGTTTTAAAAACTAATAATCCATTTTCCTCCAAGTCCAAACAGAAATCTGGACATTTGGTCCCAGTTTCTGAAAGGTGAGTTTGACAGTGCTTGAGTTGGGAAACATTTTTACCGACGGTACCATGCCAGCGGACGCCGCTCTCCCTGGCACGAGTAAGCGTGGGCCTGGACATTTTTTTTTTTTTTTGCGGCCGAATATTCGGGTACAAGAAATCGTACCCGAGTAGTTGTCAACCGTGCGGGTACTCGAGCATTCGACTACCCCGTCGCAGCCTTAGTACCTATGGTACCAGTGGTGTACCTTGTGGTACACCATTTGTTATAGAAAAAGATTTGAGGAACTATTATTATAAACTACATTGAGATCTATTAGAAAGATTACTTTCAAACCAAGATGACAGTCAAATTTTAGTGTTGTTGTAGTTTCCGAGTGGTGAGTCAACACACTGATTACTGAGCTGGGAGACATTGCCAGGCATAGCGCCATAAATCGAAACTAAAAAAAAAAAAAAAAAAAAAAAAAAAAAAAAACTTTTTTTTACTCTTTCGCCGCATAGGCCGCACCCCGACTTTTTGATATTTTCTCTTCCAAAAATACTGCGGCCTATACGCCGGCAAATACGGTAATAGCATAACACATATCCCACACATACCATACCATGCCAGTGTCACTGAAGAACCACATTTGCAATGAAAAATATATCCTAAAATATCACATTTTAGCGATGTAATCGGCGGTCCCGCTACCCGAATCTGAAAAATCGAGTATTTTACGCGTGTCTGCAAGAAATATGGGTACCATAAAATGAGCTTTATTTCAAGTATTTTTCAGATTTAGAGCCCGATTTTGTGCTAGTCGCAAGCTCAAAAGTATCTCATCGCATGTATTAAATCAATGCAGCCGCACACCGCAACGCACACACGATATCTCTGTCTAATTCAGATTCCAACTTCCGATCACCGCTGTGCCTGTCTTCGGCCAGACGAGCACTCGGGAGCTCCGGCGTGGGATACCTGCTCCACCCGCTTGTGCTGTACATCAGCGCGGAAACGCACGGCGCGCGCGAGCGCTTCCTATTGACTTTGTACATGCGGCCGTAAACTGAAACGCTCGGCCGATAACTGGCTCCAAAACAGTGAAAATTGAAATGAATATTGTCATGGCAATTCGTGATTTTTTTCTGGGATTCTTTTTTTGTTTAAATAATAAAAATATTTGCTTCATGATTTGAACAAAAAATGATAATAAATAGGAAGTAAAGGGTCCTAAAAAAAGGATGTTGTCTTAAGTGGCCGAAAACGGGCTCCTTTACTCTATATGTCATGGTTGGTTCTCCAACCAGAAGTTTGTATTCAAACTTCTTTAGGGGCTTCTAGGGGATATCCTCATAAAAAAGGACAAATTGTGTCCTAGACTCTACTCCTAAAAAATAAGGATCGGCGACATTTTTTTTCATCGGCGCTCTGCAGGCTTCTAAAAACGATGCTAAAAACTGATTCTGCGTAGGAAAATAACCCCACTTCACCGTCTTCTTACACTTTTATGGGTTGTCTGTCTTCCCAAGGATTTATCGCTCATAACGTGATTACGTGAAAGTCTCTGTACAAAGTCAATGTCATTTTTGCGGATGCATCTGTCCGCGAGCGTTTACAGAGACGATCATTCTCGGAGTCGGACCAGCACCTCTAACGTCTTACTCTTAGCTCTATTCCTGTTGTTGACTCAACTTCATGTTTAACCTCATCATGATTTCTATTTTCTTTCATTCATAAAACATCAAATTTGTATACATCTAATTCACTTATGACACACATTTTCACTCAAACTTTCGGCCAAAGACTGGTTGCGGCAAAATATTTGTTGGTTTAGCCTTAGGCCTAGCGCCGCGCCTATGCCATGGCTATGCAATTCAATGCGATTGAAACGGAAAACCAATGGCCATGCACATGATCACCGATTATGATGCAGCGATAGATAGATATTCACAGAATCTCAATTAGGAAATAAGCATGTAATACTCACCAAACTGCAATGAAAAGTCCTCGGGCTACGACTAAAGTATTAGTCAAAGACTTGGTATTTTCTCTAGAATCTTTGTGGTTCTTATACATTTCAAGAGCTCATTTTCTTCTCCTTTCTTGCCATTTCATTTCAAATTAATTGGAAGACATGCAATCGAATTCGCCATTAATTTTTTGTCTTAAACTACAGATGGCGCTATTTAACACAGAATCAAATTGCGCTTACCGACGTCCACAACAAATGCCGTAGATACAGGATTTAGAATTTTAAATCTATATTTAAAGTATATTCATTCATTCTAGTGAGATGACTTGACCTGCTGCAAGGGACAAAAGTTAAGAAGCGATATTCATGTAAGTACCTTAGGTCTTAATTTATTCTGGTATTTTTTTTCAGGCTGTTCATGTACAGCCATGTCTTTCTGCAGGAATTTGGTCGAGCCGCTAGCCTGTATCTACCCCGAGCGGCTGGGGTAGCAGCTGGTGGCCCGCCGTGAGAGAAGACCAACCCGCGCAGCACAGCGCGCATAGCTAGTGCACATTTTTTTTTTGCTTCTATTTAGTCTAATGACTGTTAAGAGCTATTTTATATCAGAGAAGTAGAACTATATAAAAATAAATAAGGAAATGTGGAATAGGGGTTTGGTACAGGGAGCTCCCTGGCCTGGATACGTAGAACTGTCTTTACTACTACTAGCTTGCATTTACTTAGCACATGCATGGATGGATGATGGAGTTACCTCAGACTCAGAATCTGGGCAACGCGTTAGGTTCAGGTTTTCAGGCAAATTATGCAATTATCATGTATGATGTAGCTTGAGCTTGCTCCATGCAACTTCAGGGATGTAATTTATTTGAAATAGGGATCCTTTAGTTTAACTTAGATAGACCCACACATAGGAGCATCACTATCCTGGATGTGTAGTAAAAGCTATCATACTGTAACGGACACGATTCGCCACCTTGGCTTGACACGGAATATTTGTCAGGATGCCCGTGTCTGGCCTGGCGCTCCCCGTCGTTCGTTTGGACAAAATATATGCCCGCAGCTTGATGGCTGGAGTTCTTTCTGCTCACACGTATCTTAACAATCTTTCGTCCATCGACTGCAATCGGTCACCTCAATCGTTGTGCACAGCAACAGTCAATTGAACATCCTTCGAGCATTCAATCAATCAATCACCAAATCAGTCACTGATTCTCGATCTCATTGTCTAACTATGGTTTCACTGCTCCAAGAAATCAAGCCAATCATAAGTTGTACGTTGAAATTCTTTAATGCGATCCAATCAACATGCATACAGGGTAAACTCAGCACAAGTACAAGTGTAGACTAGATGTAAGACTCGATTACAGGTAGGGCCAGGCCAACTATCAGGCTATCTATCAATGATCAGGCCAGCCTCGGTGAGGCTGGCCTGTATCGGATACAGTGCAGTGGAAAGCCCTGGATGCACAACCCTGGCCGTTCTATCAATTTCCCTATAGATAACCGTATAAAAGAACAATTATGTCCTCGTTAGTAAAACAACACTTCAACACAACATTTCTGCTAATCCCATAAAATCTTCACATATAATCTTCAGTATAACCCCTTATTCCTGATTAAATAACTACTATACAAATAATATCCCCAAAAGAAACATGATAATTGCACCAACATAATTGTTATATGTAATTTATGCTCATTTTCCTTCAGTTTGGTAATTGCTAAATCAACGATGCGCCATATTGCTATAGCGCATGCGTGTACAACAAAAATGCTTAACCTTCGTCCAATACTAAAACCCTGATTTGTTACAATACCTTGGATCATACCTTGGAAGTAGGCATAAAGTTATACAAAACTTATTTGCCCCTCGGTGTCTGCTAGTGGGTTACTCTTGAATTTGGCATTGTGCAGTTACGGATGAACATGGACAGTTAAATAGTTCATCAGGATTAAACTTGTCCTTCTTCAGTGACCAGTACTTGTCAAGATTTGATTTGAAAGAATTGAGTGATGGACTTTCTGCTACATATGATGGGAGACCATTCCATTCGTTTACTACTCTCTGTGAAAAAGAGCTCTGCCTCAATTTAGATTTTACATGTTTCTTTTGTAGTTTAAACTGGTGACCTCTTGTTACTGTGACAGTGGTACGATGAAAGAAATTAGTTGACTGGAGGTCGTCGATTCCATGCATTATCTTATAGACCTGTAGCATGTCACTTCTATGACGTCTGTATGATAATGAAGGCAATTTTAGTTGCTCTAGCCTTAACTTGTACTGAAGACTTCTGAGAGGTTGAAGGAGTTTAGTTGCACGACGTTGAACTTTTTCCACTTTGAGAATATGTTTCTTCTTATAAGGGTGCCACACGGGAGAGCAGTATTCTAGTGCTGGTCTCACAATTGACTTATATAACTGTGTGAGTCCCTTGTTGTCCATAGTTGAAAAAGTGCGCTTGATGATACCCAGTTTCCGGTTTGCAGCATTGCAAGCAGTGTCAATGTGATTAGAAAAGGACATTTTATCATCGAATATTACTCCCAGATCCTTTTCATGATGAACTGCAGGTAATGCTTTTGATTCTCAACATTTCAAACACCACTGTACAAAACTCAACTAATTTCACTAAAAATCGGTACTTTAGTGACAATTGATGACACCTAAATAGCAGTAAAATACATATTTTTCAACTTACTGAGGTTAAAAAGAATAATTTAAAAATTAAAATTGTAAGTCTAGTGTCAAACTTTGCTTACAGCTGCATCGACATGATTGTGTACAGTCTATGCAGTTTTGTGTGGTGTGTATATTTGTGTATAGACTTCTAGGTCCCAGCCTCACAGCATAGATGCAGTGCTAGAGGTAAATACGCTGTAGCATTGACTCTCTATGCTTTGCTGGAGTGCATAGACCCTATCTCTACTCTAGTTGTCTCTAGATCCATTAAGAGATTTCATGAAGTGTTACTGTAAGTCAAAGGAATTATTTTTTTTTTTTATTATTGTTATCGATCATTATCATCATCAATATCAAGTTAAATTTTATATCTCAAATTTGCTGATTACGTACAGTTGTATGCTTGCTAAATTGTTTATCTTTTCAAATGTTCTTGATTCACACCCAATTCTTTAGGAAGTTTGGTATCATTAGGTTCTACTTTTTAAAAGATATAAATCTAGATCTAAGTAATATGTTGTTTTTTTCACACCAGCCCTACTATTTAACATTTTTTGTTTTTACTATTTATAGGAGTCAAAATGGCGCAATTCATCACACCAATTTCAGAGACGAGAGAAAAGCTTTCAAGATTCAAAGGGGACTATCGTTTTGGAAATTTTGAGGTCATCCCAAGCCTTCCCACTTCAGGTCCTGCCCACAAGTCTGAGAAGCATGTCAGAACTTATTTCAATAACAAACAAATCTTTAGAACCATTAGTGAGTGGTTTGAGGTTTGGATGCCATGGCAGAGGCGCATCGTTCTCTGTGGTACTACAGATAGGTGCTCTACGTCTCAGCTTGAGTATCTTGCAACAGCCTTGGAACCAGTGTTTCACAGAGACTTTCAGAACTCACTCAGAGGGAGCTATCCATCACTGACCTCCAGGAAAGTGATCCACACTAATGAGCAGTCAGAGAGAACAGTGAAATTGTCTGATTCTGATATGGGTAGTGTCTACACCAAGCAAGAAGATCAATCCCTATCAAGCGAAGGATTGCATTCTCTAAACTCCTTTGCTTTAAAATTTGTCAATAACATCATTTCAGAAGCAGTTCAGATGGCTGCAGGGAGAAATGTAGAATTTGATCTGGGTGAGGAAAGTTATGATGAAAGTCAGAAATCGAAAGGCAAGAAAGGACCTAAGAGAAAGCCTTCACCTATCAAGGAAGTTCAAGAGAGCTCCTCTTTTGAACTTGAAAGCAAAGTATCTCACACATTGAGCCCAACGAGAAGTCAGTCACAACAAAGTACATATTCATCATCTTCCAGAGACTCTATGCTAAAAGTACCTATGAGTGACAAGACCAGTTTCTCTGGCACAAAACACAGCACCACTTCCAGTCAAAAAGATGGCCTTCTGCTCATAGAGCGGAAAAGTGTCGACACCTCATCTTTCCTCAACCAATTCAACTCTTCCACTCGCCCTCTAGAGTCTTCCTTTTCTGCCAAGCCATCAGAAAGGCGCAAGGCAAAGAATCGATCACAGGCTTACAATCATTATTTCTGTGGACAGGAGGACACTGTCTTGGCCGATGAGCATCACTTGGATGACCTACCACCTCTGGAAGCCAAGAAGGTGTCCACGTTCAACTGGTGTATGAGTCACAGGGTCACACCCTCTGCAGGGTCGACCGCAGTCGGATCGGCTGAGAGCCGTAGGAGTAAACCACACAAACACACCAAGAGCTATCCCCTCCCAGGAAGTGCAGCAACCACCGCAGACTACTTTGATCGATCAAAGATACAGAAACTAGGCAAGATATTGTTTTAATTAATTTATTGCATCCATTTTCCTGTGATTTATGCTATACAGGAACTCATTAGGGATAACAATGTTTTACTGGTAAAACTAAATGAAGAAAGTGAATGAATTGATATATATTTATCTGAATTAAAATATCTTAGATCAGGATAAATAATTCCAATAAACGTAAATGCTTACTTTGTATGTGCTTTATCCAATGTGCATGTTCAACTTCTTTATTCTAAAGAAGTGGTACATTTATATGATTTTTTTCTGGTTTGTTCATACATGTACATACAGCAATATGAAAACATTTTTGCAATTTATGAAATATTTCTAGGATTTTCATGATGGCTTCCATCCAGTAATATCCCCTTTGAGTCATATGCTTTAAATTCTCAGTAAGTTAATCTTGTAGTTAGTAAGCTACATAAGCTCAACAAGTTTAACTAAATGTTATTCACTAGCTAATGATGTTTTCCAATTTTCATATCAATACAGGTGCAATGAAAGGAGTTTTGCGTACAGGTCAAATCAACAAACCACCCCAAGTTCAAGATCTCTACATCCCCGTCCAGAAGACTTTCAAGCCAAGCAAATGGTGGACACCGCGACCTGTAGTGGTCCCTGCTAAGAAGCAACAACTGAGGGCAGCATTCAAGGATCAGTTGGAACAGATATGGAGTGTAAGATAATTTAGTTTTCTCTAATCGCAAATATGCAAATTGCAAATTCAGAGCTACTGTCTCTCTTAAGCAGGGTATAAAAGTCGTTGCTGCTCTGAAGAGTAGTTTAATCATAACTTATTCAGAATTTTTAAAGTGTAAATTCATACGTTGATACGTTTGTGTAATTCAGACTCATTGTTACATTTCTGAATATCGAAAAAGTCTAATAACCTACATTTTTTTCTTATTTGGCAGTGGATGAAGGAATGGGAAGATCATGAGAAAGGAGACCTTTTGGTTGAACTCATCAAGATGTGTGACCAGGAACTTATCAAATTCTTTGCTTCATGTCTCACCAAACGGTAGGGATTTAAAGAATGAGCTTTAACATAATTTATATACAGCATTGGATAACATGATTCGCATGAAATCAATTTGCATTTTGCATTAGAACATGCAAGATTGATAAGAAATCTTTTTTTAATAATTGGTTTATAACCCATCAAGTTTGCTCGCATATATATGCTATATATCTTTACTTTCTTGTAGTTTATTCAATAAAAGTTTAACCCATTGCCTGTGTGAACCAGAAGGCTCTTATATTAAAGCCTAAGGGAATACAATAATTTAGTAGTCTATGGGTTAAATACAATAACACAAGAATGTTGATACTCATCAATATGCAAGGTACTTAATATGAATTTTAACTTCATTGAATTAAGTAATTGAAGATAGGAGCACAACCTAAAATATTCTATTGATATTGCTCTAATGTCTTTATTATTTCTTTATACTAAATACTAATAATATTGTACCCAAATTGATATATACATTTTTGTTTAACAATTTTGATATCATATACCATGCTTATCAATTTAATAGTAACAAAGTGTAAAACAGTAATTCTAATATTTGTTATTGCATTATGAATTATTCATTAACAACTGCATGCATGTACATTTATTTCCTTTTTAAAATTGAAACCGATGTTCAGGTTGCATCAGTATGTGAATTGGTATGTGACATATTTATTTGCATGTGTGTTTGCACAAGATTCATTGTCTTTATCCACACTGATTTTGCATTAAGGTTATTGGTAACATGACTAATATTGATTCAGTTTTGAGCTAACAATATTTGTTATTTAGAAGAAAAAGGAATAAGTGTAGCAAGGATGCACAGGCGGATCAAGAAGGGCATGATTGCTGAACCTGGAGTGAGAGAGGGCGGGAGGGGAAAGAGGGAGAAATATACATATATATACATGTATATATATAAAGAGAGAGAGAGAGAGAGAGCAGGAGGAAGAAAGGGGGTAGCTTTAGGGTATTACCATTGCTATATTTCAGCTAAATCCCAGCACCTTTCCCTTTTGGGCTAAAAAAAAATCTGAAAAACTCAGAGAATGGGTAAATCAAAATCATTTTCCAGGTGTAAAAGGTTTGCTTTGCTCTTTAAAATTCTCATTACTTCACAATTTTGGTTTGCATGGCGAATTATCCACTGGTGACTAACGCATTCATTATTTGTTTTTATTTCATACATTTTTGCTGTGCAGTCTTACATTCAATTTGTGCTTTTACATGGAGATTGTTGGTACAGTAGCTGTGTGAAAAGCTATACCTTTAGGCAGCTGCTTGTGTCATTGTATGAATGATAAAGAGCAATGATTACATTATGCTTTTCAGAACATTGAAGGTACCTACACATTGATAGCAATATTAATCCAGTTAGAGAACTGAGAGAAATCCTTCAGCTGATCTTTGTATTTTTGTATTAAGCCTACAGATAATTTTTGGCTATGGCTCCCAAGACAGACAATCAATTATACCAACCTCATGAGATCTCATGGACTGTCAGTAAACAGGGATGTATCAAATATTGTTCTGATTATCCAGATCAGCTGGTAGAAATTAATATCAGGTTGACCTCATTTTCCACTCCCTGTTTTACTTTCTCTTTACTTATACATGTGTATTTTTGATGAAAAAAAAAAGATAATTGAGATATATCTGGTTAAGGGTTAAGGGTTAAGTTTGTTTCTCAGTACTTCTTAGATTGATAAACCCCAAAATTTTAGTTGTGAAATATGATAGTTGCTTGATATTTACTAAGAGTTGGAAATCCTGCCACTGGATTATCAAATTGTAGAGTCTCATGATACTTTCATGATTGTATTTATTACCTTTTGTTGTATTTATCAGTACAAACATTTGAATGTGCTATTGAAAGGAATGGGAAATACTGCTATAGGTGTAGATTTTCAAAAAAATTACAAATTTGTTATTTTTCAACTTTGAAATCAGTGTTTCTTTTTCCATATTGCCAGGTTGGAAGATCGTATGGATATCAACAGCCTTCCAGACAAAGTGCTTCTCCGTGTCTTCTACATGCTGTCTCCTACAGACCTGCTGCAGGTAGAGTTGGTTTGTAAGAGATGGCGATTCCTTGTCTCACATGAAGAGCTGTGGCGCTACAATTGCAGACTCTTAGGTGAGCAATTAAAAGTGATAATTAATCCCTTGCCCTTTCCTGCACTCTAACCTTCTTTCAAAGCTCTTTGCTCTTTACTTTGTTTAATTTTTACATTATTATTACTATTTTTTTAAATATTTATTTGGCACTTTCAAAAGAAACAAAAACAAGAAACAATATACAATGTACATAGGATATAGTGAATGAATACAATAATTTGGCACTTACACACCCGACCAGGTGGCCAAATCAAATGTACAAGTGATATTTACCTGAAAGGGATTATATGTGAGTTTTCAAGAGCTGAACACAAGCAGTTGTACTGCTATTTTATACCAATGTGTTAACAACCAAAAAGATAAACAAATAAAATGTTGGGGGTAAAAAGGGTGATATATTGTTAGGTACCCCAAAAGAAAACATTTGTTTTGTTTAAGAACAGGGATAGAGAATGAGCTGAATTCATCTGCTACAACATATGATTATAAACAAATTTACAAGTGATGAAACACACAAGATATTAGGGGGGAATGCAGAAATTGCAATTTATAATCTAGTATTAATAGTGTGCATATAATTCCTAATTCCAATAACATTGTTGGAATTTTATAACTCCAATGAATTCCATGCAATATGATTGACTTGTTGAAAGATTCAGATGATGAAATTACAAATATTATCAAATAATGGGGATGAGCAATATAAAAGCCCATCTGTCATTGAGTATCATCTTTAGTGTAGCAGTTACTAATGACATGAAAACTAATTAAATATAATACATTCATTCATAACGAGGATACCAAATACTTAGTTTAAATGTTTATACATGTTCTTACTTATTCTTTGTTGCTGTTATAAGTTTATGTTCATGATTTTGTTATTATTGATTTTTTTAAATAAATAACTGTTGTTCCTTATTATGTTTATCAGGGCCTCATGGAAGACCACCATTACACCTGTCTAAATATCAGAAAGAATTAAAGAAAGAAATAAATAAATTAAAAAAAACATTTGTTGTTTGCAGGTACCCGTTACAATTCAGCAGACCTTGTTCAGCTGATTGAGTTCTATATGAGTGAGGATGCTGTAGACTGGAGAGAAGCTTTCTGGCAGCTTACTGACATCATGGTGCATCATGATGAAGCAGTCCAGAAACCTGGTATGATATCTTCCTTCTGATGTTATCCTTTCACTTTTATGTTCTCAGACTTCTTCTGTCTTTACATGTTTATGTAGATCCTGAGTGATGATGTTCAAATGATGTGATTTCGAATTTAGTCAAAGAAATTCATCAGTTCTTCATCAAATTTTTGAAATATATTTCACAAAGAGAGTTGATGATGTCTGCATTTATTATCATACTCACGTTTTAAATGGTTTGCAAGAAATTCTCAATCTGAATTTGTCTTTTTTCCAATTTTTCTTCATAAATACACCAGTTTACGGTTGTATCAGTGCGCATGCGCAGACAGTTGACCTCGGGTCATTGGCCCTGAAACAGGGCCAATAACCTTTGACCAGTGGTATTTATGCGTAAATTAAGATTGCGCCCATGCAAATGATGATATGCGCGCACAACGCAGCGCGTAGGCAGTGATCATCATAATTTGCATGGGCGCAATCTTAATTTACGCATAAATACATGACCTCTAGGTCATTGGCTTTGTTTAAAATGGCGCACACAACCGTAAACTGGTGTATTGAAGTCACCCTTCAGTGACAGGGAAACCTATATTTGTATTGTAGGTTCAAGTATTTTTTAAATAATATTTTTTATTGCTATTTTTTGTAACAGATTCTAAGAGATTGTGGAAGATGGTGACAGACAGGATCTCTGAGCTGAGAAGAAGATATCTTCATGAGGAAACCGAATCAGAGTCATCAGGTAGATATGAGAATAATATATCTATCCAATTCTCATGTGCTGTCTAATCCAATATGTGTAGTAACAATCAGTTATTTCATCAGCAGTGCATGGTCATGCTTTTTAATCATATGCCTAGAAAGTGACTCCAATCGTACTTGCCTTATACTATACCCTCTTTGAACCCTAGAGCAATTTCATGTATATTCTAATAAATTATGATTAGCTTGTACAACTAATCATATGTGTGTGTCTATATAGAATACATCTCATATGATGGTCCCATCTTGAGTTGCATGCTCTCAGTGATGCTGTGCAGTTTTCTTTAACCAACATTATTCATATTCATATTCATATTCATATATTCATATCAGCTACTGCATTGTACTGCATTGTACATTGTATATGTTGATATTAATAAACGGAAATTGAATTGAATTGAATTGAATATTTATTTCATTTCCAACAGAAAGGTAAACAAAGATATTACATTTTTTTTTCATACATAATTCATTTTTTCTGGAAACTATACAAATACACTTTGCACATAATGAAATTATTACTAGAAATTCTTAATTTCTGAGGAAATGGGTGGATCCACTAAAAAGCAGTGCTTGTAGTTTGTGGATCCCCCAGAAAAAAAGATATAATTGTCCCAAATTTTGCCTACGAAGACTTGGACATTCATAATGTGTGCTCTGGTTCATGGCTTTGGATTTCAATGAGAGTAATATAACCATAATCTATCATATGATTAACCATCAGCTAGTTGGCCATGTTTTAGACATAATAGTGAGAGGGTGGAAAAATAAACTTATTGTGACATGGAAAGGAATTATCCATTATTTGACATTTATCTACTCCCCACCTTTATTCAGTTAACCAAACTTATACCTGTGACAATGTCTCGTAACCATTGTTTTTGTATGTGCTGTACAAATGTATAATAAACTTGACTGTAGACTGAGTATATGTTTACTACCCATAATCTCCTCTATATCACATTTCCCTCTTTTATCATGCACTTCCATATCCTGTTTGTTTTGCTTATTTCATGTATTATTCCTTCATTCTCCTTCTCTTTCTCTTTCTTCTTTTCCTCTTTTTCTTCCTCCTTCTCTTTCTCTTTCTATCTTTCTCTTTCGTTCTCTCTTGTCTCTTCCATTTACTCTGTGTTTTCAGCTATCACTTCAACTCTCTCTTTCTCTCTCTCTCTCTTTCTCTCTCTCTCTCTCTCTCTCTCTCTCTCTCTCTCTGTCAACTACACACTGTATATGTCCTGTTTTGTTTACCCTCTTATATCCTATACTCATCTCAGTATTTAACCTCCACCATCACCTCAAATTGCTGTTTTTGTATCTAATATCCTAGTCTCTACAGAAATATCTGAGTCTGATTCTGTTTGTTCAGAAGTAGGTGAGTCTATCTCAGTGTCTCCTCTATATTTCATGTTCTTAATGTTTCTCTCCCAGCCTAACTTCCATACAAAATGAGATTTGTTTCTCTCAATACTTGATAGAGCAGTCAGCATGTATACTAATCCCCAATGTCTATATGTATTAAAAGTGAATTTGTATTTATCAGCAATATGAATTACCCAAAAGCTGAAACCCCTATCTAACTGAAGGTAGCACTTTGTAAAGCATGGGATGTCAATTTCTTCACTTCAAAAAAGAGAAATGTCAAAATAGTAATATAGGATTTTAATCAGGTTTTCATTCTTTTAACATATCAATGCAGTAACATTTGTGTATCAGAAATTAATTCAGAATATGACAATACCAATATGCATCCCAGTTGCACGTACCCAAAGTCGTGTCTCATTAATGACAGTAGGTAAAGTTTAAATTGATATGAGTTATGATTTTTGTAATAGTTTTTGTTATCAATAAGTCTTAATTTCTTTTGAATATTGTGAATATGTATTTCTGTGCCTGTAGAATAACAAATACTTTTAATTGAATAAATTTACCTTTCTGAATCATCAAAAATTAAATCTTCCTCACTTACTCTTCCTATCACATTGTCATTATCATCATTATTCTAATTACTGAGTTATGATTTTATTTCATTATTCTTTCTTTCCATACATATATTGTCCATTTTCACTAATAGTAATAGCAGGGTAGGGTTGTAAAACAAGTATCATACAAATAGAGCATTGTCTTTGCTTTTGCAATGTTCTGTTAATTATGTGTACTTCTTCAGGCTATCAGGGGGAAATAGATCATTTCTTTTGCGCTATAATCTTTCCATATGAAAGAAGAGTTATGTTGTTGTCTAATCAGTTCTGATTGCTTGTCTTTTTGTGCCCTACAGTTGAGATAGCCATTGCTGTTGCCCGTCCAAGACCAACCAGTGCTCGCACAGAATCATCATCTGATAATGGAATGGATGAACCAGATAGGGGGTAAGGGTACTTTCCTAAATATCCATTAGCAAATCATTGCTGGTCATATGGGTGTGTATAATAATGATAGAACTAGCACTCTGCCCTGTCAGTGAGAGTGCAAAAAGTCATGTAAGAAAGTGAATTTGATCATTAAACAGAGATATGAATAAAAAAATAGGATAGTTTCTATTATATTCCACATACTAAGAATCTTGCTCTATGATTGGTCAAAAGTAAATCACGAAAGATAGTTCGCCCATCATTGGTGGGAGAAGCAAAAAGTTTGTTACACTGTGTAGATAGTACTATTATCTACACAGTGCAACACACTTTTACTGAAGATAGAAGTACTATCTACACTGTGCAACGCACTTTCACTGAAAATTATCCAAAAGCGCACTAAACGGGCGTAAATACGCGCACATTAATTAAAGAAAACACATGCGCGCACCGTACCCACAAGGTGTTGGGTTAAACTTTAACTTTTTTGGTGTGAATTTGGGCCTAAGTAGATGCACACACGTCCTTTTCTTTCTGTAGTTTAATTGTTTCAGATGTGGAATATAAAGCAAATAATCACCTTTTGGTTTCAGGCGATGGCTAACTATCACTTCCTCGTCGATCAGAATGTATACGCTATCTTTCCTCAGCTTCGCTTCGGAAAGATAGCTACATCCAAATCGCCTCGGAAGTGATAGTTTGTCCCATCACCTTCACCAACGGTAGTTATTTGCTTATTCTATGTCAAAATTACATATTGTGAGGGCTTGTGGAGGAATAAGCAAAATGATAATTTGAATAGAATGATGAGGAGATGGAGGAGTAGTATTTATAAATAATGGATTCATTCAATCTTAAACTGAATTGAACACATGACTGTTCTGAAATCAAGCGAAATAGTTTACTTTCAGGCCAACGATGAATGAATAAATACTTCACTATATTATGATGGGAGGATGTTGCTCAAATGATAAAAGATCCAAAGTACTAACATGGGATAAGGAAATTTGGTTGACTAAATCCAAGATATCTTGTGCATTTCTTGTAAAAGCTTGTTTTATGAAATCTCTGTGAAATGCTGAATATGGGGAAATATTTTTGAATTTTCTAAGGAATCCTAGCAATTGTTTACCAATTCACATTTTCTTTGTGGAGGCATTAGTAGGGGGAAGTAATTCTGAAAGAAAATATCATTTGTTTTTAATATTTAATGGTTTATATGATATCTGTACTCCAGTGATATATACTTCATGGTCATTAAAAAAAAAATGAATTCAGGATTGTAACTCAAGTCACTAGCTCTAAAACTACACCTCTTTTAAAACAATTGTAACCAGCTTCATATTAGTATTATATCTTTTACAATATATAACCTAAAGCATACATCATCATAGTAAATATCAGGGGGGTGTTTCACAAAGACTAAGATCAACCTAAAGTTAGACTTAACTATGGCAGGCCGTTCATGCCACTTGTTGCTCTCAATTATGATTTTTAGATAATATTTTTTCCTTCAATAATGAATTATCAAAAAATGTAAATTCTGTAGATTTGGGACAACGATTTGTATGTCCCTTGAGAGGCCAATGCCAGTAATTGGTGAGAGCAAACAGTAGCATGAACGGCCTGCCATAGTTAAGTACAACTTAAAGTCGATCTTAGTCTTTGTGAAACACTCCCCCCCCCCCCCCCCAGGTCCCATACAGAATGAACGCCTTTACTCAAGAGCATGTTCTCATCTCATCTACAGCTCATCTGGATCCCATACCCCTGTGGATGAGATGCTACATATGAGAAGGAGAGGTGCTTTAAGGCCGCAGAGAAAATCTATGAAGATGGAGGATATTGCCTTGGACATCAGGCCTGAGTTACATCGTGCTGAGGACCTGCTGGTAAGAATATTCTTTTAATAATAATAGCTCACATTTGTAATGTGCCTAATACTTTGTTTTTAGGCGCAGCACATACCCCGGTCATCGGATTCTGACTTACCCTCAACACAATGTATGCACATTTTCCATTCCTTGGAAAGAAAGAAAGAGCGATTGATGAATCCCACAAAGAAAATAAAGCTACAAAACATGTTCTCTTGTCTTGAAACCATGATTCCAGATGCTTATCTACAGTTTTTAATGTCAGCATGACCTCCTGTAAAACAAGATATTTTACGATTGGTCCGAACACATGAACTATTATGCCGTCAATTAACTCTATCACTAAACTTGATATTGCAAAAGATACATGAAGATGGCCATTGTTAACATTTTGTGAGAGTCTCCTAGTTTAACAGTAAATATATGATTTATTATCTCAACAAATGTATAAGTTACTGTTAGTTATTTGGTTTCTCAAATCAAATTTTCTCCTTTCCCTCCCCACTCATTAGAACCCATCGTCTGAACATGAAGAGCACATGCATTATGATGGAAAAATCAAGCAAGTCAAGAGAGTCCGCCGATTGCAGGTAAGAAAAATGTCTCTTTAATCATAGATCCTCTTCCTTTAAATGTCGACAAAGATTTGTGAAAGATTACAATGAAAGATTGCAGTGAAACAAAGTGTTTCAAAACGTTATGGAGAG
The DNA here is from genome assembly GCF_000002235.5 of Strongylocentrotus purpuratus. Lineage (NCBI taxonomy): Eukaryota > Metazoa > Echinodermata > Echinoidea > Camarodonta > Strongylocentrotidae > Strongylocentrotus > Strongylocentrotus purpuratus. The sequence continues at coordinate 36,863,135 of NW_022145611.1, read as the reverse complement.
CAAGCAAACTTAAAAAAAACTACATATATCAATGATTTTTGTTTTGTATGTCACAAACAAGACAGTTTTAATCATGATACATTCCATGCCCTCTACATCCTTATATGAGAGAGACATGTGTCAATTCTGAGATCCCAGAAATTAGTTTTAAAAAACTGTTTTTATGATCTGCCGTATGATTATACATCAACTTGAAATATAATGCTGATGATTCCCAGCTACTATAGACTGCTACATGTATATATACTGCATTAATCATGTAGAACATGATACTTCAATTTCATCATTTTATTCATGTATTTGTGAAACATTTATGCCGTGTTTCCCTGTTATTGATGGTTGACAGTTTGTGAATGTCTGAATTGAAGAGGAAAATGACAGACTAGCTTAGGGACGGTGCTAACCATCAAATTTCATCTCTCTGTCTCTCTTTGTTTCTGTCCCCCTCTTTCTTCAACACAAACTAATCATCAGTTAATCAGAAACTTTCAAATATCTTTTGCAATATATGGCAAGCTTCCTATAAGTAATGTTGATATAAGGCTGTGGAAATATGAGTCAATCTCCAATTTAATGGTTTATCGGGGGCTATATGTTAAATCAGCTTTCTGACATGGATCCGATTCATAATTTATTGTCAACTTGATGCTTGCAATAATACAAACCCCTTAGAATTAAATGTCAATGATGTTTATGTATGAAGTAGTACTTCATGTTTCTTAAATTATCCTCGGTATCACCCCAAAAAAATAATTATGTAGCATGTAAATATTTAACAATTATATGTGCTGTTGATGTTGTGTGTTGATTTATGTTACTAAGTACACATACACCTGTAGAACATTATTTCTGGCTGATCTTTTGTAGTTTTTCCCTGAGGTGCAGGGGTATGAACACACACATTGGATTGTGCTACTTTTCAGTTTATAGCAAGGTTCTTCAAAAGACAAATCATAAACACCTTCAGGAACATTAGCTCTCACATAGGGCTGCTGCAATGTGGTATTTCCTTTATGAAGTAAAAGTAATGATATTTGCTATCACTGACTCAGCTATATTTTGATATGATGAGATTTGAATGTGGCAGTCTCAAATGAACATACAAGAGAGCTGTGGTAGTATTATGAATCCATTAGTGAAACTCATGATTCTGGAAAAGAAATAATTTAGCCTTTTGTTTTTGCAATTTGAAAAGTTTGCAATTCAGGAATAATCATAATTTACCCCTCTGAACAGTGAATTGTGTGATTTTCCTGATTAGTGTAGGTACCGGTATGAGAATCCTTTTTTAAAGTCTATAGGTATGTTGGTATTTATAAGCGAGTCAAAGTCTCCCATTCATTCTGTGCATGGGTAGATTGATGGGTAGGTAGACAGTTTACTTATTTCCCATCTACTGACTCACTGCTTGCTGTACCATTCCTTACTTGTTTAGTTTCATTTACCTGTCGGTATAGTGCCACCCAATAGAGTAAAAGGCCAGCTTTCATATATATCATAAAGCAATTTCGCCATTTCCAAGTTATTTTTGGCATTGAGTGGGTTAAAGGTATCGTGAGACCCAGATAAGTTGGCTAATGCCTTCCATATGTGCAGGCAGCAAACAACCACAGGTACGTACGTGCACCAGGTGTGCATGTACACCAGGTGCTGACACAAATAGAGCTTTCTTTCCCTCCGTCCGCATGCCCGTCACTCAGAAATTCAATCGAGATGGCAAGACTTCAAGTATTTGGGTCAGTATTGTGTGGGTTGGCCCTAACAGAGACCCTAATTACAGCCAGATACAGACACATTTGTGTACCTGCTGAGGTGAATGACATATACCATAGCTTGGCTGTTTGGGAACAACATATCCTCGGAAGATGATGAAGTTTATATGTGGACCTTTTTTAGGGTTTACATCCATCACCATACTCTATGAAGAGTATTTTGTTGGATATTAGATAAGAAATCTGCAAGTGAATATGTAGGCATTTTTTAAGGACAAGTTCAGTGGTTAAGGAAATGTTACACAACATTTACTTGAATGGATTACATGATTTCATTTTTACTTTCCATGTTTGTATTACATGAGTACTATGCTGTAAATGATCTTGTCAAGATTTTTTTCTACCATGGATTCATAACATTATGACCAATCATTGCACAATTCAAGTTTGAACTTGTATTCAAGTTGGCATTATGATTGGACAAAAGAGACAACAAGAGGGCGATATCTTAGTTTTGACCTTCTTCGTACATTAATATACCTCTAGAATTGATGGTAGGCAATTCAAAATATGATACTCCAAATATACATTGTCATCTACGTGTACCAACAAGATTTCTTATTGTTTACATTGTAAAGTATGAACTCTGGTCCTTCTTAGTATAGAAAAAAGCGTTTAGTGGTGAAGTAATTTTCCAGTTGTTTTTCAGTCATTTTCTGTAATAGTTTTAGATAGCTTGGGAATTTATGGCTACAAATTGATTTTCCAATTGGCAACAGTCCAGAAAGCAAACTGGATACTTTTTTTTCATGGAAGATTAGAAATATTCATGCTGTGTTTTTTCTATGAAATCAGCCATTAACATTGTATGAAGACATTTTGAAAAGAAATTAATTATGGAGGGTAAACCAGTGCTTGAGTGGCAATCTGTCAAGTTTGTGTTGTGATCCCAAACTCAGAATAACTTCTTTATTACTGTCCTCTAAGAATTACATTGGGTTTCCCTCACATCTTAAATTGAATTCCAAAATGAGAATTGTATATCTGTGACAGGTTTGTCTGGCCGGGGAGATATATCCCAACCTATATTGTCCTCTTAACTTTTAAATGTAGCGGAAGAAAAGTGTTTGTTGATTTGGTCTTAGACCACCTACATGTAGTTCCACCAAAAGAATAAATGTTTGTCATAGTTTTGTGCAATTTTGTTGATCTTTTTTAATTGACAACAAACTTGTACACAATCTTGTACATTATGCTTTGACTGATGTGAAAAATGCTGCATTGGAAACATTCTATAGGGCACTCCTCATCCATTTCATTTAAGAAGCTATGCTATATTCATGAATTACGTTTGAATGAAATCCATATTTTGAAGATTATTGATGATATAGGCATATTTTCTAATAAAAATACACTATATACATGTACTGTACATAAGAATATTTACAAGAGGTGTATATCCGCATAGCTACACCACTCAGATGCAGGTTATTAAAGGGATGATATTTCCCAGGTGTGGGTGGAACATCCATCGGAATGCATCCAGGTGTTGCGATTGACAGTTGGCTTCCGTCTGTCAATCATTGGTACAGACAGGGGGGACCATCCCACCCCCCCTCTCTCTCTCTCGTTCTCTCTCTCTCTCTCTCTCTCTCTCTCTCTCTCTCTCTCTCTCTCTCTCTCTTGCTTTCCCTTTCGTACTCTGGTAACAGAATTACCTCTAATGGGGTCTCCATGTTGGAAGAATTATAGGTCACACCAGATACCTGACATTCCTATTCAAAATAAAGTAACTCACTATGAAAACCTCATCAAATCAGGTTTTAGTTGACCACAAAAAAGGTAATTTGTATATGTCTCCTGTTCGTAATTGATTGTAGGCATTTAAGATATGTAATACAATAAGTACATATCCAGTGAGAATGCTGCATGGTCCATCTACCCTTTTATACTACATTAAATATTATCTACAGATGTCTAAATGCAGAGCACATCATTTGAATTCATTGGATGAGAACAGGTTTAAATCATAGTACTTTAATTATAGTAGTGCCCCCAAAATGAAAACTGAACAGTATGAAAATATCTTTTAATGATGTCAAATTGGTAGTTAATAATTATTTATTTTTATTTCAAACAAACCAAGAGAACAATAATTGGTCACAAGGTAAGCCTATTCCATTGTTATTTTTATTGGGGTTTTCATCATTGAAGAGCCTGGAATAAAGTCAACCAAGAGCAAACAAGCAACGGTCAGAACAGACCAACAGGTCAAGATCCCCTGGCTCTGTTACACTGCCCTGGACAATTACAGGCTCCGTCAGAATGGCCTTCATAGCTTCCTATATATTTATATATATATATATGAGCCAACACTGACCACATTCATGAAATTATGAAAATGGCCATATTATTTACAATAATATTAACTATGAAACTTAGAAATCCAAGTCCAATGAACACTGCTTCATGAGAAAATAAACAAAAGTTAAATAAAACTCTGCTCCTGTCGTTGTAAAGTTTTTCATATAACTAGGGAGATGTGTAGCCTATAAGCAGTTGATGATTTAGAATAGAAAGAAAATCATGATTTTTTTTTTTTTAAAAGATGTTCTAATATTTATAATCTCACTATTGCGTGCTTTTAAAGACTAAAGTTAATTTGAGCAGTACTAAGAGAAGACTGGAAGTCTGATGAATGACACAATATCCCTTCTGTGTACCGGTATGTTTTATCAATGCACAAGTCTCCTACCAGGTCTTCCTTGAGGTCTTTTGTCTAGGATGCGTACACATTTGAGATACATGGGGGAATTACAGCAATATCACTATTCAGAGTATAGAGATGAAAACGTGTTTGTAATTTTTCGTCAAGCTCTCGTCAAAGTGATGCACCATGACAGGAAGTGGAAGGCCAAATAAACGAACGGTATTTTAACGATGATTTAATGATGGATAAATGACATGTACTGTCCATGGCTACCAAATGAAAGCCTGATTGTCATTGCAGTTTCATCTGCGTGTGCATCTTTGACAGTGAAAGACAGACAAGAAGGGTGAAGAAACATGGGGCTGGGTGACAAAACCCATCTTGTTGTTACGCCATCTAAGATCACAACCCCATTTCCTTATTCTAGTAACTGGTAATCTTTCCCTTCTGCACCCTGATGGCATTTCATGATGTGCTAATTTTCCTCCAATAGTACTATGACTATGCTTTGCACAAAAAGGCAAGATGGTGGGGTGGAAATTGGTAGTCGGTTGCCATGGTGATGGCCATTTGAACGAAAAAGCAGCCATGTCCCCCAAGCAGGCCTAAGCTAGAATTCATTGCACTTTTATAGGGGTTTAAGATGTAGGGAACGGAGAAGACATTCCAACAATGTTGCTTCCAATGTTGTTTGATTGGCTGTGATGGCTTGTTTGGACCCATCTGCGTGTTTACGGACTGCGTCTGTGGAAGATCTGGATGCATGTTTAGAGATCTGTCGAAAGGATACACCAGAGTGGATTCAATTGGAGTAGATTACTTCTCTTATTGAAATTGACAGGTTTAGATATTGTGCATACATGTGTCAAAAGGATGTTCCAGCGCTGCATGATACTGCTTGAATTTAGAGAGAAAAATAGATGGGGAAGAGCAAATGCAAGTGATATCTTGGAAAAGCTTTGTTTGTGAAAACACAACAAAGTTTCTTTGTGTCATGTTTAGCATGTAAGCCCGAACCTTTCTTTTGAAAAATTACAGGAGGGCAGACTGTTATAAATCATGCATAATAGCAATACGTCATGCCATTTCTTTAAAACAAATTTCTTGAGCTGCATCTTTTGAAAAATGTCATTGCACTTTAGTTTGCTTTTGTTCATTATCGGATGTTTGTAGATATTGTAATAGGACAGTATGTATTCGTTTTAGTTTGGACATTTGAATGGTTGTATCGTGATTGAATGAGTTTCAAGGAAAGGGCCTTCAGTTTGTTGTGTAATGAGAGATTTTATGATTCATCTCAAATGTCCATGCAAAAGATTAAATTGGTATACCTTAGATGTCTGCTTGGGAAATGTTCATGGACTCTGTCAGGTTTAATATATATTCTGTATACTGTAGTTACTCACTTACGTGTTTTGGATGGACAATGAGAAAGTGATGTAAAAGATATCCATGTTTAATACCTAATTGAGCTTGGTTGTTAGATTGCTTGAAATGTCCCCATATATAGGTAGAAGCAATGTTGATAAATGCAGTGATCATGCTAAAAAATATTACCTGTGAATTATTCACAGGTGTAGAGTTCATTGGATTGAAGGGAAACGGCTACAAAAAGGGAAGACTATATCTGGGCCCTGTTTCATAAAACTTAATCAATAACAAGTGCTGAACTTCTATGAAAAAATTTGCTCTCAGCCAATCGAATGCCAGGATTTCAGAAGCTTATAACAGTTGTTGTTACTTGTTATTGATAACAAGTTTTATGAAACAGGGTCCAGATTGGATGAATCAAATGTTTGAACATAAAACCATTACACTTATCATGACTAGGTAAGAACTGAAAAAAAGTTTAATAAGAATTGATAAACAGTATCACCAGGGCCCGTTGCATAAAACTTAACATTGATGGTAATTTTGCCATCAATGGCAACTACCATGGTAACAGGGCTCAACAGCCAATCAAAAGCAAGGTAATCCTTATTTTTGTGTGTTATTTGTTGGTCCCATGATTTAATAGGAAAGGGTCGCCTAATATCCAGGGCATTCAAATGTGGGTCTTTTTTTTTCTCTTTCTCTCTCTCTTTTTTTGTTTTTTTTGTTTTTGTTTTGGGGGGGTTTGGTTTTTTTTTGTTAGGAGTCGGTCCTGTACATGTATGAAAAGTGACAATTTTAAATTGTTGCTTATAATATCAATTTAGCATCCAAATATTTCATTGAATCCTGAGCCCTGTATTAAATATGTGGGTAGTTTTAAAAATGTAAGTTTTATTGTTCAGTGTGTAGTACAGGCATATAAGTTTAATAGCATTTTTGTACCCATTTTTAGTTGGTGGACACTTTATTCAATTTCTTATCTGCACATAGTTATTTTACAATTCCTTCCTTTAACAAAATATATGTGTGTGTTGTTTAAAAGAAAGTCTATTATAAGTTATCACAAAATGTTTCACAAGGTACATACATACATACCAAAATTCATATCACTCATGTGAATTCTAAAATATGACGGATTTGGAAACAGCACCAAAAAACTTAGTCCAGTATGTTTGAGGTTTTATTTCAAAGGCATATTACTTAGATATTAATCACATCATTAAGAATTTTTCTTTACATTTAATATTTGTTGATATATTCCTAGATTGATCGATCGAGATGGGGGGGGGAGTGCTGAAAAAGTAGGGCAGCATGGCTTCAGTTTTTAAATGAAATCTTTGAAATATGTGTAATAGTGAGCAACAATTCCCTAAGGGCTCGATCATGACCACCCAAATCTGTATCAGAATATCATCATCATGTGTTCTTGTGGCTAGACCGACCGACCCCGGCATGCATGTCGAAAGGAACGGGGAGAAGTAATGATGCTTTTACAAGGGATAGTTTGGGCAATATGACAGAACGGAATGTGGTTCAGGTGAGATTTATACTGCCCCCAGCGCTTGTGATAATATGATTAGTTTCGCATTATCCTGACAGATAACACCCATCACTTAGATGAGTGTAAATAATCCATGCTGTGATTTACGCCTCCCTTACAAGTCTTCACAACAAAATACCCAGATTTATGGCTTGCTGAAGATGATACATGTACTGATATGAGGTTAGAGGGACATGAGAACACTACCCGGCGATGTTTCAAAAGTTTGACGTTGTTGACAGCGACGAAACTGCTTTTTTGGTCATTGTCATCCATAAAGATATATTCGAAGAGGAAGAAGAGCGTTGACTCTATGTAGAACTATATGAGTTAATGCCCTTCTGGCATTTGACCAACGATACTCATTTGCCATATTTGAAAGCTAAGGAGTAAGAATTGGTTTTAGTTGAATATTTCAGAATAAAAATTGCCTTCTTGAGAATTTTCCATTTTGCATTTATCTTGTAACTTTTCATGCCTTATAGTTACGATTAGAATTATTTAAAGCTCTAAAATTAATTCTATTCTGTATAAAAAGTATGGACCATTTTTCTTCCATATATACTAGAATGTACGTAGCAACAAATGTATACTGTATATTAAAGAAAGCTTTGAAATGTAATCTACACATCCAAAATATTTTCATAATTGATTGGACCTCTGAACCATATCTCTTTTACTTAATTGTTTTTACTTTTTTCTTTTTTAGATTAGAACTTAAAATTAGGAATTGTATAAATTTCTTGCAAATACTTTGTAGCAAAATGTTGCTCTAGTGACCCAAACTTCCATTTACCCCTTTGGGAACAAACTAGGATGTTCAAAGATGGAATGCAAAACTCTCCCGCAAACAAGATAACAAATCTTCATGTCATTTCTCTAAATTTGGTGAAGGTTCAATCAAATGAAGATATTTACTAGCTTTACCTGAGTTCTCTTATAAATATGAGCAATTCTAATGGTATTTACCCCAACTCTGATCTTTTGGGAAAGAAGATGCCAAATGGAATTGTGCCATTACCTGCCTACAAAGTGAGATCACCCACAGTGATAGAGCATGTTCCTTGTTTGACTGGTTTTAGAAACATTGCTCCTGCCATTTATTGGCACAACTTTGAACCTTGGAAACACTTTCCACCCAGATTTATTACCATCCCTCAATCAACAAATGGTCTACGATATAGATGATGTATTGACAAGGGGACGATGGAATGAGGGATTCACATCTACCTCAAACTTCAACAAGATTTACTTCTTATTCCATCCATAACAGTTTTGATTATACAAATCGATTACAAATCATTCATCTTGAGTTTGATATTTGCAACATTTTGAATAACAACAGAGATTGTCATAATTTGAAGTAAACAAGGATCATAACTGTAAAAATATGATAGATATGGGGATGATAGGGATTGACATATTTATGTTTTATTGAGATGTACCGAGTATCATTCTCATCAAATGAAAAAACAATCAATGTAACCTTTAGTATGAAACATACTTGTTCCTCAACTTAATCCATCATATTTTATCTAGTTAGGCCTACTAAATACAAGGCCAGTATGAGCCTATGAGTTACTAGTGATATTGTTTAGTTTGTAGTAGTAGTAGTATCACTGTACATTGTACAACTTGGTTTAATCTGAACTTGAAACCACCCCTGTCTACCACACCCCCTCGCATCCAAGTCAAAATGTAGGTTTGGGAATTTGGCAATCCGCATTCAATTTCCTGCACCAGGCTGGGAACAATAAATCACTGGAATCTATTTGTGAACAGTTCTTTTCTTTTTTATTATTAGGAAATACCATGTAAAGAAAGTAATATTGCACCTTAATGAATGCAAATAAAACTAAGGAATAATATGGAATTATGTTGAGTCATGTAATCGACCCAAAGGTGAAGGGGAGTAGTTGTCATGGTTTCTAGACATCAATATTAAAATGAACATATGGCAAGGTTAACCATACAGTACTTCATGTCATATAGAGAAAAAAAAATCTTTTATTGGGTACAAATTATTTTAAAGAGAGATATGACAAACTATTTTCTCCTAAGTAATTCCTATGTTTGTTGATAATTGATGTTTACTGTTGTCATCATCTAATTTTGGGTGTTGTCTATTATGGTGGACAAAAGAAACATGCTACTGGACAACACTGAATACCTAAGAAATGACAGAAAGAGTATCGACGAAGAAAATGAAAGGATATAAAGAAAATGAAAAGATATACAGTAGACATTCACATTGCTTTATAGAAATAGAGGAAGTTACAAAGTTAGTATTTATATCATTATCAGTGGTTAAAAAAAAACTAAAAAATTGATATAAAGAGGAGAAGGGTCTGAAATTTGTCATACGATACCTTGTCATTTTGTATCATTCTAACTGTAATAAACTGATTTCAGAAGTCAATGTATTGTAAATTTTGTTCATTCTGCAGGGACACAGTGACACCATCTGCTGTGTGAGGTTTGACATAAGGAGATTGATCACTGGCTCCATGGATCGCACCATCAGAGTGTGGGATATCCGCAGTGGCAAAGGCATACGCAGGCTAACAGGACACAAGGTAAGATCATATTGCATGCATTTCAATACCAAGAAAGTTAAATCTTAATCATGGTCAGAATTTTGTTTTAAATCTAACTAACTATTAAAAATGAATTACAAATTGAATTAAAAACTTAACTAAGTTTTGATACATATGAATAAAGTCACATATATATATATATATATATTGCTGTTTATTGGACATGGAGCCGTGCGCATACACTGCGTTTGGAAGTTTAAACCATAGTTCAAGATTAACCTTTAAGAATTATGGACATTGCAAGCGGACAAGAACCGTGATTAGACATGATACTACCCATGATCATCGATCATTCCCTGAAAATAATCTGAATTTAAAGCAAACGGATTTATAGACATCAGGGCATGAAAAAAAGGTTCTTTCAGTAACCTTTATACAATTCAAAGAAAAAAAGTTTTGATACAATTGTGGATGTCCTAAAGTAATTGGTGGTCAATTCATTATTTTTTATTTTGTTTGGTTGATAAGGATGATATTTTTGATTTTTTTTCTTTTCTTCTTTCTTTTGAAGATCAATCAGATATACTCCTTACAATCAAATTCAATTAAATTACATTGCTGTAATTATATTCTGATTGTATTGAAACCATAGAATAAATCACTTTTAATACAAATGTATATTTACCAGGTTGTGTCTATCAGCGGCTCAGTGCAATGGTTGGCAATCATACCAATTTTGTTGTTGGAAAACAACTTGGAAATCTTCCAGAAAATGTCTCATTTGTTGATTTGTAACATTAACATAATATCCATCCAAGCAATTTGTGTAGACCAATAGAAACAATAGTCATCTTTGTTGAAATAAAAAAAGCCTTTTACGACTCTTTTAAAAGATGTACTTATTGTCATTTCCTACATGAAACTGTTTAGTTCCTCCAATAACCGATCTCCATCACCCTTCCAACAAAAATTGACCCTAATTTGTGGTCATGAGTAGTCCTAGAGACTTGATTCATAGGAAATTGAATCAGTTGTAAATTGATGTAATATAAAACCAAGCACCTGAGGTTATGTTATGTCATTTATCTAGACGTACCCGTACATATATATGCAAAATGATTTTATTCCCAATTTCCAAATGTGTGAAATTGAGCAAAACCACAAAACATGAATTTGTGATGACATACAGTATAGACTTGATGTCTACATTTTTGCTTGTGAAGCACTCCTTTTAGAGTATTGCTTTGAGGCCAATGATTTGATTTTTCACAAAACAATATGCAGAGAAATGTTCCGTCTTGAAAATGTCATTTATATTAGTACTGGTGTGCTGTGCTCAATTACGCAATTTGCTTTTGGTACAATACTTTTTCTTTAATTATCACTTAACATATATTTTTAAGGATAAGATATTTGCAAATTTATGTGTATGAATAATTTTGCAATACGGATAATCATGTCTTTTTTGTCAGGTTCAAAGTATTTAGTGTTGAATAAAACTACTTCTGCTCCAAAATGACACGCCAAATGGTTAAGTGGAACCTGAAAATAGATAATTGGTTTAGTTTGCTGATGGTCAGTCTTTTGATGGTTAAACTTGTATTTATAAATTAGGCTGTGGCATCTTCAAGTAGAAGCTTGATCCTCACTCTGACCATGGCCTCATTCAAGAAACAAAAACAAATGTGAAGAATCATGATGGGATGAAAGCTTTTAAAATGCAATCATTAGCCAGGGCATTATTTCATTATGACTCATACAATGACCTCATAGCCATGGCCCAAAGATGACCTCTGAACTTTAATAACTCATTTTGATGTCATTACAGTGATTACCTGGTAAAGCACATGATTTTATTGCTTAGCAAATGAAATATTACTTTAATCTACTTTGAAAGGGACTTTTTCTTCAAACAATGTAATCAGTTGATACTCTTGAAATGGTTGAGGGGACAATGAAGAATGAACTAATAAAACCTTCTCTTCAGTCATTTAATGATATGTAAAAGTGTTCTATTTGTAATCTTTAAGACAATATACATTCTTTAGGAAAGGGCAATAAAACACTTAAATTCCTAAAACCTTCATAATGTAGAAGTGAATTCTTTCAATAGTGTAAAGGGTGGGTAATATGATGGAGAGCTTGTAATTTAATGGACAGTTGAAGCACCAGCCCTTCTTTTTCTATTTGTTTGTTCTGCTTGATTTCAGGCAAGTTGCATGGTTGGATTTTTGTGTCCACTGTAATTTTGTAAAGCAAAGATTGAGCTGGGACTGTGTTATGTCAAGTTTCCCTGTAGTGAATAGATGGAATATATTTACCACATTTAACACAAATCACTAACAGATATTTGTAAGAGGATAAAACCAGTTAATATAGAAATACATAATAATTTTTGCCTCATCGATGCCTATTCTCAAGAAATTTGAAATGCAATTAAGTTTGTTTCATACAGTACCTAGCATTTTAAGCATTTTAATTTGACTCAAATTTTCCAAGAGAATTTTTATGTTCTGCAATAGAGAGGAAGAGGCAGTTACTTAAGGTCTGCACTAGGTCTTCATCAGTCAAGACTCTCTGATGTATGTAACTTCAGGAACACTTTCATTGAGTGTTGTAATCTCTAAAAAGCAATGTTGTTAATGCTAGCCGCCTGTGGTTATGTGTAGTAATATGGTCATTTCCTTCAGCCTGTCACAGAGCCGGCCAGAAGCTACGGACTAGATAGCCACCCTCGTGAGCTCAGTCGCCAGGATACTAGGCACGGTCAAGAAAGATAGCTGTATGCGAAGAGAATTAGGCCAATTAGGCCTGCTTGTAGCCCCTTTCCTATTCCCTTTCCCCTGTTTTGAGAACTCAATTAGGCAAGGAACAGTCCTTGCAAAAGAGAACTTACAGAAAGTTGACCCTCACATGGCTCTTGTAGATGTAGTGACGCATGACTTCAATTATGGCCTCTTAAAATTGGGATGTGCTAGAAATTGATATCCTCCTCCTCCTATATCTTCACATGAAAATGTTTTATTTTCTTTCACTCTACAGAGGGGGTCCAATGCAAATCATTTGAAAAATCTCATCCACTATGTTACAAGTTAACAATCATAGAATTCTCATAAGGAAAATGGGATGAGCCAGTTAACGTTCCTGGATTTCATATTTTGTTTTCAGAGTTACATTTAGGTCTATCATTTAAAATTTGCAATGAAATTCTTGTTTCAAAATAAGAGTTTCAAGTGCTTTTACCTTTTATATTTTCAAGTTTGAACATCATCACTAGGCCTCATAAATTATGATGTAATTAAAGGACAAAGTATTGTCCTATCCTTGTGGTATGTAAACTTTGTCCATTAATGATGAGAGACATACATGTGCATCAAACAAGTATAATACTCTGTAGATGTGAACACTAAATGCTTGGTAATTTATTTGTAGATTAATTCCAAACATGGCAGAAAAGAAAGTTTTGTCAATAACTGGAAGATGTAGAAGAGAATATAGTAGATTGTTGAAGAGTTTAAGATATCTCTTTCTCAATTATGTAAACTAAATTTGTAATAGCTTTAAGAAAAAATACAATCGTTAATGATGTATGAAAATTGGGACTAAATTCCAATTTAAGGTGATAATTTCCTATGATTAAGACTTTTCCTAGTTTTTATGAAGTGCATTGCCCAAGTAAAAAAGAGAACAACAAATTGCATACTTGTGATCCCCCCAAAATGTAGAAGAGTGCCCCCTTGTGTTGACTTGGAGTGCATTGTGATGCAATTTCAGCTGTTCCATCCAAGCACAGATAGAACCCCTCTATAGTCATTCAATACTTAACCCATCTGTTCTCATTCATTCATCCTATCTGCACTTTCTATGATACATTTCCTCCACCTGCAACAGACAGCGGCTCTTGCTTGCTACCTTTCCCCCCACCCAAAGTCTGAAAACGAAAGAAAGGGAAAAAAACCTGAATGACTAATGCAGTTGGCTGTACTGGGCATGGCATCGTAGAATTAGCAAGGAAATTGCTCTGGACACGCGGCAGCCACAGCACGCTGCTCTTCACCGCCATATGTATTATATTAATGGTTGTAGCTAGGACCGACCCCATCAGGCCCTTCTCCTTGTACTCTGTGACCCAGCTTCTGTAGCAACCATCAGACACGCAAACCCACAACCCTTTTTATTCCCCCTCGCTCTCCAACGTCTATTGCTCATCCAGTCTCAATGATCCAGACAATAGAGCAGTTGCCAACGTGAGTTTTACATGAGAGAAAACACAGGTACTTCACCTCAAGGAGTCTGCATGGTTGATGTAGGACAGCGCTTTAAGGCTAGGTTTGAAAAGAGCAAAAGCAACAATTTTGTTTTTAAACTGATATGTCAGAAATGCCTTGGACAAAAATCGATATGAGAAATGGGAAATGGTTTGGTTAAATTCCAATGATTATGATAAGCAAATGCAATTAGCAGCTATTTGAATTCAAGCAATTAATTCAAGCAATTAAAAAGCAGTTAATATGCCGGTAAATGTATGATTTATTCACCAAAGTAAAAATTCCAAGTCTACTTGCAAGTTTCCCATCGCTGTTTTTAAACACTATTTCAAAAGTCTTGAAGACTTTGGATTAATATAAAGAAATAAAATGTACCATGTTCCTTACATACAATTCTATTTAATTACTCTATATAAAATAAAAAGAGGCTTCCTTTTTATATTTGCACACATACATTTAGTGATTACTTTTACATTGTGTTTTTTTAGGATGTTATCACGATGATTGATTATTAGGATATCCCGTTTATGCAGCTTAATCAGCATTCCGTTTTTTTTTTTGGTTAACCAACGTTTCCTCAACCGATCAAAAGAAACTTGTTTAGATGCTTGCAATATGTTTTTCCCATCAAAAAAAATATTGTTTATGATGAAGGGAATTATAGAGATTATAAATGGCAGCCCTACAATGGACAAATTTGAGATTCTCCTGTGTGTAATAGAATGTGCGTGTATGCCACCACTCTGAGAAGTATCACCCCACTGAGGATTCATTCATATCAACTCAATTGACTTCTTCAAACATGGGGTCAAGTTCGTTTTAGGAGGTCCAATAAGAAGCGAAATTGTAGTATGTACAAGCCACTTTATACATTTTTAAAGGGCAGGTGTACTTTAGGATATTTAATTGTTAACTAAATTGTAATACTGTTACCGGTATGTAAAAGCCACCTAACAATGTTAAAGGGCAAACATATGGTAGCAGGACTAGAGAAAAGCAAGATGGTTACTTGACAGATCTTTATAGGCAAGCTTGTATAGTAGCACATATGGGAGGCCAACTTTAAGAACTTTTTGGTAAGTGGCTGGCTCATAGGAATTTGAAGAAGAAAAAGAATATTTGAAATGACAATTTTGTATCAGAGAAGCAATAGCAAATCCAATCCAAGCTTTTTGAAGGTAATTCCAACTCTTTGCTTAGTTTACTAATTCTGATTTGTTTTTCCTCTTCTTCGAAGGAATACATGTATATCATTCAGCTTATCAGGTTTATTCTCATTTCCGATTCATTTTTAGGTACATGTGTCTTTGATGAAAGTTTATTCATTCTGAAACAACATACAATTGATATGTACCTAGCTCATTACTATTTTAGGGCTCTCCAGTCGAAGTGACCTTGCTATTCTGCGGATGCCTTCTGAAGTCTTTTGGGTGGCCCGGAGCGCTTTGACTTTGAGAGAAGTAAACGTACTTGATAGGAATGCATCCCATGTAGAGAGGGCACAAGTCACTGTACTCATTGAGTATTCATTAATAACTTCCATCTTTATGATGCTCATTGTCTAGCTATGGTTCTAATGAGGAGAGCGAAATGGGAGATGAGGGACGAACGAAGGACGAAGCTTGTTGGGGCTTTGACCTTTGATGCTGTGGTGTAGGCATCCAGGGCCAAGTTTGTACTTATGGAGGATAGTTGAAGATGTGCACTGTAGGGTCAACCGTGTCTGAGATTCTGTTCCTTTGACAACATGTGGATATCATTGGTAATGCAGGTTAAGCTGTAGTTGTTTCATTCATCAAATGCCGTGTTCCAAAAATTATGAAAAAAGTGAACTTTACAGTCTTTTGACTTCCTGCAGGTTATCCTGTGAAGCCAACAGCTTAATGAAAACAAGAGACAATGAAATCTACCTAAATCATTTTTTCTTATTGTTTGATAAATGACAGGCCCTTCAAAAGGAAATAAAAGCATGAAGCCAAATTAGGTAAATGGATGACTTATTTGATTGACAAAATTCCTCCTCCCTAGGTACATCCCACTCACAAACATATGTTTAGTGATAAACACAACTAAGTCTTTGTCATGATTTCCTCCTGCCCTGCCAGTTAAGTTCATTGATCCCTATGATTATTAGTAACGAGTTGGTTTCCAATTATCAAAATGATGAAAACCTGAACTATCATCAGGAGGCATTCATTGTCTTTTCTGGCCAGTGCCCAGTGATATAGGTTAGGATGTACTTTCATTCATATGTACTTTGAAAGTATTTCTGTAATTCCAATGTTTTCCAAAAGTAGCAGCTCCGTAATTGATACCAGTTTGTTCCCTATTGGGATCAGGTTTTGCAGACTCATAAGTTGTGACGTATTGTAAAATTGAATTTGGGATTCAGTTTACTTTCCACAATGAAAAAGTGACCATGCAGTCACTATTCATTATAGACTTTACCTAATGACAGTAAAAGTTGAACGCCAGTCAGATTTATCAATCAGTTGATTGCAGATAACAGATAAAGATTGATGTTGATGATAGATGTAAACTGGAGAAATGAATATTGCATACTGCAAAAAGGTAAGGGTAAACTGCATTAATGAATGAACAGAAAGATTGGAAGATAGATGAACAGATTGATAAGTGTAAATAAATCTAGATATATAGATGGGAAGATTTTTTTTAAAGTAATACTAAATTTATAAGTAAATGCATTTTTGAAAATTTATTGAACTAAAAAGGGTATTTTGTTTTCCTGATGTGATGATTTAAATAAAAATCCCTAGACTTTCCAAGGCAAGGTTTACCCCCATTTATCAAGGAGGATATAAAAGAAACTGGCCTTTAATGATCAACATCATGATTTTGTTATTCTTTAACCCCCCCCCCCCCCCCAAAAAAAAGGACTGATTTGAAATGATTTCTCATTACATTTACTGATATTTGCCATTCTTAGGAATTTATTTGGCAATTATTTACCACTTTGCAATCTTGCATTTTTTTTCTGGGGCATGATGAGACTAAGAGAACAAGAAAATGATACGATTAAGTCAAAGTACTTCATCACGTACTTGTAAGCCCACGTATAATGACTTGGAAAAGGGGATATCATCTGAATGGTATGTAACTTATGTGGTAAATTCTGGATTAACATTTTGTGGCTAAACAAAATACTCAAAATACTACTTAAAAACTGATGGATGGCTTACCTCATAAGCATTATGGCTGGGGGCCTTAACAAATTTGCCCGGTTCATGTGGGAAAAAATGGCAGGGGCACAAAATCTTTAGCATGATCATGATTACTCAACACTTCTAAAGATTTGAAAATATATGCTTGCCATTGTTTTTGGTCTTTCAGTTTTCATGCATTTTAGTTGATACATTAAATGTCAAGATTCTCATGCAACTCCAAACAATTGTTTGAAAAGCTTTCCTGTGGTGACGAGTATATAAATTAGTTAGGATGAAAAACAAAAAATTATTTACATAATCACTCAAACAATTACATCACAAATTTCAGTCAAAATATACTATTGACCTAAAACTGACTATTTTTAACTGTATGAGAGGTAGAAAAAGTTATTCAAAATATTTTTGATTGATTTTGCATCATGCCCCCCCCCCCCATAGTTATACCTTGACAGACAGGTAGTTAACCATCTTTTTTACGTCATAGGGTACAAATTGAATTCACAGATGTCTCTTCTTAGAATTGTTTTGACCAGATTTGTTATATCCGGAGTGTAGAACAGATATCTGGTCTTAATTGAATTAGGAATAAAACATGAGGTACTGAATTCTATTCATGTTTTTAACCCAAATCTTGATCTCATCCCCTCACATCCACGTCATATATACCTGCAGGTGAGGACCTTGATTCAGGGCAATGAGTTGATTGACATTGTGAAATGTGTGTACAATACATGGATAAGGTCACTGTGTCTGGCTGGCCACCTGAAGTGAACTTGGTAGTTGTATTGTTAGGCATATGACAAATGAATTAGAATTTCAAAGTCCGTCAATGAATTCATTTTAAAAGTTTTTAAAGGTTAGATATATATTCTGTAAGACTATCTGTTAGTTTTTCTGATTTTGTTAGTGTGCATATTAATTATGTTTGAAGTAGGATTCATTGTTAGGTTTTAGCATATAGTTTGAGGAATGTTGGTAAAGAAGCAAGTATTTATGTTACCAAATTATAAAAAAATTATAACCTGACTATTTATGCATAAGTAATAATTGACTGTGATATGCCTTTAAATTGTTTAAAATCATACATTTTTATAAATGTATATTATTCCCTTTCGTAATTTGTATGTCTCCTCTCTTCAGTTCTGTCAGGTCTTTGCTGTTGCCAAGTTAAGTTCAAAATACTAGAAGACTAAGTTGTAGACATGACAATAATTAGCTCAAACAGTGATCAATGAATAAGAGAAGTAGAGAAATGTGTTAAAATATGAATTGGTACAAAGTTCATAAATATCGTGACCTAGAAGTGACTTCAGTTTTAAATTCTTTGTGTCTTCATCATATTTGTGATTTACCTGGAAGACAAAAACCTGTCTTGCAATTTAACCAACAGATCAATCTTGATGAAATTCTTCATTGAAAATCCAGTGACTAATCACTGAATAGAAATATCTTGAAGATATATGGTATACTGCTTGAGGGCATTGTGAAGAGGATATGCCATTCTCAATTAATATGAGCAAACATGTGACACTGGAGATTAAAAGAATTGAAGTGGTTACAAATTCTTTTATTTGTGTTCTCTCTTAGCTGTTTGTAAGCAGGTTGGGTCAGACTTCAAAAGCTTTAGGTCGAAGAAAAGTGTGGTTATTTCACATTCATCTATTCATATTTATATGAATGAAGATGAGAATATGATTAATGATGTTCCTTTGTTTCATGGGTTCAATGCTAGGACGTCTAAGAGCATATCTGAGATTGTGGCTTATATCTTTTCAGACAGTTAACTGGAATGTAGTAAAATGCTTCGATTGGGTGTGATTGATAAGATGACAGAAATTTGAAAAGCCATAGGAATGCAATTTTTCAATATTTGCTCACCTTTTAAATAATCCAGTAGTCATACTTATCAAGCTTCTTTGTAAAGAATTTCAAGAAAACTTGTCACTCGAGTCACGCTATTACTAAGAAGTTTAACCATGACCAAGTTTCATCAGAAGCAGCAGTGCATTTTATTTGTATTTTAAAATCTTTTTTCAAAATCTTAATATTTTATATTGGAACAAGTATATTTTGAAATACAATCCATAATTTTTACAAACAATCATAAAAAACAATTTTCAAAACATGAGAAAGCTGTTCACAAATTGTGATGTTTGAAGTTGTGTAAATATGACATATTGAGCTCTAAACACCCTTTTGCAGCTTTCCTGTTTATATTTGCTTCTTTTGATACAATTTCAACAAATCAAAAGTGAGTTACCACTTTCTCTCTCACATAATGATGGTATTCTTAACTTCTACCGAGAGACGATGTCAGCAGAGCATCACTCCTTTTCCCCCAAGTATAAAGGAAAATGTTGAATTAATGGAAGACCATAAACTCTTTTGTTCCTTTCCAGAAAATTAATAAAAATGCATTGCATAATTACTGCCAAATGCATATACATTCAGGTCGGTTTCTTTGAGGCTTGAAGTACAAATTATATTAGGGGAGGTGTTTCAAAAAACTTGTCATTGAAATGACAGATTTTGTTATAAGCTAGTGAAATCCTTGCTTCTTATTGGTTATCAGCAGCTTTGTCACTGATTTTTGTCATTTTTCATTGAAAAAAGGCTTTGTGAAACAGGTCCCTGGTATAGGTGTCTGGAAAACAAGCCATTCTTCTAATATATTACTTTGCTATCCACTCCTCCACCTTTAATTACAATAAATTGCTTGCCCTTGCAAGAGACCTTAATTTCTATCTTTGTTTGCTTGTTTGTTTCACCATCAGGGAGGAATCCGATGTCTGCAGCTTGACGAGACTCGGATAGTCTCTGGGTCCTGGGACATGTCAGTCATGGTGTGGGATGTGGTAAGGTTTGAACTGCTAGCGGAACTCACCGGCCACACAGGCGTTGTATCGTGTCTCCAGTTCAACGACCGTCTCCTGTAAGTTGTGCAACCTCGATCGTCCTGATCTGGATGTCATCTTAATTTGTTTGCTCACGTTGTGTTGTATGCAAAGTCACCTGATGAGAGCCAGAAAGGTGTTAGCTCTATATAATAACATGCAAGTTAGTGTCCTTATGGCCCTCAACAAACAAATTTCTATGTACAAGGAAAGGGAGTCTTACTGAATCTGTGCTATTTTACATATAATTGAAATACTAGACAGTTTGGTGTTTCGATATCTCTATGCTATTCAAATGGCAATTTCTTTGGCTTTGTCAAACAAAACAACCAGTGGTAACTATCTTCTACTACCCTTTTGCACAAGTTTAATCTCACTAAGTGGCAAATGCTTGCGAACGTCGCAAATTTGGGGTTTCGCCAGGGTTCGTAAAAGGTTTCAAAAGGTTGCAAGAAAGTTTGCAAACTTTTTTCATTGTCGCAAAGAAATTTTGAACATTCAAAAAGGCGAACCCTGATTTTCACTAATATTCGTCAGAAAAGTTGGCTAATCCAAAGTCGCAACCTTCGTAAGCATTCGCCGCTCAGTGAGATACCCCCTTACACAATTTTATGATTGGTGTTCTGCAAAGGCTTTTTCATTACTATTCAAAAAGACATCAAGTCATCTTTATTGAAAGAAAATATTAACTCAGTGTCATCGGAGGTTAAGCTAACAAAATTTATTTTCCTCTTTCTCCCTTGTATCCATAAACGTGTTCGTTTCTCACCTCTGAAATCGGTTTTTGAAAGGTTCTTTGAAGGCCTGGTAGCATTGTCACTCCCGTATTTGATGATCTTTTTAAAAAATCTATAGATTTGGGCAAAGTAAGTAATGGAATTGAAAGCTTTAATGTTTTTTTTCTTCTATTTATCTTTTCTTCATGTCATATCTGCTCATTGATCATATGTTCTATTGTGGTTGAAATGGCTGTTACTCATCTGCCAAATATCAATTGATGACACACTGCTATTCTATGAATGCGCTTAATGTGATTTGAATCTAGCCAATTACATGCGCTTTCAAACCAGCACATGTATAGCTTGACATTAAATTCCCTGGCCCAGTCAAACGTACGTGATGCCTTTGTAGGATGCTTTCGTGACAACTGAAATTTATAGATGTAATTCATCCTTCACATAAAGAGAAACATAAATCATACTCATCACGATGATTCAGGGACATTAAATCCAGAACTGAAATCCTGACTTTCTTTCTTTTTCTCCAGGCATATCTGACTATTTAAGTATATTCCGGCAGAGATTGAAAACAAATTTTAGGTAATGCCCAACACAATGTGAGGAAAGACAGTTGCAGTTAGTATCTGGAATGCTTCATTAGGAATAATTATTTTGTACGAAGTATAATTATCTAACTGACCCTTTTGAAATGGAACATGGAAGGTATTATTAAAAGAGTCTTCTGGCTGGCTCCAGCCCTAGTGACAATGGAATGGGTGTTGCAGAATGGTTCATTAGGAGTAATTAATGGTGACACCATTGATGCCTTCCAGTCTTTCCTTGACTCATGGACCAATTTTCTTAGGTTTCCTATTTGTCTTGCAGCCTCATAACCCAGACAATAACGGCATATGAAAACAAGTGATACACTGTCCAGATTTCATATCTACCATACTCACAGGCATATTTTAGATTAAAAATGCCACTTTCATAGAAGACATGGCAAGTCGATGTCTCTGGGAGGTCGAAGAAGACCAGGCTCTAGACGATGTGGTGAATGTGCCCCGTCTTTTGACTCCACGGCAGATTATGTTATTAAAGATTGAAGGTTAATTTCTCATATATGCCCCAGTCCCACACCTGCTATTCGGTGCGGAAGATACATAATGCTTGAGGACGTTTATATGCCATATTCACAACTTTTAAGAGAGTCCATTCTGACGTCTTGTCTAGCATTCGAGGGGCCTCGTGATTCTCCCCATCCCGCTTTCTTTTTCTTGCTTTTATTCCTTTTTCTACTTCAGCTCTCGATCTACTCTCTTAACTGTCCCATTTACTGGATTTTAGCCAGACCTTGTCGCCAGGGCCCATTCTCTTATTATCACTGAGGCGGGGCTACGTTATAACGTGTCATCTAAATTGTGATAGGCTGTTCTAGGGTTTACAAAGAGGACTGCTCCACTTATGTCGGCATTCATTTCCTAGAGTCAGATGAACGTGTTGCTTTCTTCCGTAGAGCTTGCTCGGTCCATATCACTCTAATTGTGAGCGGTTTCACTTGACTACCTTTATGCTTGTACTATCTGCTGATTCTGATAAGGATTTATATTTTAACCATCAAGAGGGATCTGCTTTGAGCTTTGAGTTCCATAGCATTTATAGTAATCTTTAACTAAACATTTTTTCCAACAGTCTCCTTCTCTATATGTAATATGTATTTCTCTCTCTCTCTCTCTCTCTCTCTCTCTCTCCTTTCCTAACATTCTATCTCTCTCAGTCTAGACTGAGCATTCAATTGTTCTACCACCAAACATTAGTAATTTCAAATGTGCTTATAGGATCCCCAATCGCAATCTCCTTGTTTCAAACTTGCTTTACAGTGACCCTTCCCCACTCTCACACAGTATACCTTTCAATGTCAGCTATTTTAAAACGTTTTACCCTGCCCTCCCACACATTAGTTTAAAACTCAACAATAAAAGTGGGTCACCCCCCCCCCCTCCTCCCTTCTTGTATTCCTACACACTACATTGCAGACCCAACATATACAATCAAACAACATTGAATAAAAGAAGACGCCAGGAGGGAAAGGGAGGGGCAATTGTCCAAGTCTGCCACTTCCCCCTTCTTCCTTGTTTCCATTCCTGTTCTTGATAGTCCTACCATGGTCATCTGATGATGATGTCATAACTCATGATTTATACTGATCCTTGGAAGTGTGACACACTTCACGGACTTATTATATGAGTATCAGGTGTAGATACAAAGAAACGCCCACTAATCTAAAATGCATGTTGCTTTTGTTGTTGTTACATTTGTTCTAAAAATTAGACATGATGAAAATAGTGAATAAACTGAAAATAATGTAGCCTTCTTTTGCACTGTAGATTTGTATTTTCTAAAAATATAAATTTTAAGTTGAAATAAATCACCTTAAACATGTCTCTAGAAAGTGAAATAAAAACCAAAATCATTACCATATTGAACAATTTTTGATGTGAAAATATAGTATCTCATCTGATAAAGGAATATTCATGGCTTTTTTAAGAGAATAACTTTAATAACTTTCTGTACCTACAATGGATCTTATAGAACAAAAGACTTATTAATTTATTATTATGCAAACCAGGTTTATTGATCGTTTTATTGATTCCTTGGGAGATGAAAATCTGAGAAAAATAACTTGACGTCACTATCCCAGCTCACCGGGCAAGTTCCTTCAAAGTGGTGAAATAAGGGAAACCATAATTGCAGTTCTTTTATTTGTCTGGGTTTTATTCCTATGACATTTACCCAGACACTCTATCGAAGTAGGTGCAAGACACACTTCCGCCATCTTACCTTAAAATATGTAACAGATGTGAACTTTTCTCTTGTGATATTTAGGTGCCTGTACAAGCTCACCTCAAGGGCCTTTTATAGTATTAGAGCACCAATTAGACATTAAACTTGTTATACTTGGTTATAAGATGTTTAAAATTATTATGAAAAAAATTATCAAAGATTAGAAAAAGTGCTAATATTTTTACCCTTTCCATGCCATGGGTGGCAAAGCAAGTTTGAGATTTTCAGTATTACATGTGTTTGGATAAGAAGGTCTCCTTGATTATTCCAGAAACATATGTGTATTTCTTTTTGAAACATAGAAAGTTATGCTATTGAACCATGCTTTGTTTTTATCTCTGATATGAGAAGACAGTTATAGCGCTGGTTGAAGTATAAATTACCCAATAAATCCATCAAATCATAAATGGCCTTCCCAATATTAAATTTAAATAATTCCTTTATCAGTATGCGTATAATTTTCAGTTGAAAAAAAAATGTCCTTTTTCCATTCTTGTTCATGTAATGAGAGAAATCTGAATCTCTGATTGTGAATTTCAGTGCCCATTTAAGTTGGCAAAGCATCCAAGCAACAGAAAGCCTTGCTGTGTAAGATATACCTTCAGAGACCCCAGCTGTGGATTAGTATATGTTTAAGAATTGCCAAGATGCAAACATTTGTGTATCCATATCAAGTCTGGGGCTCTCTATAGTCAGGTAATTCCTCTATGAATATGAAGGCAAGATCCTCAGTTTCTTTCAATTGATTAATGTGATGACTGGATTGGCATAGAGGCACAATATCACTCTTTGGATTTTCAATATTTATTGTCATTATCTGTGAACAATGCTACATCATCACACTGCGTTCAAAATATAAAGCTTGGGGGAAATAACCTTGATGCAGATTTTATCGCTTTTCAATGTTCTTTTTGTTTATTCTCGCATTTTACTCACTGTACCAGCGAGAAAGTAGAAATTTTGGCAGATTATACCAATGTTTGTATGCATGATTTACGACATATCATTTATGTTACATTTCTCCCCTTGCAAATAAGAAAACAGGAATACATAACATGTTCTTTTTATCAAATAAATGTACAGCTTTATGTACTTGATCATAATACATAATAAATCATTTTTAATGTAATTTCAATTAAGATACCTAACGAAATTGTATAATTTCTTTCTTTATATTGTACAGTGTGACCGGATCCCATGACCGTACTCTACGTGTTTGGAGCATGTTTAGTTACGAGTGTAAACACACCATCAAGCACCACACCGATGTTGTTACATGCCTGGTTCTAGAAGATGAGGCCGTCATCAGTGGCTCATTTGATAGGTAAGGATGATTTTTAATTTCATTTGTCCACTACTTTTTTCATTCAAATTATTTCATCATCTGCTCAGAGCAGGAGGGGTATTATTTACTACAGAGCTAACTCCCTTCTGGTTGCAGATGATGATTAGATTGGTGCTACAAAGTCAGATTTCTCCAGCCTACAAATGTAGATTTTGAGATGGCAATGCATTACTGAATCACCCTCCAATGTCATACATTCATGTACAAGCAATTTAACCCCCATGATTTGCTAATCCTGCATCTGCAGTTTCTACACATATAGTGTCTTTACAAATACCTGTAAATCACTTAACCATTGATTTCAGTGTATACATCTTCTCTAGTAGAAGTACAGTACCTTTTTAAATCATACTACATTATTAAGTCAGTGCCTGAGATACATTTTACCTGAAATTGTAAGAGGCACAATGTATCTTGCAGGCTACGTGACATTTGCTCCAAGCTTTATTTTATCAAATATTTTGGATTAGGATTTGATCCAAGTTAGGAATTTTGGTAAGGTTATGATTTGAAAGCAGAGCAATTGTCTTCAGAGGGTGTGTCATACACTTATCCCTCAAAGTCCTTCTACATCATATACATATAAGAAAGCACATTGATAACCTTTCAGGTAGTATGTGAAGCTGTGAAGTGATTCATTTATGCAAAACATATTGAAAAGTTACGTAAGCCCGTTGAAACATCCAGCATCCCACAGTGAGAGACCCAATTAGTCATGACGGTGATGAAAAAATACGCTGACATGGCATGGTTACAATTATGCCTCCATGAATCAGTGGTTGATGCAAGGACTTTTCATTTCGAGAAGAGAAAATCGAAAAAGACATCGTGTTTGTAGGTGAAACATCCTGCTTTGAGAGTGACCATTGGTGGCCGGGGTGAAGTGGAAAACATTGTCATCATTTATCATCTGGTTGTATCATTGCATGGATCATGCTAATTGTTGGCGGTTATATTGTGGTTTGCATTAGTAAGCATATATAGTATACTCTCCTCCAGCAAGCCAAGAAAACAGTGTTTGTTCAGTGATGATGATTATGATGATATTATGATGATGATAATGATAATGAATAACATCTGTATGGCACCTTAACAGGAAACTGGGGGAAGTTCATTCCATGCCAAATATCTTGTCCCTCAAAGTAGCAATTTTCATATTGGTATCATCCAACGGCAGTTCTTAAAAATTGAAATTTATTTTAAAGTTCCCTGTTTTTTATCCAGAGGCCTAAATTTTGCTAAAATCTAGAACATCTCACTCTGTAGGAGACACATTTGAGATGAGAAGTGTCATTTGGAATGAGCAGTGTCACGTTAATGTAAGATCACCCAATAGCATCAGATCCATCCAGATGAGTTCAAAGTATATCATATTTCACCAATGATTTCCTTAGATTTTAACAATATTTTTCCAGGGGAGAGTAATATAAAGTCCTCTTGTTATTCACTTGAAATATGACACAAGATCCTTTATTCCTTAGGGTACATTTTCCAAATTTGATAAATGCCTTGCCAAAACAAAATGTCCTTCCTATATTTGCAACTCACCTGACGATTCATTTTACTTGGTTGCTCATCACTCCCGAGTGGGTTTTCTTGAATTGTCTTATTGAAAACCAGAGACATATCCCAGTAAATCTTTTTAAGCATCACAATACATACCAGATGGTACCTGAAGGATGGTACAGTGCAAAATTATACATGATTGTAATTAGTGAGTTAGTGACATGGAGCAATGTTTTTCTTCCAAGCACTTTCCATCTTCAGTTGAAGGAACTCTTTTCATCTCCTCCCATGAATCATTATGTTTCATGCCAACGTCCGTCCCACTCTCACAACCTCCAACAGACCATCTCAATTATCCCTCCTCTTTGTGAGTAATTCAATCAAGGGACCGACCAATCATCAAAGTTTCTGGAACTCCTACAAGATAACAGAAGGATGTCTTAAGCAAAAATTGGTAGAAATTGCTTGCAATAACCACTGAAGGCTATTGCATCAAGAAATATGATTCATATGTGTTTGTAGTTGATGATTCTTTGGTTGAGAGGTCTAACTGTTTGTTGGTTCAGTGAATGCTTTTCTCTTCAGGGTGGTCCAGGAGACAGCTAGCTAATGATGGCTTGTCTCGAAGAACAATGTAACGGCTCCTTCCCATATGTTACATAGGAAGTGTCTGTATGAGAAGGAAGTATTCATTACCTCCAGAGTGCATACATACTTCAATCAGCATATGGGATTATTTAAAGTAAACAATGAACAAAATGATTCCCTCAGATATTATGTTTCTACCTTTGTTGTTTGTAGCTCTTCAAAGAGCTGAATGTGTAAGTAAAGAAGACCCTTTTTTCTATATTTTGCTTCTTCTTTATCTTTCAACTCAGCAGTAGACAAGCCACATTTATCTGCAGCATGGCAGGCACTTTGCATTTTTATTATTTTGCAGGCTTTCCAAATTTATTTTGCATGAGATGCATTATATGAATGCTTTATTCCCTGCATCTATTCAAAGTAGTATAGTAAATATATTTTTTGTGCATTTTTAATGATTGTGCTCTTTTAATGTTAATGTTTACTTAATTGATAAATTTATTGATATCAAGGCACATTAGCACAGAAATTTATGAAGTCAGCAAACTTGTAGACGAAGGTACATTGTATACATGGACAGTTGTATTCCAGTCATCTTCTATCCGATCCTGTCACGGTGTACCAAGACTTCTTTTTTTTTTCATTGTCATGCTTGCATGCGTAAAGGTCTTTGACTCCTACAATAATCATTTTAATGAAAAAGAATAATTCCTATCATGAGTAAAAGGTTGTGATTGATGCTTTATTATATAGTGTTTAGAAAGATTCCTTGGTTGACAGCCAAGTAATGAAGGAAAGCACATTGATTGGTGAAAGCCAACAGACGGTGTTGATAGAGTCTTGGTTATAGGGGCTGATGGGAAGTGGATCGACGGAGTAGCCCAGCTAGCTTTCCTGCCTGCATGCATGGTTCAGCAGCGTCTGGTTGAGCTAGGAGCAAACCCCATGAGCTCAGTGGCGGTACAATGACCGGGATGCGGACGTGTGTCAGGAATACATGCATCAGCTATCTCTCTAGCTCTGTTCTTATTGTGCAATAGTTGCATTTTTGTTATGGACCTGCAGTAGAAGCAGTACTCAGAGTGAGATGGAGAGGGGGAGAGAAAAAGAGAGAGTGAGAGGGAGAGAAAGAGAGATACTGGCGGGTTTGAGTTATAGAGGAGGAAATATAGGAAATAGGAAAATCAAAGATGAGCAGAGATAATTTGAAACAAGAGTAAGATTCAGAAAGACCAAGGCAGATAATATAGAGAAATTGCATACGGTAGGCCTTTTAGGGAGGAGAATAGCAATTGTAAAAAGGCAAACGTTCGAAAAATTGAGAAGGGTGGAAATTATTACAGAAATTAGTAAATGGCAACTATATGGTAAGAAGTAGAAAGAGGTGATATTTGGCCAAAGAGAAAAGAATGAAAGCTTTGTAATTTTAAGCCAGATAACTGATACTTTATTGAGGGCCAATTAGTATAGGTGTACAAGGTGTACCGTAGGGGGTTCAAGTAGTGCTGTAGTCAAACGTTTAACCGTCCGGTATCCGACCGCCCATGGCGGATTCCGTTTTCAATTGGACGGTTTCGTTTTCCCTTTTTTTTTTTTCTTTTTTTTAAATAATTTTTTAATTTTTTTTAATTTTTTTTTAAATTTTTTTTTATTTATTTTTTATTTTTTTAAAGTTTCGATTTATGCCCCTCCACCTGGCACTATGCCTGGCAATGTCTCCCAGCTCAGTAATCGGTGTGATGACTTACCACTTGGAAACTCGAACAACACTCCAATTTGTCTGTCATCTTGGTTTGAAAGTAATCTTTGTAATAGATCTCAATATATATTCATCCAAGTTTAACACATGGTGTACCACAAGGTTCTATCCTAGGTCCTCTACTGTTTTTAATTTACTTTAATGATCTTACACATTATTCTAAAACGACATTGTTACTATTATTTGTGACTAGTTCACAAGCACAAATCGGCGCCTTCAGTTAAATCACCTTCCTGCTTTTTCACACGGCCAAAAAAAAAAAAAATGATTTTTTTTTTTTTTTTTTTTTTTTTTTTTTTTTTTTTTTTTTTTTTTTTTTTTTTTTTTAAATAAATCGTTTAACCGAAAACCGTCCGGTTTTGACAGGCGGTTAAACGGAATTGGAGATATCCGTGATGTTACAGCACTAGGTTCAAGCATTGAATTCAGTGAAGCATACTTAAAGAGGCGGAAATGCATGCTTTTCAAGAAGCCATCCTTATCATAGGTGTATCAATACCACGATATTAGAAAGTGCAGTTTTACCTGGGCACAAAGCAGGAAAAATGCCTGTTCATTCTCCCTAATTCCACCCCAAAATAACATTCATGGAAAAATTGGCTGTATAATACTATTTCCCATATGAGGGCGGGAGCAACATGTGCAGTCATGATCAAGGATTTGGAAGAACAGTAGCAAGTGTCGGGAGACATCAGACCATGGAGGATGTGGCCTAAAGTTAACCAAGAACAAAAGCATATCTCGTCTATCGGCTTCCTATATGTGTGATTGGCAGGATAGAATTTTAATCTGAAGGTCGAAGTGCACATCATAAATGCATTGGGCTGAAGATTCATCAATTTATTAGTTCCTGTCTGCAACAAACGCCCACTGTATTGCCGTGTTAAAGGTGTGATTCAAGAATGTAAAGTGACATAAAGCTTAATCAACCCCAGATTGCCATGGGATGCGTGATGACTAAAGAAAACAAACACGCATGTGGACATTTTCTCGTCAAAATGAAATTTGTAGTTTATACATGTTTTTCTACATTTTCTTGCATGAGAAGGAAGTTTTCTTTAACACAATAAATAATTATTTTTTCGCTTTAAACTGTGTAATATGTTTGATGACATTTTTGTTTGCAACATAATAATATTATATGGTTCAATATTATAGATTTAGAATGTTCAAAGAATAGATTTGCATTAGAGTACAATAATAGCAGTTTGTTGTTTGTCTGTTTTCAAAGAAATTTAGCAGGATCAAAGATTCATTGAATGTAAATGTGTATCAGGATCAAACATACCCCCAAAATATATGGGTATCTTTGTGGTAACAGGGCTCAACAGCCAATCAAAATCAAGGTTTCCATGGTAGTTACCAACAATGGTAAGTTTTGTGCAATAAGGCCCAGGTATATCAGACCATGTGTGTGAATACAATCCATCTAGCAACTGTATGATATCTCTGTTCTATCACCATGGTGGAACTTGACAAGATCACATCTACTGTAGATCCATGATGCAAGAATAGATTCTCATCAACATCCATTGTTTCTTTTCTTTAAAAGACCTTACACCGAAGATGTAGTAAAGGTAATTTATTGTCTATATATTAATAATATCTTCTTTTGTTGTTGAAATAATGGCCAAAGAAATAATTTAGCCTGGAGATCTGACAAGTTTTATTTGTTTTGGTCCTGGTATATGATTTACTTCCTATCCTATCGTACAATATATCTGAAATTCTTTGTCAGCATGATTTTTTTGTTCTCCATCAATTATATATTTTCATTTGAACTTAGTATTATCCAGTGCAACTGTAAATTAATCATCGGTACTTAAACTACATATATTCAACCGAACAAGTGGAAATAAAATAAAATAATTGATACGTGACCTCTTGTTGAGGGAGGAAATTAGATCAAAAAATGTTCTTAGTGGAATGTCTGTTTCAATTCCATTTATCATAGTCTTAAAGTAAATTAGGGCATATAAGGGTCTTCAGACAATTCCCACAGTGTATTAAAATGATTAGAAAAACATGTATACCTTCAAGGTTCCATGATTTTGAGACACAGTTTTCTTACCACAATGGTTATTGCCCCTTGGAGAATGTCTCCTCAAAGTGCAACATGACATTGACTGTTTCCCTGGGAGTTGGCTTGGAAGAGAGAGAGAGAGAGAGAGAGAGAGGGTAAAACAATTAAATCAAACTTTAAAAACACTTGCAATACCAGCTTTAAAAGAAACTCACACCCACCATCAAGCCTCAGTCATCTTGTGGTGGAGGAGCCATTTTAGAGGAAATTTATTCCCGTTTGTCAAGGAGAAAGCGATAAACCATGATCTTAATTTGTCCCAAGAGCCACAACCCCTTAAATTTGACTCCAGAGGATATGGTTTGTCTCTAGGCGGTTGTTGTGTAGTCCCATATACTGAAGTTCAAGGCAGGAAGGAGGTGCTTACAGCCTCAGATCATATGCAGGGGAAACCGTTGCATTCTTTGTTGCTGCTCCTTCGGGCAGCAGTGGATGAATAGAGGATAAATAAATTATGAAGCCTCAAGTTAGTGAATTGAAATGTCAAGTATATGAGATAAACCAGGGGCAGACTTAAGTATTGTGGTCAAGACCGGTGGTGACATGTACCTAATTTATGCTTTCCTTGTACCTAATAGTTTAATCATTTAATTTGTTTGTAGGCATGCAAGCAGAAGCAGAGAAGTACAATGAAAATATTTTTGTCCAGGAATGAATTTACTTGCCTACCTTTTTTATTATCCAAAAGAATTTTTGACCCTAAAATGAAATTAGAACTTGTTCAAAATGGTGACTCCTTCATAAATTCACAAATTAAACAAAAAGTCATAAAAAGTAAAATTTAGTGTTGTTTTTTCTGTGCTCTTTTCTTTTCTTTACTTTTGCAAATTCTTTTTTTGTTCATTATCTTTTTAAAGGTATGTTCCTTTATGTGTAACAATGTTCTATGGGTAGTTTCTTGTGTGTCTTTTTTCGCAGTGTCATTTCCTTTTTTCATGTCTGAATCATGAATTACCACTTTTATTAGATTTATGTTGATCAACTGCATGATGGCCTGGATAGATTTGACTGATATTCCATATTTGATCCAGGGATACAGTCTTACCTGTAGATCTCAAGTCTCGTCATCAATGAATAATTATTGATATAGTTCTGAATCTGATTAGAGAGCTCTTCCTCACTCTAGCCAACAGAGTGGACGTTATCAAGCCATCTCTCATATTAATGACCCATATTTGCTACTTCCTAGGGAAACAGAATCAAAAGCTCTAAACCCCACCTCGAAACTATGCAATCATATCCAATCATCCCCTTGAAATTAGAATACCTCCCTCAATCCAATATTTGTTGATGATTAAAATCTCATTCCCCTTTCATGACTTTCCTTTCTACCTTCAAAATGGCAACAAATTAAGTCTGTAGCCCATTTGTGATTGGTTGTAATAAGCCAGCTAATTGCTCCTTCTGGACTGGAAAGCGGCCTGGTAGATACGCCTTGCCCATGCCTTCGAGCTACTATAGGGGCGTACAGCAGGTTCATGACCTTATTCTAACTATCATCTCTAAACCAACTTGGACCTTATTCACACCAAAGAATTAATCCCAAACAAATTTAAATACTTTGCCAATTAACATCATGATCTCTATGAAAGGAAATAATACTAGGAGGAAATTCATATTTAATTTAAAATCTCAAACAATCAAACAAAATTGTTGAAGAAAACCATGATGCAATCAAATGAAAGCTGGCTCGATAATGTCCACTATATAGGCTCAAGTACAACTAGTGAAACAAATAATGACTATCCAATGCATGGTGATTACTCTTTAGACTTTTTTAAAATAATTATTTAGTATCTGTTTTATAATTCATGGTAAAATTTTTAGTCAATGAGTTATTGTGTCACGATTGTCAGAATGATGTAAATTAAGCAAATAGGGCCTACCTATTTAAAGCTACCTATTTAATCGCAAATATATCTGTACCTGAGGCCTATTGCAACCATTTCACAGGTGAAAAGTATAGTAGAATTGGCAAATGAATTTCTTCATTCTTCTTTGGTATGGCATATTAGCATTAACTCATTAGCTACATTTAAAAGTATGGACACCTCTTTACAAACAAAATAAATAGGAAGACAGACAATAATAGAGGCAGAGACAGACAAACATACAGACAGACAGATAGACATAGAGGCACAGATAGACAGAGGTAGAGAAAGGAAAAGATAGATAAACATGTAGTTGGAAGTGGCACATTATACAAATTACCGACATAATGTGCCTGTTTGTTTAGATCTTCCTTGACCATCAGGAATCAAATGTTTTCATTCAAATGTGAACAGAGCTGTTGTCTAATACAGCAGGATATGGCATACTTACCCAGGGGATCATAAATATATCAAATACCTGGGGCATATCACAAGAAACAAGTCAATTCTCATTAGGTGCATTTTCCTGTCCTTTCCTGTTCACCAAATAAGTTCTGTCTGACTTCTAGTGTTTGATTGATTTATTACTATCCAAGCAACATCATACTTGAAGGATTGAAGGGTTCATTTGCAGAATGACTTTAATATCTTCCATGTTTGTAGGCTGTTTTGGTGTAAGACAGGTTATATATACAAACCTGAATGTGAGAAAGACAGACAGGCATATACTAACATCTTCACTGTGTGTACTATTTATTTATTTCAAAGGGACGAGCAGAATGATGTTTATAAAGAAATGTTTCTGAGTAGTTAATCATGTTATGAAAAAATGTATAAAAATCAGAAATTTCTCCATATCCATATAGTATTATCTTTTTCATAGCTCTATTAAAAATTGGGAATAGATTTTAAAAATTCCCCCAACATTAAAATGAACTTGAATGGAAAACAAAAACAGACAAGTAATTAAGTCTGTAGTCACTAAATATGTTTACCTCATCATCACTTAATGACCCAGATATTCCATTTTTGTCAATCTAATCTGTTTTATCATCATTTTCTTCTGAAACTTTCTGTACTTTCAATTTACGTTGTCAGTTATCGGACTGATGTGAAAGTAATTATCAGTTATTTTCTTGGGAAATGGAGAAAAAAAAACGTTGTTTCATTTGTGTGGCAACCCATTTAAATGTCTTAATTGTGATTGACCTATTTATGCATCAGATAAAGAATAAAATGCATTCCAGAGCAAACTTTGAGGGGTTGTATTCTATTATTATCATTTAAATGTATCTATGATAAGAAATTATGCATTTATTTTTGCTTGCTTTTGGTTGAATTCCTTTCTATATGATTCAAAATTGTCTTTGTTACCTTCAGAAAAAGTTAGAAATCACTTTAATCAGCTGTATGTTGTTCTCTTACTTTAGGTCCTGCTGATAACCTGTTATCTTGATAACTTGCATGTGATATGTGTATTGATTTCAGCCGTGTTGTCATCAAGGCTCAAATTATGCACCAATTTTTGATTATTTCTGACACGTAATTCCTCCCCAATGACGATTTTTTTTTTTTGGTCGCACCAGCTCCTATATGTGGAACTCGTATGCATTTCATTACAGCTTTGCCATCGATATCTTTGATAATCCAACTATTTCCTTGCATATCTATCACCTCTTCTTTGGGAAAAAAACAAATTTGAGAAATAAGTAATATTTCAGTATTTCATGTCTCAATGCTATCTGCTTTTACACTCTTCTGGAATAAGAACAAATATAGTGGTAATGATTTTAGGGGAGGTAGGTATTTTTGTAAAAACTATCAAGCAATCATATCTGGCAGAGGGCTTGTTCTGAGGAAACTGCCGCCTGGCAAGTCCCCAGAGTCTCAGTACAGCTGGGTTTTCAGTAGCTGAAAAGTTATTGGGAGCCTCCCCCAACAATTATTTTGGGTGGTTTGGTTAAGGTGACGATTGTGATCAGTATGACGAGGAAGGTGGAAGACATTGTAATGATGGGATTGTTGCCAAGTTGACTGCTACCTGGAGATTACTAGTGATCTTAAAAACATGAAAATGGATTTAACAGAAAGTTAACCCTTGATACAACCTTTTTGTGAAGTTTCAATAGAAAGTTTATAAAGCTTTCTCTAATATTATTGAATATGGCTGAGGAACATAATCCTTACAGAACAAAAAATAAACCTTGCAGGGCATTGCTTTTGTATCTAGGAGTGTTGTGGCCTAGTGGATAAGTCTCTGGACTGTGAACCACAAGGTATGGGGTTTGAATCTTGCTGCGGCACTAATGTCCTTTGATAAAACATTAATCTGCATTTGCCACACTCGACCCAAATGTAGTAAGCGGGTACTTGGTAGGATTCATTCCTTGAATTCACTGAGTGCTACCGTTGCTGGAGCTAAGGCCTAGGTAATAATATCCAAAGTCCTTTGGAGGTGCATATAGAGACGTTTATCATGATGTGATAAGTGCTATATAAGAACGGCATATTATTAGAGGTTCTCCTAGTATGTGTCAAACTAGCCCCCAATAGGTTAGATGATAGTGATGATTATACATATTTCTACTACTCCTAATGTTTCATTTCCTCTTTGCTTCTGGGAGATAAAATTTGGGTTGACATTTTTAAATGAGCCCTTACAGAGGAAGTGTATTTTATAGCTTGTTAATTGTCCAAGAATCAAAGTTGATCTATAAAAACTCTTTTAATGTATTTTGTTTTTATATTCTTTAAAAAAAAAACATTATCAACATTTATTACAATCTTCTTATTTATCAGCTATAGCCATTGCATTGATGCTCCATTTTTCTTTTTGCCCTGTCCTTTTTTTCTTCTTCTTCCTCTTCTCCATCACTCTCATTGTTTCAAGTCTTCCTTTCTTTCGAAAACTTTCCAGTTTTTCATTGTTATTGCTTTTCTCCTTTCAGCACACATTTTATCTTGCTTTCATTTTTATTCTGAGGTCTAGGCCATGGGGATTCGTTATTTTATGGGCTTGGATCAGTCATTAGCTCTTTGGGTATTGCCATTGAGGAAGTTTAGAACAGGTGCACCCATGGTCTAGGTCATAGGTCAGAGTTCATATTGCAGGGGTAGCTACTTAGCAAATTGAATTCCATTGAAATAAACACATGATATATAATTTATGTTTACTTTCCATGTTAAGAGCTGAGGGGATTCTTTTGAATCGACACAAGACTTCATGAATATGCTTTCCTTATTTTGTAAAACATCCGTTAGATAACAAAGAAAGAAAAAATTCAGGGAATAGAATTATCAAGTCATCCCTGTCATATTCTTTTATAATCATTATGTATATGTACTAGCAGAGTAAAATGCATTTTGAATTTCATTTTTGAATAATCATAAATGCTTATGAAGGCCTATTCACATTCAAAGGGTATATAAATGTATCATGAATTTTAACATTAACATAAACCTGTAAATCATTTTCATTTTTTCATTTTTTTAAAAATTTGATCTTGAAAAAACCTTAAGCCAGATTGTAAAGTTGGTTTAAATTAAAACTCATGGAATAATTTTGTTCCAGTTTTTATAGGACTCATTGATTCATAAAAAAGCAGTTCTATAAGAATTGGTTCAGGTTGAACAATTATTTAACTAACCTTTCTTTCCCAACTCTTCCTCTTAGCAAAAATCAACAATTTGGAGACACAAGTGGTCATCACTCGATTTCAAAAGATTCTGATTTGATCAGAAATTGCCCTATACTGTAGATAAATGTGAAGCCCCATACCATGTCCGCATCAAACACCTTCTTTCTTTTCTTTAGAACAATCCTTCATCAGAAATGCTGTGTTTTAGCCTCCAAACTATCATTATTATTCTTTTCTTTCTAGATCTTTAAAGGTGACTGATGTCGACTCCGGGGAGTGTCTTCAGAACATGACGCATGAGAAACAAGACCGCATCACAACCATTCAGGTAAGTTCATGACACGCTAGATTCATACCAGGGATGGGGGTCACTTTGGCCCACTGTCAAAGTGACCCCCTATCTAATCTAAACAAAAATGACTGATTTCTTCCCAGATACCACATATCTAGGTACACATATTTCTGGACTTTTTCATGAGCCTTTGAAAAACTTTTTTGAACAGTTTATAGAAAAATTTATACATTGCAAATTAATTTTTTCTTTTGTTATTCTGTTGTTGTTGTTTTGTTTTTTGTTGCTTGTTAGTTTTTTTTATTTCAATACATCTAAGTGAACTGCATTGTGCATAGTAATGCTACCTTATTTCTCTATTCCTTGATCAGTGTCTGGATGATCAGATACTGGTAGGCACCCTGACTGGACGTCTCTTGATCTGGAACCGAACCAAAGGCACCCTGGCTAGAGCGTACCAAGCCCTTGAATCACCCATGTATAAACTAGTTGTCTTCTCAGTCGACTACAGGGAGACCAAGATATTCATAGCATCAGCGTAAGTTAATCTTGCTATTATATTTTTATTTCATCCAGGACTTGATCTCTTTTTATATCTTGTAACCATTATTTATACCTTCTAATTGCCATTATCAATCTATTTGGATTTTGTTGTGATTTGGATATAAAACATTTAAAATTTTAAATATCAGTTTAATTGTGTCTATTTCTCAGACAATTCAAATTTGCTTTATGTTATATTTTCTTCTGCACCTATATTCTGTTTAGTACTAACGACTAATTGTTCTTTTAAACAATATACAGTCAAACCTGACCATAGTAACCGAACAAGGGAACACAAAAAATGGTCTTTGTAGACCGATGGTCTTGGCACTAGACAGGTTCATTTAGTACATGTTTCAATGAGAAACCATTTTCAAGGGAAACTTAAATGTGGTCTTTGTAGACAGGTGGTCACTAAAGCAGGTTCGACTGTATCTGAATGATCAGTTCATTGTTACTGTAGATGAAGTTAACATTTAATATTTCTTTAATCTTAAGTATGTTGAATATTAATTTAAATTATTTGTATGCGCCTTGAGCATCTCTAGAGATGGATATGTTGCGCTTTATAAATATTGTTATTATTATTATTATTATGAATAATTATATACTGGTAAAAAAAATGAAGCCAACATTTGATTATAAGTGTGTGTCTCATGTTGGTGTATCGTAGATCACTAGGCTAGCTGCCTCATACTTTAATAATGCAAGTCTCACTAATATGAAATTTTGATCCTCCCCTTTATCACCTCTTCCTGTTAACCTTTCAGTGAAATTAGAAGGCAGACTAATTGGATCAACTCTAAATCTCAATTAAATCTAGTTGTCATCAGAGAAAACTCTAACATCCTCTTATTACTCTGTTGTTTCCTCCCTTTTTTGTAATAGGGTATGATATTGGATAAATGACAAAGTTTCACCTATATTTTACTATTTTGTTGTTGTGATAATGAAAGAAAATTGCTTTGCTGTATTAAACCCGAGCTCAAAACTAACAGACACTCAGTGTATACACACGGGCCTCCTAATTTCAACTTCAGAGCACCCCCCCCCCCTCCTCCCACTTTGAAATATGAGAGGCCCCCATGCATGCACACACACTTTTAAGATATCAGGCTGGACCCCCACTGAAAAATAAGTATCCATGAAGCCCTGGTTCAATAGTCACAGGAACTGATATACTGGTTTATTTCTGAAATGTACATGTATGTCATGTAAAAGGGGTGTGTCTTTTATACTTTGGCCCATGTGCAAAGTCAATTACCTATTGTTTAGAACTTTTTTTCTGCTTTGATACCAGTTTGTGCATGATTGAATTGAGTTGGTGTGTTTAGTGAGTAGTAGAAGGTCACAAGTGTTGCGGTGGTTAGACCTTGAAGGTCACCTGGGTGTAC
Organism: Strongylocentrotus purpuratus; assembly: GCF_000002235.5. NCBI lineage: Eukaryota > Metazoa > Echinodermata > Echinoidea > Camarodonta > Strongylocentrotidae > Strongylocentrotus > Strongylocentrotus purpuratus. Next base: position 36,824,336 of record NW_022145611.1, on the reverse strand, counting down.
CACAGACCAACCAATATTGTGCCAACAAATGATTTCATGTGGAGCAACATGTGGCTTGAGGAATATCCACACTTTTTGTATTAATCATCATGGGATTACGTTACCACGCTTTTGATATCAATACCATGTTTTATTTATGTTCCACGCTATGCTCTTTTGCACATCATAGAATTAGTTTCATTCTTTAGGCCAAGTATATAGCCCTTAATTCTTTCCCATCAGAATGTTAACAAATGAGGAGTAAGGTTTGCCATTGTGATATATTTCCTTTACATAAAATTACTAATAGGTCAATTTCAATACAAAATTCGGTAATTACATTTCATTTGTGTATGCACTTCAGAAGACAAACACAATGTGAATTTGTATAATTGTTATCATGTCTTTTTTATGCTCTTTTCAACATAACTTCTTAAATCTTTACTTCATAACTCATTCAGGCATTCTTTGAATATATCTTTTATCCCAACACCCTCTTTCTTCTTCTTTTTTTTCTATGATTGGTTTTTTTTCTTCTATCATTCTTTTTTCATATATTTTGTATTATGCTTTCTCTTCCATCTGAAAACTCATTCCCTTTCAGCTCATTCATTCATAGATGTTACTATTAACTAGTTGTCTATTGGATCTGTATGGCTTCTGTATCAAACCTAGCTAAATGAGAATATTCAGTAGTCATCAGGTTAATATCATGTTTTAGCTAGATACATATTCCTATTTCCTATTCATCTTCATATTTCTCCATTTCTTTGCCTGTTTGTCTATCCGTATGTCTTTCTTCTTTTTTCATATCTTCTTAGTGAATGCAATGTATCTTTAGTTCTTCATTTCTCCTACCATCTACCTCAACTCATTCTTCTACTATTCCCCCTAGCCAATGTTACCAAGTGAAGTAACATGGTAGCTTCAACTGCATGGCTGGCTTACCAGCTTGCCAGCCAGCCAGTCAGTCAGTCAGTCAGTCATATTGCTGAAAGCTTTGCCAGCCCGGGCCAGGCCAGCAAGCGGAAGCAATGCATCTCCCCTTGGCATGAGGTGGATAAGGACCGCCTTTATGGTGGCTACATTAAGCCATGAATATGCTGGAATGTTATGCGCTACGACAGATACACTAGCTTCTATAGATTCGACAGTCGCCCATCAGCCCATCTGACGTTTGCCTCAATTGAAAGAGACATCTCAGACGGTTTTTTTTTTCTTCCTTTCCTCTCGGTTATTTTGTTGGAAAGACGAAGGTGTGTCGTTGACAGGGTAATACCTGGTCTGGCTCGTACATGAAGGTGCGTTCATAGTCGCACACCTGGAAATGTCATGCACAAGCCCTTCACTCATCCATTTAAGACTGACGTCTCCCTGAATTAAAAGTGATGTCTCAGACTATTTCTTCCTCAAGCGGTATTACGTAGAACAAGGTGCAGAGAAACCTTACATCACTGGTATGGAACATGATGTGAAAACATTCCACTTAATGTTTATTTCAATTCATTTTTCTTTTTGATGTATTGTCATTACAATAACCCAAAGTGGGCTGTTCAATGTAATATTACTCCTCATTTGAGTTGACAATTTTGATCTGAACCATTCTCAACTTATCAGTGGACACTTTGCCAAGAGAAGGTATTAAAATGAATAGAGTGCCAATTTTACCTTTTTACCCTGTCTTTATCTTGTGTAAACAAGTAAAATTGAAGAAACAATAACAAAATGTGACATGAATTTCTCTGTTCATTGATGGTTGTTTATGATCTTCCATACTTGCTGAAGATATTACACTGTTTTGAAAAACAGAAAGAAATAAAATTCACCATTCAAGTCGATCAGATAGGAAGGGGGATGGGGCCTGAATCCAATGGTTAATAGTATATTTTGTAAAGCGCTTAGAGACATTTGTACTAAGCGCTATATAAAAATTAAATATTATTATTATTGTTATTCATTGTTTGTTTGAAATGGCAGCTCAGCATTAGGAAATTCACAGACATAAATTGGAGGGTTATTTATTTCTCAAATCTTACTCACCAGTCTTGTAGATAAAAGAAGGGATTATCATTAGGTTAGGGTTACTAACTAAGGGAAAAGGTTTTTTTTTTTTAAAGTACACATATGCATCATACATTGTAGGAATTAATCATGCTATCTAACAGGTTAAAATTTAGGAATGAATTTTGCCTTCAAGTTATAAAGATGTCTATATTGAGTCACAAAAGATAGTTGTAGAAAAATTGCAAATAAGAGAGAGCGGGACAATAAATTTCCGTAACCATATCAAGCAAAAAAATGAAAATAAAGAATAAAATTTTGAAAGTATTATAAAAGGAGATAGAGGGCATGTTCTTTGTATATCATTTGTCAGCCCTTAACCAATTTTGACATCTGCATCTGTCTTTCAAATCATATCCCCCGCCTTTTTTTACTCTTTGGTTTTCGCTTTGTCAGTTTTCCAGCAAGGCAATTACTCATTCTTCTTTGATGTGAGAACTTTAAGACATGGATGAAATAGATTTTGACCAAATTCTCCTTGTTGGGCCCTGATTTTGGAGAAAATCGTGCAAGATTTCACATCATGCAAATTTGTTGTTGTAATCACAGCTCTAAAGGAAGTGCTGTGGTGTAATAAATCATCTGTAGAACTGTTAAAATGATCAGCTTTTGAAATCTGTGGTATAATCTTGAGGGAAGAAGAGAAGGTATATGACATGAAGAAGGGCAGATTAGTCGAGAGGGAGGGGTAGTCAGATACCAACTATCAAGGGCCAATATCTAGGACAACTGTCACTTTTAGGACAACCATCATCGTCAGCAGGTGCTGGACATATTGTTGTTCCTTCCTCTTTCTGCCCAGAACAAGGCAGCCATTCATTTTGCTAATTCGTCTCTAAGCCCCTCTGAAGTTTCAGGGGGGCCCTCTTTGTCAAGAAAAATCCCACATTTTCACTAGTGTTTCTTAATGATCTCCTGGGGAGGGTAGGCAAGCCCAACGCAAATCGATGTCAACGTCTTCATGTCAGAGACAAACGAGGGCCAAGTGGTGGCTGGTAAACCTCAGGACGATGCCTCCTTCCTCTTCGGCTATGGTTTCTTGAGCGCTGCGCCGGGGCGGATCAAGAAACGGGGCTGTCGGATATGGATTGCGTGATCGTTTGTAATGTGCCATGTTTGTACACATCTGAATTGCTCTGATTCCATGTATGTACAAATGATTACCAATTGAGTTTTTGGCTTCTTGTCAGCATGTATTGGCTGGGATGAGCTGCTGTGAGCTGAATTATAGTTTGATGTGAGAAGTGACAGGAAACAACTGCCATGCCGGGATCACATCTTTTTCTCTCTTTCTCTTTTCAGTGAACTTTTTTATTAGTATGACTTCAGTTTGACTGCAATACTTTGTTTTTTGGGGGGAACCCACCTTTTTAGGGTACATTAAGTTTCAACTATATCCTACTTTTTTTAATTATTAGTTGGTAGTCACTGTACTGCATTGTTGTACTACAAACGAATCTTGTAACTCAATAAAAGATGATTATTTTAACTGGATCATCACTGTTTTTTATAAAAACAGATATTTTAGCAATGATACACTTAGACCCACTATCAACAATATTTGTGTGTGTTTGTGTGTGTGTGTTTGAATTTGTAGCTTCTTCTTGATATACCATTTGTTTCAGCCTTGAATCGATTGTGAATAAAAAAAAATACAAAAATTGTGTCTGATATCTCTGTGTATTCCAAAATCAAAACTGATTAAGGACTGTCTTATGAAATGTGCTCAAGGAATGGGTGTTTGTCAAAATACACTGTCAATCAAAACAATTCTATTCAGAATTTGTGATTTTTAAAGCAGAGGAATCTAACCGAATTATGTTTATAGTAGGCTGAAAGTAGCATTTATATCATAATTATCTCTTTACATTAATCCTTCTTTATTAGCTTATTTAAAGAAATTGAAGAAAATTGTTTGCCAACACCCACCTGCTAATATGTACCTCTGTTGAATATCAGCATGAGTCTCTTGTTTTTTGTATTATCACTCTGGGTAAATAAGGATATCATAATTATCTTTCTCATGGTTAGAGTTTTGCATTTTTTCTAGGAAACAGATCATTGGAAATTTCTTATAAGAAAAAGAAGAAAAAACCTTAAAAATGACATGCTAAATTTTCCAGATTTTCCGATCATTTTTGTAAAGTCATTCTTGGCCCAGCAGCCAATTTCCTTGATAGTGTCCTCTGCTGTCTGAGTTTTGATTAGCCTACTCCTGCTTTGTGTCTTGGTTTTCTTATAAGAGACACCCTCTCCCCTCCATCCCTCCTCCTGTGCTACAGAGGAAAGTAGCCTGTAGACTTGTTTCCTCTCCTCCTGTACACCCAACACAACAGAGAGGGAAGCAGTCACAACATTCAGACCACAACTTGGTAGAATTCAATTTCTTTGTGAGAGACTTTGCTTCTCAGACTCGATCTTTTATTTGTTAATGTATGAATAAGCATACTACATTTTTCCATCTGGGTTTTCCAATATCTGACTGTACTTTGCTGAATCAATGTTTAGATAATTTATGCTTGAAATTTATAGCTAAAGATAAATTGACTGTACTCTATAAAATAATCACGTGTATAATCACATACATGTATACACTTAAACTATTTTTATTTTGTGCATTTCATTCCACTGTAAAACAATATTTTCATTTGGGTAACTGCTGTGAAGTCATTTGCATGAAAGATTACTTTTTTTTTAACCTTCATTGTCTCTCAGCTTGTATGTAACTTTGATCAAAACATTTGTGATTTTCTTGGTAAATATGTGGAAGAAATATACATGTTTTTGTATTGAATGGTCGAACTGAGCATCTTCACCTCAATTCTTGTATTGTTTCCATGCCCTTTATAAACATACTCTTAACCTTTCATTTTGTGTGTCATATAGTGATGGCTCTATCGGTGAGTGGGTCCTGGATTCAATGACCTGTGTAAGAATCCTCCAAGGTCACCGTGGCCCTGTTAGAGATGTTCAGGTGAGATATAACTTCATTTATCTGAATGGTTTAACCCAATCACATTATTTTTCAATGAACACCTCAGAACAGTTAATCATTTTGCAGAGTGAACGCTACCTGACCATATGATCTTAATCAGTAGGAACTATAGAGTGTTTCAAGGATAAGGAAGGATTCAAATAGAGCTTTATGGAACAAATTATTAATCATGTTGGAGAAGAATTTCCATCCTAGTTTTATATATTTTAATAATAGTGGAATATGATGATTCATTTTGTATTGAATCGTTGTTATTGGTAAATCAAGTAATGGATGAATGTGTCGATGTATAAGTTGATTGATCATTCAATCTTTTATTTTTTATTGAAGGTTTCTCATGGAAGAGTAGTGAGCTGTAGTGAAGACAAAACGGCCAGGATCTGGGACTTGAGCCCTCCGCCTCTTAAACCAGGAGACGAAAGTGGAATCAACCCACAGTTAGTCAATGAAAGAGATAGCGACTAAGATATAGTCATAGAGAGAAACAATGACTAAGCTCAAAGAAGTTGTATAGATAGTCCATGACAGGGATGATGGCTAAACTTAATGTATAGATAGTCAATGATAGAGACAACGACTAAGCTTAAAGATGTCCACAGAGATAGTACAAAAAGAGACTTTGACTGAGAGATAGTCAATAATGGAGATAGTGACTAAGATAAAGTAAATGAAAGAGATAGTGACTGAGAATTAGTCATTGAAAGAGAAAGTGACTAAGATATAGTTCACCAAAGAGAAAGTGACTTAGAGATAGCTAGTGAAAATGATGGTAAAGGAGAGATATTTAGTGAAAGAGTCGATTACTATATTCAACACACCAGACAATCACTAAGTTTATAAGTTTAAAATATTTACAAAGTTGCTAAAGTGTGCAAAAAATATAAAATTGAACAGAGATAATGTTAGAGGCTATGGCTAGGCTTCAAGCTATCTACAAATATAGTCAACAAGTGAGCCTGAATAAATACATAAACAATGAAAGAGACAGTGACTAAGTTAAATTACAGATATGGTCAATTACAGAAATGTGCAGAGATATCCTCACAAAGTAACAATTATTAGATTTAAGATTTGTAGAGAGATGGTCAGTTTAAAGAAGAAATTGTAATTAGTTCAAAATTAGGTCAAGTGACAATATGAACATGAACTTAGTGTTAGCTTAGCTATCACAAGGGTAATCAATGAAAAGGAAAACTTTGACTTAGCATTGTGGATATGTCTGATACCATTTTTTCTGCACATAGTATTGTCTTGAAATGTCCTTCTTTCCGTTTAACGGGAGAAGCTTCACTTGAAAAATTGGATTGGTATCATTCTTAAATCTCTAGGAATGCAAGACTTAAACTATCTTGCATTCCACTGAGATCATTACCCTTGCCGTGTAATCTCTCTCTCTGAGTGACAGGTAAACCATCCAATATATTATCTTGATTGAAGAAGCGTATATTGTTTCTGTCGGGGTACCTGATGAATGTTTGCCTGTCTGCCAATAGTTTTAGGCATCCAACAACGACTGACAAGAGAAGAATATAAATAAACCCTAAATGAATCTAAATTCCATAAATTCTGTCATCTATTTGGTTCAAAGTTCTTCCTCTACGTGCGTGTTCGCAGTACATGTATTTGAGAAGCATATAATACTAGAGTGACTTTTTTTTGTGGTTTTATTTTATGTTTTAGGTATTATTATTCTTGCTCAAAGTATTATTACACAATATTGCATTCCGTCCTATTGATGATAAGTTAACCAAAGATTTAAAAACTAAATGATCTGAAATATGAAGCATAACTTTGACGGGACATTGTTAAACTCTGTTTTTTTGTAGAACTAATGTAGAAGTATATAAGCTATTAAATACTTTTTAAGAAGTGAACTTAAATGCAACTTTTTTTTAGCAGAAGAGATATGAGTAAGATGGCATTATAATGTGTATATTGTAATATAATTATTGTTTTTTAAGAAGTGTATATATAACTTAAAAATTTCAAAGTTTTTAATGTCTATTACCACTTGGGTGTATTTTTTTTTTTGTATAAAAAAGAAATTAAGACTCTTTGTAAAGAAAATGTTTGAACATTCCATATAAGTTAGTGTGTGAAATATTCATTGTACTCGGTTTTCTTCCACAATTCTTACAGTATTATATAAATTATATATGTATTATTCTTTTGTTTTATAACACATTCTTTTGTACAGATATATATACATAATATAAACATATAAATATGTATAAAGACATATAAATATGTATAAAGACATATAAATATGTATAAAGACATATAAATATGTATATAAACATATAAATATGTAACCGAAGGGATATAATGGATGATTGAAATTGCTTACATAAAAAAGTATGTTACATAGTGTTTGTAGTATTTGTATAACATGTTGACATCGTATCAAGTTAAGATCTCCAATCTACCTGTATCATATTCACCTATCAACATACCTGGTTAGGAGAACACCTCCATGTACATATGATACTGTGGATGCGACAATTGGGAGTATTTGTGCTGTAATTTGTTGATACTGATAGACGCATGAATGAAAGAAGTGTACAGCCTTATCAGTTGGTGTCATCGGGTGGTGGAGAGGGGTGGGTTGTGTTACCTGAGTCCTACGTAGCTGTTGTAACTCTTTATAACCAAACTATGGTTGGCACTTCTTGCCAGAATGCAGGCAGTTTATGCTTGTTCGGCCTACAGGTAAAATGTAAGTACAGTTACTGATCTGATCCCTTGAACCTTTATGATCTGACAGAAAAATGGTCAGAACTGATGATAATCTTCCGGAAAATGTTATTTGGTCTTTGTATGTGCTTTCTCATGAGGCTTTTTTTCCATCCTTAATGTGTGTGTGAAACAATATCAATTGATGCCTGCAGAACAAAACCTGTCAATATGTGCCTTTACCTATTTAGGAAACTGTTCAGTCGCTACATGACCTAATGTAAACTTACCTGTGTGCTTGTAACCTTAAAGATATATAGTTTGGTTTTTATATTTGTATTATCGTGAAGCTTCCCTGTTTGTATCATTTGATCCTTGAAGAAACAATTGCAACCAATTAGTGTATATTTATTTGCATTCATTTTTTTGGTTATTTTTTTAGGTTTTTTTTTTCTTTTTCTGCAGCATCAAAACTATAAGTTAATATACAAAATGTAATATTTTGGCATGGTTTACCAGCCATAATAATTGATCCTTATTTGTAGACATTTTGTCTATGGTGTATTTCCTTTGTGTAGAGGGTATAGAGATCTCCTCTCCCATCAAATAGAGGTGGAAGTATGTCAGATGACATTGATCTTGAAATACCAGGCCATTACCCTCTGTAGAACAAACACACAGATACCATCACTACAGGGCGTCGCATAAAAATAGGGAAGATGTTTTCATACTGGGAATATGGTGTGTACATTGTCTGCTTATGCTTTACAAAATATGGGATTCTGCACTACTTACAATACTGCCATATATCGGCATTTACATCAGTATTTCATGCTCTGAAATGTTTGTGCTGGCCGGTACTTCAAATGTGGTCATTGGGGATCACGATTATATATCTTTCATACAATTTTTTTTTAATTGCATGTTCATGTAAACTATGAAATAAACACTTCCAATTTACTTAAATACTTCTCCAATGAATCTATACCATAATTAAAGCTGAAGAGATATTAGTATGCTTTTGTATAGCAGGTCTGTTGAAGAACATCTTCATTCTGCTCATTAATGGAACACCCTGTAGTGATATATTTTTATGAAAAGTTGATGAGAGCTGCACCTGTGAATAATCTGACATTTTAAATGTCAAAAGCTGTTTTTACGATGTTCCTCTCTCCCTCTCCTGATCTCACTTATTTTGTTAAACCAGGAGACAAGAAAAAAGAAGAGTAAAACGGCTTTGACCGGTCGCGAAATTGGATGGGTGGAAGTGGGGCGGAACGGGACGGGTTCGCTGTTTGGACGTGTTTATTTAATAATGTCTTCATTGTGTATACGTATTGACAGTATATATTTCAGTCCCAGCCAGATGTAATTCGCGTAGGGTTGAGATGCTTACGCCAAACTAGAAAATACACTGAGAAAGAGACAGGGATGGGTGAATGTCAAAGCGCCAGTTATGGCGTGCAAGTTGATTCCCTGGGTTGATTCATTCCGAAATATGCCGGTAATTCACCCCTCCCCCTTCTCTTGACTCGATTGCCTTACTGCTTCATTTTGACAGAACTGATGACAATTATTAACATTGAATATGACTTGTGATGTTAAAGTAGAGATTTAAATCTCAATCAGATACGACAACAGAAATATCTTATTTATTTCTGTTAAGACACTATGGTGATGGTAGCCTTATTCTATCAAAGCCGTGATACATGAAATGATATCAATCTTTAATGTTCTATTGTTTATAATTTCGATATATTTTGTATTCTAAACATATTTATACAGTATTTGAAGTTATGTTGAATTGAATAAACATGCATTGTGTTCTCAACAAATTGGTGCTCATATTTTGTGTTTTTAATTAGGAGAACCTTACTACGAAGGAGACAGTGATGAGCGTGAATGATAAAGATAATATCAGCTTTTTTTCTAAGAGAAAAAAGGATGATGGTGTGTTAGTAGATTCTGTTTCCCAGCATGCATTGTCTGAAGTAATTTTTATTTCAATGTTATAATATTCAAAAATTTGACCAAACTTTAAAAAGAAAATATCGTCTGAAAATGATGGAGAGGATATTTTAAACTTTGATATCTATTCGTTTTTCTCGAACCGCAATGTCGCGGGAATACATATTATGACTCTTGAACAAAAAGAATACGCACCCCCCCCCCCCCTTCCTACATGCCCCGCCCCCGCCCGTTCACACCTCATAAAAAGAACAGATCCTCTTTGATTATAAGGACTATAATGATTGCAATATGCATCCTAATAGTTGATAATAGTTTCTGACCTATATCCGTCCACTGACCTGTCTTGGAATGAAGTAAGTCAAGGTCAAATGGTCATTCTGTCCATTCCATTGTTGTTGGTGTAGCTTGAGGTCATCTAAAGAAGTGACCAACCTTTTGACCAAAAATAGAGCTTGGAAAGTTGGAGTTGAAACTCCGTTCCACCTGAGGTTGTGGTTGTGGCTAAGTTAGACGATTGGTTAGGTGATAACATCCCCCTAGCAACCACATCATTTTAACAAGAATCAAAACAGATTGCTCAAAATTGGGATATGACATAAATTTAATTTGATTCAGTTCATTTGAGATGTGAACCACTATTACAATTTCTATAATATCGCTCCACAATGATAATGATCTAATCATATTGTAATCACATAATTAACAATTTTCGGGCATATCACGACCGACCCATACAATTTATCTATCTGACCCCCTCATCTGAAAGAAATTGATAGCTTAATTGTTACACCCCTTGTGTGTGCTGTGATTCCTTTTTTAATGTGACCTTGTAAGAATATACATTGCTTTTATTGCATGTATTTTCTCTTGATATTTGTGGGAACTAAATACAGTATGCTTTATTTTTATACAATTTGTCGCTCGATCTTCTTTTGTTAGATTTCACGCAAGGGAAAACATTCATCTGTACTTCCTTCCTTTTCTAATTGGAAAGCTTGTTTAATTTATCCCTTATACTATGAAATTAATGCCTAAACAAAATTATTTCGACATCATGGACATGGGAAGATATCGTTGATAAAGAAAACCCTTTCACGCCATATTGTATAGGTGGATATGATATCAATCTATCTATATAAGGCTTCTAAGTGGTACAATAAATCAGGGATTTAATTATTTTTATCGCAGTACCCGGATGACAGATCAATATTGTTTTCCTATTGCTCTGTCATCCGGGAACTTCAATAATTGTCGATAAAACGTTGCTTGATTACTGAAAATTAGAAGTCAAATGTTGCTAATTCGCTAGTCAGCCTGATATAGATAATAAAAATAATATTGTATGGATTTCGTGTGATACAAGAATATATTGCTCTCGCTATGACAATGAATATATTCTTGTACCTCGCTCAAAGCCATCCAATATTATTATTTTCATTCATAGCTTTCGTTCTGAAGAATCGATATCAATGAAATAATATGCGTCACCAACAACAGCAGATTTCAACTTCGATTCTCCCCTATTTTATAATATAAGGACAAGTAATTCATCCTCGCGATATCTTTTAACCCCTCTGTTTTATATATCTTTTACAGCTAATGTCTTTTTCAATATTGACCAAATCATAACAAAATGCTATACGGTAATCAAAATGCTTAGGTATTCAATTCGAGTTGTGAAATGTGTAGAAATTTACGTAACTCTTCCTGAACTTTCGACTTTTGATTTTCTACATAGTCTGTACCCTTGTGTTGTCGTTGATGGTTAGCTTGAAGATATCAAGATCGGATTTGACCTTCATTGCTAAGCTGAAATGACGCGAGAGAAAGAGGTATATGAACTCTCACACTGTCAACAAAACAGAAACAGATCAAAAGAAATTGAAGAGGAAAAAACAAAGATATCATGTCTGGCAATCAATTGATCTTCAATGGCTGTCTGTTAGGACACTCAACCTGATTGTGACGTCATAAAGAACAGCCAGGGTGGTCCTTGCTTAGAAGATGCCTTCATCGAGATGAATATGAGGGAGGAGGAGTCGAGGAGGAGGATGAAGGAGGGAAATGATGATAATAACGATGAGATGGATGCAGGGCAAGGTATTATGTCGATGTAAGAAAATTTGGCTCCGTAGTCCCTTTTTGCTGTTGTTCTTCTGTTAATTATATTATCATTATCTTAACCATACAAATCTCAAACAACAACAACAATAAAAACAACAATAAGTAGTCTCGTATTTCAACCTCACCGTTCATGATGTAACTTACACATGGTTTTAAAGACTGTCATTTCAAATAAACTGAAATACAATCCTTTTCATGTTTAGGTAACCTAAGAATATTCACATTTTAAAGATTTGTGTAAAGATTATACAGTTTTTTTAAATAAAAAATTAAGTTGGTTTTGGCCAGTTTTCAAGACAGTGATCTTCATTACCACATGAGACTTTTTTTGTAGAAAAAAATATCGCAGTGGTTAGATTTTTGGATACTACGTTTACTATAGCGATACATGTATGGGTTTTGCATTGTGTGATTGTATAACTGCGCCCTTTCCTAAGTCTGTGGTAGTACCTCAATAAAGCAGTTCTTTCACTCGATATCTACCTATTTTCATTGAAAGTTGTCTCTCTCCACCCAGGAGCATCGCTTAAGTACATATAGAAGAGGGATTCCTGAAGTGCTCAGAACGCCCAAATTGGAGCTTTAGCTAGCCGGGGTATAATGTATACATGAGTACCAAGAGCACCACTGAGCAGAAGTTATCGGCTCCAGCATTATACTCTTACATATACATTTCTTGAGATTTGTAATGAGATCTTTTGGGGTTGTTGGCCCTATTTTTCAGTTATTCACTTTCCTATATTTATTTTACAGGGTAGATTCTTTTCTGTTCTGCAATCGCTTTTTGAAGGAGCCCTGTAATTTGTATTTCGTATTTATTAATTTAACCATGAAATAACATCAAATGAAATCAATAACAGATTATCAATTAAAAACAGTAAATACAATTATGGTTAGGAACACCGAAAAGCAATGTGCTTGTGACGCCATTAAAAGTCTATCTTGTTTTAAAGTTTGCCCTTGTGCTTATCTGTTTTGGGGTTTTTTTTAAAACTTTTTTCCACATTGGATTGATTACAACAAAATAGTTTTATTTAATACTTTTAAAATGTATTTAAGCCCTTCCTAACACAAATGTACGTCCCTAAATATGACAAGCACGCGGAGAGAAAATTAGGAAGTTAGATTTCCCGTTATTATGTTAAAATGTGTCATATGGTTTTCTTTGTGCCAATCGGTGGACAGATTTTCGATCAAAAGACTGGAAAAGTAAAAATTCTATTTATTTGCTTAAAACGATGGAAATTGTATACCAAGCACGATACAGAAATCTTATACAGTCACTATTATAGACGAATTCAAAATATGCAAACTATATATATATATATATATATTTTCGTGTTTGCATTTGTTTTCGGTCATCACAATTCTCAAAAACTTGCCCGGCTAAGTTCAGCTCATAACGCTTATACAGTGCAGGATATACAGGATTGTAATCTTCTCGAATAGCATGCATCATAACAGTGAAATAGATAAAGTCTCCACGTTAATTTTGAAATAATCATTATTGTTTCAGAAGTAAGCTGCATGCAGCTTACAAGATGCCGGCTAAGAGCGAATCAATTATCAAAATACCTTGCCAAGTTTGAGATGGCATAGCTCCTCCTGCATGCTTGGGTCCCGTTCATCTCATGCATCAGATGCGATGGAGAGATGAGAGGCGATTCGAAGATGTTCACCCGCCGCTGGCTAAGGGGAGGAGACGAGATGAAAGATGGATGTTAATAGAGGGTGAGCCGAGGCGGCTTGCTTCGTTTATTGCTCCATCAAAATGCATATCATATCACTGAGATAGATACAGATCGAGGTTAAAATGAAGATGGTTTTCATCGATGAAATACCTAGGAGACATTGGCAAATTAAGGATATAATGTTTATTATATTTGTATCGAATACCCCATTATAATTTGTTTTCGAAATTGTTAATGATAAAGACAAAGGTATTTAGTCAGCCTGGTTACTTAGCCTTGTAACATTACATCACCCTATATAATACAAACAACGTGTTGTTTTTTTAATGAAGAAGAGATTCATAACTTTACTTTAATCACAAGGTGGTTTCAGAAAAAAATCATTAGGATCTTTAGATTCATGAAAATATTGTGGTGGATTAAATAAAATAGTCTAATTTGATAATCTATACGTATTCACGAGTAGTTCACCTAAAGTATAATATTATCAAAACTATACTGATTAGTTTTCAATTACTTTGTCGATGTTGCAAAATTAATCCAAATTCCAAATCCATGTTTCAATAACGGCTGCTAATCTATGAGTAATTGTTCAATCAATTTTTCCTATCCTACACTAAAGAAAAGTTTAAATACCACTTCATCTAAACGAATGAAATTCTCAGTTTGCTCTTATTATAAGTAGAATAAGTTTTTTTAATCTATTAAATCGTTATTTTCTACTTCAAGTCGAAAGGAATCTTCCACCAACACTTCTATTTCATCGTTTGCCTAAGATATTTTGACGAAAAGATGTAAGAATAATTATAAAATAATTGGAAATGATCAATGTTCTTACCTCAAGCTGTAGAAAACATTCTTCATGATGATCCTGTGTTACATCACAAGGATGGTTCGGTTCATTATCCACGCTTCAAGAATGTAATACAGGCTGGGCAGAAAAGAAGCGATCGGGTTTACCAAAAAATGTATTCAATGTATTCCAGCATTACAGTCACTTTGATTATATACTGAGTTTACTCGTTGGAATTCTTCAGAAACAGTCCTATGTGGGTCCCGTTCTTAATTTCTTCACTGTAGGTCTCTTCTTAAAGTAGATAACTTGACAAGATACCTGTTCATGACATAATGGGGGTACAGGGTAGGGTGTGTCGATTCACTCCGCCTGTGTCTCGGCGCCCAAAGGCTCTGCGGTTTCGTTCTTCGACGCCAGAAGTCTTATTTTCTTCCCAGACACATTTTGTAAGTAATCTGGACCTTAATGCTTTAAGAAGACACTAAATTCCTATATCTTATAGAGTTAGAGAATGAATAAACCTAAATACCAGTCTATTCCGACAAATCCTAACGCTTAGCTCTATTGTGACAAAAAATTGAACCATTATATTCGCCTATATACAGTATATGTTTTTGTTTGTTTGTTTGTTTGTTTGTTTACTTGTTCATAGTTCAACTGCATGTTCTTTCCTGATAATGTGGAGTTACACTTACACACGAGCCTATGATTTGACTTAGCAGAAGATCTCAAAAGAATGATGCAATAAAAACATTAAAAAGATATAACTGTATTGATTAATATATTAGCAACATAATACAAAGGCAAAAAGAAGGGGAAATTGTGAAAATGGTGCAACTACATAAAGATGGTTTAAGGCTGATTATGCCAAAATCTTGGAAACTAATCTCTTAATTCCCGCAGAAGCAATTATTAGCCGAGGGCTATATTTTTTTTGATGGATGGAAATGAAAAAACAAACCGATGATTTAGTACTAGAGAAAATAGTTACACAGTGAGTGATTAGCACATGAGTGATTATGTGTTTTATAGTGACAGGCCGTTATGTTTATCCTATTTCTACATGGTTTTGAAACATAAAGTTAATAAATATTACAATGTCTTACCATCGAGGTGGTGACAAAATTAATAATTAAAAGGTTTCCTTCTACGTCTATAAGCTGACTATAGAAAGTGGCATTAAATTTTGAACATGAACACCCAACTTACAACCTAAAACGCCATTGGTATACGCTGAATCATGAGATATTTATTAGATACTTAAAACCATCACTTTCTTGGCACGTCAACTGTTGGAAATCACCAATTTCCAGTCCAAAAAGTGACTTTTATTCAGCAAAAATTAACGATAACTGGATGTCCTATCGTGGGCGTGTTTATGATGTATAATGTACAATCTCATGGGAAGACTCATGAAGAAGTTTCTACTCGGTAAACCGTTGAAGAAAGTAATAAAAATACTATCTGGATCATAATTCTTGACCTGTGAAGCAGAATCGGTATCTTATAATGGTTATAGATAGAGTATACCATTGTCAACAAACTTGAATCAGTACTACACAAAACTTTTACATTCTTTTAGATATAGAGTGGTGTTTTGTTTATATACACGTATAATACTGCAGTAGTACTACTTTTACTATCAAACTCTAATTCACTCTCGTCCTCCTGCCTTAAAACACGTCAAAAATCAAGAAGTGTGGGTTGATGGAGAAGAAAGAAAAAAAAAATCGAAAATCCGATGGCTGATAGGAAATTAAAGATAATGTTCAGCAGAATGTTGTACCGATTAAGAGTGATCAACATTTAGTTAAATGCCAAATCATATAACATAATTGTGTCACGTTTAACGGGGAAAAAGAAGCCTACCAGTCGGGCAGCTGTCAAAGTCATTGTTTCAGGCCTCTTGGCGATCAAATTGAGCATTTAACACTTTTATCCAATCACTCTGCGACATGAAAAAGACATTTATCCTTCCAAATCTTTTCCAAACATAATACCCAAGCCCCAGTGATCCCTTTTCCTCACCCTCTTCTCCCAGAATCCCCATCTACTACAAAACAATACGTCACAAACACGCCAAGAGGCGAGATTGGTAGAGGATCAATGATTCTTGAAAGATGTTTTTACCCCACCTCCTTCCCCATTTCAAAGAACTCACTCTTTCACATTCGTCTATAATAGCTCATTCAAACCCTTTATAAAACAATTTTAAATTTGTAAATGTTTACACCACATTCTTGAATATTTATCTTGTTCTGTTCAGTTGTTCATTTTCTCTTTCTCTTATGAGAACATTTATTTTTTACATTACTGTAGTGTTAGTCCCACTCGTTATGAATCGACAACAATTTTAGGTTTTGTTCCACGTACACCCAACCCACACTCACACAGTCACATGCGCACGCGCGCACATACATCATTATAATACTTGAAAAAGAAGTTTAGAATGCGATAATTTGTGCACAGTTCGCAGTCAATCACCTCTGTCTATCAAAATAAATTAACCCACGAATTAAAAATGATGATGTCATTTACAAAGTTGTTTAAAAATCTTTACTGTTCAGAGCAATTAAAAATCTTGGTTTTCCCATGAGAACGTCTTACTGAATACCTCCCGTTGTTTAATTGGTAGACGTCATACTATTCTCCTCAATACTCCCACCCTCTATATTTAGCCCCAAAGACAAGTGCATGTTGTTCTCCTTTCTCAAATAGAATGATGACCATTATGATTGACCGTCAATCCTAAAGTGGACATGTGCGATAATATTTCATTTTTTTAAACAATGTACTTGCTCATATTAATATTATCTATCAGCCATGCGTAATTATCCACTTCCATTGTTTAATAATTTACATATTATATATGTCATATTCTCATTTAATTCGTATAATGTTTCTTATGCTATATTTATAGGATTTGCTTAATATATATATATATATATATATATATATATATATATCTTTCTCTCTCTCTATTTTTCATGAAAAACTTACCATTTTCATTTTTCCTTGAGATATACTCAGTCTTCTTGTAAGTCAATACGACCACCGTGCCTTCCTTGTTTTATTCTAAATTGCTATCTTTATTAAATATCTAAAATCTATTCTAATGTATTTTGAAGGTTCGACCTTTTTTGTGTGTGTGTGTGTGTGTGTGACGTTGACGTGAATCGAATTTTCACCCATTCAGGGACACTATACGCGTCAATAATGACACGTTTTCAATGTTAGCGGATATCAAATAAAAATTCCACCCACACTTGTGACACTTCTGTCTACAAACGTCATAGATGCGGTACAGAAATGAATTGATTACATTTGTTTCTCTCTGTTTTGATTTGTGCGGTATTAGTGGTAGCTATTTTACGGTTTATGATTTTAAACTTGGTATTGAAACTTGATATTTAGGTCTATCTGTTTCTATACAATCAGTCACCAACAACATAACCGCTTTTTGTAGTTACTTTATAGACTCCGACTCTTCATCCAAACAAATATAACCCAACCATTTAGGCTCGCCTATAAAATTAGATTTAAATGACTAATAGGCGGCAATGGTAATACAAATCAAATAAAAGGCTTAGGCTATAAAGGACTATAGGTGGACTAGAATAATTGTTATTGTGATGAACTAAAAAAAAAGTTTTGAATAATATTCATAATAAGGGGTACGCTGGGAGAGCAAGAAATGGAATGGATTGCCAGATAATATATACATTTACACTACTTTCTAATATCTATTGTCATGACGGAACTTCATCAGAACCCAGGATTCTTCACACAATAGATTCGACTGTTATAGACTATGGGTGGGAACAAGAAAGCAACAGTTCACATCTGTGGAACATGTGGAGAGAGAAAAGAAAGAGAAAAAGACTGGCGAACACATGTGATTTTGTGAATTGTGTATTATGACTGTCCGTCAAAATTAATATGCAGATAGTTATGTAGAATGAGAAAGGGAAAGCGAGAGAGGGAGAGAGAGAGAGAGAAAGAGAGAACTAGTGTATGTGTGTATGTGTGCAGTGTGGGGGTGGTAAGTTGAAATCGGACTTAAATCCTTATTTGAGTTTATGATGATCGTAATATTGTGATAAGAACTATTCATGCATACCATTTTAATGAATTGGCTACTTTTACAGATGAAGAAAACTGTTCTGCACTGTGATGTTTTGAAGGAAGCATTCAAATTGACATTTATCTTTTAAATGTATATGGATGACTGATGCAAAGACTCTTGAGGTCTATTTTTATACGTTGTCAAATGTATTGAAGTGATTTCTTTTAGTTTAGTTTATGACTTACATTTGTCCCTGGCAAGATTGAAGAAAAAAAATTATCAGACGTTTAAAGAAGACCGTGTTTGGAAGAAAGGGGCAGAGGAGAGATTGAGAGATTAGTGTTCGACAAGACATAGAACGACGCCATCTCTTGTCAATCGTTGCATGGGATTTCGAGATGGTTGAAATATGCAGGGGCCTATTGAATCTTATGTTTTCTTTTTACTTTTCTGTTCATATATATTTTGTTTTCTTCTCTCAGATATAAATCTCACTAATTTTATGTCCCCTTGTTCTCAGCTATAACTATGTTTTCACTTCTGCAAAATAAGTCTTTGACAAATTTCCATTCGTCTGTGTCCCACACCACAATTCCCTCCCCTTACTCCCTTTCGCCCCCTTTCTATCCCTCCCTCTGTAAAAGTCATATAATATTATTCTTGACAATATTCCTGTCCAAATTTTGCTATGTTACATCACATTAATGGCACAATCTCTGAATTTCTAGCCTGCTTACAGATTGGGTGGATTGTTTTTTTCCATGCTCGCGATGAAATTTTGTTGATTTTACTTTTCTAAATAAAACTGTTCTACTGAGTTGGACTGGATAGACCGATCAACCGTTTATTCTTGTTACCCCCTCAATGAAAATCCACTACATATTATGAAAGCATATGAATATTTAAGCGCACGCCATATTCGTTTTGTAACGTCGTGGGCGAGTGGTATCATCTAAACGAAAAACAGTGAAATGAATCCCACTTTTGAGAAGACAGTATAAGACGACTGTTTCACGTAGGCGGGCTTTAGGCTCACACTCGTATCAAACTGTGTTCACATCCTACAATCTGGTTTATACGATCACTTTACCCCGTATGGGGGCTCTACCACAGCATCCTCTGGCCCCTGCACCCCTACCCTGCACCCCTACCATGCACCCCTCCCCCTCGACCCCTTTAACCACTGGTCAATTGGATCATATGGAGTTCCCAAACCACTTTCTCCTCTGCGTCACTAAATTTAGAATTGAGTGAGAAAATGTAGGTTACAATGTACAGTGCAATCTTTGTATCCATATAAATAGGTGCGTTGTACATATAAATTAGTGCGTGGTAGACGATGAGAAAAAATGTTAAGCAGGAAGTTCTTTTTCCCCAATTTTCTATAAATACATCAAATGGGTAAATATAGCTAATTTCAATCGGTGGTGTTTTGTCTGTTGGTATCTGTTGGATTCATGCAGGCATATAGGTTACTCCAGTTCATCAGACAGTTATTGTGAAATTGGTAAAGGATAGAGCACTCCAACAATCTCAGTATGATATAATAGTTGTTATTTGTGTTGATGGTATCGGTGTTGGCATTGGTGATGGTGTTGGTGCATAGTGATGCTGAAGACGATACATATACCTTAATCATCATCTACCTTGGTTCTAACTATTAATTGACTTTCTTAATCATTGTGTATTATTGTGATTATTATGTTTGCGCGTACATAATTATAGGTATTAGTCTATATTCATGTATATATATACTATATTCAGAATGTACAAAATATATCACAACTCATGATACCGATATGAATTATTAGGAATTTTCATGATAGTTAGTTCGTCCTGATTCACAAAAGCATTTTTTCTCGTACTGTATATCAGGCTTTTATAAGGCGACGAATGAGATGATTGAGAATACAACAGATCTTTATCTGAATTGGATTGTAGCTCATTTCATGCAACGTAAATATATCGCCTTCTACAAAAGCATTCCCATAACATATCCTTCTTAAAGCATGTTCCCCAAGGCGATGAATATTAATCATCGAAATGAGACAACTTCCTTAAATTCAAAGGTAGATAACTATAACTACGATGTACTGCGACGCTTCCATTAAAAAAAAGATAGAATCTTAGTTGCAATCTAAATCCACTTGGGAGAACACCTGCAAATCTAGTTACAAAATTACGAAGGGCTTTGTAAAAAAAGATTTCAGCTTTTAGTGTGTTTAACCACCTTGTCAAAAGGCATAACAATACTCTATCAACTTTGGGGGTTAAAAGACAAGATGTCAAGCGGATTATTTCGTTCTTTTCTTTCTTTCCACTCCGCATAAATCAGATTTCATGAGATAAAAACAAAATTACATCCAAATCAAAATTATGATAGTGATACAGCGGAGGGACAGGGATGATCGAATAATCGGCACAAAAGAGCGTAATTGACTTACATTTAGAGACATAAGTAATACCAATCACACACCAAGAGTTATCAGTACAATCAACATTTCAATTTAATAGTGACATAAATCACATGATTGCTCATTTAATTTAAATCTTCTGATAGAGATTATCCAGGTGGCATTTCAGTTCTTGAATTCTTGCCTCCTTCCGATGTGAAAGCTTCTACCAATCTCTCATCCAATCGTTACAATTCCAACAAAATAATCATATACAAGACAAAAAAGCTGAAATGTCGATACAATTTCTTATCAAACATATCCATGCTTTAAATTGAATAGCACGGGACTGATATTCACGGTTAGTTTAAAATGCTTTAAAGAAAAATGCTGAGCCGATTCCTTAGACCGATCCGTCATTTTCTCGCTTTCAAAAGACCGCCATAAAACAGCGCAAGGTTTCAGGCTTTGAAATACCTTTGCCTCTTATGTTATACGTTCCTTTGATATGGTAGGCTTAAAGGAAGGACATGTCATACCCTGGGGACCTCTCAAAGAAATTAATTTAGAGGTGTAAGCAATCAAATCCGCATCAACGTTTATTACGCCTTAATTAGATGGCGCAGTTATCGGCACTGCCGTCATTGTTACAGACGACAATAAAAAAAAAAGGCGCGCTGAATAAAATCATCCTTAGAGATCGTTATCCTCCAAAATTGTTTGGAAACTAAAATAGGCAAGCGCGGTCTTTCTAATGTCGTGATCAGACACAATTGAGGCGCTGGGGAAACTTTTTTCTTTCCGTCTTACCATGGTGTGTGTTACTATTCTACTCGGTTCATCAATCATTTTAGGTATCAGAAGGCTTTAATCTGCCAAATTGAATCGGGTGAAAATTGTCATTTTGTCGTGATTATTTCCAAAATGGTTTGACAATTTATCACCGCGATATAGATCTCTGTGATATCCCATTGAATGTTTGTAACAGACCGTATTTTATGGACGCATCACGTTCAATCTTTTTCTCACCTAAACGTGTAACTTGAGGGTTTTCTCAGTTTATAGAGAGACCCTTGAAGCCATACTGCACTTAGAATTCTCTTCATAAAGGTCAACCAATTCTACCGATACTCCGTTCGATATTTTCCAGATTTATATATTGAATATAATTACTTGGAAGTTTTCTTTATCTTTAAGAGTATTGATTAGGGCCTGTGAAATTCATACTGCAGTATTTAATTCCACTTCAAATGTGATGTTAATGATAGGTTATAATTGCTTTAGTCTATAGTTTGTATTACATACTAACTTCAGGCTGGGGATAATTCTATTTACGAACAAGAGAGACTTGGGACGTTTGAAACCGTAGATGTTGAGCTGCAGGAACACAGTCTTGTCATACACGTTGAGAGGACAACCAGGTGTGGACGAGATGGCATAAGCTACCACCAAGATTTTCTGGAATCTTCTTGTCAAAAGTAATCACTGATTTTTAAAGAGGTTGTAACAATGGTAAAAGGTCAAAAATAAGGTTAAAAGAGCGGTGTGCTTTGAAATGAAGATGTTTCAAATCTACGCTCTGAATTCTAACCGACATGTCACCACTATCGTACAAACACCATTCACAGACACACGAGTCTTCAGACATGGATGAACACAGTAATCTTACCGGTAAAGAGGCAGTGGGGTAGCTATGGGAAAGGGGCTACGTGCCCCGTACCCCCCCCCCCCCCCCCATCATCAAAATGATTTTAAGAAAAAAAGAGGAAACAAGAAGAGAGGAAAGGAAACGAAAACGTAACAAGAGGGTGCCACGACACTTCCAACATTCCCTTAAATAATGTAAATGTCGGATTAACTTGCATTTAACGGATTAACTTGCATTTAATCCACCAAGTAAGAACCAATAATGGCGCAATGTCTGGACCTGCTATGCCCCTGTGCAGTGGTTTATCGAAAAATATATCCATCCTTCATTAAAATATATACTTATTCAAATATTGTCATGTCCTCGACTGTAAAAGCAATATCAGAACGTCATATGATATGAAAAGAAGAAAAAAAGGTCTTGCAGAATTCTGATCCTGAGCAACATTTACAAGTGGGAGCACAGTCTTTGACAGCTTTGGGAAATGTTTGGGCTTGAAAATGATAAAGACGCTTTTTCAAAGTTACGAAGGTTCACCATTAGGCTATAGTAAGCCATTTTCTGCAACCTTGATTCCATGTGCCTCTTAGCTGTCAAACTTCATAGAGAAATAAACGTCGAAAGAACTTATTTCAGGTTTGTTTTCGACGAAACTGAAGGTGCATTACCGACGTGGTGCACTGTGTTTCTCAGAATTCTTTTGGTGATTTCTGACGAATTCTCATCATTTCCTGAATAGAGTGAAGCACTAAAAGATATATTTAGAATGTTTCTCAATAACAAATGATCTGTTTTCGTATAAAATCGACTTTACTTATGTATACCGTGACAAAAATAATGCGTTTGAAAATAAATTTCACGGTGGATTATGAGATTCATCACGCTCAAAAGCGACAATGGCTCAGTGGTTGAGCTGTAACTGGGAGGATGTAGGGTTCGAAACCAAGGATGCGCGAGTGCATATTGGTCAGGCATTGATCCTCATTACCTTGTCCCTCGGATATGATTAAAGCCGTAGTCCATATGGTTGTTTACATACAAGCATACAACTGCTTTCTTAGCAGTCTGGTAAAATAAAACGTCAAAAACAATATCTGTGATTTGAGCCGGTTACATAAATGATTATATTTAGACTAAGGCAAAATAGAACACTTTCAATAGGTCATCTAATACTGTTTTCCTGTAGATTATATTCGTGCGAACATTCGATGCACTCTTCCCAAATCGGAAATTGACATGATTGAGGTGCAGTTGTTTTAAAACAGGATAATCTAAAGATGAACGTGAGCGCTATGTACAAAGAAGCTTTCAAATAATGTATGTTGAACGGAGATCTTTTCGTTGGAAACCATGAGTCATTAATGTGGGGATTTTGATGCGGTTTATCTCCTGGTTTCTGAGGTGGTTGAGGGAAAACTCACCTGATGCTATTTTAGGGAATAAAAATGAGGTTTCAAGATGTGTTTCGTGGTTTTTTAGGTGGGTCAGGAAATAACGGGTAGAAGTGAACATTGTGGGTTGGGGCAGATCCAGGATTCTCACAGAACCACGATAAAATGGGATTTCAGTATATAGATTTCGTGTTATTTTACAACATTATTTTTAACATTACACTAACAATATATTTTCATGACATTTTTTTTTTATCATGTGCTTATGATAAATGCTGAACATTTGTTTTTAGAAAATTAATGCCCTTTATTAAAAGAATATTGCTTTCAGTCAAAATAATTAATTTGTAATATTCCTTATTCAAAGGTTAGATTTAGTGAGGAAGAGAAATAGAGAGAGAGAGAAATAGAGAGAGAGAGAGGGGGGGAGAGGGTGAGAGTAAAGGGGAGTGCGGGGACCGAGGAAGAGTTAAATAAATGCACAGCATGAATGTTACAGAAACTCACACAATTATAATCACATGGATTCAAAGAACTAGTGACAAATTCATTGCATTCATTTTTTCCTTCATAACATAGAAATATAGGCCTACTGTAATATTATTTGACAACTAATATTTGATTACACACATGTTCTATTGCCAGTTCCTCGTATCATGTAATTACGTTTATTTACTTTGGCATATTGATCATATTGATATTAAATTAATGTTTGAATCTGGAAGTTTGAGGCCTTGATAATCATCACGTATATATATATAATATCCTTTCATCTTTTGTATATTAACAATAATAAACGTTACACATGTTACATGCATCTATTTTCCTTTCCATATTTTGCCTTCTCCGCTTTTAATATAAAGATGCAAAACTTGAGAATTTTTTTCATATGTCTTTTGTTTTGTTTTATAATAATCATGTAGATGATTTCTGAAATCATGCTCATCAAATGATCACACATTCTTAAAGAGCTAAGGAGACTTAACACACACATTGCTGATAAATTTGAAGAAAATAAATACTTTATTTGATATTTTGATTTGCTGAAAATGAATTGGCAACTTCTGTTTATAATATTATGTGCTTCCATATGTTTCGGATAATATGACATCACTTTTACATTTAACTCGCTGTGTCCAATGTAAACAAGTACATGTATGTAAAAAAAAAATTGATAAGAGAGCACAGAGGTTTAAATTTCATGAAATTCGAAAAGAAATTACGAACGATTTCGATTATTATTCGTATATTATATAAATATATATAAATATGTGTGTGTGTATATTTAAACTTCTTCGGGTTAGTCTGACAGGTATCATACATCATATCAAGCAGCCTAACATTTCACGATCAAAGGAGACAGCTATTAACATGGTAAATGGTGAAATTAGAATGATTCACCTTATTTCAAGAAAAAAATACATCTACATGTATAGTCGACCCTTTTGAATACGAGAGTTGATGCACCCAAAACAAAGTAACTACACTTTGTAGAATCTACGCACGCAGGCTTGCTATTCCCAGTTCATATTTGGTTAAATGTCAATCATACAATTTTCTTCAAATTCCCCCAAACTGCACTGTTTTTCGGACAGCAGGCGCAAATTATAGAACAGCGGGGTACTAGAGTTGGCAACATTTGGTACAAGTACTTCGTATCGTCTGCCAAAGAGTCAACCAAGTTTTTTCCCTCTTTCCGCAACCTGCGGTCGTCTGTTGACACTGCGTTCAAATATACGATCAAATACTATATATACGATCATTAAACCCGTTCAAATTGTTCTCAATATAGCATCTACAGGGATAATTACAACATCATGCTAAAACAAAACAAAAATCATTTGTGAGAAAAAAAACAGACCCTAATCGTTCAATTGCCCACTCAATAGATGAATTGACTACGCCACTGTGTATTTAAATTATAGAATTATGTTAAATCATTCTACATGGTATCATAATAAAAACCAATGGCCGTCACCTCTGTAATAACAATTAATTAGGCTTTATTAACCATTGATTACTTTCTCGCTATCGCAAAGTTCCAGGTCTGTCGTTTTCCCCTCAATCTGAATGATAGGACAAATAAAATGTTGATAGCGACGAGTGTGTTATACTTTTAGACATTAGGGAAAGATGCAGAAAAATTCTCCACAATTCTGAAAGCTGCTGGAAACCTTCTTCAAAATCTTTTCATTTTTAATTATTGTGTTTGTTCGGGTGCGTGTGCGTGTGGTGGTTGGCTGTGCGTTTTTTTTCTTCTAAAACTGGGTCTGTTATTAAGTATACAAAATAATATCTTTGAAAATATATATGTATTTTTTCAAAAATGCATTATCAACGTTGCCTAGGATGGGTCTACATCTTCTCAATAACTCAACATGAGCTTTAGGAATGTATGATACGCTTGCAACCTAAATATTGATTCAACATAGGTAGTTTTGCAGTCAAATTATGTCTACCACCATACAGCCAAACTCCACGGGGTCTCGCTCAATTATGAGGAACACCCGCGAGGTAGACCGTGGGCCAGCCTTCCTCTTGATTTCACCTCTATCCTTACTCTTCATCGGGGCAATGGTGTCGTCTTATTGTTTGTCATGCTCCCAAAAGATGTGTCCCCCTTCAAGTTCATATAGCTTCCGTATAACATTTACACCACCGGTCAATAGTCATTTTATTAACCGAAGATATACGCACGCGCGGTATTTTATTCATAATTTATTTTATAGTTTTACTTAAAGTTATATTCCATATTCAATACACAGTCAAACTGATAATCAGACCTGAGAGTCGAATCTCGATTATCACCAACGGAGTCGTGACAAAATTTGATAAATCCGTCTGATTGAGTTCTAAATGCATTTGTGTATATTTGAGACACTAATATATAAAGGGAACAAAGAAGAGAGAAAGAAAAGATTTTAGACCGGGTAAATTCGTTAAATCCTAAATGGACTGCTTTTTCACAACTATTCGTTGTCATTATTCATTTCATTGTGCGTTAAAAAAAATCAGCGTAGTTAGAAGCAATTCTCATGTGATGTAGCGTACCCGGACTAAATTTAGTCCTACCAACCAGGTAGCAGGATGCGTGCCCCCCTCCCCCTCCCCCTCCCTCCCTCGATAGCATTGTTCCCTTCCGTCATTACAACCCCGCTACTGTTGCCGATTAACCAACAAAAGGCCATCGGGGAAAAAAAGTTGAAACCATGAGATGGAGAAATGAAATAAATCTGAGATATGATCTCCATGACCTGAGCTTGTACTTCCCTTTGACAAGGGCTCATAAATTGCACAAATATAGATTCATAAATTTTTCTTTTGATCATCTGATAGTCCGTTCATATTTCTGTTTCAATTTTTTATTAGCAGACGGGGTATTTTGGGCTAGAAGAATACGGGTTGCTTTGTTCGATGTGCTATTCTGAATGATTGAACAGACTTCCTTGATTCAAGGATAAAGAGAAAATCAGGTGATGTGTATCTATTATGTTTGGTAAACGAGAAGGGATATTTAATAAGAGGCGCGGCATTTACCGTCTCTCGTCGTATTAGAGGAACTTTTTTATTGGCAAATGTACAGACCTGCACATGTTCTTCCCTCCATTAATTACTGCTATAATCTACTTACTGATAGATGCCTTCATTTCCTATCATGATGATGTTATTATGCTAACAAACTTGCTGATTGTCATACTAATTTCGTCATACGTAACCGTTTTGACTCAATGACTATTATCTTAAACTAGAAGAAGCGTTTTAAACCTGATTGATTTTCAATATGATGCAACATATTTCCGATTATGATATGGGTGATTGTAACAACAAAAACAACAACAAAATCCATTGTTTCTATTGTTTGATGACCAAGAAATATAGAAATACTTTGCCAAAATTTGAAAAACAATGAACAGACATATTTAAAGATACACTTGAGTTTGGGTAAAAAAAAGAAAACTAATTCTTACAGAATCAAACGAAACTTACACTGAATGTTCAAAAATACCAATAAATGTCATTTGCCAAACAATTTTGGTAAAAAATGTATATTTGCTGAGTAATGAGCATAGAAAGATAAGGAAATCAAGGTAAGCTAGCCCTGACACCATTTGTGTAGTCCAACGTACATCTTTCTGTGTACAGTGATTGTTACTTTACCAAGACTGGGCTAAATTTATTATGATTTTGATGACTTCTGAACCTTGCAGTACACACCAATACTTACATGCTACATGATCAACTTTTTCTGATCCATTCCACACATTTTCTTTCACAATGCAATCGCATGACCAGAACTCAGCTTTATCTTTAAGATAAACCAATTTGCTATACAAGAAGATGTCAGCACACCTGCAAAGGTGTCTATCCTGGTTCTCTGATATTCTATCAAATCCCATAAAAGAAGAAAATGTGTGCTACTTCACGTACAAAATAAACATCATAAATTTTGCAAAGTACAAAACGACTTGTTATACAACACAGGAGGTCTATCAAATAAGCAAAGTATAGCGAGTAAAAGTCGAATAACCAATTGCAAAGGTGCTCTCAACGATTATGATTCTCAAAATGTCAGGCCACCTCAAATCGAGTTGTCTTTTAGCTATAGGTAAAAGATTAGATTCAGATCAAAGAATAAATCATTTTTCAGAACTAGGGGGTAAAAATATACTTCATCTAACATCCCTTGGGAAGATATCCGTGTGCAAAAACAAGGGGAAGCTTTAGTTTTTTACATAAATGCACCGTAACCTCCAATTCTTAAATATCACGTCCTCTGTCATCACCTCCAATGTAGTAAATGTCTATTCATTTATTAATTGTTTTTAGTTCTTTATCAATATGATGTGCTTCCAGCTACCGCCATGAAACAAAGAGATTACCAAAAACGGCGATAAGGATGAGAAAACACGCAAACGAATTGACATTTAATTCACACATATTATCATAAGTGGTGATGTAGTATTTTTAATACTATGAGGTGTAGCGGTCTAGTGGATACATCGCTGCATGGACTATAATTTAGATGGTTCGCGGTTCGAGTCCCTCTGCGGCACTAATGTCCTTTGGTAATATAATAATCTACATTTGCCTCTCTCCACCCAGGTGGTATGGGTATCCGGTAGGAAGACATTTTCGATTACTTAAGCGCCTCATCACGCTAGCTAGGCCAACGCCCTTAAGGAAAATGGTATTAATACTGCTGAGGCTATTCTAGGTAAACCAGACATATTATTATTATTACCAACAATCAAATGAGAACCGAATTTAAACTGCTCCAATAACGGAAAATCTAAGACGGAAACAAATCAAAATTTTGACAGCCATATTAATTCTAACATACTGACATGTCTCCATCCTAACACCCTATAGAAACTATCTTACAATAAATACACTCTTAAATGTTCCCAATATAGTAATCCCCGTCAGTCGCACTGACCAATCTAATATCGCAATGATTAGTAATATATTGATTTTTATCTGGATTTAAGAAGCAAGTATTGTGACGTAGGTATTTAGGGAGCTGTGAAATGAAAGTCATCGTGAACCTCGGAGATATACAGACGACAATTGCCGGAATTTGTGGTACGAAACTCAACCCTTGGGGAGCCAAGGGTTAAGTGCTGATCGAATATATTCTCTTACACCCTTAATCTTTGATTATCTTCAGCAAAGGTATGGAATAATCACATAATGATGTAATGGTACAGAAGAATAATAAATTAAACACGAAACTGTTGCCTTTTACTTTGTAATTCTGAAAGAAGTTCGTTAACATTAAAGAAGGCATCTCACAATGTCAACGATACATATCTCCATCAATTTGCGTATAGTATCCTTTAGTTGTTAGAAGTATAAGGGTTAAAGAGTCATTCCTCCCCGCTGGGTGTAACCTTTGTGGTTAAACTGACTTCGTCACGGTCAAGTTCAGGCGGGTCAACACGAGTTTTGTCATTAATAATAATTGAGTTATTCGTCCCGGAAATATATGACGCGTTCTTTTTTAGAATTCTTCGACGATTTGGGAATTCGAGGATAAGATGATGGGGAGAAAGGGAAAGTGAAATAAAATGGAACGGAAGACATCTATTTCTTCAGGTAATTAAGAAAAAAATGCAAGAAATCATGAAAATATGAATGTATTGGTATGTATCTTGCTCCCGGATCTTTATTTTGCTATATTCTTATGTAGCTGGAGACAGGGGCGTACGCAGGATTTTTTCAAGGGGGGGTTTAAAATCTGGCCCAAAATATTTTGCTCCCGAAAATTTGAAAATCGCGCCGGCCGAAAAGTCGCTCAGTGGGGGGGGGGGGGGGGGGGGGGGGGGGGGGGTAAGAGGACCCTTTTTTGGGGGGGGGGGGTATCGAAATTTGAAAATTTGACATTTTGCTCCGTTGGGGGGGGGGTAAGGTCATCTTTTTGAGGTCGGCCATGGGAATTTTTTTTTTTTTTTTTTTAAATTAAAAACAAAAAAAAAAAAAAAAAATCCAAAAGGGGGGGGGGGTTTAGGGAAATTTAGGGCGGGTTTACATACAAAAATTTACCAAAGGGGGGGGTTTAACCCCCCAAACCCCCCCCCCCCCCCCCCCCCTGTGTACGCGCCTGTCTGGAGATGTTGTGAGTTAAAATTGTGTCACGTTGTTTTTTATATTCAAATCAACAGAAAATTTGACTTATGATTGTGAAATATTGTTTTACACACAGGCAAAAGCTTATTATACTTCAACTATACTTGTTTCGTATTCTCAACACCGGTTCGAATTCAAACTATTTTTTTTTGTAGGAAGAGGAAATGTGTATCGAATAATAAATACGTTACAAAAATACAGCACAAGTAATACAGATAACATTTGTAAGTATTTAGTATGATTTTTCATTCAAGACAAAAATTAAAAAAGAATTTAGTTTATTCAAGATATGAACCAAAAGGAAGACTTAGTATTTCTAAAAAATGTATACCATGAAAATCAGTACACTATTTCCTATTAGGTCGATATAGGCTGTGACAAAATTTCTTGTTTATAATCCTTTGCACAAAAGGGAAAATCCTGATGACGGTCCATTATGATGTCGATAATTAGGGAAAGGAGGCGTGAAGTCAATGACTTTCTCTATTCCATCTCCTTCCTTTCCAAGAGTTCTTTGGGCGTTAATTCTTGTGGTCAATCCCGGACAACACACCCCTGTTGACTCCAGGCTTCCTAAAAAGAAATAGAGAAAAGATTTTCACTCGGTTTTTTCCGGACAGGATTTTAAGAAGTCAGTGACCCGTGAAATTTTGTTCCGACTTTTGAAGAAAGGGAATAATAACCTCATTTATCCCTCCATTACAATTTAGATGTGGTCGTATTTCTGGTTTTGAAACACAGCGCTATATATTGATTGTCTTCGTAAGTGAGACCACAGGTTATGGTATATTATTTAGTAATTTTCTAAAAATAGAAGAAATTTACAACTTTGAAAGGCATAGAAAACGTTTAGTAAAGATCATGCAGAAATCAATTTCTTATTAAAGGTCGGGCGTAAATTTGTTCGGCAAAACAATAAAGAAGACCCACAAATGTTTATGTTTTTGTCTGTTTTGTGTTTCGTTTAATGTATATATGGTTTTAAGAAACTTTAAAGAATCATATGGCTTGAAAAATTTTACATAAATGGATGAAAGCTCGTCCACTACATTATAAGGTTGGTATAGAAGCCTAAATTACATGTTAAGGTATATTACTATAGTTCGCAGTTACCTGTGCTGATATTTGGAGTGACATTATATATTCCTTTTTTGTCATTCTTTAGATTGGGAGATGGAGAGCAGAGCATTAAATATCATAGCACCAAATTGTCGATTATTCATAATAAATCATATGACTAATAAGTAATTTAAGAATTTAAGGAATGATTCAAAAGGGAAGTTTGGTTAACATCAGTTGGACGTTAATAGTGACAAAAATGAGTCAACAGAGAGAACCAGAAACTAATCATTTATTATAGAACAGAAAGAGAGAGAGAGAGAGAAAAAAAACTGTACCGTGTCTCAACTAAATAAATAAGTACACTTTTACAAGTATGGAACAAAGCTTTAATGCTTAAGTACCTTCACTGACTGAAAAATAGAAATCGAGCATCATTCTTTCTAAATAAGAAAATTTGCCAAGAAAGGACAACCCCCCCCCCCCCCCAAAAAAAAAAAGTTACCAATCCGAGTACAAACACTGCCAAGTTGGTCCGATGAAATAACTACACACGCGTTTAGATAGCTTTTCAAATAGAAAACGAGTTAGGTGGGGGACGGCTCTAAAAACGGGAAATTTGGCAAAGAGGGGCTGTTGAGTGTAGATGATGAAAGGGGAGGGGATGGGTGGGTGGCAATATCAAAAATTAGGGGGAAGTCAAATGCCGGGGAGTATACCCTTATCTCCTTATGTACCCACATCGAAGTAGAATCGAAACGCATGCACAGTTTGTTAAACTTCCTGTACGGAAAGGGTGACTGGGAGGCTCTACCTTCCTCTTGCTATCCCTCCCATGTCGATACTAAACGTCAAAAATTGCTTAGAACTTCGGGGATTTCAGAGATCACGTGACAGTTCCGCCATCATCAAAGTCACATGTCACTTTCGACTCTGATGATTGTTCTATGGGGAGAAGAATTTTCTGAATAATCGAGAAATTTGGTTTTATGTTCATTTTCTCACCGCTGACTATCATATCCCTCCCTCTTTTCTCCTCCCCCCACATACTTATTTCTAAGTTATCTTCATGTTTTGTATCTCGTATCTAAGCGATATGATGAGCATTCAGCTAAGTTAATTTCTATAACACACTTTGACACTTAGGATCTGGACAATCGGGAAGCAAAAGGCATGGAAGAGATGATTAAGCAGTAAACAGCTAGAAGGAGAAGGATGACAAAATAAGGGAGCTTGTATGATAATAATATGGGCCGAAGAAGCTAGCTGCGTGGATTGACGGATTGCGAGAAACCTGGAGTTTATTTTGTGCATTATAGTTCACATGGATACGTGAAGAGTTTGCTTAAACTTCATTGGTTACAATGTCGGATTGTGATGCAAACTTCTTCACTCCCAAGTTGTATGCATTTGTCCTCAGGTGACTTCAAAATCACACCTCTTAAGCACCTATTCTAAGGTGTCGTATGTAAACACTGCTTAGAAATGTTATGTCCAAAACTTCACGACGTTCAAGACAAAATTACGCCTAAAATAAATCATAGTTGAAGAAAGTAACTAAACCCTTTTTATTTTCGGCTTAGGGTGTTACCAAGAAACTACTCCTTCTCCGTAACACTACTTAGATTTCTCCTCACGTTGCATACAGAAAATAATTAGTTTACGCGGGAAAGTACACATTTTGGTATATTCTTTCACAATGTGTATGTAAATACGTTCAAAACGATAAACAGTCTGTCATGAAAAGCTCACGAATCAATATCCTCTTCCAAACTCCCTCTTTAAAACGTGACTTTTTTTTGCGTTGAATTATCAAAATATGTATAATAATCTGAATGAAAATCTACAATCAATCGATGTTCTTTAAATCATGAGATACAACAGGTAAACACTTTTTGAAATACGATTGTTAATATCTAACTTTGTAATCTGTCATCTGGTAATGGAGAAAACAGCTGACAAATATGATAAATTAAACTGTATAATGAATAACTGTTTC
Source organism: Strongylocentrotus purpuratus (assembly GCF_000002235.5). Lineage (NCBI taxonomy): Eukaryota > Metazoa > Echinodermata > Echinoidea > Camarodonta > Strongylocentrotidae > Strongylocentrotus > Strongylocentrotus purpuratus. Next base: position 36,790,863 of record NW_022145611.1, on the reverse strand, counting down.
ACACGTGACATAGCAATCAGAAAAAGTAATCTCCGCGTTGAACCAAAATCTCAGTTTTCAAAGCGACACCACTACTTTCTTAAATTACAACTGTCATTCAGGTCCTCTTTATCTAGAGGGTTCGATCGCCGGCAGGCTAACGATTAGATGGTATTTAGTCGTTCCACTAATACCAAAATGTATTCCAATGAACCGACAGGTATACAGTTGATTGGCAGTTAAGTGGTAGGGTGATTGAGAGAACAATAGATTGACGAACTATAGGATATTACCGAGACCACTTGAAAGGAACTTAACTTGTTATCCTTCATCGTCTGCGTTCGTTGCTCTTTCCCTTTTTTCCAGTTAGGTAAGTAGATAGAGTGAACTCCTTTTCCCTCTACTTCTCTTACCCCACCCATCTTTTTTCCATTGTACTCCCGCGCTTAATAATTATGTTAAAATCAAAGGTTTATTTTCAATTTAGAATGGTAAAGATTATGATGAATTACAGGTCTTATTTCCATATCCTGAATGTATGTGTGAAGCATTATCTCAAACAATATAGTTACATAAACCGATGTATAGGTTTCTTTAAATAGTTTGCAGTATTAAGGGATACCAGATTGAATCCACCTTTTGCACTCCTACCGCCCCCCCCCCCCCCAACTCACACTCCCCTTCTTTCTCTTTCTCTCACTTTCTGTATTCTCTCACTATATATTACTCTGAACATTTCTACTTACTGACTTCACTGAAATACCTTTTACCGACACCAAATATAATTCTGATATTTTAGAATTGTTAAAATAATTATATATTATCACATTAGTCATTTACGCATCATTTTTTTTTTCTTCATTACTTTTTAGTCGTTTAGCTGCATTTTATAATATCAGTCTTTCTTTGAAACCAACTCACAATTAGGGTTTTAGATTAGAAAGTGCACTACATCCGTTTTATGTCTGCGTCTATTTTTTCACTTCAATTGTATAATATCATATTTTACCCAACTCGCCAAATACCTATTAGTTAAACATCTATTATTTAATTAATATGTTCTTCTATCATTATTTGTGTATCTACACTGTATATGTTATGATTGTCATAATGGTAAATATTTGTATTCGCAATTCGACCTTAATTTTGGCCGCGTTGAACATTTTTATAAATATGCCATTTAAATGACAGCAACAATAAAACAATTTTTTAACTTTCTCTCCTCTCTCTTGCTCTCTCTCTCTCTCTCTCTCTTTCTCTTTCTCTCTCTCTCTCTCTCTTACTCTTTCTCTCTCTCTCTCCCTCTCTCTCTCTCTCTCTTACTCTTTCTCTCTCTCTCTCCCTCTCTCTCTCTCTTTCTCTCTCTCTCTCTCTCCATCCCTCCCTCTCTTGCTATCTCTCTGTATGGTTTTACCACTCAAAACATTTCGCAGAATAAGCTGTAACAACTGACTGGTACTTAACATTATATATTTACATAAATTCCATAGGGCTTCAGTTAACACGGTGAATTCACATGTATACTGGACGAGAGAAGATGGTTCGGGGAAGAATAAAAGAGAGATGAGAAAAGAGGGGAAGAAAATGAGTGGGTGCAAGCTATGAAACAGGCATGGATTGAATACCCTCATACATCTATTCGTTTTTGAGTAGGCAATTGTCCCGTAATCTCAGAGAATTCGTTACTTTGAGGTGTTTGTTTTGGAAGGCTTCTTGGCAATTGTTGTGAAGTTAACCTTCAAAAAAAGAAGGAAAGGGCTTTTTTCCTTTCTCCCATCTCCTTTCTTCCTTTCTCTTGATCCTGTTTACAGTTAGATAGCTTTTCGACACAAGCTGCTCAGCCCTCAATCCTCGCCCAAGGCATGACCAATTTTCCTCCGATGTCCAGGTATTGCTTAAGGTGTGACTTGATAGAAATGCACATGCCCTATAAATGGGTCATGGCCCTATCCTAAATTTTGTTCTATATTACATAATAATAATCAGTAATTGCATGTGTAGCTAGATGTTGAAGATGGCATTCAAATCTTCAAAATGAATCCTTGTTTATCAATACAAATCTTTTTTTGTAATTCCGATAGGGTTGTAGAAAATAAGAATTTTCAATATTCATAAACATATAGATACTGGGGTTCTATTGCTGAGATGCTGAAAGAAAAGAAAAATGGCTGCACTTTATTCCTCATGCCTGCAATGTTTCATCCCGCCGAAGTATAACGTATGAAGGAGAAGGCTTGTAAATGTTTCTCTCTCGGGCCTACATTTTGTGCATAATTACACAAATATAATCATTGAAGAACTTTGTAGACACTGGCTCTATAAACGGTGGAATTTACGACGTCATTTTTTAGAGCGACAGGCTGAGGAAATAAAGCGAGAGGAAATGGCGTCGACGTTGCATGACATAGTCAATCTTTCTAGTTCACTTGTTTCATTCTTTACACGCAGTTTTTGTTTTCTTCTCTTGTTTATTCTTGAACACGGCGTTTGTCCGACTTCGGACGGATATTCTGTTTCCTGATTTAAGCATACTACTGTGACCACTGGTCAGAGGAGACTGGACACAACCAAACAAGAGGACCAAAATAAATATCAAGTTGTAAGTTTTCGTTTGGGAAGACGCTGTTTGATACAATACCAGTTCTTGGTGTCAGGAAGCCATGTGAAGAACGCCAATCGGAACTTGTTGATTCTAACAAGCGAATCACAATCACGCAAATGTTTTTATACCCTTTCTTCTTTGATTGAAAGTGACAAGAACTGTAAACAGCTTTTGTTAGAAGGAGAGAAGAACATTTCACCTCATTTATCTGGATTCGACTTCAAGAAGCAATAAGAATGCAAAATGTTGCTCTTCCTGCGATCATTAATTACATCAGAGAATACTTCATGTATACCACTAGATTTTTGGAATGTTAATTTTCTTGTAAACACATATCATCAATCAAAATTTCAGTAATTATCAATCGGTGGTGGATTTTATCTTCATCTATATCAAATAACGGAAAAGATATTTAAGCACCTTTTTTTAGGTTGGTTGTGTATGCCTTACTTTGCTTATAAGTATAACTTTCACACATCTCCTACCAAATTCGTTCGACAGATATCATTTATTTGCAGTCTTAAACAGTCAGAGTTAGTTTCGTTTGATTCTATGAGAGTTTATTCTACCGTCAATACCTGATTACTTTTTAATGAAAAATTGAATACTTTAACAGCAATTTTATAACGTAATGGAGGACAAAATAATATTAAAACTTATAGATTAAATAGTATTTTACATCTTACTGTATGATGTAGTAAAATTAGACCGATAAGTCAACATCTTATATAGATAGCACTATCGCCTACGTCGTATTACCTCACTTAATAATCTAGGTGTAGATGGTTTGATGGTTTGTATTTACCTAAATGCTAAGAAATCATGTAAATGCTTGTGAGTAAGCAACCAGGGGACCGACGGCTTTAAGTCCTCTCCGAAGGACTTGGTTATGAGACTTAATGTCTCACCGAAGGGCATCAGCGCATCGATTTGGTTTCGAACCCGGGATCCCATGATTACGAAACCATTGCTCTGTCACTAGATACAACCTGAGTGTAACAAGATAAGGGTTATTTGTGTCAATTAGTGAAACCAAATACTGGATTATAAAAGTTGTGTAAACTTTATTGACTTTATGGACACAACACACAAGTGCATTCCATGATCCACAGGTGACCAGTATTATATAATTGGGGAACAAGATCTTTTTAGGAAGCACCTCCTTTTTTCGGGAGAGATAGCTCTAAAATGAAATAAGTGGCTTCTTTGCATTTTGACAAGATTTGTGAATATTTGGGGTCATTAATTTTGTATTATAATTCCGAACTGGACTTTTGGGTAACGAAGCAGTGCAAGAAATGTATGATCAGACATACATGATTATGTAGATTGGATGAGGAGAGGAGGAGAGGAGGAGAGGAGGAGTGGAGGAGAGGAGGTGGGATGTGGTCCAGGGTACTGTGTGGGTTCAGTACGCACCACCTTTCCCCGGGTGTAATGTTCGGACGCCGAATTAAAGCGCCATTGGCCCGTGGATAAGAATGCGTTTATAGAATGTAGATGACAACCGCGCCGACACTTGAGAAGTTGAGAAGACGGGTAGACGGCGTCGGCGCCTCCGAAAAAGTGTGTTTCCTCTTAATTATCTGTTCAAATGTGAGATCCATTTTGTGTAATAAATGGGTAATTATTTTTCTGTAGTTTGTACTTCACTCAATGTCACTCAAACTTCATTCAGTTTGAAATCAAATCCATTAATTAACTACTTTCGACAATGTCTCATTCAAGTGGTTATATAACATTTAAGTAGATCCTTGTCATTTTGATTGGAGGATTGTTGGTCACATGATATTCAATAATCTATTGAATGACTACGTCATTGAGCATTTTTGGTTATATCTGCCGTGCATTTTTGTTTTATTCAGCGTGCATCTTTGGTTATATGCGACTCGTATTGTTTGCCGCAATTGTGACGTTGCACTGCAGCACAACCTTTGACATGTACATTCATAAGCAGGCGACCTGGGTCATCATGGAGGCCGGTATACATAACAACTTTGTGCTGTTAAACGACGATGAACTTGCAAAATTAATTGATTCAGCAAACTCTTTAAACACCAAGAAAACAAATCCAATATGCCGTCCGTCGTCTGGAAGCGTCTGCGAAGTGTATCGATATTACTTTGGCCGCAGTAGAAGATTTAGATGTTATATAAAAACAAATAATAAATGTTTTTCATTCGTTCAATAGTGCGAATATTTTCATTCGTTGAAACATCGACGTTTAAGTGAAATCATAAACATTCATTATTTGTATACCCCAGTCATTCGATTAAATTACGAATACTGCATACTTCCCACTGCATATGGAATGCATTGCAATATATAAAGTCGCCATATTACAGGCGCGCGCACACGCTGATCCAGTCGCAATTGTGCTCGTATCCTACCAGGCACCCATTAACAATTGGATGAAGCAATTTAGGTAAAATGTGCTGCTTAGCGACATAAGGGCTAGGCATAGGTTCGAACCCACAACCTTTTGCATCCCAGTCAAGTGATCATACCACTCAACTTCGACACTTCTAAACGAGTAGGGGTACTTAAGATAAACAAATGAATTCTACGTTATTTACCATTTCGTAATGTTCCTTCAAACAACTTCAATCAGTAAAGGCAATACTCTATTACTTATTTTCAAAGACTCGTGATCAATGAAAGCATGACAACGTGACCACAATGTACATATTTCAACCGCAAAGTTGGCCCAGAAATTTAGGGTCGTGAGAAATTTGTAAGGTTTCAAGATAAGTTCCACTCAAAACTTTGATTTAAAAACCCGTAAATTCATTTAACAGACACCTCACACAACTCTTGTCGATAATAGATGACTCGTGCAGGTGCACATCTCTATTTAATAGTTCCTTGAGATATCACAGTCCAAATACCTTCCTTACAACCAAACTCGCCATTAAAGGATCATAAGGGAGGTAGAGAGCCAAGGAGAAGAAACTCAAAGAAGCCACAGAAAGTATTCCAGTCCCACTCTCCACCGAGAAAAGAAGAAAAAACCCAGATCAGATTTTTTGTTCGTCTCCCTTTATCTGTGTCAGCGTCGGTCCAGTGGTGTGACATAGGAGGTAACATTAGTCCGAATCTCTGGCCTTTCATTGTCGGGGCTTCACCGGGGAGATCGGTGGCTACTAGCCATTCCATCTAACAAAGGCCATCATTTATTGTGCAAAAGACGACAGCGAGAGAAAAAAGAAGGATGTCACACCAGCTTTCTGTCACTTCTCTTCTCCATGCTACGAGAGGACGTGTAAAAATAGTTATTTGAAATTCCAAATACCGGCGTTTTCTCCCAACCAGAAAAGCTGTAAATATCGGATAAATAACGTGTAACTAGCAACAGGCATAAGGTTAGATTGTAGTACAAGAGCCTTGAGGCCTATTTACACTGTATTCATTCATACAGCTCATTACTTTATAAGGCACTTTGCGAGAACGTTGGTCTGCTGTCAGTATTGTGTTCCATCGGGCTGGTTGCCCGTATGTAGATCCGTTGGCCTCGTAGAAGTAGCCCACACATACATACACAACAAGTATGATTCATTCCGAGAATTAAAGCAAGTGCGCGGGGAATAGAATAATATCTTTAAACTGACACCACGCAACTTAAGAAAATGAAGGGAGGCTTTAAAGAAACGCATCTTAAAATTTGCTAATCAGATTTCCTATGATTCCGTTTCGAAACCATAGCGTAGGATCGCATCCTACGTATAATATTTTCACACAACTGAATAAAGTTGACAAACTTGTGGCAAAAAAGTCGCCCTATTGCTAAAGGCTGGACTATTTTAACGAACCGTTTACTGTCATATGAAGGTAATTTGTTATCCATTTTAAGACTAACTCAAAATTTATTCTCATAAATCAAAAGATGAAAATGAAGGGTCACTCACTTCTCTCAAAATGTGTTAATAATTGTTTATTCACTCCCATCAACGAGGCAGAGAAGGATAATGACCTAGCGATCTCTCTATCTGATGCAATTTTTTTTTTTATAAGATTATGATTATTATCTATAATCATGCATTTGTAGCTTTAAAAGTAGTGAGCTGGAAGCGTAATTTATTTGCATCTTTTTCTGTTTGGGGTATTGCACTTTTCATTTAGAGGTATGCATATTATTTTGGTGGTACCCATTTAGACTCTTAGTTCAATTGAAAATATACAATTAATGATGTGGAAGTATTCCATATAGTAAACAAAATGCTAAATGAGAAATACTTTTCATGAAATGCTCTCAAACTAAAAAGAAAACCAAATAGAGGCAGTTCGCTGTTGGGAACTAATAATTTTAGCTCCATGTTTGTGTAATTCCATTATGTTCATTCTTAACCGTGCTTTTCAGAATGCATGATTATTTTGCAGCATTATTTTTAAAGTTTTACATCGATTATGAAGGTTTAAAATAAAACACTGTCCAATTCAGAGCAGAATCAACAGTTTGTTCAAATATCAAGACAACTGATATCAAAATGTGATTGCACCACTCAACAAAACTATTACAGCATTCAAATCTTGGCAACGAAATCGAAATTTCTTTCGTCTTCATTTGGAGAAAGAGATTAAGCCACATATTTACGCTTAGTGAAGAGGAAACAATTCTGCAATCCATGTAATACTTCTGATCTGATTATACTTCTGTGGTCATTATTTTCAATCTGTAAATCAGCAGAAGTAAGTGAAATAATAAAATGAGGATGTGAATGGAAATCATCAGGGGGTACCATAGATCCGATCTAATTTAACTATCGGTTCCTTTTATCCTTTCCGCACTTGAGGCTCAGCTTTGATATCAAATTGTCAACAGGTTTCTCTAATCCATGACCTTCATTATCTTGTAGGAGCAGCATTTTTTTATGGGAAGTGGAAAATGAGACAATTACAAATAATGAAGTTGTACTTTCGAGCCAAGGAGACAACCGAACACAATAAACGAGTAAATACAACCCGGAATACAACATGATGTTTTGTTTGAACATATTCACATACTTCAATGTGAAACCCAGGGGTCACGTGGTATTTTAAGGGATAAATAAGTAAAATAAAGAAAAGAAAATACCTGGGGAAAAAATCTGGATCTTTCATCGTTCATTTATTGAATAAAATTACGATTGAGACCGACTCTATATACTGCCTGCAAATACATGGCAGAGTCGAAAATGTATTACAAATCTTAAGAACATTCATGTTCGATTTTATTGATCTGTTTCAATCTGTATCTTCTTTTCGAACATACATTTTCATTACAACTTCAAACCTACAGCATTACCAGAATAGAATCATTTGGTTATAGTCATAGTAGAGTTGCTGGGTAAGGTTGCTGTGTAAGCATAACGCTTGGTGTGCTTGCAGCCCATAGTTTTACCGTTCATAAAGGAATATGTGACTTGCACACTGTATGCGAACTGAATAGAAATGAACTGTACACCCTTTAACTTTATGATGGATACGCCACTGCTAAAAGGTTGTTTTTTCAAATTCTTTTTTGTAGAAGGCACTTGCTCTCTAAAAACCCTTCTTTGATGTCTATTTTGATATTTCACAGTCTGTTCTCTTTACCCTCCCCCCTCCCCCAATCACCTGTGGTTAAGCCCTTTGTTCATCATCCCATCTTTCATGATGTAGCAAGCAATCATCTCTTGATTAAACTCATCCTCTTTTCTTCTTATCCTTCGTTCAATTTTCGATATCATTTCCCTTTCCCCTGACAGGAGACAAATTTCCTCAATAAAAATTAAAAGCAATTTTGGTTTACAAGATAATTTGTTAAAATCCTAACCATTACTTGGTTTTCCAGAAGCCTTCTAGACATGCTTTTATTGGTATCATAAACTGCGTCAGTTTAGTTTTTAGCTTTCTCTAACCACAGTTTTGTAGAAATGTCCTTAAATACGAGCACAATACAATATAATGGTATGAATGACAAATGATTATGTCTCTCTCTCGATCCCGATCTCTCTTATTTAACATACTTTCACATTCTTCGTGAGCTATCCGTCTACCTGGCTTTCTGGTATAGTGCTCCCAAATCAATATCATTTGTTTGTGTGCACTCGTCATTTTCTACATCTTCTCTCAATCATTCTCTCTCTCCCTCCCTTTCTCTCTCTCTTTCTCTTTCACTTCTTATAATGCACCCCTCCATTTATTCCTCCTTACAATACTCTACCTATTTTTCTGCATTCTAGCTATATCCAAACTCTTTATCACAACCCAATTCACTGAATTTCATATACACTTTCGTAGTAAAGTCGACATTAAAGTTTGACCCAGCACTCCTTCTATTTTGTCTTTCTATATGTCTCATTTTATCTACGTCTTACATCACTTTTATATAAGACTCTCACTCGAAACAGGAAGGCCTGCTGCTTCAACTCCCTTCATTTTTGACCACGCCCTTCGTAAACCCTTGCACTTTAAACTTTACGTAGAATCAATTTTTGAAACTTCAGTCATTATAAGGACCCTTGTCATATTCCATACTCTTGTATAATCTATAGATACAGCTATTAGGAACAGAAGAAAAAAAACAAAAACAAGGGAGACTTTGTTCTGATTTTTGTTATGGATTAAAACTGATTGTCTGATTAAAAAAAAACATGGCAGTCAGAATTAGGAAGACTATTAAGAGGGAATAGAAACATTACCACCCGTTCATGCATTTCCTCTTGTTTGTCCCCCTGTCTCTTTCTTTCTGTCTGTCTGTCTGTCTCTGACTCTCTCAATCCTATCTCTCTCTCTCTCTCTCTCTCTGTCTGCATGTATGTCTTGCTCTCTGATTCTCTCTCCCTCTTTTTCTTGTTCTCACTTTCTCCCCTCCACAAACGCCCTGCCACACATTATATGTCCCTGGAACTTGAAATTTACAATCGTCTCTTAAAGATTTTAGTAATGTGGCCTCAGTCTAAGAACATTTTCCATTCTGTTGAAGTTTTATTTTCCGTACAATTGGGGTGGGCAGATTAAGAGACGATTATCCCCACCCCTCCCATTCTCTTCGTGCAATTTGGCCTAATGATGTGGTTTCGATTCGCAATAATGTTGTCATTGAAAACGAGAATGGAGGCAAAGTTTATTCTAAGATCCATTTAGGGCTACCATGATTCAAATTAGACCACAGGTGCAATGACAACATTCTGAACGAAAAGAATAAACCTCCCTCAAATAGAAATAACAAGAAAACAATGTCATACTAATCACCGTAAAGGAACAATCTCACTTTTGTTGGACATAGAACCATGGTAAATATGAAAGTTTTATGGGAATACGAATTTAGTCAATCAAGACTTCAGTATTCGGTATGCTTTTAATTCAGCCGAATGCGATTCACAGGCGAAAACTGAATCGCTGTAACCATCGGGTTTCTCATCCCAGTATAACTGATTGGGGGTGTGCAGGTGGACCGCTACACTGGGGTTTCGCCCCTTCTCTTATATAAATAGTGCAGTGGGTTCTTAACGTGCAAATGTGGCGACTCTCCTCTACACGGGGCCTCCATTTACGCCCTATCCGAGGGAAGGAGTGTTTCTACTTAAACAGAACGTGTCTATAAAACAGTGGAGGGGCACGTTAACACACAACGCAGGCTTCGGCCATCCGCCTGGGTTGGATTCGAACCCACGATCTTTGGTTCGACAGGCAGACGCTTTACCGACTGAGTAAACTCGCCTCCTATAATGTTTAATAGTATTGCAACCCAATGACACAAATCCGCGTTGTTACAGAATCTTAACACTTGAATTATCTTTCTGTAATTAGTTTTGCTACTTAAATAATGTTTAGTGTTCGCCTGTAATTAAGCACTGTTCGCTCATATTAGATCAAACACCTATCACTGACCAATGACAATGATTATCAATTTTCGATGATTAAAAAAACACATTATTTTACCTTTAATATTTGTCCATGGTTCAGGGGTTCATTTCACATAAATCAGGAGGTAATAGAACTCATGTATCAGCTAATTATTTCAATCGTTTGATGGCATCTTGCACAAACAATTCGAGGTATAAGGGCGAAGATTTCCCACCAAGACAAACACATAACATCATGGTCATTGCAGAGTAAACATACATTCCTAAGGGATGATCAGCAATGATTTAATGCCAACTTTTAATTGTTTCGACATCCCTTAGATTTAAATGACATGCGTGTTTGAGAAAAGGGACAGCAGAAGTTGACTTTTTGGAGAGAAAAAAAAAGGCACGCAGATTCAATCTTTAGTCTCTTGTCATCTGTTTTTGCATGTTTTGCAAAGACGAGGTGAGAAAAAATCAAAAAAGAAAAGAAAACAGGCGGGCAAGATAGGTTAGAAGATAATTATTTCAATGGAGTTCACTAACATTTGACTTTCAAATGGAAACGGTTCTGTCATCAAACCACGTGCTTAAATCAGACAGAGCTTTTCAAGGAAATGTGTATTGATTTATTTCTATTTCAGGCGCCCCAGTCCTATGAGCTCTGAATCATACTTTTAATCGAAAAGTTTCAAATAGCAATTAGCATACCACACCCATGAATAAAATTCTAACTCTGATAAACAGGTCTTTTGCATAAGCACAATGCTAAGTGTCTGTCATTTAACTCCACATCACAATCATGCAAGGTTCTATGATAAGCACGATAGGCATGATGAATATAAAAGCTATAATGACTTTAAATTTCCAGGTGTTATTTATGCGTGTTCATGTTCACCTTATAATTGATAATTTTATATTATACTCAGACCTTTGAGTGCAATCTCAGCTATTAACAACATACCTGTTTAAACCGTCCCCGTGCGAAGATTCACGGATTACCACCACAACTCTTGATACCAACAACTTACCACCCTGTGATCCAATTTCTACACCCCCGTCTGCACCCCTTGATGTGCATCATCTTTGCCACCAGACGGTCTTTATTGAAACACTGCTCTAATGACCCATCTCTGTTACCTCTGTACCGCAGACGCCAATTAGCACCTTTTTCAAAAAGTGAGTCTCCCATAATGGCGCCAAACTCGAAGAAGGCGCCGTTACGCAATCGCGAATCTGAATGTAGTCCAACTTTCGATTCTCTTTCCAAATTTAGTCCATAGTAATGTGAGTAGTTAGAGTTCTTATTTGATGCCTTGCTAAAATATGTTTTGTATTCAAACAGTGCTGCTATTGCAGGGGGTCAGAAAAACACTTATCGGAAAAATTTAGCTTTAACCATGTTCTCGGAAACTTACGATAAGATGGTTAACGTTGACACAATTCACTAGATTTAAGCAATTCTTAGGGAATAAAATTTGCTGCCACTTTGACTGTATGACTGACTTGTTGACTATAAACATTACTTTAATTATAACGCACTTTCCTTCTCGTCTCAATGATCTCGTTTTCTAAATCCTCATCTTTATCTCATGCATGTTGCTGCTTAAGTTTGTTTCTTTCAGATTCCGTTTAATTGTTCCAGACTTTTAATAAATCCAAATAACCCCAGCAAGTTTATACTTACGTAATTATCAAAAATGATATTTAATAAATGTAAAATTATAGAGAAGATAGTTATCTGAAATCATGAAACTATTAACGAAAAATCGTACTTGGAGAACTTTAATAATATGACTTTATTTAAACACACTGATTAATGAAAAAAGAGATTCGACAACAACATACATTATCTAATTAAGCCTTCACCTAAAAGAAGACAATTACTGATTTTGTATATTTATAATACAGATAACTTTCTATTCAAATTAAGAAATAAAAAAATTGCTGACAGTTACCTGAGCGGTCAAGAATATATGATTACAGTCATCTTAATAAAGTACAATCCTAACAAAGAGCCTGTATATCAAAGCAACAATAATTATATATATATATATATATATATATTAATTGGACAGGATATCCAAATAATGTTTACAAGTTTGAGATACATCTAGATCCGAGAGGACCCCCTCATGCGGAAACCACTGTACAAGGAGGCTTAGAGATATCGGTCAATATAATATAATTTTTAATTGATTGCTTATACCAACCATCAATTAACAGTAATTAAGTGATAGACGGATACCTTAATTGCTTGGCTATCATGGCGGATTTAATAAGAGACTGTCCTATAAACGTCAACTCACTGCTTGTTATTCTCTTTAATTTGTGTTGTTGTTGATTAGTTTTTTAAAGTAATCAGTCAAGTTTGACTTTCATCACCAATAATTTTTTAAAAATCTTATGTAATAATACAAGCGATTTCTCTCTTATTTTTGGTAGTTATTTTTTTCCTTTTAAATAATCATTATATATTTTGTTTAAAGATAAAATAGTATCATGCCATATTTTGACCGAGTCCTGTCGGTTCTAAATTGGCTCTGTCTTTACAAACCCGCTCGTGTTTGGTACGAAGGTTTCTCGGAAACAAATTTCCTATGTCTCTCGGGTGCAGACAGGGGTTCCCTTTGGGATACATCAATATCTTGAAATTCGAAAGAAAAGGAATAACCAAATCATAGATTTGTTGTTTGTTTTATCTATCTAGGACAGGCATGATCTAGTAGAAACAAGGGTCACTCATTAGTTTCGATAAAGATAAAAAGTCACAAAGTTAGCAATGAAAGATCACTCACTTGTTAACAGTGCGGAATATTTTTGTTTTTGTTGCCGCCGCATTGGACGATATGGAAAAATTATTTGTCGGATTATATTTTGTTTACGTTTCTCTCCTTTCCCTTCGACGTGGTGATTTTTTTAAAATTATTTTCTTTCTTTGTTTTCCATCTGCCCTTTCCAACGTTTGCAGAAAACACTTTCATATGAAATAATTCTGATAACCATATGTTCATTATGCTGTAGTTTTTTCCAATTTGTATTTAATGTCATGCATTTTGTGCAATAGTGATAAATAAATTGACGTTGAACATATCTCTCTCGTTTAAAGATAAATCTCGTTTTGATGATTACTTTTTACTTCATTTCTAATAATAAATTTTAAACTCCTTACTCAATATATCATTTATCCACTTCCACTGCCAGTTAAAAGTTAAAGCTCGAGTAACCCATGGTACCACCTATCTCTCCACGGCATCAATCAACTGTCGCTAATCACACGTTTTAATTTCATTGTTGTTGTTTGTTATTTGGAAGTGGTTGGCATCATCTTCTCAATAAAGACCGGTAATGGTATATCGACTATACTCTTACGTAACTCAACACCTCATGGATCAATGTCAATGTTATGTTACAAGTTCACTGTCACTTGACTCTGTACTCCTATGAGGTCATACACCCTTTGGTCCACTCCTTAAAAAAAATCGAATGTGAGCTTGTATAAACTGGACGTATTAAAGAATAAACCAAGCAGAGAAAGTTGGACTTAGTCGAGGCAGACATAATAAAAAACGGACCAGTAAAAGCATTGGAAAATTCAAACAACGAGTAAAAATTGTAGTCTTTTGAAATTTAAGATCATAATGATGAGGGAATTTCCATTGGCGATTCAGTCAATAATTGAAGGTGATACCAAAATAGGAGAATTTTAAATATGCCGTGTGTCGTGGTCGAGTGGTTAAATCGCCAGACTGTCGATCACAAGGTCCGCGGTTCGAGACCCGCCGCGGCACTAATGTCCTTTGGCAAGACATTGATCTACAATTGCCACACTCTCAACCCCGGTGATGTAAATGGGTACCTGGCAGGAATTAATGCTTTGAAATGCTAGAGCGCCGCAATGGCAGCACAGCTAAAGCCGGGGTAATAATTTCCAAGTTTGGAAGCGCTTAGTGATTCTAATAAGCGCTATATAAAAACTGAGTATTATTATTACCATTATTAAACATATAATTTTCCCGTTCTTTACAAAAATATTATTTTATGTCACATGCCCTACTGTAAAATCAATGGACTGTACTATCATGAAAGTTAAAAACCCATGGATACCGACTCCCTTCTTTTTATCAGAAGAGATAATATCGTTTCCTCCTGGGATAAGAGTCTGTTATATTACAATTTTGAATACCTACGAAGTATAATATACGTAATTAACAGAATATAAAGAGTGATTGTGGGAGAGGGGAGGAAACCAATTTGACAACAATGTTATCATCCAATCACAAGACAAAAGAGAACAATCTCTCATCCAAGCGTGAAACGCAGTGATTTCCGACAACAAATTAACTAGTTGTGAGTGATGTTTTTTTGTTGATAAAGATCCATTTCGTGCAATCGAACAACAGTTTTTTTGACCTCCAGTATGCTGGTCACGTGATATCAGACAGTAATGATCCATTAAATTGTTTTGCTTACGGAAAGACACCTGCATGCATGTTACCATAAACAATATTTGAAGAGAAGGTTGAGTTCTGGGAAGAGGTGACAAATAATTTGTGAGCGTTTCCAATTTTATTGTGGAAGTGTGGAAGAACATCAGAGAAAAACTGTTCCCTGAAAAGCATGGCTCTTCAAATGCCTTCACATTCTAAATATGACACGAAACAACTTTAAAACGAGGCCCACATTTTTTGCCATATGCTTGTGTAGTCCCATATACATCTTTATGTGTACAGTGCTTGATACTTTCACAATGCATGACCAGAACTCAACTTTATTGTTTTACGGTCCTGAATTAGATCAGCCCGGTAACGAACTTGATGAAATGTCAATATTCCGTCATGCAGAGAATACATCACATCACGAAAGAGATATAATTATGATTACCAAATATGAAACGGAAAACGAGTGTTACCATCGACAGCTAAACAGGCTACTTATAAAGTTAATAGCGAAACTTTCATCTAGCTTTAAGAATATTAAGAGAGCGATCATGTAAAATGCGAAGAATTTGAAAGTTGTGCACTACTTATCCTCCCACAATCATGTTTGCAATTGTACAAATCAATCAATAAAATAAAATCAGTTGACACTACTTAGCCTCTCAAAAGGACAACGCTGATAATTATAAAGCTTTTCAAAATATAATAAAAATCAGTTTCATATACGAATGTTTAGTTTAAAACCATAGGACATTACATGTTTATCTAAAAGAAACAATTATATTGTCTGTGTGATAATTTATCTGAACTTCAAAGGATCGTTTTAAAACATAAAATAAGAAACACCTGAAACTGAATATAATGCAATCGCTCAATATCACAAACAGCAGCAATAATTATCCATCATTTTGTAGAGAAGTTAGTCGCTATTTGTCGCATGATGAAACAAATCCTCCCGAAAGGTTAAAAGTTCTCCTCATCTGATTACATAATGTCTAGATTTAAAAGAAGTGAAAACAAATTGCTGTTATGATTCAGATGGATGGAAAAGAGCAACCTCTTTGAGACGTGTAATTAGATGTTTAAGCATCTCTATTGTGCATGTTTGTATTGTGCAGCTTTGATGCGGGGTCATCTTTTATTCTATTAGTGTTGCATGCTGTGTTAATCGAACATATTATGGGCACACGGACAATACTAATAGCCTAACCACTGGGCTATTCTCTCATTCATATCTGTGGTATCTAAAAGAGATTACAGACAAAATAATATAGCCTCAAATCACCTTGGGGTTGTTTGCCTTAAACTGATAGTAATAGGTATTGTCGTAACCAATGTAAAGAAGTCGGCAGCGGTGGGATATGTTAGGCTCCCTGATAGCCGGGCTTACGCTCATTGTGTCTTGTTGATATTGAAATAAACATCAGTAATTATGGGATTGTGGTGAGTTGAAAGACAGGATATTCAAATAGTCTAAAACAAAATCTATGCCCACCATCGTTGAGAATAGTCGTAGCAACAGACTGAGTGTAGGTATTGACCAAAGGGTTATGACCGGAAAGTGACAATTTTGATATTCCTAAAACGTAAATTGACTCTATCATGGCCAACCATGTTATAACTTTTCATCTTTACAATGCTGGTTGTTTACAACCTCCTCCCAATTCCTCCCAACATATTATTATCTAATCTTCTTAACCAAAGGTACAAAATTAGCTATTTGCGCGAAATTGATGCAACTTCATGGGTGTCGAATTAATCTTAGCTGGTTATCGGGAAGTGTGTATGGCGGACGATAGCAGATGAATATTGATTCTTAACATTGAAATCAATAGCTATTAACTGCAACTATGTGCTTATGAAAGCTAATATAAACTTAACATGCGTTACATATCGCCTGCGTTTTTTTCAGTCCCGCAATCTCTCTCATACTTTCTAGTTGGAGTACAAATCATTTTAGTTTTGTTCTATGTTTATAAGTAATCTCATTTTCCATGATGAAGCCTGATTCATGAAGACTAAAGGCCTGAAGACAAGATAGACTGAGGAAAAGAGTGGATCGTAGGATTAGGACTGATAAAATGACGCATTGGTGTCCGAAGAGAAAAGAGCATCACGATCTCCCTTTGGTCCCCTCTATTCTTCTCATCCAAATTCCGTTCGACGATTGGCGTTGATGTCAAGCTTTCATCAAGACCACACACATTGACAGAAATGGAGAAGAAGGTACAAGAGATAGAGACAAAAAATAAAGAAAGAGAGAGAGAGTTAGAAATTGTAAGGAAAAGGATCACAGGGGCTATCATATGGGTAGATATAAATCAAATCGTAAGATAAATCAAAATTTAAAACTTTAAAAATTATCGGTTAAGTGCTATTTACATCAATTTGCACTGACAATTAAAATGGAATGCGATATAGCTTATCACATATTTAAATTTTTCATCTCGCTTTAAATAATGTAATAATTTAATTGTAATTGATTTATCGCGTTTCTAAAATCAGTTGTGCAATTTCCACCCAGGAATCCCTTTTACACCTGATCTGCGTAGAGTTGCGTAGTGTGGCGTATCGAGTACGCCGAAATTAGGCTGCGTATTCATGAAAAAATGTTGCTTCGGCGTAGTCCCTGAGTAGGTAATGCGTAGGCTGGCGTACGATGGTGTATGGTTACGTACACTGTACATAGGCACCGCGTACCTACGACGTGTGCAATTGGCGTACGTACGCGTACGATTCATAGAGATCTATATGTTCATTATATAGATCTCTATGGTACGATTCGTATAACAGACGTAGGGTTGCGTACGTTTACGTACGCCTGGCGTAAATGGTACGTAGGTGCGCAGGTAGGATCTAGGACACCTTTATACGCTTTTACTACTTTGTCAGACTAGCGTATCCTAGCGTACTATTGCGTAGGTATGGCGTACAGTAGCGCAGTGTTGCGTAGTGTTGCGTAGACTTGCTTAACAATGCGTACTTTATGCGTCTAGTGTCTACGCCGAAAGTACGCAAACAAAAATTAAACATGTTTAATTTTCCATCTCGCGTACCCCTTTGCGCCCCTCGGTGTATGGTAGCGTAGACCAGCGTAGGGCAGTTATGCTCGGCGTAATCGGTACGCAACATTAGCAATTTAGTATTAAATGTAGAACATAAATGATTAAGTAAAATCACTCGAACACTTTCGCAACTATCCCTTTGGTCACTCGATTTATTAACCGTGATATCATTGTTTTTTGCATAGCCAGCTAACTAGCGCGTTAGTAGGTCCATGCATCATCTGTTAAGACTTACATTTATTCTTGTATTATCCAATCTACATTTTAAATGAAGGGTCGTGAATAAGTAGATGAGGAGCTTTAAAAACACGTTGCGGTAAAACAAAATTGAACGATGCTTCTAAATGCTCATTACTTTGAATATGACAGTCCATCAATTCACAAACTGTTTCATAATAAGGACACTAACCCTTCCATCTCATTATCAGAGCTGTCATTTTATTCCATTATCCTAACTTCGATCATTTTCTTTTCACCTTGTCCCATTAACTTCGAAACTACTTTCACCGAAGTCATCGCTGTTGACACACTTTCACTCTTTCATAATGATCACACTCATTATTTTCTATTAACCTACCTAACCTTCCTTTGCACAACACCACAACTTCCCCCACCTTTCCACTCAAAACCCTTTTCTACCTTTCTCCCCTCTTTCTCCCTCACCTCCTCCATCCCCCTTCTCCCTCCCCCTTTTCCCTCCCCCTTCTCCCCCAGTAATATGAATTTATATCTATTCCACTACCATCTCTTCAGGTGCCTATTTCCCCCCACAATCATACACAAATTAGTGTCTCAGGTGCATCGATGGAGCAAAAAAAGTGGAAAGAAAACGGTCGGAACGAAAATAGGAGTTACAAAGGGAGAAAGGAAGAAAAGGGAGTCAGAGAGAGAGAGAGAGAGAGACATACTTAGAAAGAGAGAAAGAGAGAGATTTGTCAGCTTAACAGAAAGGACTAGTGGCAAAGTTAGTGACGATTTAAGAGCTTAGATATGTTAAACGTTGACAAGAGGAGAGGAGTACACAATGGGATGAGTAAGGGTCTCAAGAAGATCTCAAAAGGAGCGTAATTACGCCCAATAGCAGTGGCTTCAACTGGCCCAGTAATAGCAGGAGGGCCAATTTACCCTACTGTTTGCCTTTCAAAGACGAGAAGAGATGTTCTTCAAAAGTCTCTTTGAGATTTTTGTTTCACAAAGCCTTTGCAGCCAATTGAGGTGATTAAGGTGTAGGGATAGTGTGGGTACAGCCCCACTCAGCAAAAGGAATGAAAAAGAAGAGACAAATCGAGTTAGAATACACCGTTCAATACTTTATGCCTGTCACTGTCCCTGCGATTGAGCTTTTTATCATGAATATAATTATGGAACAACATGCCCTTCATGAGTGAGCATATTTTCCTTTTCAAGAAAAGCAACAAGAATGTGCTTCTAATAACATAATGTAGGTAATGAGAGTATGGTAATTAGTGACGAAAGCATGAACTCGCTGTACCTTTTTAAAATACTTATTTTAATTATAACTAAAACGAAAGTACAGCTGACTATGGACTGCTTTAGGACGTTCACACACCAGCCCACTAATCCTTCCGCGCATTACTAAAATTCAGTAGCTGCGCTAAAAGAGCGAATACTACATTTAATTCGTCCTATCTGAGAAGGCATTTTCGACACACCTTGTACAATATGTTTAATATATGGCGGATTCTTTTCTTGGCCTTTTCATGCCGGGATGAAGATTGATGACTGATGTGTCTAACAATTTGGATTTGTAAGTGGAATGATCGTGTCAATAGACACAGAGAGAGGGGCGAAATGGGAGAGAGAGGGGCTGAAATATATAGGATATAGCAAAATACAGTTGGTTATGATAATGGAAAAAAAGATGCAAATCAGTGTCCATACTCATGGTAAAAAGTGAATGTCATTCAAAATAAAGCAAGATGGAAGATGAAATTGAGAGTTAAATAATTAATAAAAATACACTTCTATCTATAAAAACTGTTATTTACATTAATAAATGTATATTGATACGAGAAAGGATTTTAGGTTCATGAACAATCTCAAACTGGGTAATACAATGTATGGTGTGCCATACACTTTACCCTATAGAGTCATGTAATGTTATATTCTATGATGACACTGTCTGTAATGACATTTACAATAAAAATACTGGCATGAAGTAAGTGGAACGATAGAAATAAGTAAACAACATAATGCAGAGGGGGTAGTCAGAAATCAAAATGATTTTACGTGGATTACCCCGAATAACAAAGAAAAAATGTACATGATTGTTATCCAAGTTGAATTGTTTAAGAATTTGTTACTCTTGCACATGATAATTGATACCAACTTTTGCATTTGTTTGAGGTGACAACGTTGGGTAATTATGAAATTTTAGTTTGAAATTAAAATTGAATGAAGTTGAATGAAACGAAATGTCTCCGAATGCAATCTACAGAGGCAAACAATTGCCAAAGAAAATTGAACAAGTTTATGATTTTTAAGATATTTATCGATGACAAATTTCAATTAGCGGAAATGGTAATCAACTTTCAATGCTGAAAATATGATGTAGCCACATGATAGTCAAACAAATTTTTACCCAAATTGGCTGTCAAGCATTCTCAGCAACGCAGATTAATACAAATCAAACCATCAAAACCTTATTTCTATCATCACGAACATTCTTCCCACGTACTGCATTCGTATTTCTATACAATGTGGGTCATTTTCTAACAACTTTTGTATTTTTCCACTTGTTCTTGGTTACAATGCCCTTACTTGTGGTATTTTAATCCATATCCTTTGTGAGGAGGTATTTTCGAAGGAATTACACGCACCGAAAGATGTAAGAACTGACTGCAGATTAGTGTTAAAATTAATGCCCTTTTTTTCAAATCAACAACATATTTCAGCAGATCAGAGGCAGGTTGCTATTACAAACCGGAATGTTTCTCCTAAACGAAATACCAGCACGGATCATTGACTCTAACACCCCTCCCTTGAAGAAGAAACAAATCTTATATAACATCGTTGAAGAGAGAAAGAAGGAACTGGACTAAAATGAAACCATTTTTTCTTCGAAGTTTTCATTTTAACGTGTCATATGAAACTCTCCCAAATTGCACATGGTTTTATTGTTCCATTCATTAAGTTTACCCCAAGAAAATCGACAGCATGATCTAAAACACCTTATTAATTGGATATATCGAATGTCAAACACGGATGTACCACTGTACGTAGACTAAAATATAGATTATTCTTTTGCTGGAATGTTAGGAGAAGGTATGCAAGCCTACTTGAATAATGTTACAATCTGATCTATGGTATGTTATGATACAAAGTATGCTTTGTTTGTGAAATGTAATTTGATAGGACACTCATGACTATATACATGATGCACACTATTTGTTTTTTTCAAATTTGAGTCGTCTTATAAAAGAGTGGGGAGGATGCACATAATGACATGCGTGCGCATGAAATAGTACATAACTGGATCAAAGGGAAATAACTCTTCACAGCGATTTGCCCGAGGGTTTTCCTTGACACGGAAGACAGCGTATGGGACTGATCAGAACAAACCCCGGGCACGAGAAGTGAGTCAAACTTCCATGTGCCCAATCTTTAAGATGTTCTCTTTCACATGCACAGAACTCTGAAACAGAGAAGAGGAAGGGAGATTTGGCAATGAAAGAAAGATGCTGGAGTATGTTCATGAATGACCTCATCAGTTCAAAGAACAATAAAGAGGTGAGAAGCTAGGGACTGAATATCATCATCAGATTTCACTGGAAGGATATTGTCATCCTCGAATTCACTGGAAGGAAATTCTAAACTCAATCGGCTTGTTCATGTTTTATATATATATAGCTTTCTTGCGATCAAGTTTCTCACTCTTTCTTATATCTGTTTCTGGCTTGCCTAAACCTTACGATGAGCATTATTATTTGAAACATTGTTGTTTTGTTTTTTTGTTTTTCTTACACGATAATTTATGAGCAAAATCGTAAAAATTACGTCTACCGTACGGTTACTTGAAATAACGTGGTGTAGTTGCAGATATAAGAATGACATATCTTCAATCTGAAAAATAATCATCACTATTGTTACTGTT
Organism: Strongylocentrotus purpuratus; assembly: GCF_000002235.5. Taxonomy (NCBI): domain Eukaryota; kingdom Metazoa; phylum Echinodermata; class Echinoidea; order Camarodonta; family Strongylocentrotidae; genus Strongylocentrotus; species Strongylocentrotus purpuratus. The sequence goes on along the minus strand of NW_022145611.1, from coordinate 36,768,856 downwards.
CATACCATCCATGCATCAATCGACCCTTTAAGGGGATATTGCCATATTGTATCTTTCGACTGCTGACTAAATTGACTCTGACTCATGCCATTTCAAAACCACTTCCCAACAATAAACGCTTTGGCGAAGTCAGCTATTTTTGCACTGTTTACAATAACCACATCAACAGTCACTTTTCTATCTGGATTACCAAATAATGTTGCGATACGCTACTAGCCAAGTCTTGAGAATTACTAAGTAAATTTTGAGAAATTCCATCTGAACGTTCCATATTCCTTAGAATGCTAAACCAAGGATTAACTCCTTGGCCATACAATTGAATGGCAAAATGGTTTTCCTCCTTGGCTTTTAGTAATGAATTCCTATGATCATGCCATTATATATTATATGCCCATACATGGATATGATGAAGGTGATATCAAGGAGATACCTGCTTGCCTGTACATGTTTCTTACTTTACATGTCAGGACGCAATGGGTTAATCTTGAAGACAGTGGCCTTCGAGCGATATCCTCAGTGATGTCATTAATGCTACGTACCCTGCGGCAGTACAACCAATAGCTCATCTACATCTGGGACTGGCTGCTTTGGCTAAGGAAATGTTTAATCATGGAAAAGGAAAACGTACATGATTGGGTCTACTCATTTAGAGGACAGACTTGTTACCTTCTCTATAACAAAATTAAGAGATGGGTAGTGGCCAAGAGCTGTGATTTTCAACTAGTTTAGCCCTACACAATTAATGATGCTGATATCAAAAGGCACTGAGCTCGACTGCATATGTTTCTCATTTCACATATCAGGACGCAATGGATTAATGCTAAAGGTTGTTGCTTTCGAGCGATGTCCTCAGTAAAGTCATTAATGCTAACGGTCAGTTCCTCTGTGCCATATCGGGAGTGCATGCCCGGCGGCTGTACATGGCACATCTACACTGGGAGTCTGGGACATTGCTGCTTAGGCTTAGGAAATGTTTAATCATGAATAAGGAAAACTTACATGATTAGGTCGTTTCATCAAGGACACACTTATATAATTCTTCCTTCTACATACATGCATGCAACTAAAATGGAGTCAGTGAAAGCGGTCGAACATGATGACAAAATTAATGAAGTGCATCGTAAACAACAAATGTGTTACATAACTTCAATTCTAATAACATTTTAAAATCTTGATTCGGTTTTATTTACATTGAACATTAAATAGATCCAGTTTATATGGTTCAGGAGACTCATGCGATGAACGAAATATCAAAGGATGAACAACTTTTACAGAGCGCATTGGCGTACGTTCTCTCAGCATTGTCAAGTTTTCAGTTATGATCTAAGGTTTTCTCAGAATATAAACGTATTATTTCGGAATTGACTGCTTTGAAATACCGCGATCAGAATAGCTTAAGAACAGGCCTGATAGAGGCTTTTATCTAGTATATCTGTCTAAGCACATTCTTTAATTGTATAACAAATATTTTATTTATAATGTTGACTAAGCCTTTACCAAACTTAAAGTTATTCTTTTTAGTTATGAACTGGAAAGATTATGTGGAATCCTTAAACTTTCACACATCCGCGCAATCTTTTTTTAGAATAAGGATATTTGGACAAAATACTCATTCTCGTACGTTTCTCTCCAATTTTCTATACTATTACCTACATCTTCTGGAACTACTTTCTTGAATGGGCGTCAGTGTACTTGTCACAATTCAGGAATAGTAAAAAGTATTGAGGTAAATTTTGTAAAATTTTCGAGGTAGCAAATTAAAATAACATTATTCCATTTCTTTGTGTTATCTTGTTGCCGTCGTATAACCTCACCTCAATAAATATATGAACATAAAGAGAGGAAACGTATACTGCCAACATATTCATCACAACACGTCACAACATTTGCCCAAAACTCCTTGCTGAAATGGGAAGAAATCCCAGCCCCTGGTCACTATCCAACAATGTTAACATTACTATTTTAGTTTTGGTTGTGCGGCACATACCCCCTTTCTGCATGATGGTTAATTGAGGTACGCGTTAAGTATAAACAGGGTTGTTCAGCCTGCATGGATAAAACTAAGGAAAGAGAAAAAGTAGGAAATTGTGGAATCGGCAGTGGGGACAGAACGGGCTCGGCAAAACATGATGTCAAGCGGAAGTAGTTCATTGTCAACATCGGCATGGTCTATGGCATAATGTGTGGAAAGATGGACGGCTATAATCTACCGCGAATATTTATCTCGTCTATACCTGCATTTCATAGACAGTATGTCTCGTAGAATTCCTCCACACTTCCCAATCAATGAAACATAATGGGAAGAAGACGAAAACAAAGATCGGATTTAAGAATCCTACTGGGTTCTGAATTATTTAAGGAGTAATACATCGTATATCCATGTATTGAAATAATTTGTAATGTATTGTACATTAAATTGTGCATTTGATAATTGCTTTCTATACATAGTCATTAGGGTTCTATTCTATATGCAGAAATTTTAAGGTTATAACTATTTATTTAAATACTTTTGTCTTTTTTTGTTATGTTAAAAAGTAAATTGATGTAAATATATATGAAATGTGAAATATGTGAAATAAAACACCTCGGTAAGAGAACGAGAAAATATTCTATATGCAAGGCTTGTTTTGTTTTATTAAATTTAACCAAACCAGTTCAAAATGCGTTGTTTCAGCCTTTTTTGTATGCTCTGCACCCTACGTCTTGTCAAGGTCCTTTTCCTTTTAACAGGAAGGGGTGCATGGAAACACTTTCTTCCGTCTGCAGTATACCTCTCTCCTTTAATTAGTCGGGCCACATTTTGATGTGAGAAACATTTTTTTTGATTGCATCACTAAAAGCTTCAGATTTGATGCGAGTTATCAAATTTTGATATTTTTTAATTAAAAAAAAGAGAAGCAAATTATGATATTCCCGTATTTCCTTCCTCCCACTCTCTCTCTCTCTCTCTCTCTCTCTCTCTCTCTCTCTTTCTTACATTTGCATAGACGAATATCATTTCATTATATCTTCTTCCCTCTCCTGTACTTTCCCCTGTTCTCCTAATCCTCTCAATAATTGCGTCATAATAATTGTTAATTATCAAATTTCCCTGTTACCTTCTTTCTCTCCTCTCTCTCTCTCTCTCTCTCTCTCTCTTTCTCTCTCTCCACATATACACACACACACAAACACACTCTCTCTCTCTCTACCCCTCTCTCTTTTTCTCTATCTCATTCTCCATTTCTCCAACCCCTCCTCGTCATTTTCGCTCTTTCATTTCAGCTATCGTCCCATCATTACGTTTTTATAATCATTCACTCTCAAACAAATTCTACGTTTGTTCCTGTTCTCCCTAAAAAGGTGTCACAAATCGCATGCTGTTATATAAGTATGTTTTTTGAAAGTTGAATATACATGTAATATACAAAAAAAAGACACTAATAAACTTTTGGGCAGTCATGATTCGTTTTTACCATTAGCATCAATGAGGTAATTACTTATTTGTTTTATTGTAAACAATATTTTACACATGTACAACTTAAATAATATATTTGAATCGAAGGCACTATAGTAATTATCATTAGAGGCACAGTACAATAAAACATTATCATTATTATTTTTCCATCGTCCAAAAAAGTATAATAAATATCCGGTACAACGTATAGTACTTCCCCACTCATGATTTAAAATGCTTCTATGTCTATATAGCCGACTCTCAAGAAGGGTTACAAGTGTAAGGCTATTTAAAAAAAGAAAGAATTAAAATCAAAGAAGCACGATATATAACATAAAGATAAAGAGAGAGAATCAAATTATATTCTATAACAAATGAAATAATCATAGATGCAATTCACATTGAAATTCGTCTGTACATCAGACATATTCTGTAAAGAGTTCATCTACGAATATTTTCTTTTCTTAAGATCTAATACAGCTTTGAGCAGTAATGCATAGTTTCATATATAAAATATTTAGTAAAAATACAGCGATGGATCATTTAAAAGCAAAACGAACTTGCCTTTCATAGAAAAATATACACAAAATATATAATTTTAAAATAGCTTTTCAACGCTTGCGTTTAGAATACAACTCGACGGTTTCGACTGAATATGATGAATACATTGCCTGAAGAAAACAAATGGAAGGGACAATCAACCGATAGAAATAATCTTATAAATGTTTTAGTTATTATGTTAACAGAACTGTGTTTATGATATATCTGTTAATACTCTGCTAAAAAAAAACAGGAACTAAAAATAAGAAGGAACGGAAGTGAGTAGAACGATGTCCAGGTTTTGGCTTGCTTGTTTCTTTTCATTCTCCCGTTAAAAAGACGTATATCCTAAAATGTGGGACATTACGGATGTCACCGATCAGAATTTTTTTATTTTAACCTCGAAAATGAGATTGAAAAAAAAAGTTGTCATGTGGCCATACATAATATACTGTCTGTGAGAATATTAAACGTATGCCATATTCAAATATAATTTCCACGGTAATTATATTAGATTTTCCACATTCGTCAAGTATCACTTTGTCTTGGTTGAATTTCATATTAACCTTCTCTTACAATTAAAATGTGACATTTCTTGGCATCTGTTTGTTACATTTTGGCTGTTCTTGAATGAGAATTGACTCATGTAAATTGCCAATTCTCGAGTCACTATCGTCAAAATCACTCAATAATGTATGAACATGATTTCATACTCGTCTAAATAGAGAGGATCATATATGTTAAGAACGTATCACCAATGTCGATCGTATGATAGGACTTGTGTTAGACTACAGTGGTGAAACATTAGTAGATACTTTCGTCCTCCAGTTATTGAATACAATCAAAGTCATACCACACGTCTTGTTAAAATCACTAACATACACTCGACTTTCTTGCATATACAATTTTTTTTTTATCGAGGGAATTCAAATGCATAGAGTCAAAGGCAAAATACATGTTTTGTTACTGTTTTAAAACAATTACTTGTCGTACAGCCTGTTTTCTCCTCCCGGCCATTTACTTTAGCGAGCAGAAGCTATAGGCACCAACATTTGTATTTGATGATAAAAAAAGGTAGGACGGAGATGATGTGGGGATAACTGAACCAATCAACCGATTTGTTTCGTTAAATAAATGTATTTAAAAAATGAGTAAAATTGGGAAATATGCATATATTTTACACACATATAGTAAACAGGTGAAAAACTATATCTTTAAAAGGCATATAACTTCTTTTATAAAATACACACGTTCCATTTTATAACAAAGATATGGACTCAACGCCACAATGTCTGGCAATAGCAATCACTATTTTGTTTGTAACATAAAACAATCTCTCCCAGAACCCCTTTATAATATCGAATCTCCCCATTTAATACAGGTGTATAGGGAGACTCACGTCATGTGCAAGTAAGGAAGAAGAAAAAAAAAGACCTAATCGCATTTAAATATTGAAAGCAATTCTAGATTGATGTGAAGAATATGGTAATAGAGTGACGAATAGGGGTACTGTACAGTCAGTACCGACGTTACTGAACAACACTTGGTTTCAGCTGGGCTGAAATGCTCACAAAACACAATTATTATTATTGTTATTATTATTATTATTAGTCTGTCTTTATTTATTTTGTACAGCACCAAATAAGCAGAGTCATTGATGAGTTATGTCCTTGTCTTCCCATACCTCTCTATAAACACATCAAGATGTTGGGGGAAATAGAAAGCACACATTGGAAGCGGTAATAATATATCCTTTTCTTTCCTTGTACAAAAGTGACAGAACTGAGGGAGTCCATTTTAATGCTCCTCTGTGAGTTAAATGTCCGCAATGCCTAGGGTGTCCATGTTCTGTCCATGTAATAAGTCCTTGAGCGTATTGAGGAAGGTTCTACCGGCACCCACAGCCTTCTACAACCATATCCTGATAGTTCTTAAGGACGACCTTTTCGTACTCGTCCAGATATAACATGCTGATTGCACTAAGTTCTGTAGGCACGCAACATGCCTTAGGTACTAGTGCTGGGTTGACAGAGTTTACTAACGTTTGTACGATAGCATGGTTGGTGGTATTAAGATGTTCGGCGAGTGGGAAAGGACACTCACCGCGACAATAGTAGGCCTGGTAACCGGCCGGTGCGACGATCCAATCATTCCAATGGACATCACTGAAATCCACATACAATTCATGGCGTCTGCAGTTGGCCTTCAACCGCTTTCCTTTCCTCTTTTTTTGACCTCTACCCGACGACGATGATGATGGCGATCGCTTCGTGCGGCCGTCATCACTGTATGTTACGATCTGAGGTCTCGTCTGAAACCATCTATCTTCTTCCTCGTTTTCGAGTTCTTCGACCTTGCTGGGGTCGGCTTCTCGCGTCACACGAACGTGATGATGGTTAGGGGATGGTCTGCCCCTTGAGTCTATGAGCTCTATCTCTAATCCATGATTCTTCTCTGGCTCTTCAAGCCACACCCTCATTGCAGGGCGTACGTCGAATGACTCCCAACTAGCATTTCGAACGTCGACTAACCGTGTGTCGATCAGCCTTTTAATCGTATCTCGATTTCGTGCAACTGGTTTTAAAATATGATACACGTTTATCCTTTGCATGTAATGAATGGGCTTAAGACTTTCTCTGTCGTGAAGTGCGTGTCGTTTTACGATGTGGTGCTCATCGAGGTCTTTGCGGAACAATCTCAGTTCGGCCGTCGTCATTACTTCCTCCTCAGGCATCGTGGATACGTTGAAGATCACTTTGTGTCTGTGGTGCTCTGTGGATACAACTTGGCCAGCGTCTGTGTGAAGAATAAAAAGAAAGGGCACATTTTAAAATAAACAAATGATAAACCAATCAATGAAACAAGCATCATTTTCAAGTACTGTAAATAAAAAAATACTATACATATTGAGGACATTGATTATGATTCACAAAGGGTAAGGTACGATGATGAAAGGTGCTTCCACTTTGTCAAGTTTACTGGTCACTCACGGTAGAGTCCATACTGCAAGACTCACGCCGGTCTTCGGAAACTTAATTATACTTGAACCAAATTGTCAAATTGAGGACGTCTTAGTCGTAAGAAAGACTGAAGCCTATGAACTTAGTGCATGGAGCCAGTGAGTCAATTGGGAGATTAGGAGGCATCATAAACTATTTACTAGAATGGGAAGTATCTGCGGGCCAGCCTGAAGTGAGCTGGCACAACATATTATTTAGCGGGTGGGACTGACGTGCCAACACACCTGACGTCCTATAAACCCCGGCTAGGCTACCGTGGTTGTGGTGACAGTGAGCTAGCAACAATGAATACAATTATTCATAATATTCAATGTAGTACAACACTATGAATTTCTCGTATTATGTCTTCGTGCTATATGCCTCATCTTCCTTACCAGATTTAAGAGCATTAACAAAAAATATACATTTTAATTGCTCCTGCTTTTTCAAGAATTTATGTATAACGTTCATGAAGATGTCATATGATATCGGGCCATCTTGTAAAACACCCTAGCGACGTGGAAGGAAAGACAAACAGGTTGATGGTGTAATTTTGGGTACACAGTGCATTATGGGCTCTTTCTTACACCCATTTTCATTTCTAAATGAGAACAAAATCGAAATCGTTCCTGCTTGAATGCAAATATTTAAAAGAGAATTGGTACTGAATGTGTCTCATAGTCTTCGTGGACACTTACAATAACTGAGGAAAAATTGTGTTTGATGAGGTTAAGTGTCGCTTATAAGAAGTATTTTTGAACCGACTAAAAGTGTAACGGTGTTTCTAGCAGAGACGATGAATCAATTAATGTCAACCATTCGGAAACACATATGGTTTCTTGTCCTATCTTGTCCTGTCGTTGCATCACCGAGTGATAGATATCGCAATCCGCGGATAGATATATTAATATTTTCCTCTGAAGCAGAAACAGGATGACTGCCTTTCCCTGGTGGATAAGTTCAACCTCATAATCCAAGTATGAAGCTTCTTGCAGAGGGAGAGAGAGAAATAGAGAGAGAGAGAGAGAGAGAAAAAAAAAGAGAGATTCAACATGAAGTTCTATGCCAATGGGGGAAACAGGATGGGTATGATTCTCTGTGCCAAGACCGGGTACCAACCAAGTCAGGACAATTTAAAAACAATTTCCCCTCATTTCTCGTTCGCTTGCACCCTAGTGACATTTTAGTTTAATCCTCTTCGGCATTTCGGGAGAAGCCATATAAAGATCCAAAAAGGAATTCAGATTTGGCGGGGTAGATTATCTTTATTTAAAGGAGCCCATGCAGGCCTGCTGTGACACTGCACAACTGATAATAAAGTACTCCCAGCGTCTGATTGGTAATCTCTTCCTTGAAAATGATAATAGAAATTACAGTTCTTTTTAATGATGTCTTTGTTGTTGCATTTTTTCTTCTATGATCGTAAGTCACACAGAATTGCGCATATTTGTCTGAATTTTATAAATGTCTACATTTTACTTTTTTGTGCTCAGTATATCCATAGAATTAACGATGGCGAAAGGCGTATTTTATGTTAATTTGTATCTTTGACCTTGAAAACACCGTTTATACTAACTTATAAACACACATTTATTCATCATAAAGACATGTGTCATAGTTGTGGAAACAAAATCAATCAAACATCACATCTGCAATTTTGCTCGAACCCTTGAAGAAATCAAAGAAATATAAACATACTAAGTTTATATTATGTACTAACACACTACACCTTATCAAAAAGAGTTTATATGGCTTCCTTAGTAAAAAAATTATTATCGATAAAATGTATGATGTTGGGATCTTTTAAAGGAGTTTCCGAAATACTAATCCACGCTCAAGTAAATGTTATTGCATGGAAAAAAACGATAATGATTCTGTTTCTGGTCAGTCAAAACAGCGTCAATCGTATCAACATAGATTCCAAATAATTATCTTCTATTTCCCTTCTATAGGGACAGGATGCTTGTATTTTGTCCCTCGACAATTCTACTCATTTCAAGAGGCCAGTCTTTAAGATCTGAAGATGTATCTAGTCAGATTTCCTTGCGTTTCCGGGCTCAGTACACATCCCTGTCTGACAGTGCTCGAGCAAGCTTGCGGCTTCAGATTTAGAGACTGGGACTGGGAGCTAGCCGCGGGGAGGGGGAAAGGCAACCATTGAGAAAGGATATGGCTTGCTTGTCTGCGCTCATTTCCCGCTCAATTGGCTGGGTTGAGACTAAATTTCGCCTGCCACGAACTGTCGCCCCACCCATGCCCCTTGCGAGTCGTCAGTCGTCGCTAAAGTTCTGGGCACTGCCCCGCCCAGCAACTGGAAGCCGCTTTAGCCCCATGTCATCCGATCTAATTTCTTTGCCCCTCCATGAAACGAAGAAGCCATGCTAAGAGTTCATATCAACTTAGCTCTTTACTACTTAATTTATGAGGAGAAAACTAGGTCACGAAATGCTTAATTTTAGATAGATTAAATTATCTCACAAATCGGTATAAGGGTATATGAAATGCTTTGAATGTTGTCTAACGCTCTGAAATAAGCGTCCTCAGAGGAGGATGCTGTTTTGCAGTGACGAATGACACAACAACATTCGCAATATCATTTCAACTTAATACCTGACAAATCAACTTTACATAATCCAAATCGAAAACAGGATAGATAACTGATTGTTAAATGCAAGTTTTTAAAATATTTATACCAAGTTCCTAGGATTTTGTTCAATATTACTGCATTATGATGCGAATAATACGTTATGAATAAAGAAGGCTTGATTTCGAGAGAAGATTAAAAAGTTTATTAAGTATGAGTGGAGATAAAAAGAGAGTATGTAAGTCGGTACACTAATCATCGCATTGAAGAACGTGGGGTTATGAATCGAACCACATAGTGACAAGAAACCCCTCCCTCTAACACTATTAGACTGTCTCTTCACACAAGATTGTCATTTCTTTCACAGCTTGTCAAGTTTCAAACCAACCTGGTACACACCGATGAGATATGGCTCTCTTAGAAAGTTAAACCTTGGCGGGAGGATGTATTCCTCGACGAGGTTAAACTTAAATTGTGCTGCTGTGCAAAACTTGAATGGTGCTACTGTGTAAAATACAAGGCAGAATATGTCGCGCTTTTTATCTATTCGACAACACAAACATACACAATTGTGATCCATTAGAACAACCATGCACCACAATTTTGTTTAATCAGGAAAAAAGTGTAATTTATGACAACTTATAATTTATCAGAACAATATTCCTTCAAAGAAGAGGGCTGCAATAGGATAAAATATTCATTTCCTTGTCATGGACTATTATGATTATTCGCAAATGTACCATTTAATACCTCCAACATTCATTCGTCATCGTTCAACTTTGTAAGCTAAATTGTCCTTCAATTACCGGAACCTAAGTTTAAAAGAAAATATATAGTTTACTCAAACAAATGTCGAATATTAGTTCCCTTATACATGGAAGGTTATTTCTTCGACGTTTAGTCGTTAAATTCTGAAGAAAATTTCAAAGGCAAGCTAAAAGTACCGAGAGCAGGACCGTCTATTTTTTTTTTTTTTTTTTTTGGGGGGGGGGAGACATGTAAGAAAAGCTATTGCTCTTGTAAGGTTAAAATACAGCAAAAACAAAATCAAATATCATGATAAGGAATGTTTCTTTCTTTCACATACTCAAATGTTTTCACTAAGCGGTATCTTAATAGTCTAGAGATCAAGTAAAAAAAAAGTTTTAAAAAATCATGCTGGATTATGTTGGATTTATAAGTGAGTGTAGAAGTGAGTTAATCTCATTATATTGTATCAAAATAGCAGTTTAAATAAAGATTGGAAAGTTAGTGCATTTGGTTTTCAAAATAATAGTGTAAAGACAAAATTTGATGCGTTTCGGTAGCTAGAATAAGTCAGACAATACACATAACTAATGGATATGGGAAAAATTCGGGATTTCCCTGGGCAGAGCGTAAGGATATTGTTCCAAAAATAAGAGCACAGTATCTTCTGAATCTTGAAAAGTTTAACGATCGCTCCTGACCCCTCAGACCATTGCAGACAGGTAAGTATTTGAGAATACTGCACGAATATTCCAATCGAAGACAAAGTATGATTCTGTATGAAAGTAAGTCGATTCATTTGTGAATGATTGATTCTATATATGGTAAATAAAATTACCATTGTTTCAGAATTAGGGTATAAATTTGTGGTAATTCAAGTAAATGCATAAAGTGCTCGAGGGTACGTTATAGGGGTTGATCATACTATATTCACAGATAATCCACAACGTCAAAGCATTTCGAAACCGAAGAATACAAATCTACCCCAATTTTTGTCCTCTGCAAGGAGACCTAACTCCTAAGACAGAAAATTAACTGATCACCATGCAGATACTCATGTGATGTAAAATAGAATCAATAACGATAAACAACCAATAACTCTTGGGAGAGCAAAATTATTACTGCTATCAAATGATTCTACATGTCTCATGAATACATTTCAAAGAGAAATGCTCACAGCAATAACCTTAGACAGTCAAGTAAAATATAAATTGTTACAATGCAGTTTAAATTTCAAAATATATATGTTAATACACCACCGATACGTGATTGTATGCTACTATTTATAAACCCTTCCCCAAAGTTCGTGAATATTACACAAGAACATTGTAGGATGAGCAATTCTACGCCAAGCTATATTACAAACAATCGAGTTCGACGTTTACACGTCATTCAAAATCTATAATCTTTAGGATAACACCGATGATGGTAATTACCATCAATGCATAATATTAAAGCCAGTGGTACATACGCATAGGCCAACATGGGCGGCAACTGCTTCTTCTTTTCTTATTTTCAAGAGGAGCGCAATTCGAAAGAATCTCTTACAAGCACGCATGCATTAAAAAAAGTAAAAACTTAAATTAGAAAGATTTTTCTGGTATTTTGACAGATCGTAGTGAGACGACCCTCCCCCCCCCCCCCACTTCCGCTCTGCAATATAGGTCTATATATGGGATATAGCAGAAAAACAAACAAGAACGAAAAATCTTTCCATTGCACAACTGGTATAGTTCCCAGAACATGAGCTCATTAATTCACACCCGACTCGGGCTTAGAGATGTATTCAGCAATAATTTCATGATTCGGAGTCGTTCAGGTGTAAGAATTTTGAAGGGTTTCGGATTAAAAGGTTGATAATCAAGGTAGTTTCTTGACCTGTGTTTTGAACTTTCTTAATTACATACCCACCGATGGGAAGGTATCAACTTTTAGTGGATGAACGTAATCAAGTATTTAGGTGAAGTATATGAAAAGCATATTCAAGTTTAGCCATTTTTCCCAACGAAGTATGGCAATGCATCTTTGTGTTACGGAAAGGGGTAGTTATGCACGTTAGATTACTTTAATTTTCTTTTACTATTCTTTTTTTGTTTATGTTTTTTAACGATATAATTGAAATCAACTGATCATACTTAACAGTTACCCGTCTCCATCATTATGGTCCGTTTACTTATAAATTTATTTCTTCTGTGAGTGGTTGAGTTTTTAAAAGAAATTGTGAATCTGTATCTCCTACTGGACCAAACATAATATACATTTTAACAACTTCTAAATGGACGGGGTTCTTCAACGACTTTTCCGAATAAGGTACAATTTGAATGTTGATGAATACTAACCTTGATGATGATAACTCCTGATGGTATTAGCTGTACCCGTAGATACGTGTTTGAAGTCAAAGAGCATATTGATTCCATCTTCAGCCTCTGTATGTGACCGGTATAAGTCCATCATATATTGAGGTACTCTCAATTTTCCCTGCGGTCTCGGTCTCTCTTTCAATCCAAACATCCCCAAAAGCGTCGATTCGAACGCCTCGATGACCTGCGCTTTCCTATTCTGGTCGCCCTCGTTCTGACTACTCCGTTCTGACGACGACGACGACGATGTGGTGGACGATGTTGAACCGGGCCAGCCGCCGACCACGACACAGCAGCATACAAGGGGCACCACCAACTGACCCCAATGTGAAGTGGTAACCATGATGGGTCTGAAAGAAAAAGAAGACACCGGTGATGTAGAATTGTTTAAACTGTCAAGACAACTATATCGACCCCGTGACTTCAGTCTTCACATTTATCGATTAATATTGCTAAGATTGGTTTAATTCATTTTTTTCAAAAATACAAAATGGCACCGCTGGACATGGTGAATATACAACTTCATTTAAATGAGGTATTCGTTGATGTACTCCACCGGTATAAATCCAGGTTCAATTGAATATTTCATATCCATGGCAACTCATCAAACGAACACATTTACATGGGATCATAGCCTTCCTCGTCGAAAATGGTAGGCCATTTTAACGTATCCACTATGACCTGCAAGGTCACTGAAGACAAGAAATATGGAATAATTTGAAAGAAACACATATCAGAATATTCGCACGCATGCGCTAGTTAGAGTGCGAGCAAGATCATCAACTCACGAGATTAGACAACGTGAATTTGCCAGTTGCTCTTCTGTCTTCACACAGAAAATGTCGGATGGAAGAAACCTTAATCTGTTAATTCTCACAATTAATAACAGTTAAGCATTTCAGCATAAACATGTAAGTCCTATGAATTGGCTCTTCACGTACTTTGTCCTTAAATCCAATATCAAGTCCATCCTGTACATGGCTGTAGTGAATTTTCATATGAAGGCATAATTTGTCCGTGTGCTCTGGATGACATTCAACCAACATAATGACCACATGGCCAGAATTACCCTCGTCCCTGCCTGTCAAAGAATGGTTTTAAAACCCAGATCAGAAGGGACTGTATGTGGATTTTATTCATTACGAACCACATTTCCTAATTGGACCCCTCTCGACTCATCCCGGTCGATAATGGGAACCTTTTCTTATAGTGCTTGATTTCTAACTCCATTTTTTACTTGAGGTGTTAGGGGTATTATCCCTAGAAGAAAGCCACCTCGCACCGTGATGCTGAATGGCTAATTATTCTGGACAGAGCGAGAGAATACGGAGGAGAAGAAAAGGGTGTTGTAAGGGCGGATTAGTCTTTAACACCGAGAAGGGAAAAGAAAACAAGGGTTGGAATGTGCGAAAAGATCCAAACCCGAAGACCAGATAGCAGAGGTTCATAGTACATTTTAACCCTTCTTCACAATCATCCTTGCCCCCTCTCTACTACGGACAGGAAGTTTTTGAAGGTTTAACGCGCGCGCTTCTAGAATAGGAAGAAGATTATGGCAACCTCTTCATTGTGTTATTAATTGACCTTTTGAGATGTACAAGTCAACAAATGACCATTGGCACATCGGTTTACACAAAGATTATGAGTAAAGAAATAATAGGACGTACTTTGGGCTGTAGTATAAATAGCCGACAATCTACAGTTCTATAACAGCCTTGTTAGACATTTTTAAGTCGTGCTTTTGTCAGTGCTCTCAAGTTTGCCAAACTGTTGACATGGTTCAATGCCAATTTCCCTTCAAATTGTGCCCTGCTTTTCAATTCTGTTAAAGATTTAATATTTTTAAAGTATTTAACGGGTAAACTCATGGTACTGTCGATCTTGAAAAGTCATGGGCTTAAATTCTTGAACAATTGCATCATGAACTGATGATGACATTCCGTTGGATGTATTGCCAATTTAAGATGCCAGGTGTTTACAGATCTTGGAGTTAGATTTCCTGTGACGAGGGATCGTACATCCGTGTAATCTAAGGTAGATGAGAAGATTCCACATATCAAATGACGTCACGATAGCAAAAATATGGTTCGCGGAAAAGAATAATGGGATGTGTTGGGCTTTTCTCGTATTAAAGTAGATACAGTTGAAATAACAAATTTAAAGACAACTTTGTGGGGGATTAAGTGAAACTAATGATACAGAAATTCGCTGATGATTAAATTAATCAGGTAAATCGTTGTAGCTGGAAAGTAGGTCGACAGATGGGGTGCAAACGATTACTTGATAACGATATTTCCCTTTTATAACAATATCGAAAAATGCTTTTTATGTGGTACATTTCTAAAAATTTATATCAGTTGTGTTTTTTAAAGAGAGAAAAAGATTCATATGATTTACTAAGGTGAGGACACCATAGTTATTATGTTGTGTTGATGGTACCACTTGGATCTAGGTAAGTGACGCGAAAACATGCTACGCAACAGTGAGATCGAATACTCGACAGGATATAGCTGAGCTCTTTAAGCACGGGCGATCAGTTTTCCTTTTTGCTTTTTCTTGTAATTCTGGTAAAGAAGGGAATTGATAGAAAGTCCCTCCGGCCGTCACGGTTAATCTCTTCTTTTGTTGATACCTCGTAAATAAGAGTTTGAAAGTTGTTTCCCCTCCGTTCCTTTTCACCCTTCTTTTCTCTTTCTGCCTTATGGGCCGTGTTGCTTGACGGTGTGTTAAGCTGACTGCTAGGTTATTCTAGGGCGGTCTTATACGGGTTAGGATTTAAAATGGCGGTGCATTGTGGATAACTGGTGCATAACTCTCAACTATCTGGTATGAACATGTCATCTTTTTCGTACGCGATCGACCGAGAAAAAGATTGAGAAAATGAGAAAGAATTTGCGTCAACAGTTTCATAGCGTGTTCCAATACTTCCTTCCGTTGTTAAAGTCAACAAATAAGACATCTTCATTTCGAATGGCAAACAATGGAACTGGAGGAAAAGATGAGGAGAATAGATAGGAAGATATGGAGAGAGATCGATAAAGAAAATTGGGAAAAGGATAGCAAATTTAGAGGAGTATTTTCTTAGATAATGATAGGAAAGTAAAGCTTTAATACATAGGAAACAACAAACCAATTTAAGATGTCTCTTATTGTGTTTCAGAGGAAACGCAAACTAATGACCACTCCTAAGGACGATAGACAAAGACAACATTTTTGTGAGCAGAGCAAACGACGTAATAGTCCAACATCATTGTAAATAAATATATCCTATATCATCAACAGCAACCCACTGTCTCTTATTTCTCTGTGCAGATCACTGTTTTGGCAACCTGCGTACTGCCGCAAAAATATCAACTACTAAATTAAAATAATTTCTGCTTTGAGGGGCGGCTGGAGGGATGATAAATTACATATATACCAAATCATACAATATCTGCGTACTTTCATCACCAATGTCCTTTACTTGCAATTTTGATCATGGGTATGTCTATTTTTCAAGAAAAAAAAAACATGCATACATTTCCACACCTCACACTTTTTGTCAGTGAGGAAGGTAGCAATTTAATAAAATATAATTTTTGCTTTTTCCCTTGTAAATTAATAAATGGACCGATATGACGTCAGTAAATTTACGATATTTCAGACATCCGAAACAGGTGACTGAAAAACAAAAACAATATCCTGTATCAAGCAGAGCATACATCCATGACAACACAATCTATCCAAATGTGAGAGAAAGTGTTTAGATAAACAACCATTTATTTACTGCCACCTTATGTACAAATTAGTTATCTTAGATAGTTTAATGACAAAGATAATTTCCATATTATAAACACATTATAAATAGACGTCCAGCTCTGCGTAATATCACGGTTACTATTTTGAAAGCAGGCTTATTCCTTTATTACACTGCATGGAGGAAAACATGGTTTGTAAAGTAATGTAAAACAACATTGTTCATCTTGAGCTTTTTCTCTCTCTTAAGGATAATAATAAGAAATTCTTAACTAATACTTTGTCCAGCGGAATGAGGGAATACTTGCACTACATTTCATTTCCAATAACTCTATGGCAGCTAGTCTCGATTAAGTAGGACTCTCTGCTCGCTCTCATCCATCTAAAGTTTGTCAAAGGACATAAACAGAACACGATCTGCGAGGGCCGAAATTGTCTTGCCTCTATATTTTTCTTGAACTGCCTGATTCTGCTCCAAGTTTCTGTTTGGTCTCGAGGGGAAGCACGGAACGCTATTAAGATAAACAAGGCATAAACTGATGCCAGCCACGCCGAAGGCAACAAATAATTTAATATTTCATACGTTCCATTAAAGTGTAATAACTTTTAAATCTACCTGTTTTGGCATGGTTGTTATTCTTCTGATGGAGAACTCCCCAAAGTTGGGGGATCTTTGAAGATGAAGCTGAAGGTGCTAATAAAAGAAATGGAAGTCAGGTGTGCATACCGACCGGTCCACTAGCATCACGTCTCACCTGACATGTAAGTGGACTCCAAAGAAACTCATTCTCTCCTCCTCCTCCTCCTTTCTTCTCATCATCTTGGTTAGTAAGATGGAAAGGAATAAATCTTCGGCGGTGGTTCGACCTCCGGGTCAACAGGTAAAACATGGAGGGCGGTATAAAGACAGGGAGCGGGTGGCGCTTCCCGTCAAATGATTTGATGGACTATCAGAAAACAACTTTTAGGAATATGTTATATGTTACATATAACAGGCCGTATGTGAATTGAGCAAAAGAAGTGAAAAAGAAGAATATAAATACACAGAGACAAGTTGAATTGGTAAGGGATATACTAGTATGTAGCAATGTAAATATCCAGTGACAAAAAGTAAAAAATTATGGTCACATTGATTATTGGCACATTATTCTTTAAATAAATAATTACCTTCAGTGATAATATTCATATTGCATTTCTAGATCTGACACGTATGGACAACAACATTTTTGCGTTTTTTTTTAACCAGGAAAAGCATATTGGTAAGAGAAAACATAGTACTGTAAAGAAGATAGTATGCTCCAAATCGATTTAAACTTATTAAACAAAACTACACTTAAATCTTGATTTGTGTAAAGTCTATATACATGTAAAAAACTTTCAGACTGTCAACCAATTCAAAACTTGTCTTGGGACATATTTATTCAAAATTGCTTTTGATGATTAACTTACTCTGTTCACATTGATGTATAGTTGTATTGTAATTTGTAGGTATATTTGTAATTTTGTGTTTTGTTTAATATGTAATTGTTTATCATTGTATTTTGTTTGTTATAGCGCTAGAGACGTCGGTGGTAAGCGCTTTATAAGCACCGTTTTTATTATTATATTATTATTATTTATAATGAAATGGAATGACAAAAGTGGTGTGTAAAATATGGAACAAGTGCCAAAACTACAAATTCTTGATAAACATATCCACATTAGTTAAATAATGAGAATGGTTTTATTTTTGCTCGAGATAATGGAATATTGGTGCAATGAAGCGGGACTGCTGCGTTATCATACAGTTCATTTTATGTCGGGTATAATTGTAAACCATATTATTAAGAGCTATGAAGTCGTGCCAGGATCAAGGCTAGATAATACGCGGGAGGGATTCTTGATGATAAGAGTACTAAATCTATCGATAGCATACACCGTACCCTTACCATTTTCGGAATCTTATCAAAGGAATTTTTATATCAACGCAATTTGAAATTGGTCATAAAAATAGCAATCATTTTGCGCTACTCGTATTACCCTGTATGATAGGCCTGTATATGGCCCGTGTTATAGACGTGAATTTGATATGTGGGGCAGTTGCGTTAGGGAGGAGTGAATAGGGGTAATAAAAGACCCCCCTTTTGTTTTGTAATTGACAAGTCTGGTAGATGAAAGCAAGCCGTTGGAGACACGCAGTCTAGCCTGCCTACTGTTTCCCCCCGTAGCTAGACGTGTGTTACAAACTATGCGTTAGGTTATTTTTTCTTCTGTATCTCAGCACCAAACTTGAATTGACTAGGCCTTTAGTCCCGGCCATTCATTGTGATGTAATATAATGCCCGGGACACTGTAAGTAACTGTAACGTGATAGAAGAAAAAAATCCCATTCGCCACCTGTGGTTGAATGTGCTCAGTGGACGATGTAATCACGGAGTTGAGAGGACAGTAGCCCCATTGTCATGGTCAATGGCTTCGGGGTGTTACTGGACTAAAAGCCCCCTTCCCACCCGAGTCCCGAAGAATTGCAATTAACGCTTACGCTTTGCAAGTACTATTGTGTTTCAAGAGAGCTTTACTGGATAAGACAAAACAAATTCTGCTAGTCTATATCGTCTTAATATGAATTCGATATGTAGTACTATATTTTTTTTTCTCGGCCAAAATAAAATATGTTCTCTGTAAGAAAAAAAGGGAAATGAGATTTTGAAGCCAAGAAACGTTAATGCAACCAACATGTTGATTCAGTTCCCATAAGAAGTTCCCAGTGTGCTGTATCAAGAGTTAGCAACATGCTAGAATGAGTCATACAAATTCCCTATAATAACCCCGACTGAACATTTTCTGAGCAATTCAAAAACGATGCTTTTAAACCGGTGTTTTTCCTATCAACAAAACTTGAGCTCGTCAATGACTGGACGATTTCAACAGCTCTGAATTCAACCAACGCGATTTATCGGGCTCGGAAAGTGAAGAAGGCGCGGAGACGAAAATTTCGTGTGTAGTGTTACCAATTTACATTTTCTGCGTTCAACACCTCCGTAGTTTAAGCACCACCGGTACTACCTCTACACCTGGGGGAAAGTCCTTGCTGAGTTTTTATAGCGAATCACAAATCCCCAGATGATACAGGCAAAAAAGAGACGAAAAAAGCCCCTCTCGACTTTTAATTGTAACCGAGTGAAATCGAATACCCAGGTATTTTTGTGAGGGAGTCCGTTGGCACTCAGGTGCGCCATCCATGCACCTGACACACTTTTTCCCCTTTCCTCAACTCTCACGCCATACCAGGCATCACCGGCGTTGTTTTTCCATCTTCCAGCGAGCACACACGAACCCCCATTTGGTAGTATACATAAACCATCGCATTTCGCAGGTGGGGACGACAGCTAGGCGGCAATCAGACTCTTTATTCCTCGGTAAGTCTGCCGATGATTTACATTGACCCCTAGATGTCAGTGAAATTGGGTTTTTGCCCGGACATTTTATTCCCTATGAACTCATCCATCCCCGCGCCCCTCCCCCCCCCCCCCCCACAATTTCATAAGCCACACTCACGCACCGCTCCGGTCGGGTCGACCCAGGTTTGACAAATAACGTTTTCGATGAAACGTTTATTTGAGTAGGGAGATGCTTCTCCAAACTCTGCCCCGATTTTCAGCATCCATCTCTCTCCTCTTTTGCCCGCTTGTCACTCATCTCCTCCCCGTCCCGACGATGGTTGCCGACCAAGATGGTAGGAGGAGAGAGGGAGAGAGACAGACCTTTATTTCCTACTCCAATACAAGCACACCTGCCTGTTTGAAGGAATGCCGACATTTTCCCCTCTCCCCCTCGAATTGGAGATGATCTATTTATTTGTTCATCCATCGGAATTTCTGCCCCCCTCTCTTTGCCTAAATCTCCCTCACTCGGAGACTTATCCGGGGACTTTTGGTTTGATCCCGGGTAATACACCTGCCGAATAGATACATATTGTGGGCAAAATACCTGCTCTACAAATCTCAACCGGTATGAGAACATCTTTACACCTGTAGTATCGGGTTTGCTTGCAGTATCTTATCGGAATTACCCCTCCATATTGTCAAAACTCAATTATCGTTTATTGCTTGAAACAAAAATATGGAAAACAGGGAGAAAAACAGGATCATATGGGATACGTATAATCTTAAAATACAGTGCGAATCTGTGAACGGCAAATCCAGACAATCACAATAAAGCTCCCTGTCTGGTCTAAGCGCATATTCAATGGGTAAGATGGAATAGCGCTATTAGCCAGTCTGTGCCAGCTTTTCAGCACTGATTGAGGCTCGTAAAAAGAGCGAAGAAAAAAACTGACGGGTGGAAAAGGGTGTCCAGTAAATCTGTTACAATGGGTCACAATTGCCAGCTTGTAGAGTGTGTTAAAACGCGAGATGAGTAAGATTTTTTGATTGCTGGAGAGGAAATGAACTCATAGATTACCGGGCTCTCGGTCCGTCGTCTGCCAGCTCCTGAGTTGCGGCTGGAGCAGGCTTTGCCTATGTACAATGACTGAGATGGACATGCTCTACCTCAACCCCCCCCCCTTCACTATTTAATTTTCCCGCAACAATCACCCCGGTGATGAGTGTTAGAATGGTACAGCTGTTTCATGTTGTAAGCCTCCATTATTAAACCACGTCTGCGTACCTTCTAATATCATCATTATTCATACAAATTCCAGCTACAACAATTCAATGGTGACACTGCCTCATTTCCGTACAAGTTACACAAGTTGCGACATGAAATTCGCAAATAAACCATACACTATATCAAGAACATTAATTTTGAAATAAACCTGTAATAACCGGAGAATAAGTCCCTACTTCCAACTAAATCGAATTACTGATTCATGCTGAACTTTCATTCCAGTCTGAACAAGTCATGGAAATGCAATAAGTACTTTACATGATAAATCACTGAAAAGAGTGCGCGTCATATTTTCGAAGCCGGAGATTCTCAGTCAGCATCCGAAAAGGAAATGAAATAAATTCAGTAGAATTATTATTCACACCAGGGTATCCAGGATAATGTACAGATGAAGACCTTTCTCTGGCTTCTAACTCAATCTGATAAGAGAATGCATACACGTCAATACAACAATAATACTTGCATTGGTTTAATAAAACAGTTAACGAACAACAAAACAAGTTTGCTTACCGTGGTGCGAATAAAATGATAGTCCAAAAGTGGGATAAGGTCTCCAATATTATATTGGTATGACAGTGTGTTTATGGTAACTTCGCAAGGAGTTTTCACAGGTTCCAGTAGCACTGTCAGTCCCCCAGAACGGGGGCGATGGTCGAAGGTACAGTGGTCTGTTTAGTATCGGGAGTAAAATCCAAGCTATAAGTCCGTATGTGGCTTGAGAAGAACTGGCATTGGACGATGTTTGGTTCAACCAAATAATTATGAGCGCACGGGCGACCCTGTCTGTTAGCCTTGCTTTATGACGATGTTGATGATGATGATGATTATGATGAGAGTCACAGGTAAGCCCAGGTGTAACAGTCAATTAACCGCAGGCATGCGCCACAGGCCGACCTTAAATACACACTCCCACGAGCAAAACGATGTACACATGCCAATCAAACAACTTCAAATGTTTTCCACGTCCTACCTGCGTCCATAAACGTTCGGTAGGCGGAGAGTTACAGTAGATAGTAAAAATAGTGAAACAAACGTTTTTTGACAACTTTTCTTGTCGTGTAGGGCAAGGTAAGTGACTAGCCCTGGTGACGTTAGCAGAGACCTTTGATGTATAGTGAGCGAAGCGATGCACCTACATGGCCAGTCTTCATCCATGTGCATTCAACCTACCTCTCTCGACGTAGAGAGAAAGTAGTAAGATTTGACACAATTCGCGGGGGCCTTTGGGCCAGGCTGAGGTATTAGAATGAAGAGAAGAATCAGCAATGCTACTACAATTTCCGAGTTCTCACGCTGCTCATAGAGAAGAGAGTAGAAGGAAGGGGAGGGAATGCCCCCCGTTTTAGAGCCATCCTCATGTCATTCAAGCCCGCTTAGAATCAACATCAGACCAATGTATGTCTGCTCTCGACAAGACCCATGTGCGTATCATTCAAGGAGATATCAACCATGCCAGGCCAAGTCGGAAATATTAGCCAACACAGAACCCTTTAGTCCGTCGACTGACAATTCTTCTTGAGAATCGACTATAAGATCGAAAAGTGAAACTGTCCTTTACTTCGTCAACTCCTGTCAGCTGTCAGACGGACGAAAACTGTCAAAATTACGCGCTTCCCGTGTCTTCGAACAATCGTTAACCTCAAGTCATTCAAGAAATTAAATTTTCTTTAAAATACACAAAGACTGGAACTTAAGATTGCAAGATCAAGGTCGTTCCAAAATCACATCACCGAACGAAAGAAACAAATCAGCGGGTTGCGAATAAATTGGACAAAATCAATCACAATGTTTGGACAAATATATAGTTGATCCAAGTTTGAATCGTCAATGGTTGAGAACTGTACAGATTAAAACCTGCCTGGCTAGATATATATTGTTTCGCGGCCTTACACGCTCACTGAATATTCTGCCTTTTGATACATTTCAACTCCCGAGCTGGAAGCCAGCATAGAAAACTAGTGGGTTAGATGCGAGAAAAGTAGTCAGGTGAAAAAAGTTAGGGACGAAGCTCCGCCTACTTGGTGCTCTGTGATTGGTTGATTGTGTAGTGGCTACGTCACTTTTTTTTGCGGTTCAGCGGGTAGTTCCGTCAATAGTCATCGCCATATAACTATCTCCCTGTGTACTTTTACTAATGGATAATACAAACACACGGGAGTTGCGTGCTGTGCGGTGACATGCCGCAACTCTTTTATGTGACAACCTCGCTCGCAGGAGAACAGTAAAAACCGAGTTATGTCTTTACCCGGCTAGGTCGCAAGTCCTTTTGAATCTCTTATCTTTAAAATTCAGTTGTCTTCAAGATCCTCCTACCAAATACCTGTGCACCTTCTTCCCCAAGATGTAGACTGACCCCTTCGACAGACTTCACTCAAATTGGAACGTGGGAACATGGAACAGTAGAATCGGATGCAATGAGAAGTTAATCACCGTCGGAGCACATCAGGGGGGCATCCGTCTACCCGTTTCATCTGAGTATAGAGGTACATGGTTAAAACATGTTTCAATCAAACACACATTTTCTACATATGGCCTGAAAATCAGCGATTGGCACTTATATGAAACGTCACTTGGTTGAGATTGACTACCATTTTGACCAAAAAATAAATAAATAATTGTTTATATGTCATAGGTCCCAAATCAAGTTTGCATGCATGAAAAATATAATTTATGCATGTGGGCGTATAAAAAGTTTTCCCTACATCTAAAAAAATCAACAGCAACACGGCTACAGTATTCATTATTATTGGTAGACAAGGCTGACGTAAAATTACGCAAGACAATGTTGAACTTACAATATCGTAACCTTCTAGAATATCATACAATTTATCCCCCCCCCCTAAAAAAAGGTGGGGGCGTTAATGTGAATTTAGTAATGAAATAAGCGAAGGTTGCTTTTGACACCAAATAATGGTCGAACGGAGTAAAACTGAAATATCATCATTGAGATTAACGTATTGTTTTATAAAGTACCATGAATTCTTAGAGATATATTTAGCAAACTTAGTGATACGATCATCAACATTTAATTATTTCGTCTCCTTTTTACTAAATGAAAAAGTAAAAATAAAGTTATAGTAGCCTTTATAATCATTATTTTGTCAACATGGAATGATTTCAATATCATTCAGGTTTTGTTTTTGTAATAATTAAAACATAAACAATATTAAATAGTATTGTCACATTCTACATGTGTGAATACAACGATGTTCCATAATGTAAAAATATATATACTAACTAGATTCAAATTAATAGTACAGAAATCCCCATACGTCATTCTTCAAATGGGGCTTTATGCCATAGGTCCCCTTGTTTTTAGAAAGCACTTGCTTTCTCACAAATTCAAAGAAAGTAAACAATAACAGCCAACCAACATCTACAATCTTCTTCCTATTATTTGCTATAAATATCTTCTCTTTTCCAACCCCCTCTCTCTGTCTGCCTGTCTCTGTTTCTCTCTCTCTCGCTCTCTATATCTTTCACATTTTGTATTTATCTCCCTATCCCTATCTCACCCCCCTCCTCCTCCGCCCCTCCATCTCCTTTCCCTGTTGTTCCCCTTTTGCCTCCCCCCCCCCAATCTCCTCCATGCACACTATCTATTATTTCCCCCGTCTCTCCTCTATATTCATCCTTCTCTCTCACTGGCTTCTCCCATCCCCCTCTCTCTCTCCCTCTCTCACACACGCCTCACTTCGTTTCTTGCATGTGTTATTCTGTCTCCATAGGTTTACAATTGGAACAAAGAGTTAGGAAGGTTCAACGACTTGCTACTACTCCGAATTACTATAGGGCTCTGGTTCCCAACCTCGAGGCACTAATAAAGGGAATAATATCCTCACCTGTTGAAGCAACCATTTGCTGATTTTAAAGCGTTAAATCCACATTCAGCACATTTCATGATGATATTATAACATGTTGCCCAATAAGAAAACCCTGCACATTCATGTTGTTCAAGGAATGAACAAAATATTGTCGTACAGCCATGTTAATAGTGTATTTTATACTTGGACAGCTCAAACGAAAGTGAAATAACACGAAATAGAAAGATTGATGTATTTCATCTTGCCCAATCCACTTTTTACACTCTTCGCAATGTAAAGCAAATTAATTGCAGTAGTGGCATTTTAAGTATCTTTTTATAAATAACTTTTTACTTTTTTTCATTTAGTAGATATCTATTCTCAGCATTTCAATTTCGGACATCATTGCCAAATCAAAAGAAAAGCCCTGTATATACTTTCAGAATTTCCTTTGTCGTATCTTTTTTTTCTCCATTAAGTGATAATATCTACAATTTCATGATGCAAAGATGAGTAAAGAGATCACAGTTCTGTGGAAAATACTTTTGATATAAATTGCCTACTCAGCATCAATAAAATGAAAAAGAAAGAGATTACATATTCAACTACAATGGAAAGCTAAAAAGGTACTTCAGAAACTGAGATGGAATAATGTGTGAAATTAAACACTTTGGTCATGATACCACTTACAAATAGAAATTCCATCATTGAAATTTCTTCAGGAGCTGGCATGTATGGAATCAGACATATTAAATTACACATGCGAGGAGTCGATATAGAGAAAAGGACATTTTTAGCATAGGAGAAGATTTATATGAAACATACATTGCATCGCTAGACACGCGAATGTTTCCTATGTCAACACATCGTGCCTCCCCCCTGCTACGATCTTTTTTCCTTCAGTACTTCGCAGGTCCTTAAAGTTTAAACTTATGGCACGTTCCAGGTTAGTAAGAAGTGTAGAATGAATAAATTTATGTATTTGAAATGAAACAAATTTAAGACATAAATTGCAGAAGGAAGATTTGTTGTTATTCTATGATAAAAGTTATAAATAGGCTATGAAAGAAAACAAAAACATGGTTCAGCCTAATCAGAAGGGCAAATAGCCAAAGTTTATCAAGGAATATCGTATGAAGACGGGATAGACCAAGGAAATTTATCATACTTTATAGAGACTCGACCAAAGACCATGCAATCAATGTATTGGTAGCATCGCTGTGATGCTTGGGGACCAGTGTATCAAATTTCACATAAAGTTATGTCGCCCTCTTTGCTGACTGACAGTGTAGTTTTTTTTATTTTGACCCATCGATGCTTCTCATTAATGCTTTACGAATGAATTACCATTCGTACCAATTACCAATTAGAATTGTCATTTGTCACCTAATTTGAACTATCTTTCGTTTGCTGGTCTTGTATCAAAATAATAGTGGTATAAAAAGGTCAGAATGATGCTTTCTTTAGTCGAACGACTGATATTTTTAAAATAAATTCTTAATCACGTGAAAACAATTATCCTGTAATAAATAGGGAAATATTTTAATGATATATAGTATAGGACTCATATGGGTAAGTGCAATGCTTATTTATAAGGACAGAAAATATTTAGTTTGATTAATGACTGTGTTGATAATGATGTTTTCCAACATTTTATGATGCACGAAGAGCTCCAACTTGACATGATACATCTATTTGAAATTTTTGTTAAAGTGAAAGTGACTTTTTTTTTTTTTTTTTTTCATCTGTCTTATTTTGAGTTGTTTCGCTTGTCTGGTTTTCATCTTTAGCTCTCCTATGTATTTGGTAAGGTATTTCCCGACTGGATTGTATATACATATGCCAATCACTGGACATATCTGGTAGGGGATACTGTTACTAAGAGCACGGGGGACACATGATTTAACGCCATCACCAACGAGTTAAAACGTTATAAACAACCATGAAATGTGTTGATCTGTCGCGAGGAAGAGAGAGGAGAGAGAGAGAGAGAGAGAGAGAGAGAGAGAGAGAGAGAGAGAGAGAGAGAGAGAGAGAGAGAGAAGGAGAGAGAATAAAAGATGTGAGAAAGGGGCAAAGAGAAATGGAGGGACAGAATTCATTTCAATTCATTTATTTTTTCGTCTTTTAATTTTTCATATTTATAATGATGGTACCTTTTTACGTATTCACATATTGATATACATATCGATCAATTTGCACAATACACTACATTGAAAAAACATGAAATTGAAAGAATTGGAAGAGAGAGAGGGAGAGAGAGAGAGAGAAAGAGAGAGAGAGGAAGAGAGCATTTAGCATAATGAACATTGAAAGTAAAATCTGAAGGAGAAAACGAGACCACCGTCTAAAATCATGAAAATGCGAAGTAGCATTTTGGATTCGATTCGACAAGTACATGTAAACAATATTGCGTTGTCATAAAACATTGTCTTCTTTACCATTAAAGGTGATGTTAGCCTGGTGTAACTTTAATAACAATATATGTGTTTTTTCATATTTTAAATAGCTGCTTTGACTTTATTGTATCGTGTTTATTCATAACAAAGGGTTTCCAAGTTACATGTAAATGATTTGTTGTTACTTCAATTGAAATAACACGAATTAAAAGTTTCACCATTCTCAAAATTCACATGATCTAGTTCATCCGTCATATCATGATTTTCATCTTCTGTTTGCTGTCAAAATTATGTATTGCAATTCTGTATTCATCCTAATGAAACTTTTTTTTATCAATATCAATTGGATACCTTAATTTTGTTACCTTAACCATTACAATGATGTTATATTTTATACTTTATAACTTTATTAGAACAATTAATTAAAAAAAAAAAGAAGTTTGGGACCTTCTTTCAAATTGTAAAAGGAGAATATACTTTTAATCACAACGCGTTATTCTTAATTTTATGAACACTTGTAGCCATTAATTTAATTTAAAAGCATCTTAAACACGACTAATGAAATTTGAAGAGAGAGAGAGAGAAGGGAGAGGGTGCAGCTTTAAAAAATGACGTATGGAAGATGCTGATGATGGGTTATTACCGTTGCCATCAGCAAACAGCTCTATAAATCTTCTCACAATACTCTCGATCACAGACAGTTCAAAAGAAGCGAAAGAAATACCTCACCTTACTCCACAATAATATATCTCCCCTGCAGACAGCTCGCATCCGACAGCTAGCCCCCTAGCTCTGTTTCAACATCTTCTTCTTTTTCTCTTTCTTGGAACTTCCATTACCTGCTTTCTATTTCGTTTCACTTATTTTCTTGAATGTCTCCTCACTTTCATCTTGTCTTTGTAGGAGGCATGATGGCTCAGTGGTTGAACAGTGGCCTCCTAATAGGGAGGTCCGGGGTTCGAATGCAAGTCTAAAACATTGTAATTTTATATTTTCTTGTATGTCTTTTCACTTTGTTGTTGTGTATAAAAGAGACACAACGGCTCGGTGGCATAAACCAGAGAACTGGTCGCGTGACCTGGAAGGCCCTGGGTTCGGATACAAGTCAAAGCTCCAAGTCTCTGTCTAGAAAATTAGAAAACTCTCACCATAGTCTTGACCTCCCTCTCTCTTTCATATTTTAATCTATTGCTTTGGTCGCTTAAAATTTCGTTAAACTTGTTGTCATTATACTGTCTTCTTCTTGATTATGCTTTTTGTCTCTCAGTTGCCATCCCTGATTGCCATTAGCATTTACTTAGATATCTACTGCTTCAATCATCATTGTCATCGATGTCTTCATCACTATTATTAAAGGGATCGTTTAACAAAGTTAAATCTGATATACACGGCCCTACGTGTTATCAGTGTCTGTGATATGGTGTAATATTGAAGCCCTAAAAAAATTGCGCTTCAAAATGATCACGAAGTGCCTCAAAAAAGTAAAAATCTTTGAGTGACCGGTTTTACCATACTCGTTTTCCCCAATAGACTGTAGTGTTATGAAAACCGTCAGGCGAACGGTTTTCAAAATTTGTAATTCGAATCATAAATATCTTGATATTCAGACAGGCGATCGGCTTGTAAAAGTCATGGGGTTCCTGACTGACCTAAAGGTTTATAATTATCATTGCATCATGAGCTAAATCCAGAATTTTGTTTCAGAATCTGAGACAAAGTTACCGGATCCCTTTAATCATCACCACATTCACATTTTTTTTTTTTTTTTTTTTTTTTTGGGGGGGGGGGGGGGGGGTAATCGTCATCATTGACTGGCCCATGTTTCTCCAACAGGGCAGGGGCACACGTTTGATAAACAATAACAAACATATGCCCAAAAATAATTGTACCACGTTTTAATGTTGGCACAAGAAACACAAAATGTTGCCAGATGTGGTTTTCACAAGGGACATGACATCCCCTCTTGTAACACAGAACTCACCAACAGTCATTGTATTTGTTCATTATTCAATTAATTGATTTGATAATCATCCACAAAAATCTATCATTTCCATTCATTATTTTCACTATAGGTAGGCCTATTAATTATTACTGATGATTATATTTTTCTTGTAAAGTTGTAGGGAATAGACGTCGTTATACAGGTTAGGTTAAGATTTTGTATATTCATGAAGAAACGAGGGGAGTCTGGCAAATGAAAATAGCGCACACGAACCCGGTTAAAGTGCTCAAGTGTACTCATTTTCAGTAATTTATGTTTTGGCCAAAAGCAAAGCCCCATTAAGTGCCATATATAAAGAGAATGGTTTAATGAAGTATACCATGTTTAACCAAAATAAAAAAATAAAAAACACAGATTCACCGAGTGTGCCGTTTCTTTGTTGACCCCCAAGTTAACCGCCATTTTCAAATACCGTGAGAAACGCGTTGGTTTCGAATCCTCCATACCTAAACATTGTTTGAAAGTGAGTTACTACGGGTTATTCACTTTTCATTAATGACCACGGTAAAGGAGGACGTATCTTCGAAGGGATTTTATGATAGATTTAGTCAAGCTTTCTTTCTGTCGGTTCGTAGTGAAATATAAGTTTTGCGTCACCGAAGAGCAAGTAGGACAGTGGAATGTTAAGAGATAAAAACCGACCTACTGATCAAAGACAATTTAGAATTGCTTACACGACAAGGTGTGATATTCGTTACTCAGGGCATCATGAATCAAATCTGAAAGTCAAATATAGAAAGAGATCTCTTCTTTACACTTGAACGTGGAAGAAAGAATTCCTCACAAGATAAGAGAGATAGTTTATTGTCTTGTTGACGTTGTAATAAATCGGCACCTTCTACCGAAGCATGAACCGAAAACGGCGCATTTTCGGTTCCTTAAAGATGACTTATTTGTGGTCACTAACACTCTCTGAGGTCCAGGGGAGGTGTCACTGGATCACACTTAATAATGTTGAATTATTTGTATTATTCCCATAACAGTCAAAATATACTTTCAACAAGTCTCGCAAGATACAAGAAACACGGCATAGATATTGAATTATTGTGTTTCTAAACGTGTTCCAGACGGTAGTAACCATAGCAACCTTGATTGATCGGGATGCGATCCCTAACACGGTACTCGGTATCGGGTTACAAAAAAGATGGAGGATGTATTTTTTCTAAAACCACAACCATGATCAATCATATAAATGGGTATTAATCGGACAAGATGGTCCATCTTTCATGCTTATTCGCAAGTTTATGATTATTTTAGTTCAAATAAATAAAGGCGGAGGAAGGAGACACTGACGGAGAAAAGAAAGGAAAAGTCAGTTGAATAGATCTGAAAGTGGGTGTGTGTACGTGAGTGGTGCGTGTGGTGTGTGTATGTAAATAATATAGAGTGTGAAAGAGGAAAAATAGTGAGAAAGAAAGAAGAGTGAAAGAAAAGGAAGAAAACAGAAAGAAGGGAGAAAAAAGAAACAAGAGAGAGAGAGAGAGAGGGAGAGAAGAAGAAGAAAGCGAGGGAGAAGGAGGAAAAGGAAAATAAGAAAATATGAATGTTGGGTTGAAACAATTGTCATTTTTAAATGATTATTAATTAAATACTAATACAAAAAATAATATTGTATGATAATGCAAAAATATTTTATGACTTATCATGTTACAGGGCATGAACACTGTTGGTGGAAACCAGGACAGGGCAACGACACTGTGTAAATAGCATGATAGTCGAATATTACCTTCAATGTGACAAAATGGAAGCTTCTGAAATAGTTTCACTATATAATATAGCGGCTAACCAATAATTTTCTTGCAAGGAGGTAGGGAGCAAAGGAGGTGGAATAGGAGGAGGAATGTGAGGAGGAGGGGGACCAGGAGGTAGATGAGGATGAGGACGACGACGATCACCTTAGGGTGCTGTAAGTAATGAACAGGAAACTTGATGAGATTCGTGGTAACATTGTCGAAAAGAAAGAGAGGGAGAGAGGGAGAGAAAGAAAAAAAGACAGATG
This sequence comes from Strongylocentrotus purpuratus, assembly GCF_000002235.5. NCBI lineage: Eukaryota > Metazoa > Echinodermata > Echinoidea > Camarodonta > Strongylocentrotidae > Strongylocentrotus > Strongylocentrotus purpuratus. The sequence continues at coordinate 36,737,602 of NW_022145611.1, read as the reverse complement.
GAGTAGAGGTTGGGACAGGAAAGTAGTTTGTCTAGGTATAGTGCGAGTAGTAAACACAGTAATGATGATTATGGTGTTCACGCTAAATCCAGGAATGTATAAAGCGCCAATATCTAGTTGCCTAATCAAAGGCGCTTGATGGTGATGAAGACTAGCTATGATGAATTTAACGATGATGATGACGATGATTATGGTAATAGTGATGATCAGGCAAGCGTAGCCAGGGGGCGGTGGGGGCGTTCGCCCCCCAGAAAAAAAAACAGAGAAGAAAGGACGAGGACGTAGGAAGAAAAAGGTTTAAGAGTCGAGAACTGTACAACGAATCGTCTTCTTTCTTTAATAATTTAATGAAACGTCAAAGCTTCCGCGCTTTGCGCGGGAGGGGGGGAACTGAATTCAGATAAGGTTTAAGAGTCGAGAACGGTACAACATATCGTCTTCTTTCTGTAATAATTTAATGAAACGTCAAAGCTTCCGCGCTTCGCCCCCCCCCCCCTCCCTGCACCCATCTCCCTCTGGAGCGCGCTTCGCGGGCTCTGTAAGTGATTCTCACGTTTTGCGTGCTCACTACCGCCCCCCAAAAATACAATCCTGGTTACGCGCTTGGTGATGATGATGACGATGGTGACTATATATGATGATAATTCAAGAGAAATTTATGAGGAGGCGAGTGACGATGATAAAACAAAGTGTTGAGAGAGATAGAAAAAAAAGAATAATGAAGATGAATAGGAAGATAAGAGAGGTTTATACAAAATGTGGATTAGAAGGAGGGAAGGAAAGAGAGAGAGAGAGAGAGAGAGAGAGAGAGAGATATGAATGCGGTGTTTGGTTATAAAACGAAGATGTACATGACGTGCATTTTTGTTCCTGAACGGACAGGATGAAGATCCGTATCTCATTGGCAGTTAATATAAAACGCGAAAGAAGTAATTATGATAAAATTATACGTTTATTTGTATCTATCTTCCAAATTCAGTCGCTGTTGTGGGATCCCACCCCTCCTCCTCCTCTCCCTTTGAAACACCGATCTGTTGGTAAGCTCTCAGGTGAAGGCCATTTGCGCGCCAATTTTACACCTGGATGTCGGTGCAATTTGCGGTATAAATTGATGCTGTCATTTCTGTATTCTTGATGTTTATCACCCTATATTACATCGGGCATTCCACCCTCGGGCTAATAACTCAGGAATGCTGAATTAATTTCTGTCGGCCTTTTCATGTTTCATTCATCGCCCCCTTTCCCCCGCCATGTCCCTCTATCATTCCATATTTCAATTTCTCACGATTTCACTTCCGAACTTTCCTTTATCCACCTTTCTTTCGTTTGAAGTTTCCTATGTATGTGCTGTTTTCTGCAATTTTAATTTCGGTTAGGATTATGATAATTGATGCCTATATTTACGATTTAAAAGACTGTATTTTTCTTTTTGTATCAAATGAATGTAAGATCAATGATTACATACATGAATATATTATTAGGTTTGTTTGGTTACATTCATTCTTACGTTGTTCATCTTTTAATTAAAATCGTAAATCAGATGTGAATTTCGTCTCTTTTGTATGGATTAAAACACCTCCCAAATTATTTTGCTACATACAAAATCGTTTGAAATAATAATATTCATAATCCTGGTTTGAATATTTTCCGCCATCATTTTCTTAAGTAGGTAGACAGAATAAATTTTGACGAAATTATTTCTCTGTAAGGAATCAATAATTATTATGAACTGTGTTGCTTCATGCTCTCAACCCATCCAAGTATATTTAGCTCGTGCTATACTGTAAACAGACACCTTCGTGTTATACTGTATGTAACGGATAACAATTTCATACGCCGCCTAGGGTTCACATTTAGAATAAACAGGAATGTATCAAAAGAGGCCAATGGCCCCGTTTCGCCCTGAGGTAATTTCTGTTTCTTGATGACCATTGAGGTCTCACGGATATTCATAAACACATTAGTATACGCCCATTTTCGTCTTACCTTTGCATTTCTTTTTTGATTGTAGACGTTTAAATAAAGAACGTATGGTGTGTTCAAAGAGATAATGAATTAAGAAATAAACGAACCCAATTGGCAAAGCAGTATTTCCTCTGTAAAGTTGATACATTAAAATAGTACAGTAAAATGAATTTACAACTACACGATATGAACATTGAAGATACTTCTATAATACAATTGCACAATTCACAGAGGGAGTAAAATGTAAACTCTCTACTACTAGGAGTCAAGTTATTTTGCAAGAAAATGTTAGAATTCTCAAACTATGAGTCAAATAGGTGTATGTCAGTCTAAATGTCTAATGCATTCGTTTAATATTATGTTAAGATATGATGAAGAAAAAAGAGTATTTCATATGATAAGATGATAAAACTCGAGTGCAGTTCTTATAAAAATCACACCAGTTCCAAATCTATGAATCTACACCACAGCTAGACCACCTCCTAGACCAGTAATTGAAGGGTTCATGCCCTAGTTTATAGGAAGGTAAAATTTCATTTTGCGAGGATTTGTTTTTTACCTTAAGGCGACGTTCAAGAACTCTTTTCCATGAATTTCGATTGTGTAGGAGGTGGGGGGGGGGGGGGGGGGGGGGGGACTAGCTTATGAATTTCAGTAAGCATACTGTATTTACAAGTTAATCTTGTGATGCTTGTGTCTAAATCTCTTTAGTGAATAACAAAGGTCTTCACGGATGGAAATGAATGAATAAAAGAATTTTATCATGAAATATACGACACAGGCCACGTGATTACGAGAAAAAGAACAGAAGACAAACGTAAATAATGTAGTTTGTCATTCTGAACTCGATAAAAAATGGTAACCATTACGACCGAGGTGCATTAAAGCTTATGCGCCAGTACGTTATGTTGAAAAAGAAAAAAATTATCAAAGAAGAAGCAGAAATTGCCATGGTGGTGGTGGTGAGGGGGGGGGGGGGGGGATAAAACCCAAACTTTAGATAAGGGGTTAGGCGAATGTTATGCCAATGTCATAATACCAGTGGAAAGCTATATGAAATAGACATTAAACTCGTTGACCGGTCATTAAGGCAAACTTTGGCCCAGGTTTAAGTGAGCAGATCTATTTCAATGATTGGCAACCTCCTAAGAATTGCCGTATCAATTGTTTTTTAACGTAAACATGGAAAAAACCTTTCATTTTCATTTTTTACTTTAATCGTTTGCTTTATTCATTCTCTTGCAAAATACAGCAATTCATACAAAACAAACAGTTTGACACTAAGCGCTCCATAAACTAATGGATTAAGTTAAAACACGTTTAATTTAGTCTATCCATTTTATACGAGACATTTATACAATTTCAAAACTAAATGATTATTAATGACATATGATGACAGGCAAAGAAAAAAAGTAAAGTATGAGTTAGGATCGAAGGAAGTTGTACTTCCTTCCGCCAATTTACACTGCATGCCCCATGCAAGCAATATTTGTTATGGTATTTCATTTAGATCAACACTTACGATCATACCGCCTTTCCGTCACACGATGGAACATGTGCTTCGACATCCAAGCTGATTATTTCCTTTCGAGAAAAAAAATGAGACGCGTCGATTATTTATCCATCTAATATTTCATAAAGCAGTGCCGGATTTTGGTTAGGGGGCCACCAGAGCGTGGTTATATCAGTTTCATATGAGGGAATTTTTCGAGTCATTCATAAGCATGTCACTATATAATGGAGCCTGCAGGAAGTGTACTGACATGAAGGATTGAGTTTGTCTTTTCAAACAAGTAAATAGGTATTTTAAAGGAGAAAGGATGAAAAGATATTTATTCAAACACCAATCCGTTGCTTCTGGCGTTCAGGAGATGAATTTATCAAATCCTGCTTCCTTCAATTGTGCACATTTACCCACGTCAATATCAATTTTCTGACGGATGAATATAAACGGTCAGTTAGTGATAATAAATGTCTTCCTTTTTGTAGATTATATCTCTATCCGGATTATTATTCTCAATATTCGCATGTTCGTGTCTTAAGTTGTTATTGTCCAATGTTTTCCCATCATCATCAGTCATACATTCATCGTCATTGTCATCAGTAGCATATAGCATCATTTTTATCATCATCATCATTGCAAGTATCGCCACTATCATCACCACCACCATATCAACCCTCACCATCGTTGTCATCATTATACCATGTCACCCTCATCGTCATCCTCATCGTCACCATCCCCATCACTATTATCACCACTACTATCATAAGTACAACATCATTACAGCATCATCACATTCATTTATTATTACCATCACTACCACCACCATCATCATCACAAATTGCACATCCACCACCACCACCATCGCCACCACCACTACTTCCATCACCATCATCATTACCATCACTTGTATCTTCCCCACTACCATCACCACCATCGTCATCATCATCTTCTTCATCGCCATCACCATCACCGAAACCACCATCATCATCACCATCGATTGTATCTTCACCACCACCATCACCACCATCTTCATCATCATCATCGCTACCACCTAAACTACCATCATCAGCATCATCACCAACATGAACAGCTTCGTCTTCACCTTCATCTTCAATATCTTTGGTTCAGTGGATCATGGCGATTATCTTAGAAGAGAATGAAGCTTTTAAAAACATGAAGGGGTATGGAATGGCGAGAGCGAAAAAAATTATAAAAGCAAGAGAGAGAAGTAGAGAATGAGCAAACTGTAGGAAAATAGGATATACGGTATGAAGCTTGGTTGGATCACAAAGTTGAAAATAGAAAAAAAAGGAAAAATGAAATTCCAAAAGCAACAGTTTCAAAGTGCGTGAACTCTGTTTTCATACCCCGCGGTAATTTCCATTTTTGCACGACAGTGGTAAGCCTTACAACATCAAAAGAAGAAAGGTGGATTTCATCTTGCGTGCATTATGAGTGTAATCGTTTTGACGTATCAGTATTTTGCGTCTTTTTATCATTGTTCAGTCAGCTATTATGGCCCGCAAATTGACTCTTGAAAGACCACAAAACCATACAATGGACCCGATTCTCAATGAAATAAAATTTCTCGTTACCCGACGTGAATTAAAGCGCAATTATAATCCGATATGCGAGTCTTTTGTAAAAATGACTCATTGAAAAACTATTGACCCCAACCTGTTGGAAGTGTTTTCATCGCTATTAGTTTGATAGAATGCGGAGAGAAGAGGCGAGTTAAGAGAAGAGGAGGATGGATGGGGTGGGGATGTGAATATCAGGTTAAATGTGGTACTTGTTTTCAGGGCTCTCATACTCTGAGGGGTAAACAGATTGTTGGGGCTTGGAAAAATTGAGGGTCAATTCGACTGGAATATGTCAACATTTTCTACTTGAGCCATTGAGTGTAAAAGATGTATTGAGGATGCAAGTGGCAATGTAGAAAAATGTTAAATGGAACGAATGTTATTCATACTTTCAGGTTGGAAAGAAGTACAGAAACGAGGAGAACAGAGAAAACGACAAATGATTTATATTGGAAGTGTTTTTTAAGTTTCATATAACACGTTTTCATTGTCATGACATTCAATGGCAGACGGAAACGAAAAAAGTTCAATTACGTCACAATAAACTTATTTATTTCGAGCGGGAAAAACATCTCGTGCAAACGTTAGAAACTTAATCGCCATTGACTAATTGATTTCAGACAATAAACGTGTGACAAAAGACAAGAATTAAAGAACTGTGTTTAACATTTCATTTCTTATCGAATGTCTCATGGTCATGCTGTTTAGAATGAAGTCAACGAACTGTATGATGTGATGTTACATGAGAGATTCTAAGAGAACAGTATATTTTTTATTAGGTATTAGGAGCACGCAGCTACAAGTAGGACAGTGTGGCTTTAACAAACTTTTAAAAGAGTGCTTTAAACCAGAATAAAAGGCCATGTATAAATGTTAAAAAGGTCATTTTCCCTTTCAAGTTTTCGGAGAAGTGCCCAGTTGAAGTAGACCTATTGAACAGTTTATTTTACCCAATGCCCACCTACACGAGAGGGCACTTAACTATACGTGAGAATGTCCTTTTTCATGAAAAAAGGGATATTCCATGTTACCTTTTTGGACGGTTTATTTGCAATTCATGGTGCAAGCTTGATCAATTTGCATACACGAAAGCACTATCATCCCCATAAATAAAGAGATGATTTCAACACGATAGCTAGGAGAGTACAGTTTTATATATTGTTATCTCCCTCTAGTATTCCGTATTTAATACTTACATGACTTTGTATTGCCATGGTTATTAGTGTTGATATACAATAATGCTTGAAAAATGCATGGTAAAATGTTTCGTAAATATTAAATATAAAGCGAAATCTTTACATAAAGTTCTTGTCAACTCTTCACATTAAGGAGGCTTGTTAAGGTAGACAGCACATTTCATCAATCATTGTAAACGCCGTTACAATGTATTCAGTATTAACGGTTTCACCGGTGATATATCTTAATAAAACATGATAAAATTTGGTGAATATATACTGTAAGCTTAGGGTGTTATTTTTTGCAACACTCAATCCATCATTCACCGGTGTAACACTGAGAGTATAAACATAGCGACACAGCTCGGAGAAGTCAAGAACCTCAGAACAACGCACCTTCTCGGTCAAAGGTTACGCGATTGAAAGTTAAAAGAATTGTTAGGAAGGAAACACCGAAATCCTTTCTCAAATTCCGCACAGGTAAAACAAGCCCTCTTTACATGTCATATTTACTCCGAGAAAATGTTAACATATCCTAGGTTGATGCTCGTAATAATTAGAAAGAATCCAAATGGATCATGATATACATGAATCCATAACTGACTAATATCACAGAGCCTTGGAACATTTTCTTCATGGTTAAAGCCCCTCTAAAATGTTGGTGGCCCCACATTCGCCAAAAATTTGATGGCAAAACTTCACTTGTATCATTATGTCAAAGAGGATGTCACTTAAGACACACTTCTGCAAAAATTCCCCCACATGTGTTTGAAGACAAATATTTATAAGAGAATACATAATTTGGGTTTCCTTTTGTACGCAGAAAACCTAACCTAACCAAAGATGAGTTATGGGACCTCAGACATAAAGTGTGCTTGATCTGTGTAAGTGATTGAAATATTAGGCAGATCGAGCTTGAAGATGGTTGGGTTCTTCCAGTACATAGCGCTCTGTAGTGGTTGATCCACTTTGGAATTTGAAATCTTCGGTAGATCTTGGTTAAAGTTTATAGGTGGCGCCTCATATAGACAGCACTACGAATTCGGTTTAAGTTGACTTATGGCGCCGTTCGGCGGTTGAACTTGAAATCTTTGAATTTTAAAAAAATAAATCTTACTTATAGTGTGTTATAGTGTAGTGTCATGTTGCTAATCCGCTCTGGAGCTCGAAATCTTCTGTAGATGTAAAGTCAAGGATGGCTGATGGCTATGTGCGGTAGTTGATTATCCTTTTTTTGTTTTCATAGGTTTTCATCCTTTTGTTTTCATCCTTGGCAGATTATGGTCAATGGTGACTGTCAGTGGGGTGCGGCGGTTGATATTCTGCAGATTTCGTGCCATCAGACGATTTATCCATCTTGATATATGAAATGTTTAATATATTGTAGTTAAAGATGTCTTTTGACGCCACGTGACTGTTGATGATGACCGGTGGCGCTCTTTGCAGTTTGTTCCAGGGCCACCTCTTTGCCGAGTTTAACCATCTTGGTTTCAGGGAGATAACAAAAATAAAAAAACTGCCCGTATTTCAGACAAGCTCAGAACAAACCAGGACAAGATATGTTTATAAACGACCGAAACAATTGTCTTGACTCTTAATAGTTCTTTGTATGAATTTCATCAAAGATCACGATAACACCAATGTGAGGTCAAATACAACCCCCTAAATAAATAATTGTAAGGGCATTTTAAACTTTGCCTATATTATGAGATACAGTTATTTTTTTCTCAATGACGTCTATATTTTAAATGCAAACAGGGCCCCGTTGACAAAATACAACACAGTCGCGCTTGCTTCGTTTCCTAACAAAACCAGGAGAATGAAAGAGTGGCAAGAGGAGAGAAAAGGAGAGGAAACGTGTGAGAAGAAAAGATTGGAGGGTGACGGGTGTGTCTTGAGGCGAAGATTATAAACGGATCATGGTTTTCATCCACGGACTCGCTAGCACAACTCTTTATAAGGGGGGTCTTTCAATGGGGGAAGGTTCTGCACTTAAAAGGGGTGTCATTCTTTCGTAAGGGTGACGAAAGTGCCCAGTTTAGGTTTCAGTTTACGGCATCGATTTCCGAAAGAAAAGGCGAGAGAAACGAATCTAAGGTTTGTTTCGGTCCGTACTAGCCACTGTTTTGCCATGTTTGTTGAAAAGTTATGACAACTTTGATATAGCAACGAGAATAACATGTGAATAAACATTTGCTATTTTTCATTGTTCTGTGACATTTCTTTGTGTTTTCATATTAACACAAGTAATATTCTGTTTCAAATAATTTTACAGACTATAAGCTCATAATATAAGTGAAATACGAAAACAAAATCTTGAAATTTGGGACAAAAAAATTACCTTAAGATTGGAGGGGTGGTCTTGTGAGAGATTTTCTGAATTTGTGAAGCTAACCCGCCCATGTATATAGGAGTGCTGAACCCCCCCCCCCCCCAGTAGCCTCCGTCCCATCTCTTTCTTCCCCTCACTCTTTCTCTCTCTGTACACAATTCGATAGAAAGGACTATACATCTACTTACATACAGTAGCCAGTGACTTGTATTATTTTATTTGCACGCAGACATACATGACACAAACCAGATAAATATCATAAGATCAACAATTTTGAATGAAAACTACTGCTTTACTTTTTGACTGACGTAAACGACTTTTTAAGTACAAGTTGTTGATTTTTGCTATCGTTAAGACCTTGTGCAAAATCTATCGCGTTGAGTATCGGAGCACGTAAGATGATACTGATATTTTCATGTAGTTGTTTGCAGACAGTATTTCGTTATCTTGACTGACACATTGGGCCTGGGCTGTTTGAAAATCATCTTTTTTGAATGATCAAAATGGTTTCAATGTAACAATGTTCAAAGTTACAGTAAAGTTATGATAATTAAGCATCATTTTTTTTTTATATACTTGTGTTTAGTACTTTTCTCGTCTTATACTTTAGGGAGTTTGTTTGTAAGTTCCATAATAGATTTATAGATAGCAATCAATGAGGATTTATAATAATTATGAGTGAAAGTACTTTGTTTCTTAATTACTTCAGTCGAGTCAGTGAATGGAATTAGTGGACACAGGGAAAGCTGCATGGGAATGTATACAAGGGGTGAAATAGACTATTTTCCGTCGATTAAAAGGATTCAAAAATAACAGTTGAGTATAGGCCTACATTCATTTCAAAGTCAAAGAGATGTAACTATAAAAATGATTGATTAATCCGCGTAAATCTAGATTGCATTGCACCGTGAGCTAGTTTTGCAGATGAGTAAACGGCTATATCAAGCATTGTTATCCTTTTAGGGTAATAAAGAGATACAGAGATTGCATGCGTCTCCCCAAAATATATCTCCATCAATCAGTCCTAACTTGACATTAAATGGTAACTTAGAATTAATCTCATGATGCAATGTATGAGAAGAAAATTAATTACAGCAATATTGGAGTTACATAACAGATTCTTATGATTGATTATGATGTTCATTACAGGCCCGAGAATTAGCTCCAATCCGTATAGGGCCGATTAAATTCGCGTGCATCAATTATTGGAATGACTAGATTCCACCTTGTGATTTTCATTTTTTCCCAACAAGTACGGGATATCAATTCCTTTAGCGTATCATAGCAACACTGAGTATCAACAAGATTCCTGCAATGCTATATATAGCTACACATGAACCCTTAAACATGTTTGTACGATCATTAAATTGGCACGGTTGAAAAAGTCCGTTAAATCCAGGTTACAACTGGTACTTTAGTTAAATTGTAAGAAAATACTGAGCCCAAATAAGCCGTCATACATGATCAATTGCAAATAATTATAAGAACATGTATTCTGGTTTTGCATGAAGGTTTGATTAAATTGGGGCTAATTTGTTGTCGCTTAAATAACCACGATAATTAATTGCATCTAAATAGGACTGAGAAGCCGTATGAGGTGTGATGTACGTAATAAATGGGTCTGTTTGTCAGGCAGTATTCATGCAAGACCGGAAGAACTGAATAAATATGAGCACAGCTTCGCTTCTTACTGGTATCAGTAGGATAAAAATATCGGGAAGAAATACAATTTCGTCAACATTACGCTACCACCGCCGTTTACCATATCACCACTGTATAGTTTCCCGCCTTTCCTTCAACACCTTATATGTTGTGTTGAAATTGGTATATTAATTCATGGAATATAGTGTCTCGATCTTTCACGCGAAGGAAAGCGGCATATATTCTGAAACCCAAGCATCTCCAATATGATTTTTTTTTTTAAATAACAGAAATGAAGTAAGCTAATTAAAAACAGGCTTGATAAACTGTTTAAATCTGAGAAAAAAATACAATGTAGAAATCCATTATAATTATGTCTAATTTAAAATGTTCTAGTGAATAGCAATTCAAACATACATTCTTTAGGAATCTACTGATTAAAATTAGGGGCATAGTCATCTTTACAATAAACCGATGTTTTTTCCTCTATAGGACATACAAGCTTTTGAATTATGCCCAGAATGATGATGCTTTTCTCCTGTCTTAAAACATCCATTAAATGCTCATCAGGTCTTTGAAGAAAAAAATGCTAAGAAGAAGTGTAACAATTGTTTTTTTTTAATGTTATTAGGTCAGTACATCACTTTATTTATCATATAGAGGAACTTTTAAAATTATATTCAATCGACATTAAGGCTTTACATTAACAAAAGAATTACTTTATGCTCACCAAAATAAAAACTTTCAGAGTGTACAAAATTAGTCGTTTCCTATGCTCGCTGTAAATCAAAACGACGAACTAACAAAAGAACCATATTGTTTATTGAGAGTAGATTAAAACATTTTGAGTTTCTTTCTTTTATCTAATTATTTGCACTTAACGAACTGAACCCTTTTTTCAGAAAGCAAAGTGGTACCGACTACCGATACTATTCCAAATGAAATGAGAATTCCAGTCTACTGCCATCAACGACTATCACTCTATAGTATTAACATTCTGCCATCTCGCTCGTCGAACCTCTGTTTCTGGTCAACGTTTTCTTAGTTATTGGTTATATTAATCATTGACTCCTTTTAACATTGATTGTGAATAATTACTTGATTTATTATTATTAATGATATCCATATAGATTATGATATGTCTGTCTAACTCTTGCACGTTTGTTGGCTTCGAAGTCATTACCTTCATCACAACTATGTTCACAATCATCATCATCATCATTCTCATAACCATCATCTTACTTATCGTCGTCATCATTCCCTTCAAGCTCGTCACCACAGCCTTGTTGGAACATCCCAGTTGACAGACAGCATACGAGACCGACATACTCGGTCTTGTGATCGGCTTCAGAGATTGTTTCTTCTACAGGCCAGCAAGAGCGTCAGTGATGGTCTTATGAGTGGTCTCTATCATGGACTGGAAGGTCGTTTTTCAACTGAGCTTTAGCCTCATTATCGTGTATATCGGCATCATCATCGTAATCAACATCGTCACCCTCATCATCATAATCACCACCATTATCGTCATCAGCATCATCAATGTCGTCGTGATCATCATCATTACCATCGTACTGTCATTATCTTTTTTTATAATCATCATTATCACCATCATCATCTTCATGTTAATCGATATCACTATGTTGACCTCATCGTCACAATTATCTCTCTCATATGCCTCATCATACATCGTCATCATCTCTACTCCTCATCATCTTCATCATCATCAAACTCATTATCTTGCTTGTCGTCATCAACGCTATCTAAATTACAGACATTATTAGCATCATCATCATCATCATTGTCGTGTTATCTTACGGAGTAAAAGAAGGGGGATTGCGAGAAACAAACCAGGAGAAGAAAAGCAGTATATAACTATGAATTAGTGATATAAATATAGATCAAGTTTATTTCAAGAAAGCGAAAACAGCGAAAACGACTACTTTGAATTTAAATGGTCACATTATAATTATTGGCAAATATAAAATGATATTTAAATATACACAGCACAATGCACTATTTACATATAAAACAGCATTATCAATTAGCTTGAAGATTCATTAGATTAAAAGGATAGTCGACCATTTTTCAAAATATTGCTTTTTTAATTTCAAGAATATTTTTTCAATATTGGCCTACTCAAGTACATTAATCGATTCAAAAAAGCATTCGTCGCAGTTTTGTTTAATATCAACATTATCATGATCTGAATTTCAATGACTACTGATGGGTCTGCTTTCGTAGATCTGTATACTTTGTCGTGTAGCCTACATCTTCATATTTTTATGATTCAAAGCTAAGATAATTGGGAAAATAGCACTGGAACCAGACTAACGTACCCAAACACAGTCCTCATGTTGTCGTATTGCCATTTTAGCGTGATGTCCAATGATTATGTATGGACAGCCCCCCCCCCCTCTTTTTTTTGCGCGATAAAGTCCGGCCCGACATTCACTTTCACACCGGAGATAGGGGGTGCTTTAAAAAAAAGAGGGAACATGCATACGCGTACCCCAAATAACACTAAGTGGCGGGGTCGGGCTCTATCTATACAACGTCAAAAGCTTAGCCCCCATTTTGTGTGATGTGTTGAAATTCGAACGTAGCAATCGTTGTTTGCTTGAAACATGAAGTTTGTTTTGTATCTTAAATCTCTTTAAAATGGTAGTGAATGCATCAAAAGTTATATTAGTTCTTTTATATTTAAATTCATATATGAAAATATGTTCAGTAATGAAGGCAGTGAATACACCAAAAGCTGTATTAGTTCTTTTATATTTAAATTCATATTAACAATTGTAGAGCCATAGTATCATATGCACATTACAAAACTGGTTGATTGCTTGGTTTCCGTCGTGAACCTTAGAAAATAAAATCAGTGTAGTGAAATCAATAGGTTTTTACCGGTTTTTTGTATAGAATATTATCAGAAAATGCTGTTTTGGTGCTGAAGGGAAACATTGTGTTTGCATCAAAGCTTATGAAATCGGCAACTCGAGACAACTCAAGATGAAGTTTTGACGAGGGATTTACAAGATACGATCTTTGACAGCAATACTCGCCAACTGAACACGTGTTGAAAGGATACCTTGTTATCCAGATACTGACATTCATAACGCAAAATGGGAACCATCTTCTCAATATAACAATGTTTGATGCTAGAAATATTTCTGCACAATAATGATGGTGTAAGCGATTATTTAAAACCCAATTCCCCTTTTCATTCTGTTTTCTTTGTCAATATTTAACGTCATTCTCATCCTGTAAAAAAGAAAAAGATTGTCATCAAGTATTGGTTTCTTCACTCTCTAAGCGAGAGAATAAGAACTCAAGATTATGATGATGGTAGCATAAAATAAGGAATGTTGTGTTTTCTTGACTTTCCATGTTGGTTATCGTCAAGGTAACTTGATAGTCATTCGTTAAACTGGAACCTCAGTGATCAAACTTAGAAGAAAGCGATCTTGATTAGTGGCACTTCCCAAAATGACTATAACTTATCCGAACAGGGGTCGAAGCCCTTCCGCTATTGCTTTACTTTCATATTATTAAGAGATTGATACATAATACTCTTGTCGCAATTGTGAGGTTCAAAACCTTTCACGAAAAGATCTGCCTCAAAACTCTTTATATCAATGGCCACAACATTAGTCTTAGAGCAACCCCTAGATAGTATCTCTTTTCCTATTTCAGCAACCAATGTGAAGTCACTTTTGACTTCAGACCGTGTCTTCTTCGTATGCCATGTTTGTTCGCAACATTTCATGATGTGCTTGGCATACTATGTAAGACTTCGACCTTTCATTTGATGGGGGAAAATCAAACTTTTAAATGGATATAACAAAATGACTTTCTTTCATCGGCATCCACAAGCTTCCACGACCATATCCTCATACTGTCTAAGCACCACATTCTCATTATTATCAAAATATAACATGGAGATACCGGAGAGCTTCGTGGGAGCACAGCAGACTTTAGGAACCGCTCGGTTGTCGATCGAGTTGACGAGTGTCTGTATGATGGCGTGATTTGTACCATTCAGTCGCTCACCAAGTGGGAAAGGGCACTCGCCATCGCAGTAATATGCCTGGTAGCCCATCGGAGCGATGATCCAGTTCTCCCACCCGACGTCGCGGAAGCTCACGAAGAGACGATGTCGTTGGCAAAGGTTGGTGAGCGACGCAGTCGGGAATGAGCTAATGTCGGCAGGAGCTTCGCTTTCAGCTTGTCGCTTGTTCCGTCGATTTCGTTTGCTGCACTGCCGATACTCTGAAGACGTCACAATCAGATTCGCTGTACATTTTTTGCTTATCGCTCCAAGCTCTTTGATGACTTGACTGCCACGTCGGTTGTTACCTGAAGTTGACATCAACTCCACGTGGAGCAACAGACCGTGGTTTGATGTTTTCTTCGATCGCCATGAATTCACCGTGCTTACTATATCGATCGTCCCAGCATAGCCTTGGGACAAGTCTGCTAACACAACATCGAGCAATCTAAGGCGTTTGTCTTTCAATGAAACGATTGAGTTTAGTCTAGTCCGACTTTCTAACTGGTATATTCTCACTGCTAGTGAAGGGACGTCTGTGGCTGATGGTAGAGCTGGTATTTCGAGTCTGAGGTCGGCAGCCTCGATGGTCTCGGCGTGGGGAATAGAAGCGACGTCGAAGAGGAGGATTTGTTGAAGGCTTGTCGAGTTGCTGGCTCGGAGATCACCACCTGTAACAAGGGGAAACAAGTTTGAAATCAAAGAATTTATGAACATAAATTTGAAATTCTACCATTTCATCACATGTGTTTTAAGTAAAATATTCATAGACACCATAGTTGTCGAAATTACCATAAACTGTTTGCTACATCAATCTGGTTTGATCACGGTATGATTGATGTGCAAACTAAACTTCATCATTTAAAACGGAGCCAATACCAATATTGAGGGGCGGCGATTTCTTTTCATGACCGGGGTGACGAAATGCGATATTAACTTGTACATTTTTAAGGAAAATATGCGAGGAATCGTAGCGACCGAGCGAGAAGATTTTTTGCATTTTTATTAGCCTAAACGCTGCACTACTGGGCCCTCCAGAGCCTAAAAGTGTGTTGCAGTCTGAAGTCAGTATTTGCTATACATTTTTTGTTTTTATCTTTTTTCAAATTTTCCGGCGGGCCGATCCCCCCTTAAAAAAGATTGAGGGGTGGGGGGCGTGTCCCCATGTCCCCCGGGATCGCCGTCCCTGCCAACATCATGGGGTGAATATCAGTGGTTAGATTGTAGATAAAGATTCGTCTCTTTGGGTTTCCTTGGTTTGCTAAACGCTCGAATGAATATGAATGAAAATGAATATCGAGACCATTCACAACTTGATAATAGTAATTTTTTCTATGCAGCGTGTTATCCCAGACAAGTTTGGATCGAGTATGCGACTCTAAAATGTAGATAGGAACTGTCGGTTTAGGGTTTATGATACAGTTATGATGAGGGTGGGGTGTATGAGGATATCATCCGATACACTTTAGCTGCCAATCAAAAAAAAAATGGCTCGGTAAACCTTGTCAAGAATCATCAAGCAATTATGGGAGCACCCGTGCTCGGCTCAGGTGTACCCTTTGAAGGGATGCCATGCCGCCGCTCCTGGTGGGTACGTTCATCTCTCGTCACCCTGAATGCAGCGGCAAAAACCCGACACGGACTGACAGGTCTACAAGGTATCTCAAAAATGGAGGAACATGGAAATAAGAAATCATAACTAAGATACCGCAATTAATTTTAGATCACCATCAAAAGATGATGTAAAGGAAAAGGACACGGCGGACACCGAATAATAATCTTCTAACTAACTCCAAATCGTAGACGTTAATGTGAACAGTGGCTGGTTCTAAATTTAGAAAGGTCTGATATCCTGACATATCAGAGCCGAACGAAGTTTTGAATAACTAAATGCAGGGTGGGAAAGATCAGTCGAGTGCAAAACGGGTTCGCAGACCAATTACGCAATATTTCTTCCGCCTTACTAGACCATGTTCCGGATAAAAAGACACGCCATGATCTCAAAAACCCTTTTTATATTTTTTAACACAAATCCGAGTTTTTATCAAACTGACCAAGAAACATGCTACATCCAAATTTGACCGATGTATTCTTGTACAAATCAAAGAATTATCAGGTAGCGTAGCGACATGTATACTATCCAGGTATCTTGGTATGATTGAGTATATCTGTTTTCGATGACACACCCTATACTCGTTTGGTGTTTCACCCGAGGGTCAATTATCCATCCCCTGGGGTAAAACCAAGGTATGCAGGTATGACAAGTCGGGCCTTTACAAAATACAAAGTTTAAAATCCATCAACTCGTCTCCAACACATCCATCTCTCCCTCTCTCTCTCTCATCCTCCTGTCTTTTCACTACAGTTACATGATGGTCGCCAGATGATGTGTTTATTAGGGAGAGTTCTTGGTGCACATCTGTAAGTCTTCAGACCCACGGGCAGCAAAAATATCATGGTATCGCACTTGAACTCGGCTTAGATTACAATGTCAGATATACACCAAAGTGCAAGTCTAAATCTATCCTGAACCTTTCAAAGAAACTCCAGTTTTTGTATCCCATTTCTGAAGCTGTAAGGAAGCGACGGAGAGTCAGGTATATTTTAGAAATGAGAGTTATTTCTGACAAAACATGTGAAATGACTTCGATCTAAATTTTAGGCATAGTAACCATACTAAGCATACTAACCAACTACAAAATATCGTCAATGTCGTCCATGTAGTTTTTCCAATGAAAGTGTTTGTCGCCATCTTATGTTCAAAAGATTGAGAAACACGTAGTTTACTACTATAAATATGGGTGGTGAAAGTTAAAAATTTCGTTTACTAAAAGTGCTTTTATATACTAGTTGTTAAAGTCTATGTGACAATATTCACATTTCAAATGATAACATTTATTTTTATCGAGATTAAATTGATATATACACCATTTCACAAATTGATTCATTGTTCCGACCGAGCTGACAAGTAGCAGAAATATTTTAATAGGTAGAGACCAGTCTTTTTCAACCGGGGTGCAGCGAGAGGAATGTGTTTATATTAAAAAATGTATTCTAGAATCAGGTCACTTCATGAAAACAAGGAATCAGAAA
The DNA here is from genome assembly GCF_000002235.5 of Strongylocentrotus purpuratus. Classification (NCBI taxonomy): domain Eukaryota; kingdom Metazoa; phylum Echinodermata; class Echinoidea; order Camarodonta; family Strongylocentrotidae; genus Strongylocentrotus; species Strongylocentrotus purpuratus. The sequence continues at coordinate 36,720,264 of NW_022145611.1, read as the reverse complement.
GCGCAAGATACCCACATAATATATATATCACGTTGGGTATTTCGATGAGGAAATAATATGTTAAAGATAATAAAGTGAAATTTTACTTGCTCGCCTGCTCCCTCGCAAAATTTAGAAATTGGATGGTATCAGTAAGTTGAAAGAAGACCTTCATAATTATGATATGGCGATTTGCGGACATCTCGCTGCCCGATTATCGTCATAGTTATTCGTGAACTTTGTAAGTTTTTTACTCATTTGATTCACTTCACTCGCTCGCAAATTACGAAACAGGATGATTGCTGGCAACAAGACGACCGAATATCTTCCTATTCATGATATTTTGGCATGATTTTAATCAAATTGAATAAACATGTATTATATTTCTCCACATTATATTCTATATCTTATTATACAGATTAAAAAAACAACCACATAATGGTTATAATAGAATTGTCAATTTTTCTGTTCGCTCATTTCACTCCCTCGTAAAATAATGTAGAAACAGGATACTAAATTTAGTAATATATATTCTGACAAGAAGCGTCGACCCCCTTACAAAAATGTGCCGTATGCTTAAGTATTATGTGTAAGACTATGGAGAACATATCCGTGATGAATTTAGAATTAAGGTGACGCGAAAATGTTCAATTCCTAAAAGGATATCGTGACTAAAAGGTTGAACAACGCTGATGGTCCTGAAGACATGCTGTAGAAAAAGACAAAGTGTTCTATTGTAAGGATTCATAACTCAAATGGACTATTGCTGCGAAATATGGGGCAATAGATTAAAAACACAGACCAACCGTATCATAAAGCCACAAAAGAGGGCGGCAAGAATTATTCTAAATTGTAACATAATATACACCCTCTAGAGATATTTTCTGTCGGTTGAAATGGATACCCTTCAATGAGCGTGTTAAATATTTTAGAAGCGTTTTTATTTATAAATGTACTCACAGCCTATCTGCTGGTTATTTTGACAATTTCTTCAAAGAACTCAGTGACGTCCACACAATGAATACGAGGCAATCTATTAGACGTGATCTCGCAATCCCTAAATGTATCGTAAACATTCGTTATGCTACGACGGCCCTTTCCTATGGAATAATGTGCCGATTGAAGTAAGAACAAAAGATACCCTTAATTCCTTTAAATTTCACTTAAAGAAGCACTGCTTTAATAATTCATAGCTCTTGCCAGTAATTTTTAAGATTATTCTAAATTCATTCCCGACGTTACATTGATCATTGTTCATGTGTCCATAATTTGTGTCTAATATTTTTCTTGCATCCGCCATACGGCCACATGCAATATTTCCCAATGTTTTCATATTAGTCTAATTTTTTACATGTTTGTTATTTCTGTTATTTTAGAGAATTTCCATCTGTTGTTCGTTTGTTTACTTGCAATTTTCTTTTCATTTATGATTCTATATTATGTTTATGTTGATCGTTCAATTATGCTTTGATTTGTATGTTATCACAGGGCTCCATGGGAGACCAACTTATTGTTGAATGGGCTACCCTGTTTTTTAAATAAATAAATAAAAATAAAAAAAATAAATAATAACTTTAGGGGGAAATTGTATGCACAAATACAGCATGTTCATTGCAAACGAAAGTAAAACATTCCCCACGAGAGTGTGTGTCTCTCTATCCTACTGCTGACATCACATACTACTCATGATGTATCGACTTCCGACGACCTTGCCAACAGTCATTGTGACGTAACAAATAGTAACTGATCCAATCCGCATGGATGTTCTTCATGTACCGATTATACATACCGTGATCACATACACAATGCACAGATTGTCTGATTCTTTAACGAGACAACCGGAAACAACATGAACAATGGTTTCTGTAATTACATTTTGCCTTGGTTCTGGAATACATTTCCGATCATTTTTTTTCTTCAAAATTAGTTGCGCAGCATGAGCGAACCGGTTCCGCTTTTTGTCCAAGTGCTCACTGTTTTTGACTATTTTTGCAATGCGAACCACATGAAATTTCTCAGTCAGAGAAAATGTGAATATAATAATTGCAATGACGAAAGGCAGACATTTCCCCCTCATAAATGGAGTTGTAGGGAAAGAATCTAAGAATGACAGACAAGATTTACAGCGTTGATGAACGTGTGAACGTCTTACCAATTCTTAGCATTTTAATTAACATTTGCACTGTCTTGTTACATTTTTGTTAACAACATTAACAAGACCAAAATGTCACTTTGCCTCTTTGTGAGCACTTAACGAGGTTTTTTGAGATTACTTTTCGCCGCGGTACAGAGATTGGTATACATGAATAAGATTAATGACGCGCGTCAAAATTAATGAAGAATCAGAAATGTACTAGCAAAAAGAATGCCTTCAAACAAAATATTTTTACGTTCACCTCATTTTCGACGAGCTAATGATGTGGTCCAGTAGAAACCGCTATGACTTTGCCTAATTTTCACTTTTTTTGGCTCAATTTGAGTAAAACCCGGGGAGTGCTCTTATCATCCATTTGAGCTGTAACAGTGGTTATACTCAAAACTATCTCACATTTGCTTAGGTTATTTAAACGTTTTCTCCTTTAGTCTTACGATTAAAAGCTTTTTTCTTTCTTCTTAACATACTACGAAGCATCCGCGCAATCGAAAACTTGTAGGCCTTTTAATCATGCGAACATGAAAAACTGAAAGTTGTGAACAAATATTATGGTACGACACAGAAAATGTGTGAGGTTTACTAGATCTTTGGTCATCAATTATTTTGAAGAGATATTTTATGGCATAACATTGATGTGACAGTGAAAGGTCTACGCCAATTACTCAGTCAGTGTGACTCAACCAGTTGAAATTCCTCCTTCAGCTAAAGAAGAAGAGAAAAAGCGTTCGTGAAAAAGTGGCAAAAGTTGCCCCGGGCGATTTAACACTAGCATTAGAATATATCGAGTTTATAGCAAGGGAGTACAAATATACACTATATTTTATTTGTTTAAGAGGGCAACAAAAGTCATGTGACATTTCTGCCGCTGCCAAGTGTGATTTTGGTGCCGGTTTTCTGTTGTAAGTGCCAACGATTGAAGTGTTTTCTTTAAAATATGGCATTTAATACTTATAAAATGTGTTTACAGAGGCGGATTATTTCTTAATGAATTCCAAACTCTAATGATTATGTAATAAACGTAGTGACGTAATCAGACTGTTTGTCTATAAGACAGTTGGTAAGATGGAGCTACAAATAGGCCTAATAATGCAAAGCCGCACCTCCCCCACCCCCTGTAAACTTCCAACATCTTTAGAGAAGGAGCCTGACGGGTAGTTTGTGTATACGTTTCTACCTTTAACTCATCCCATTTATAACTATATTATAATATCTGAATACGATAAAATCGAGTTATAATCGTATTCTTATCATATACGCCACGTGTTAATCGCATGTGACGTTTTTCAATGCAAGTGACCAATGCGATGGTGGGAGGCGCCACTCTGATAGGGTTTACGTCATTGACCGCCGCCATCACTGAAGATGATCCCAAATTCTTGTTTTAGGAAGTTTTTGGCAACGGACTTTTTTGCGAGACTTCTCGCATGAAGCTGCAAAACAGTATGAATTAACATGATGACAGGTTGGGGTAGTTCAGTCAAAGAAGGCGGGAACTTTATTTTTTGCAGTTAAGCAACTTAAAAGAATAGTTCAAGCGCATCGCGTCCATTGCTCGACCCATGGAGTGTGCAAGGGATCTTGAATCTTTGTTAATTAAGCTCCTTTAAATACTTTCTTACTCAGCTACCCATGAGTAACGCTTCTCTATAGCATCATCATGCTACATTGAAAAAGACAAAATGGTCTATTGAGGAAGGCGTTGGCTTCTGAGCCACGCAGCTTCGAAACCTCTTTGTTTGACCCACTTCAGGATTAAACGAGGTACAAGGAATTAATAAGCTCGTTGATCGAAAGTTATTGAATAAGTAATTAATTACACTGGGATCCGCTTTCTTGAAAATAACCCATCGCGTTTCCAATCTTGTCTTTAACTAACAAGACCAAAGGTATTGAAGTTTTCAATAGACCAGGTCAGTGAATAAACAAATGGGTAGGTGATAAGTGTTACCCGCCATCTTTTCATCTCTTTCGAGGAAATAGGGGGCGGGGGCGAATTAAAAATCTTATTACTAAATAACCCGTTTTTGACAATGAAAAATTCGTTCCGTGAACTTAATAAAGAGATACGAAAGACGAGTAAAAAATGTCCGAGACTTAGGAAATCCATAAACTGTGAATAAGTAGCTGAGAGAGAGAGAGAGAGAGAGAGGGGGGGGGGGGGGAGATGATGATGGAACAACCAGCGTGAGAGGGAGATGGAGAGTATACAAATACTAGCCCTTCATGTCAGGTCATTTTGTTTGAGGCCAAATTAATACAAAAACATGTTTAGCGTCCTGTTTTTTTCGAAAAATAGGAAGGAGGGCCCTTCTTTTTTTTTCTTTCAAAAATGACCGCTCAAAATGGCCGCTCGTTACATTTTCCCTGCTGACAGTCGGCTATTTTTCAAGATGGCCGCAGACATTTTCTTGTTTTTTTTTAAAATCAGAAATAGATCGATTTTTAGCAGTGTTTTTTATGTTTTTTTTCTTTAAAAAAAAATATTCAAAAAAAAAAAAAAACAAACAAACAAAAAAATCAATAAAAAGTAGGAGGCGACCCCCAAAAGGAAGCGGGCGGGGACGCTAAACATGTATATTTTTTACATGGCCTAAATAATCAAATTCTTCGTTACCTGATGATTTTGTTATTTTATCCCACACAAAAGGTTATTGCCAGTATACATAAGAAAGGAATAGAGAATATCGCTTGAATCGCATGGACAGATGATATAATTGCTAATAAGGTATTGGAAATGGAATAGTGACTTTGCCTCCGCACCAATATAGGAAAGTAAAAACCTGAACAAATATTGAGGTTCGACGAAAGAAGAAAAAGAAGTATGGAGGAGCTTATATTTAGAATATGAATTAATATATAATTGAAGTTCAATCGATGTAGGACAGAAAATGAATAAAATGGTAAGTTATAATGGTTAAGAATAAATCAAGCGTCGCGCACAGCTGTCAGCATAGTTAGCCTTGGCCTGATAGTAATTGGCGTGACATATGTCATTATATCAGGTCGTTAATCATTTCCCGACCTAACATATGGATGAAAAGAAATGCAAGAAGCAAAGTTCAAGACGCTAGCTACCCACCTGTGTTTGAAACACTCCTGATGATGTTACTACTGAGTTTGGTCTCTGAGCACGGTCTTCCATCCTCCTCCTCCTCTTTCCCAATTTCAGTCTCCCCTCCTCGGCTGGCTGCTGCTCCTTCAGTCGCTGCCATTTGTTGCCTGTAGAGGTCCCACATGTATTGGGGTGCCGTAGCGTTAGGCTTGGGTCGCGGCCGTTCGCTTAGACCCATAACCCGTAGAATCTTGCTCTCCATTTTTCTGGTCAGCGTCACATAATCCGGCGGAGCCGAGTCTGCTGTCAACAGCCATATCAAAGTCAAGATCAAGACTTTCGAGACATCCATTTTTAGCTGGAGTTTGTCGTTAACCGATCTACCGCAACTTACTTAACAGTTTATTAGCTATTCAATACAAATACACGCACACGGTAACTGGGGTCTACTGCATATTTTCGCACTTTTACCCTATAAGTCGTCGTGCACAAATTAATTAAGGTCGGATAAAATCCTCTACATGCTTCTCCTGTTGGAAGGTGGCAAACGAAAGCTATGTGATCGTACTTGAACCCTTCTGTCGTTCAAAGTAATATTTTGGAGTCTTTCTTGATTTCCCACGGTGTTGGTTGCGTTGGTAGCTTGTCCGAGGCGCTGGTAGACCTTCTTGTTGGCAGAGAGCTGGTGAGAATGGGAGTTTGGATGTAGCTCTCAGCAGTCTAGCCAGCCTAATTGGCCTGCAAGCATTGACGGGAGGTCCGCAAGCATGAGGGAACCACACTGCGCTCATTAATTACACAATTAGCATTATACAAAGCTCCGTATTATTCCGATAACCGGATTTACGTGGCCATAATGAAGCGGCTTTATCCAAACATTCTCCCTTTTCTTAAATGACACAATACATTAAGCTGGATACATTCCAAACAGCGACCATAAATATTAACGGAAGTGAAATACCCTTGAACAAACTCTGCTCCTCTCGAGAGATGCTGCTATATTCCATTTGGTGAGGATATTTTAACAAGAAGATAGTTGAATCAAAATGACGAATAAATATTTTCCGGCTACGATAGATCCTCACACCGTCTCATGCCAAAACGTTAAAATGCTTTCGAAAGAAGAAAGTGTGCTACGAAATACTTTTCTGGATCATAATATGGATAAGCCCACGGGCTTTTCCGTGTCATGAAAGGTTCTCCCTGAAAGGGGGAGAAGGGGAGAGAGGCTGGGTGACGAAGAAAGGAAGGAAAGGAGAAAGAGTGAGAGGAGTGGAACAGGAGTGAAGAGAATGGGTGAGTGTGTTTGAGAGAGGGAGAGAGAGAGAGAGAGAGAGAGAGAGAGAGAGAGGGGGAGGGGGAGGGGGAGGGGGAGGGGGAGGGGGTATGACTACTCTTTGAGTACTTTTGAGAACAAAAGAATAACATATTAACATTCAAGAAATAATAATCCCAATAATTGTATGAAACCGGTATCATTCAGACTCGAAGAATCGTGTAGACCCAATCTTGAATCATGATATTAATAGCAGCGCTGAAATTTAAAAAAGAATATGAGTACTTGTTTCCGTCATGATGTCACTGAATGTAGGAAGGATTTCCGACATAGCCTTTCATACTCTATTACATAAATAAACTGGACGCAAATCATGAGGTGCAGGGGGGGGGGGGGGTCGAGCTTGCGAAATCTTGAAAATATCCATAAGAAAAGCGGGTACGCGGGATTGAGAAAGAAGAGAGGAGAGAGCAACGAATGGATAGGTGGATAAAAGGATAAAGAAAGACAGAACGAGAGATTGGTGTTGGAGAGTGAAGAGGGTTCGTAGGATGGATGGAGAGAGAGAGAGAGAGAAGGTGAGAGAGGGAGAGGGGGGGGCACGTTATGGAGGAGAGAGTTGTTTTGCCAACCCGGCTACCTGTTGAAAGACGTTTCACATGTGCATTCGGGGATCAGAATAGGAATGTTGGCACGCAATTATGTGGTGATCAGAGAGAAAACCAGGGATTATGGCCGCAATGAAAGAGGAGATTCCCTTTCCGAAACATCTCCAGAAACCCTCATCGTCGATAATCAATAGATCGGGATTGATGAGAAGGGCATGTTTTCTGAAGCGCTTAACTACCCATTATCGACAATAGAGTTACTCAATTAGCTAAACGCTACTTGTTGATTTAGCCCTTCTTGAGCACTCCTGGCCCGATGCTTACCCCTTATTCCAACAAAAGAACCCTTGACAAAAGAGTCGAACTTTCAGTCGATACAGCTTTGCAACCTAATAGGCTTACCACTGTTGCTCTTTTTCAATTTAACCATCCCCCCTCTCTCTCCCTTACTAGCTCTCTCTCTCTCTCTCTCTCATTTTCTCTCTCTTTCTTTCTCTTTCTCCCGCCCCCTCTCTCTCTCTCTCTTTCTCTCTTCCTCTCTCTTTCTCTCTCTCTTTCACTCCCCCTTTCTCTCTCTTTTCTCTCTTTCTCCCTCCCCCTCTCTCTCTAATTTTCTATCTCTTTCTCTCGTGCTCCTTTTCTCTCTCTTACCTTTTCTCTCGCTTTCTCTTTCTCCCTCACCTTCGTCTCTTTCTGTCTCTGTCATGTATGTGGGTGTCTCTCCTCTGTTCCTCCATCACTCTCTCTCTCTCCTACCCTCTCCCGTACCTTTCCATTCTACATTAAATTTGCTATTGATCATATGCCATGTCATGGGATAACAAGAACAAGTTCAGTTTAATGATTTTTGTTATTATTGAAATGAATACATAGTGATCTATAGAAAAATGCTACTGTAAGAATAATTTTTTTAATTACATTTATCATCGACTACATACATTCGTAATATTGCAGTATAATAATAATAATAATAATAATAATAATAATAATAATAATAATAGGCATTTCTATAGCGCCATCTATCTAGACAATTCTATTCCGAGGCACATTTATTATTACCCTGGCTTTAGCCTAGCAGCCGTTTATACAGCGCTCCAGCATGTTCAAGGAATTAATTCCTGCCAGGTACCCATTTACATCACCTGGGGGTGTTTCATAAAGAGTTTGTAAAGTTACGCATGACTTTACGAACGACTTGTATATGAGTGCCAGATAGGATGCCAAAAGTTTTTTCTGATATTTCCAATAACTTCAATTAAATTATGGCAAAAAAATATACTTTGCATTAAAAATGTTTGTTATAATAAGAATGTTAATCTACATCTGCACAGTTCAACTTAATAAATAATAATCGATAATGATTGAGCATCCCATTTGGCTTTTCATATACAAGTCGTTCCTAAAGTCATGCGTAACTTTAGAACAGCTTTATGAAACACCCCCTGGGTTAAGTGTGGCAAATGTATCAATGTATTGCCGAAGGACATTAGTGCCGCGGCGGGACTCGAACCGCGGACTTGCGATCGACAGTCCGGCGACGTATCCACTCGACCACGACACCTCAACTGTATACTGTTTTTACCAGCCCTTTTAGATGATTGAAGAATAGTCATGAATGACCATTACCATGAAATCTATTGTTTGATTATTCTTTGTTGTTTCATTTTAGAAGATATTTATAATTTTGTGCAGTTGGGATATGTAATAACAGAATGACTTTTGAAAACTTGCTTTGGCGTTGCTCGGTAATTCTGTGGATGTCACTACCCAAAAAGGTAAACTTTTTTGAGACTAGTCTCACATTGAATATGAGTTTTATCACCAAAATGTCAAGTCTAAATTCTAATTGGGAATATCATGTACCCATTTCTGTGCATAAAATTGATCGCCCTTTTAACGCCATCTTGATTTTCTTGGCAGGCGACCATCTTCTTCGCAAAAAAGGCGGCCGTCTACGATTTACATACCTTATACACTTTTTCCGTATATAAATGAGATTTCATGCTCTTGAAATAAAACTAAACTGAAGTCTGCCGCTAGTTATATGCAACCTTCAGGCGCGGATCCAGGATTTTCCAATAGGGGGGGGGGGGGGGGGCCGGAAATTTGAAAATTGAGCAGACCGTTTTTTCAACCCAACATACCAATACTGACAAGGTCATATTAGAAGCACCATACCGGTACAATTTTTTACATTTTCATCGGGGGGGGGGGGGGGGGGGGGGGGGGGGGGGGGGGGAGGGGGCCTCTTGCCCGAAAAGTCATTTTCTGGTTTCACGGGCAGCTCGCTGTCCCCTGCCTCCCCCCCTATTACGCGCGAAGCGCGGAAGCTTTGACCTTTCTTTAATTGTTAGAGAAAGAAGACGATTTGTTGTACCATTCTCGACTCTTAATCCTTGTCTGAATTCAGTTTCCTCCAGCCCGCGCGAAGCGCGGAAGCTTTGGCCTTTCATTTATTATTAGAGAAAGAAGAAGATTTGTTGTACCATTTCTCGACTCTTATTACTTGACTGAATTCAGCCCCCCCCCCCCCTCCCGCGCGAAGCACGGAAATCTTTGGCCTTTCATAGTTTAATGAAATTATTAGAGAAAGATGATTCGCTGTTCCATTTTCGACTCTTAATCCTTCTCTGAATGAGTTCCCCCCCCCCCCCCCGCGAATCGCGGAAGCTTTGATGTTTCATTAAATTATTAGAGGAAGAAACGAATTGTTTGTACCATTCCTCGTCTCTTAATCCTTGTTTGAATTCAGTTTTCCCCCCTCTCCCGCGCGAAGCTCAAAGCTTTGACGTTTCATTAATTATTAAGAAAGAAGAAGACATGTTTTGTACCATTCTCGACTCTTATTACTTGTCTGAATTCAGCCCCCCTCCTCCCCCCCCCTCCGCGAATCGCGGAAGCTTTGACGTTTCATTAAATTTTACGGGAAAGGACGATTCTTTATACATTCTCGACTCTTAATCCTTCTCTGATTGAGTTCCCCCCCCCCCCCCCACACCTCTCCTGCGCGAAGCGCGCGGAAGCTTTGACGTTTCATTAATTATAAGGGAAAGGAGACGATTCTTGTACTATTCTCGACTCTTAATCCTTGTCTGATTCAGTTTTTCCCCCGCCAGCGCGTAGCGCGTAAACTTTGACGGTTCATTAATTTATTAGAGGAAGAAGACGATCGTTGTACCATTCTCGTCTCTAAACCCTTGTATTGAATGCAGTTTTTCCCCCTCCCGCGCGAAACGCGGGAAGCTTTGACGTTTCATTCAATTATTAGAGAAAGAAGATGATTCGTTTTATCCATTCTCGTCTCTAAATCCTTGGCTGAATCAGTTTTCCCCCCTCCCGCGCGTAGCGCGTAACACTTCTGACGTATTCATTAAATTATTAGACAAGAAAGACGATTCGTTTTACCATTCCTTGTCTGATTTCAGTTGCCCCCCCCCGATCGAAGCGCGGAAGCTTTGACGTTTCATTAGAAATTATTAGAGAAGAAAACGATTCGTTGTACCTTTTTCGACTTGTCCAGAATTTTCAATTTTTTTCTTCGTCTGCTCCTTTTTCGTCCTATGTCCTCTTACTACCCTACCGCCCCTGTTACGCGCCTGCTTTAAAGTGAAAATGAAACAATCAGATTGTGATAGCACACAATAGATTCAGGGGCGTACGCAGGGGGGTGTTTTGGGGTTCAAACCCCCCCTTTGGTATTTTTATGTATGTAAACCCCCCCCCTAAAAAAACCTAAAACCCCCCCCTTTGGTTTTTTTTTTTTTTTTTTATTAAAAAAAAAAAAAAAAAAATTACCCACGGCTAACCTAAATAAGGTGACCTTAACCCCCCCCTCCCAACGAAAAAATGTCAAATTTTGAAATTTCGAGACCCCCCCCCCCAAAAAAAAAGTGTCCGCTTACCCCCCCCCCCCCCCCCCCCCCCAAGCCAGGGGACTTTCGGCTGGCTGAGTCGTTGCGAATTTTTTGGACCTCCCCCAAAAAACAAAAAAAAGTGTCCGCTTACCCCCCCCCCCCCCCCCCCCCCCCCCCCCCACTGAGCGACTTTTCGGCCGGCGCGATTTTCAAATTTTCGGGAGCAAAATATTTTAAAACCCCCCCCCCCCCCCTTGAAAAAATCCTGCGTACGCCCCTGATTAGATTAGTAGAAATGAAAGGGAAAAAAGATCTATTACACCAACCATGGATAAATCACGGCCGGGAGCGTCATATCATAGTTTTGTGTTATCGGGCGAGTGCCGGGCGTAGCGACCAAGCGAGATTTTGCCATGTTGAAATAATGCATTCTAGAAAATTCCGCTATATTTCTTTCTACCTATATTTCTAAATTTCCTGGGGGACGTGTCTCCCTTATCGGACCCAGGATTGCCGCCCCTGTCCATGATTACTACTAACATGATTTCAAATACATGTACAAGCACAGTTGGTATGAGCTGAATCTAAATGAAGGGCAAAATAAGAGTTATGAAGCGGCCCTACCGTTAATTTAAAATTTGACTGTTGAGCATATAGCTTCTATTTAAAAGACATCCAAAATATTGTGCCCTTGTCAAATTTCTCACTAAAGAGTGATGACCTTTGCAGCGCAGGGGCTGTTTTTTAAGTTTAACTTTGAATCCGCGGCTCGAGATTTTATGCGGCCGGCCCGGCCCCCTCTTTTCAATATCGTTTAACAAGCCTTCTGGAATGACCCCAAATCTCCCGATTATAGTTTTTTCCTTGTTCGTCGTTACTGTCACTTAGCGCCATTTTCTTGTCTTTCCCCCTTTCTCACCGACTTTTCTCTCCCCCCCCCCCCCCACTCTAGGGCAGGCTGGTATAGGGTACGCACACGTAATATGTCCCCTCCCTTTGAAAGCACCCCTCTTTCTTCGGTGTAAGTCAGTACGGGCCGGATTTTTGTGTATTACGGGCCGACTTTGTTGCGTTGAAAAGTAACTCTTTATCGGAAATTTTGGGAACACAAATTCGGTCCCTCCGACCCCGGAATGGGAGAGAGAGAGAGAGAGAGGGGGGGGGGGTTGGGCTTTCTTCTTTATCTTTTCTTTTCTTTTTCTCTTTTCTCTTCTCTTCCCTTTTCTTTTTTTCCCTTCCCCTTTCTTTTCTCTTCTCCTTTTTTTCTTCTCCTCTTCTCCTTTCTTTTTTTCTCTTCTTTTCTTTTCCTCTTTTTTCTTCTTTTTTTTGCGCCGCCAATAGGGGGGGGGGGGGGGGGGCCGCGCCGTTTCGCCCCCCTGGATCCGCCACTGACCTTGTATTTGGGTTTTTTCTGCGTGTCATCAGATATTGTAACTGGTCTAAATGGATGTTAAATGCATTGCATAGATCCTTAGGATGAAATCTATGAAATCTATTGCTATTTTATGTATCGATGGTTAAAGGTACTATGTCCCATTTGCAGGCCAAAAAATGAAAAAGTTAAATTCCAACTGCATTTGAAAGATAATACTAATTTAGAACTTCCCTAAAAAGGTGGGACATGAAAATGTCTTCAAGTGGGAAAATAACGACTATTAGTTGTCAAATCCACTTTAGGGCTATAGAGCCCAAAAGTAAATCAGTCTTGATTTTCAGACAATTGTACCGAATGGTCATACGTTTTATGCTACGCAAAGATTCAATCAGTTTAATCTTGGCCATCACAAGAAATGGGTTTTGATGTAGACAAATGCTCATGTACCCTTTACAAAACTCCTTTCATGTATTTATTACCAAACAGAAAAAAAGCCAGTCAGTCACTCAGTAGTGTCTGACAGTGAAGTCTAGCAAGTAAACGGGTTTCCTTGGATAATTTGAATATGAGGACACTGCTAACGTTTTACATTTCACAGAAAGGACATACATGACATATTCATAATTCCTGCAAAGTTCTACAGCATTTGAGGTTGGCTGCAAAAGGGACATAGTACCTTTAAGCAAGACACAATTTTGAAAAATTAATAAGAACTTCCATATCAAAGTCGGATTCTCTTAGATAATTTCAAATACTTTCAAACCGTTCCCATCATGATCATGGAATAAAGCTTTAAAGGATGATTCAGACCACCAAACTATAATTAAGTGATAAACTATCCTTTGACGAGAAAAAAGAAACGTCCATCGTTGTTTTATTCATTCCCCTGTCGATCGGTTCATAAAGTTTAACAAAAGGGTAATATCGAAGTAACGTTTCTCCATGTTAATGTTTCATGTTATACGAATGATTCAAGATATCTAATTGTTTAACATAGCACAGGTACATCGAGTCGCTGGGGATTTAACACCTGTTTAAAGGAGGCTCAACCAACCCATATCATCCCCATCTGACATTATTCAATACTTCACTTTTTGTTTGCCAGAAACATTTTCTTTTAATCATCGTCCATTTTACCTAAACCTGGATGCATCGTTTTGACAAAATGACGGAAAGTTTAGCTCAGCATTTTGATATTACATAAATTGAGTACAGTATTTCGTAATATATACAACTGTTACAGTAAAACAAGTAAAGCGACCATGTGGACATAGTTTTAAATTCATAAGTAACATTGGAATTGCTAGATGCCAATTCAAAATAAATTTGAAAGCATCCGAATTTTTAACCAGTGACAGCATTTTGGTATGTGAGTTGTCGACCACACAATCTCGAAGCAGTTGAGTTCCTAGCGGTGCACCAGCTAATTCACTAGGGGGTCTGAAATATCACTTCCCATTTTCTGATATCTGTGGTTTTGGCAAAGCAAGGAGAAAGAGAAGAAGAAGAAGAAGAAAGAAGAAGAGAGAACTTGGTGGTATGATGGTTAATACAGCCTGGCTGATCCAGGCTATTCAATAAACATGTATATCCAGAAATTGCTAACACAGGAATATGTACTAATATAATTCTGTTTTGGACATTTAAACAGAGTGGAGGCGGGGGGGGGGGGGGGGTTAAACCGACGACATCACTCTCTGCTGGATAAATTAATTGAGAGCGACGTTTACGTCTAAGAATCTTAATTTCATGCTCACTTCAAATGAATCATATAGACTTCTGAGTTCTGACTGGTCTGTCTGTAGTTATCAAACTCAAAGGCCTATATACTTTTAGTCCGCACCAATTCCTGTCCGTCATTACAAGATATACATGGCAGAAGGGATTTCCCCCTTTCAAGTCACACTTTCTCGGATTCGAGGCATTTGGTTGTTTTTAATTTTAACAGTAGCGTAACCAGCTTGTCCAGTAATAGGACAGGGGGGGGGGGCGACCGACCCAAATTTACAGACAGAACTCTAACTCGTGTCGCACACAACGCTTCTGATTATACATCCACAATATAATGGTGGTGGCAGTGATAATATTGATGACATTGGGCACTTCGCCTTCTTTCCTATATTCGCTTGTATATGCACGAATATAGGGGGCAATATAAATGACGTACGTTTACTTTACTTCGATAAAGCGATCATCGTCACTTTGCCTCGCATTCCCGGCCCTGCCTTCCCGAGAGAGTATACCGGGATTTCACGGTGACGATAGAGAGGGCAACCAAGTGATGAAGTTCGATCCGGACCGAAGAAACTCAATTTAAATTTATTTTCAACTTCTACGAATAAATGACAAACGTTTCTGCCATTTACTTTTTGGTATGTGATTTGTTAACCTAAACGCGGTGTGTAAAACAGCTGCTCCTTATACTTAACCAGTGGTGGATCCGGGATTCTCTTCCGGGGAGCATGGGGGGGGGGGGGGGGGCAATTCAGAAAGCACATTTCTTATAACTACAAAAACATGGGAGGGTGCTCCCTCATGTTTGTCATGTTTTTGTGTATAGATTTGAGTTTCGCCATGCCCCGTCTCCTCTAGATCCGCCACTGATGAGTTTGTTTGACAACTTTTCTTTTCTCAGCGATAGATATTAAAGTTGGAACTTATTATAATGATTATAATCAGTGATTGGGATTTATTTACCTAAGGTATCCACATCAGTAATATTACTGCTCTTCCTTCGGGCCCTGCAATTATTATTGCTCTATCATTGGCAGGTAACCATTGACTTCTGGGTGGAGAGGGGCAAATGTAGATTAACGTCTTGCCAAAAGACGTTAGTTCCGGGCTATAGCTGCATGGGATTCGAACCGTCAACCTTTGGGTTTAGTGTCAGCCAATGAACCAATATACATTTACGACTTAGTGTCTCTAAAATCATTTTTATGTGGATCGTAAGTGTTCCATTTATAGTTCAACTACAACAAAAAATAAAGTCATATACAATATGGCATACTATCATATCAGTCTAATTTAAAAGTGAAAACATAATATTTTGTTGACAGATTCGTATAATTGTCGGCGAAGAATTTGGATTTTTATTTATATTTCATTTTTTTTAATACGAGTATCCGTTTTGTTGCTATTATTATAATTCTTCTTGCTTGGAAATATTTGCAGAAAATTGTCCCTTTTGTGGCAAAAATAAAATCTTATATCCTATCGTCTATTTCATTTGGGCGCGATAGCTCAGTCGGTAGAGCAGTGGTCTCGTAATCCGGTGACCCGGTTCGAAATCAAGGCGAAGCGCTAGTGCCCTTTGGTATATAATCCTTATTACCAGGTCCCTCGGAGAGGACCTAAAACCGCCTGGTTGCTTACTTACAAGCATTTATGCTTTCTTAGCAGTCAGGTAGTAAAATAACCACCACAATTTGTTTTTTGTTTAGTAAAAAAAAGTCTTTAATGGAGTAACTTTGCCTTTGATTAACATTTCGGGGAAAATTCATGTTCAAATTTGGTTCGACAACCCCTTCAGTGACGCGCCGAAACAGTGATGAAATAAGAGAAATGGCACAAAACATGAAATACCATCATTCATGTAACCTCTAATTTCTTTTCAGATCCAGGAATTCGTGGGCTAATCATTTATCTTTATAGAACCCCATGATTTTCAACGATAATGCCATTTATTTTCTTCACACATCTTGTCATTCAACTGGAGCGAAGATTCAGAGGACAAAGCGTTTATCACTCCAATAAACTGGGGTGCATGAAATTATGTCTTCATTCGCGTTTCTCGTTACATCAAAATGTGTTTCAAACGGTTATTATTATTAGAGCTATCATCGCATGTTCATGTGTGAAATTTTTCGCGTTTTGTTATGATTTGGAGGGGTCATGAAATAGCAGATTGATCAAAGTTGGTATGTAGGTGTGCTCTTTGAATTGCCGCCCCCATTAAGAACACGATGGAGATGTAAGTGGTTTGAAGGTAATGATAGGCCCCTTCCAGAGAGGTGGGGGGAGGGGGCAGGGAAAACATTGATCTTTGAGCCATCCATGTATTTATGCCGGGAAAACTTGACTGATACTGATGTATATTAGTTTGTTTGTTGTTTCTGGGGTGGGGATTTTCAAATTTTGTTTGTAACTTATTAATACTCAAAATTTAACATCATCACTTTCTTCTATTTTATTCGTTGAGAAAGATAGATAATGCGCCCCCAATATTCATCTTTCCTAATATCCTAGAAATAAAATTCTCTTCCAATATACAAAAAAGGCAGCCAGACTGAATTTCCTTTTAAGATCTTACCTTTCCTCATAAATCTTGAATCCTGAGATGGGGGAAAGTTATACACCTGTATGATATCAGTATGAGATGATGGATGAGAGCACTACGGGTCGAAATACACGATCAGACCGCGACCATACCGAGCATGCCAATCATTTCCAGACGGTTCCAATTTTCCCCCCATATTTCCATGAATGCTAGTGCAAACTTTATTTTGGATAATGAATTTTTGGGTTTTTTTCTTCACCGAGATTCCAAATACAAATATATTTTCAAGTCTGCGTCTAAAGACTGAAAAGACTACCTTGGTGTTGGGTTATGAAACTTATAGCGATAACACATTTTGGTATATTTTGGTATCCACACGGCATGAATTGGTGAAATTTCGGCAGGCGTTTTATAGAGATGCACACTTTATAGAGGGATTTTTTCGATTCTGTTTTTTCGTCGTATTTGTCGGTAGTTGCGAGAAACACCGGAATGTGAGAAAAATCGCAAATTTTTGGTTGCAGTGTAAATGAACCTTGTCACTTCATATATGAAGGGAATTCCGATTTAGTCTGGTAATACAGACATCATTCCACCTTGCAAGTATCCATTCTCACAGGGAAAGCCTTATGTTCGGGCTTTTGAAAATCTGATTGAGTTTTGGGCGTGGGCATGAAGGGGGATGAAAGCCTTGCTTAAAGGTAATACAAAGTTTTGGGAAATTTTGAAAATTTGGTGAATAGTGATTCTTTACAATTTTGATATATTTGGATGCCCCTGTGGATGTTTTATAAGCACTAGAAAATTTAGCCCCTAAAACACTTCTGGTTTGAGAAAAATTGAATATAAAAATTTACCGGTGCTCCCGGTAAATTTCAATAAATTTCACATAGCACCTACGGCCGTACAATGGTAGCTGCGACCATGGAAATCTCAGAATATGTAGTTGTGATATATAATTTCCAAATGGGAATAGCTAATCGGTCGATTTTAGTCAAGAAACACTGTTTGATAGCTTAACTAATATCATGACCTTGAGAGGGAGCTATACAACATAAAGAGTGTATTATTTACAATTTCACAACTTTAGACTCGATTTCAACCACGACAACGATCACTGAATAATGAATATTGTAGGATCGCATATGCTTCCAATATGTTCATTTGAACCAAATTCATGACCCTATACCAAAACTTTGTATTACCTTTAATAGTCAGTCCGTTGAGTTTAGATTGACGCAGTTGCACCCAATAAATCTCAAAGTCACTTGATTTATTAATTAATTATATACATTTAGGGATCCTATCGAGGCGGTCACTTTACATCAATTACAAATGATTGACCCACCGCGGCACTAATGTCCATTGGCAAGATATTGATCTACATTTGCCACTCTCCACCCAGGTGTTAAATGGGTACCCGGTAGGATGCGAAAGCTAATGTGCTTAGATTAGCAAGTGTGCGCTTGTAAAAATGACGCCTGGCTGGAATGCTCCCCAGGGAGTGGAGAATGTGCATACATTGTGTGCCGGTAAGCCTGAATCCGATGACCGGGGTATTGGAATTTATATCTGGGGCGCTTTGAGAGGGCCTTCGGTCCTGAAAAGCGCTATATAAGAACTAGTTATTATTATATATTATTATTATAATAATGGGGGTGCGAGGAAAGTTCGAAAAAAATATCCTAAACGAAGAGGACGTTTCATATATATATTAGGAAGAATAAAAACCATGACATAAACAATTTTGTTTGAAAATGAAGAGAAGTGGTATTCATCACAACTATTAGCACGTCCGTCGGGACGTCCGTGCTAATAGTTGATTTTGATTTAGGAGATAACAATTTTTTAATCACTTGCTAAAACATAAAACACGACATATTGACAAGATGAGACGTCTACCTACCTGTTTGAGTACATTATAACAGTAACAAAACTAGATCTAAACGCCATTGGGACTTGTCTACCTTGGACTATAATGCATCATCAAGGTTTAGTTTCGAAAATAAATCTCCACGGCGATTAGCATGGGAAGGCCAAGGGGTAGCCTGTCACGTTAAAAACAGTTTTATTAGTCCCGTCTATCGTCGCGTTACCTTATGTTTTAAGAGAATGCGAGAGAAAGAGAAAAAAGATAGGTCTATGACCTTTTCCTTGTCAATTATCATGATATCATCATTTCGCTCCCGTTCTCTGGAAACTGAGATGGCAAGAGGTGTCATTGTGGAAAAGGAATTGAGATCGGGTATCATGAGCGTGACTGTTGAAAGTCGTTAGACACTCTTGAAAAGCTAGTATAACAGTGACCAACAGAGGTAAATTATGTGTTCGACCAATTTAATGCAACTTTAGGTTCAACTTGGGTAACAGTTTGCCCAAATTGGTCAGACACAGAATTACCCCGAGAAGCGGAATTCTTATACCACACATTTTAAACATTAGGCCTATATGGAAAGTTTACTCGGACATCAATGTTAAATACACCCAATAATGAGGATAAAGAGAAGAAAAGAATTGAAAAGACATGGTTTGAACACTTTTATATCGTCGTCTCTCAGAGACGCATATTTTCCAAGCGCTTTCATATATTATGCGAGAGTTATTATTGCTCGAGTTTTTGAATGATATATTTTTTAGTAAGCTGACGAATGTGCCTGTAAAAACAGATCGAAGATGGCGCTTGTTCGAATTGAAGACACAGGGCAATAAAGTGTTCGACTTGCAAATTCACCAATGGCTGCAGAATTTTGATGGTGTCGAAAATGTAAAACAAAGCAAGAAATGACTTTATTATATATATTACATGAGAAAAAAGACGAAAAGGGGTGTGAAAGAGATTTACAAACAAAGGGAGGTGAAAAGGATTAAGAAAGAGGGACAAGAGGGAGAAATAAACAAAAGAAATGTGAGAAAAGAGAAAAGAGGGGATATATATATATATATATATATATATATATATATATATATATATATATATATATATGACAGAAAGAGACTAAAAGGGACTGAAGAAGCAAAGCGGCAGAAGAAAGGAAGTTTGAAGAAGAACATAAAAAAGCGTAATGTGTGTATGTCTAAGGAAGAGAGAGAGAGAGAGAAGAGAGAGAGAGAGAGAGAGAGAGAGAGAGGGGGAGGGGGGGGGGGGGGAGAGAGAGAGAGAGAGAGAGAGAGAGAGAGAGAGAGAGAGAGACAGAGAGGGAGTGGGGCAGGGGGAAGGGTTGTTTGGTGAGAAAATAAATGAATTGTCTTGTTTAAGCCATACTTTTGTACAAATACACCGAGTGTCAAGCCAAATTTTAAGTTTGTAAAATGTGCATTTATTGTGTGACCATGAGTAGAGAGAGAGAGAGAGAGAGAGAGAAAATATGCTGTTCCATAACACATCAGTAATAGGAATCTATCTTGAGTTTAAAAAGTACAATCACAGAGTTCAGTAAAATTGTGCATTTTACTGCGAAGAAAGGCTTTTTCTTCTGAAAATTACAGATTCATTACAATTTCATTGTCACGTTGATAAAATAGTGGTGTCTGGACCGTATTGTAAATGTGCAGTTTGGAAGAAATTTTACATTTATCCCATTATTGATAATATAACAACCATGAAAGTTAGTAGATTAAAACAAATTAGAGTGTCTCAATATTCATGTTTATACTCTTGTATTCTTTTCCTTGTACTTATAAATAAGATTGTAAAAAGACAGTTTCTTGCTTGCACAAATGCTGTGGTACTTTGATAATAGTATTGTTTGAATTAACAAAAGTATGTTACCTACAGAAATGCATAAAATGTTAAACAGTAGTGAAAGTTTAGTTTGCCTTGGCAACGAGAACTGCCCCATGTCTCTCTACACACAAACCCCACATCATGACGACAGAACATGTTGATTCACACAATATAAAAACATTTTCATATTTTAACAAACCAATTGTTTGAAATCTCCATTATTCATCAAATATTTACACATTTATCATATACTCAATCTGTTCCTTATACTCCACCATGGCTAAGGAAGGCAGATAAAAATCACTGTATGAATACTCAATTGCTGGCTTTTATAATATATCACACTTAAACAACAATTAAACATTCATGTAACTAGAAGAAATGTTTGACTGTTTCTTTGAAATCTACATAAAAGATTGCAAGAGTGTTCCTCTTTTAGAATATTACTACTCAGCGGTGTAGCTACAGGGATAGGGGAAAGGGGCTACATGCCCCATCAAATGTGAAAAAAGGGGAAAAGGAGAAAATGAACAGGAGAAGGAAGAGAACAAGAGAATGTTAGGACCCTTTCATAATAGGCCTTAAAGGTAAAGACCAGTATTGGAAACGCCCAATTTCAAAGAAATGAAATGGAAGCTCTCATTACCAATCATGTGAAAGAATATGTTTTGACTAATACATGATGATAAAAAATTTGCCGGGAAACCGCCCACTAATTCATATATTTGGTAATTTGTTTCTCTCATGGTCTGTGAGAGATATAGGGTAGTCCCATATACATCTTTTTGTGTATAGTGCTTGTAACTTTACGAAGAATGGGCCAAATTTCTTATCATTTTGATGATTCCAGAACCTTGCAAATGCTAGATGCTAGATGATCAACCTTTCTGATCGATTCCACAACGTTTCTTTCACAATGCAATCGCATGACCATAACTGGTCTTTACTTTAATACTAATAAATTAACATCAGTGCTCCCCCATATGGGTGTCACTTCATGGCTTCATCTAGTACATTAATATTTAAATCCACTTTAGTTTCCTAATTTTACTTCCAGGACACATATATGCTATTGTGCTCATACATATAATATTACTCATGTACTCATATGCAAAATCAGAAATTTTACTGAATGATGTAAACTGAGTGCTTTTAGGTTTAAGCTTGAATCAGGAAGTCCATTGCAATTATAAATATTTAGAATGTTGCACTAGTAAGCAAATATACAAAATACCAATCCAAATATGGAAATACATAAAAACCTATTCTATCACAACAACTGTTTATCATGGTATTAAAATCACAATTAAACAGAGAGGAATGAAAAATATTTACCTAAAACTATACATGGATGAAACATTTAGTCATATTGTATACATCAATTCACAAATCGTGGAAGAAATTAACAAGGATACTACATACATCAATAACTATAAAAACTTAAGATAAATACTACAAAAATAAACTCTAGTTTTCATTGCAAATCAATCTGGATATATACACACAAACTCTTTAGATCTTTTGTATCAGATGTACATTTTCTAATTAAAAACAACAACATAATATGCCTCTCTACAACTAAAAATTTGACTAATTTCAGATTATCTTCTTTTGAGCCTACTTCTGCTTTTAGCATTGAGAAAGTCTTTGTAAAAAAACGCATGTATAGAAAAGAAAAACAAATTTACTTCTTCCTTTTCACATTTGTTTGTAGCTCTGTATTTCCCCCTATTTACAAATCTTATTATTTTTTTACCCTTTCCTTTAATTATTGTTTGAAAGGAATCAAATATATATAATTCTCATTATATCTCCTCCAGATATATATTCTAGAAATATACAAAGAATATATACAATCAGCTTCTTTCTTCCATGAAATTATTTATACAACATAAATAGACATAATAATCAAATCACAAATGGCAAGAAAGTGAATATTGCACAAAAATGAATTTTGCAAATGGCATTTTTTACAGATGGAAATATAATTTGCACATTGTAACATATTGAGATAGTTTGATTAATATTGTACAAATATTTGGATTTTGTCAAAACTTGTCAATATTAAACCATTAAGGAATGTAATTTATGAGGTTGAAAAAACACTTGGAACTTGATTGGAAGATATAGTACTGCTTAAAATATGCAATGTTTTCAGCTAACACATTTAATATTCCTCTTTAATAAATATTTAAAAAAAATCATTTTGAATAATCGACAGCAAAGCTTACTCCGTGTTCCTTCAATAATACGACATTATGAATATCATAACAGAGTAGATGGGCAAATGATAACTGACATTATTTCCTGCTCAATTCCTTTAAAAACGATCTTCTTTAATATAGTGTCATATTTGATTGGTGTGGGCCGTCTTCTTTCCAAAACTATTCTGCTGACATTTGTAATGGCTAACTTTCTACCTTAATTATTTTTTAAATCAAACACATATTCCATGTCCACATCTAGTAGTATAAAATAATGTTATGAAATTTAAATTGTAACAAAAGAGATCACAAAGTATGATTACAATGGTCAGCAAAGAAATATATGGCCTTTATTAAAATCATAACCTAATACCGGTAACCGTTTTCCAATCATTAAAGAAGACGTATAATACAATATACAAATTTTTTACACCTACATGTATGTTTCTAAAATATGCTTTCCTTTTACATACTGATGAGGCAAAACTCACAATTATTTTGCTTTCTAACATGACAGTTTAAGCCTGTAATTTTGTACACTTCTAGAATACTAAGATGTTTGGAATAGCCAATGTATGAATAACATTAATAAAAAAAAACATTATTCATGGTGGAATACAAGCTCATATTGCACATTCCGGTGAAAAAATATATTTATATATAGTTTTCACTCCAACCATCAGCTGCCTTTTGAATAAATATTGTCTTCTTTCATCAAATATCAGATTACCCAAATATATGCTTCAATTTATCAATAAATACAGTCAGACTTACAAAATGTAAATTACAAGTGTATCATATGAAACATAAGTTGAGATATGTACCAGTGCAAGTCAGAATGAATTTCAGTACTACTTAAATGCTCTTGATAAAACTATTAATACAGCATAAACTATTATATGACTGCATTGATAGATACTGGTGAAAATACATTGTCTATGGCTGCCATGTTTATACTGATAAATCTTCATCTGAACACAGGTCCGTCTCTCTGCAACCTTCCAGTAGCAGTCGACCCGTCGTCATGTCACATGACACCCCAGAATCCAAACTAGTTGGGCTAATGAGCACCTTGCCTTCGGCAGTAAACCGTTTGAGAGCAATAAGAGATGGGTACTTGCCCGTATCGGGGGAAAGGTCTGACGTATCAAATGTGTCACTGCGGGTGAATTCTTTAATCATGTGATGGCGCTCTTCATCAGAGATATCCTCACACAGGCATGAATCGATACTGCTTTCCACGCTCTCGCTGCTCTTGTCTTTTTCCGATTCATTGTTGTATAGTCGCAAGCTATCAGGATGTGGGCATTCCAGATTAAGCTCTGCCAGTACGGGATTCTCTTGATTATTGTGCATGTTTTCTAATGACCCAGCGATACCTGAATAAAGATTCATGTCTTGTTGCGCTTCCTGTATTTGTAATGCACTGTGGGTAATACCATCATCAGCCCTAGGTTGTCCGGCATAATAAGCCCTATTGTCGAAGTTGCGTCCAAACGGGACCAAGTCCCTAGGGATCCAAGATGGTGGTATTTGTTTCTGGTGATTCAAACTGTTGAGACTCAAACTCACAGGCGTCATACGTTTGCATGGACTAACCGCACTCAGATTCTGGGTGCTCCGGCTCTGCAGGACCGCCCCAGTCGGGATCTTGAGCATGGGCGTGGCCAAGAGGCTGTTCTGTGCAGTATCCTGATTGGTTGGCTCCAACATTGGACTCTCTTCCACGTTAAGATCCTCGCTGTCGTCATCGGAGCTGGAGTCTTCATAGCAGTAGCACTGCTGTTTCTCTGCATCAAACTCCATATAACAGACATTTTCTTCCATCATTTCCTCGAGCTTGTTGCGTATCTCAGTGAAACCTGGCCTAAGCTCAGGATCATCACACCAAGTGGACTCCATTAGACTGAATCTAGTTTGGTATTGAATATGGAAAGAAAAAAATAAGCAATAAATTCATATAGAACACAGACAGGCATATCAGTGGCTATAGACATCCAAAGCACTAAACATCCAAAATCTGACAAGCATGATCTTGCTTCAACATTTTGCATGCAATTGCCAACTGGATATATGAACCAGGTATTAAGCTGGCAATTTGAGATGTCAAGTCCTGAAACATACTACAAATTCTATTTACAATGGAATAATTGTTCCACATGAAGAACTTCCTTCAACTCTCACACCTCCTCATTGGTACTGAGAAGGTTTGCAACATGTACAGGACTGAGTGGAGTTAAACGAATTAGGCTTGACTTGTAAATGAAAGAAGCCAATTATTTTTTGCTTAGGATCACAAATGTATATCTGCTGATTACTAGAACAATGGGATAATGTTCTGTAATATTCAAAAAAGGTATAATATCTTACATTTGAGGAGAGCAGTTGTCAGGTTTCTCCATGCGGTAGCCTCCTTTTAGAAGTTTGGGCATGTCTTTATTTGAGATGCCTGGGTATGGTGCTGCACCGAGAGTCACAATTTCAAATAGCACAACTCCGTATGACCATCTGGAATGGAAAAGGAACAAAAGAAGTATGACATTTATGTTTTATTTTCAAATATTACATCTATATAATCTTATGCTCACATATACTTTTGATTTGAAAACTTTATCTTGGAAATGTTTCGATATGGACAATATAAATTTCCAAAAGTGCATTTAATTTTAAATGGGATTGTGATGGAATAAGAGATGCATGGACTAAAAGTACAACTTAATTCATAAATATTTGCAAAATTTGTTGTATTTTGACACATGTATATTCCTGCAATCATCATAAACAATTAACGTAAAAAAATTAGCACTAATTCATCTCACTCTTTCTTTCTAAACTCTTCAAATTGCTTGTTTTGGATATAATCCAAAAGATGACTTACACATCGCCCTTGGTTGTGAAGATCTGATCATAGATAGCTTCAAGGGACATCCATTTCACTGGCAGCTTCCCTCCTCGTCGATTCACATAAACCTTGTCATCGTAGACGTACCGTGTAAGACCAAAATCACCAATCTTTACATTCTTATCGTCTGCTACCATCACATTCCTAGCAGCCAGGTCGCGATGAACAAAACCTTTCTGAGATATATATTCCTGGATGGGTTAAAATATATATTACATATAAATTCATTTATATGATGATAATGAAAGAAGATATGTATTAAAAACAGATTGAATAAGTAGCTTTTGTTTAGCACGAAGCTTCATCTTCCACAGGGTCCACAAAATGAGATCAGTAACCATGAAAATGAGGAAATAAATTAAAACTTGTCATTTCAGCTTTCTATTCACTCACTCACGAAGGAACCTTAAAAAAAATAGACCATATGTACTTATGCTTTCTAAAGTTCATATCGATAGAGTTATCATAACTTTGGGTAAGTGTAATATATTCAAAACTTTTTATATAAAGTTACAGATATCGAAAATTCATTAATATTGATCAAAGGTTAAATTTTATATATATATATATATATATATATTTTTATTAGAACAAAGGCAATAGTAATTTTTTTATTTGAAGAGCGAATGCATTCACAATGGCAAATGCTTGATCTAGGATCAGACTGAAATAAAAATTCAATCTTACCATTCCCATAGCAATCTGTCTGGCAAATGAAAGTAAGTCCAGAGGCCTGAGTGCATCCTTGCTTGGTGTACGTGGAGCTCTACCTGTCTTGAATTGGTCAAACATCTATAAAGATAAAGATCAAAGTAAAGGTATAATTACGATAAAATAACGTAGATAAACATACTTGAAAGTTTATGTCAAAGCAAATCCAATAATGTGGACTTATGTTTGTTAGACTGCAAGATCAAAATCATTCTTTTTCATGATACAGTGCCCAACTGCCCCAAATACATGAGTTTAGCTTGTTGCAGACTATGCATGAGATAACTCACATTGAAATCCATTAAAATTGAATTTCAAATATATATCACATTCTATTTAAAGAGGTTTATTAGACAAATTTTTTATTCTGAGACTATTGATGACAACTACTCTCTATAAAACAGAAGATATTAGAACAAGCTAAAATAAGAACAATATTTATTCTTATCTCTCCTCGCTACATTTTTTGCAAAGTACCTGTTGAATATTAATCTTGTGGTTGAGCTAGAGTCTTGGGAAATGCATGTTATACCAATATTGATCACATCTAACAGGTTCAAGGGTCAAAGGGTCAGAGGATGAGGAATGTCACAGTACTTGTTCTCATCTCACCTGTGGACGTCTATTCCTGAGGAAGTGGAGCAAGTCTCCATAATAGCAGTGCTCCACCAGGAGACATATAGGATCCTGGATGGTACAGCATCCAAGGAGACTCACTACGTTAGGATGGTAACCAAGCTCCTTCATCAGCTCAATCTCACGTAAGAACTCCTGCTTTTGGGTGTCCTCCGCAAACTCTGTGAATAAGACACCAAGAACGTAGATTCTTATAATTCTCACAGGAAGATCATTCTCAAACTCTTTAAACTATCATTTGAATCTGTTCAGCCTCCATATTATAGTTATTTACAGGCATTTTTCTCACCATCTTCGTGAGGGTAAATATAAAAGACTTATATTTTAAACGTTTACCTAATCTGGATGAAGCTCTTACTAAATGTGGAACCCCTTCCAGATATTTTTCGGACAGGTTCCAGTTTATTTGAATATCATTCATAAAATACCTGGGACAATTGTATCAACCTCACTACAGTATGCTTTCCAATTTATAATATAATTCTTGCAGTCATTAAAGCTTTTTCAAAGTAGCTTTAATAGTCAAGTGTTAAATCTGTGTTGTTGTGGTTTTCACAGACCCTCTGTTGTCTAAATGGTAAGGTGTCAGTTAAACCCTGTTCAGATGTGAACTCCCATATGTCTATCACTGTTTCTCATCTCATACTATCAGTGTCACCTTGGAGATGTAATTCTACTCACTATGCAACATCTTCACAGCTACCACAGTGTGTTCTCCATGCGTTGCCTCTCTGGGTACGATAGCAGACAGGAGGACTGGTGACTCCAGATACGCCCTACCACCAGCCCCTTCAGGACCTGACCAAAGGCCCCCTCCCCTAGGACATCTCCCACTTTGATGCGTGCCGGGCTGATCTCCCATCGGTCCATCACATCCGGTTTTACTTGACAGCTGTAAGATGGTGAACATTGGAAGGTGGTTTAATTTGTAAAAAATTGAGCATTCAAGAATCTTGTCTGCTGGGAGTCTCAGACAGGCATTATCTAATAGTATTGTACTTAGAGTTAAAGCTCTTCTCGCTCTCAGCAGCTCATATATTTGCGTAAAAAGTAATTAAATGGCTTCTGAATCTACCTTACAATACTTGTAAACAAAAATTATAACTACTCAGTGAATTGAATAGAAAAAACTTGTTCACATTTTTACCCGTTATCGATTCATACATTAATTGATGTTATATACCTCACTTAAGAAATCCAGCCATCTGATTGGTCGAATTGCATTCATAAACTTCAACTGTTCCTGTAAAATTCTCGGTAACCATGCTTAAAACATTTCAATATTTTTAATAACCATGGTTATTAAAAATAGTTGGTCAGCCTCCATGGTTACCCCATAGGTTTACATGTTAAAAAATGGTTTGAGCGATGGAGGATGCCGTATGTGTGCGAAGGATTGGTCGGTAATTTCAATACAATTGAATCTCGATCGATCTTACCGACAATTTTATCTTGCATTGTTGACATGAAGACGAAATAAACTTCCAAAAACAAAAAAACAACATCTGCCGATAGATCTTGATCTAAGTTCGTGCCAATATGCATTGCAAAAGTAAAAGAAGAGTCCGTATATGGAGCTTTTGCGAAGCATTCATCACACGCGAAGCCGGTTTCAATCCATTTTAATGTATATATTGGAGAAAACTGCCAAGCATGTTAACGGCGGGCCATAGCCGAGTGGTCTAAGCGTTGGTTTTCGGTACACCTCTTGTTGTACGCAAGAGTTCGAATCCCGTCTTCGACAAAATGATAAATATTTTTCATTTTTCATATTTTAGTCTATTTTTTTTCGGCATATAAAAGTATTAATGACTGCTTTAATATTCGAGAAATAGTTGTTTTCATACGCTCTCGGGAAGGTTACAATTGGGCTATTCCCCTCGGCAAGCCTCGGGGAATAGCACAATTCTAACCTTCCCTTGAGCGTAATAAAACAACTATTTCTCTCAAAGCAGTCATTAATACTATAATATTTCCTTGAAACCATTAATCATGATCACCTTAAGATAAGTAAAACATATTTGCTCATTTCTTGGTTTTTCGATATACTGCCAAGACTTTTTTCTTCAAAAGAGTCAACAGTTTGTTCTTCTCTTAAAAAAGGGTATATTTAATCTCTAGTCAGTTCATAACACCACAAAACTTTAAAAAGGGAAAATGCATCAATTAACAACCGATTTTCTACAAAAAACACCAATTCACCTCAGATATCTCTTAAAGGATTGACAGAAAGGGAGTAGGTACATTTCATCACTCTTGCGAGAGAGACATGCATCCTTATAATTCAGTTACTTACGTGCTGAGTAGAGCAGGGTACGAAGGCGAGGAGTAGATATTTGGTATGCTCTCTTCGTCATGTGATAGATTAGCCTTGGATATGGTCCTTTGCCGTCGGTAGATACAGGTCCCGCAGCAGGCTAGGAAGGCCAGGAACAGGGCAAGGGCTAGTGGTCCAACGATGTACAGACTCAGCTTGTGGAATGGAAGCCTGGTGGGAGGGTAGGGTATGGTCACCACGTAGGACTTGACCGTGGTATGCACTCTTGTAGTGGGCATGGTAGGGAAAACACCTGAATGAAATGAACACATAAAGTTTAATCAGTTATGAACTTTTCTAAGAAACTAGTTAGATTATTATTATATAATACTTGTCCAAACTAAATTACTGATTAACATTCAGAGGTGAGAGAAAGGAAGTATTTTCTCTTAAAGCCTTAGATTTTTTTTTCTTTCTACAGTCATTTCATAACAAAATCTGGGAAGGGAAACAAAAAAGATATGAAATTAATGAATTTAATTAATTGGAACAATGTTAGGAGAATAATAAACAGAGCAGGAAAAAGAAAATGAATGAAATTTCATTATCAAAACACTTGATTTTCAAAAGTTAGGGTAATGACACGATGGGAAAATTAGCAACAGCTTTTTACCTGTAGTGAATTGCTTATTGGGATGTCGACCAATAGAATAAGAATCATCTTCATCCTCATAGGTATAGTAATGACCAATTATCTGTAAGATCAAAACAGAAATGAGTGGTTTGAAAGTTATCAAATGAAGTATCACTGTGTAAACAGAAATAATATAATACTAATAATTAGATCAATATCATATACAGTTACTGTATAAACATGCTCTATTGCGCTGTGATGAAAACAACACTCCTAACAGGGCTACTTTATCAGACACAATATAAAAAAGCTGTTTAAAAGCTCCTGAAAACAAGTGCATCTTCAACAAAGAAAACTTTGAGGACAGCAACAGATGAGGCTTTTCTTATGTCAAGTTGTGGGTTATTCCAAAGATTTGGAGCGGCGCAACGGAAAGTGCAATCTCCAAGAGTTACTTTTGTTTTTGTGTGAGGTAGCTGTTTAGAGGCAGCTTGCTAATGTAAACACCAGATACTTGAAACATGAATATTAACTTATCTCTTAATTATCAAATAAGAGATCAAATTGATTAACTCTAAACTATATATAATCTCCATCATCCCTTCCACTATCTATTAAACAATAACAAATAAACATTTATATAATTGTACGACAATGGATTGTACTGCACAAGCGAGGTTGATAGGAAAAATGGGTATAAACTAACCTACTGAATGTATTTAGCTGTGTTTGGATAATTAGCATGAAACAAGAGTAGCGTTGACATGGACTTTCATAAAGAAGTTAAATAAAGGTGCTTTCAGTATGCAATATATATATATATAATGTTCCCATTTAATCCACATCTCACAAAACATAGTTTCTTACCTCAACTCCATAAACTGTTTCTGGTTTCAGATCTGTTATTCTAAACTCAGTTGCATTCTGTAAGTGACAAAGGTGAAATAGCTGTCAAATCAAAACTATTCTCCCAGAGCTACCACATCCTGCATATTATACTGTCAATTAAATTAAAGCAAAAATTATAACAAAGAGAAACTATTTGTTTTATTTTCCGGAAATTCTTAGCATTTATATTGTAATAATTTGAGAGCAAGACTTTAAGGTGTTGTAGAAATATTATCCCACAAGTTTGAAGTCACTGCGTTGCTGTATTTCAAGAATGAAGTACAACTCCAGCCCCTCCCCCCCCCCCCCACAAAAAAAAAAAAAAAAATGATCATGAGTTTGCGATGTGTTCAGCTTAATGACCTGATTGGTCTACTAACATTTTGAATATATGATTGAGTCTTTGTTTGGCAAACTTAGCATATGTGCCCAATTTGTTTCAGACCTGAATAAAAATATGAAAAAAGGGGAAAAAAGGAGAAAATATTAACTTACCGCTGGTATTTGTACAGTTTTCCTGGTACTCATATTAAGGTACTGGTAGGAGAAAAAGTGTTTCACAACTTCACCGTAGTAAAGATCATAGTATTTAAGACCTTGATGCAAGCCTGGAAGAGAGACCCAATTCACATCAGCATAGAAAGACCCAGGAGAAGACAGGTCAGCAGCTTCTGAAATGTTGACAGCTGACAATCGCTTCTTCACTATACCTGTTTCAGAAAGAACATCAAGATGATTTAGAGCAAATGACCAGAGTTCAATGTTTGGGGGGGCACATACATGTAATTGATCGAGGTCAAAAAAAGTTCAATCGATCTTGGAAATTTAAGGGGGGGGGGGCATGTGCCCCCTGTGCCCCCTCGTGGCTACGTGCCTGCAAATGACTGAAAGGCAGATATAACGATTTGGTGGTCAACTTATACTCACTATGCCTCCTACTCTATCTTCTTTTGAGATCTTTTAGTAAGACATATATATTTGCAAAACTAAACCTAGGTGAGGACCATGAGTAATGGCTAAAGGGAAGATATTCCTTAAAGTATATAGTGATAAAAATGTGGTGATAAATGTACAACTAAAATTTCTCCACTGCGCTAACATAATGTGAAGCTAAGAGGATTTAAGAAAGATGGATATGAACAGTAGGTTTACACAAAACAATTTCTATCAAGAAACGTGTGAGGAAAAGATTGAGATATAATCATTTCTAAATGTGTATCAAATACTGAACAAATATGTACATAAACCTTTAGACCTATACCGAAACCTATACCAATGCTGCTCTATGCATTACATGATTTGAACAGCTTTATAATAACAAATTTAACAAGTTTGTTGACTTACTGAGGACTGTTCTTCTGATGACATTTGTAAAAAACTTTCTCATCTTCACTGTTTTTCGACAGCCATCGGTGCCATAGAGCTGTGGAAAAAAGAAAAAAAATATTAAACCCTGGTAATAAAAGAGAGAGAGAGAGAGAGGGGAAAAAAAGAGAAAGAGAGAGAGAAAAACTCACTAGAGAGAGTCACAGACAAACTTGAATTTGAGAATACTTTAATAATAAGCATACCGGTAAAGGAAACATCTACACATTTTATTTCTCAGAAATTGCAAGATCAGCATTTAGTGAGAGAAAAAAACAGTGGCTTTTAAAACTTAATTCAATGAAAACTAATTGTCATTTGGACGTTACAAGAACTCATTTTGTGTGCTCAAGATGAGAAATGGTGTGTGTTTTATTTCTCCACAAATTCAATTCCTCTTCTCCTAATGGCTTAACCACTTACTCAGTACAGACATTAATAACACTATCAACAAACCAAAATGGGGCTTTCGACTTCTTGGCTAAAACACCCGGGGCTGTTAATGCCTCTTCAAATGTCATAAAAACAGCAATTTATATCTTTGATCCAGGGAAAATGGAGCAAAAGTGGTCAAGTAGCTGTTCTGTAAAAATAAAAAGATTCTTCAGAAAAGGCTAGAAAATAAGGACAAGCAGTAGAAGCGGAGGGGGTGGGGGGGGGGGGGGTGTCCTTTGTCATGTTTTTAAATCAATCACAAAATGAGAATAATACAAAAGGTATTTCAGATGAAGTCTTCCCTGGAAAGCAAACCCCTTTTCTCTTAAGATGGTGATGACACTTATAGACAATTCCTCCACTTTTTCAATGACATTTCTGCTGAAATGCATCTACCTTATTACATATTTATTTGTGAGTGAATTAAACCCCTCCCCAGATTATAGGATGTGTGGAAAAATGGCAACTAGCTGGAATGCTCCCCAGGGAGGTTGTTGAATCAAGTCACCAGGGTAATAAGAATCCTGTAAGCCGCTGTGGTCAGTTATTGATAAGGCGCTATATAAGAAACCAGTATTCTTCTTCTTCTTGACTACCTACCTGAAACGTAAGGTCTTTCTCTGTATCATTGATGGGTACTGTCAGGGTTACCGTGGTTACATTCACCTTCACGAAAGAAAAACAAGAGAAACAACATACTGTATTATTATAAAGTCTTAAAGCTAAAGACCAATTATGGTCATGCGATTGCATTGTGAAAGAAACGTTGTGAAATCGATCAGAAAATGTTAATCATCTAGCATAGATGTACTGCAAGGTTCTGGAATCATCAAAATGATAAGAAATTTGGCCAAGTCTTCATAAAGTTAGAAGCACTGTACACAGAAAGATGTATATGGGACTACACACACGTGCGCGACACGTGCATATCATATCTCTCAACAGGCAAGAGATACACTAATTTACCAAATATATCAATTAGTAGGCGGTTTCCGGTCAAATTTTTTTTCATCATGTAATATTCAAAACATATTCTTTCACATGATTGGTAATAAGAGCTTCCATTTCATTTTTTGAAATTGGGGCGTTTCCAATACTGGTCTTTACCTTTAAAAAGAACAAATTTGGGGAATTTTGAGAGATGATATACACATTCAACTTGGAAAAAGAAAAAAACACATGAAGTCTGGGTAATTGGAGAAATGAAATGATAATTTAGTACACCAAATATGGAATAAAATTAGCTTGGGACACCCAGGTAATACGAAATAAAACTTTTCACTGGGCTTTTATTCCCTAAGATTGGCGTACTCTGTTATAAGTCAAACCCACCTTTTTGAATTGGAATTTTTAATTTTTAATAAGCATTAAGAAATTATAATAAGAAATTTACCTCAAATTCATAATCATGGTGATGAAATGAGGAGCCAGACAAACCATCGTTGAAACTAAATGATGCAATATAGGATGTGATAGCATCTTCCCAACCTGAAAAGAAATAGTTAGAAATCATGATGAAAGAGGGACAGAAATATGAGGATCTTTTACAATTCAGCACCAAAAGTTTAGAAAGGACGAAAAGGGGTTTAGTCCACAGATATTTCATTTCATTCGAACAAGCCATTCACCTACGATAAACCAAAATTATCATAACTCATTAGATATGACAGCTACGAGGATATAATCCTTCATGGAAACTTGTTCAATACTGACTATTTGACCACAATCTTACTTTGTCAATTTATTAATCTTATACTTCTGGTAAATAAATTCAGATGTCTAGGAAGGCGGCACTTTCGTGCCATTCAGTTGCTGTGGAATTGCCATGTCGTTATGGTTTCACAATAACTGTTATATCAGATAACAACAGAGCTTTAGGGGAGACCATCAGAATTGGTGAAAATTTGCTACTCTGAATCAACATCATAAATGAATAAAAAGAAGTATACGTGAATAAAGGAACTGAATAATGTCACTGAGTATTCCCAGATGGTAAAAGAAACATGGTTTACCTAGTGGATGTTGCCATGATACTATGATAGTAACATTGTCATCATTCTGATCAACGGTGTGTGTCACAGTAGATTTATCCAAAGCTGGTATATCTGATTGGACAAAACAAAACAACATTAACTTTTAATTCCCTTTAAATGCATACAAAATGAGACTACTAATGGTCAATTTATTCCTTGATATACTATGCTCTGATTAAAGTTGCTAGAGTTAGAGCCATTGTGATGATTTCCAAGGTGATAACTACTAGTTGAAATATTAATATTATTATTACCTTTCTTTTTTCATACTAGACTCTAATTAATCTTTAGAAAATCTCTGTTTGTATATCAATTTGATCATATCTATGACATGATAAATAGCATAAATGGTTTTAAAACAGTATTTTTTTTATTGTGACATCAAACAAGCAGCTCGCAGGCTGAAAATGTTCAATTTACAAACAAATTAAAATAGAGAGAGAGATATCGACATATACAAAACCAAAATATATATTGTAAGTCAACTTTTGCAGCAATTATTTATCATTGGTAAGATGAAATCGAAATTGCAAAACAAAATTATAAGTTTAATACTTTTATGTTGAAAGAACAAGGTGGTGGAAAGAAGTGAAAGAAGAAGACAAGAATGGAAGTTGTTTGAGCGAAAGAGTTGAGAAGTATTTAACAATTGCTATACAAACATTTCTATTACAAAAATTGAAATTAAGCATAAAAATACGTATTGGAAGAGATGAAAATAAAACATTTGACACAGGAGTAGAAATTGTTTCTCTTCACTTACTAAGACCAATCCACCCATATCTGCTCACTCCATGAAGATTGACTGCAGCCACACTAAATGCAGCCCCACATCCATCATTCTCTGTCAGAGTGTAGGAAGTCTCCCTGGTCTGATAGAAAAGAAGGAGGAGGAGAAGAAGGATGAACAAGGAAAAGAAGAACAAAATAAGAAACAGAATCAGAAGAATAAGAAGAAGTAGAAGAAGAAGAAGAAGGAGAAGGAGAAGAAGGAGGAGGAGGAGTTGAAGAATAAGGAGAAGAAGAAGGAGGAGTAGAAGAAGAAGAAGGAGGAGAAGGAGGAGGAGGAGGAGGAGGAGTAGAAGAATAAGGAAAAGAAGAAGGAGGAGTAGAAGAAGAAGAAGAAGAATAAGGAGAAGAAGAAGGAGGAGTAGAAGAATAAGGAGAAGAAGAAGAAAAGTAGTAGAAGAAGAAGAAGGAGAAGAAGGAGGAGGAGTAGAAGAATAAGGAGAAGAAGAAGGAGGAGAAGAAGAAGGAGGAGTAGAAGAATGAAATAGAGAAGAAGAAGAAGAAGATTTTAGATATCTCATAAAGTAGTCAAGTGAAGTTGACTAATGGTTACAATCCAGATTGATCATGGAGCATTTCATAATAGATGAGATAGTGTCATATTATTATCACCACCATTTAGGGCATAAAACATAAATAAAGATAGTGCACATTGGATATCAGTTAATTTTTGGCCGTAACAAAAAGTGGGTTATTGATGTAGACAAATGCTCATGTACCCTTTACAGCTCATTTTATGTATGTTATTATCAAAGAAAAAAAAAAGGAAGTCAGTCACTCAATATTGTCTGACAGTGAAGTCTAGCAAGTAAACAGGTTTCCTTGCATAATTAAATATTCGGACACTGCTAACATTTAAATTTCACAGAAAGGACATACATGACATATTCATAATTCCTGCAAAGTTCTACAGAATTTGAGGTTGGCTGCAAAAGGGACATAGTACCTTTAAAGAATATTGAATAAAAAGATAATCAAATCAAGCTAAAATAATGCAAAACAAAAACCTGGCTTTATACTAAGTATGCCTGTCTTATATCAATGTAGATATGATTTAAATAAATCTAATACATTATTAGAAATGAAGACATGCATTAATACCATGTTAAGAAGATGCCAGCCTTGATCTGTCGACTCTTGTTCAAGAATGTATACTGTACTGATGTTTTCACTTCCGGCTGACCATTGCAGGGTCATGTGATCTGGATGGGTCAAGTTTGAGGTCATTGTTGGCGTGTAGTCTGTATATGTAATATAATAAATGGTTATTAAAAAAAAGTTGCATGGACATTACATGTAAAAAAAAACGGTTTACTCCTTTTACATTTTAAAGGGATCCGGTAACTGTGTCTCAGATTCTGAAACAAAGTCCTGGATTTAGCTCATGCTGCGATGAAATTATAAACCTTTAGGTCAGTCAGGAACCCCATGACTTTTACAAGCCAATCGCCTGTCTGATTACCAAGATATTTATGATTGGAAATCAAAACCAAATTTTGCGTTTGCCCAACGGTTTTCATTACACTACAGTCATTGGGAAAAACAAGTATTGTAAAACTGGTCACTCAAAGATTTTTAAGCCAGAAGGCGTTTAATACTGCTCTTTTGGTTTTAGAAATATTACCCTCCCCCCCCCCCCCCCCCTCTGGTAAATAGAATAACTACATAATGAAAATTTATACAGAAAAAAAGAAAAGTAAAATGGTTCGTTTACACCGGGAATGAGGGTATTATTTTTCGGACACAATAAAATTTACCCCCCACCAAAAAAAAAAAAGAGAGAAGAGAAGTTCAATGGCAGAGTGAGAATGATTTTGATACTGTTGATGTGATGGCATAACTTACCTGTAGAGTTTGCACATGGTGAGTCACAGTCCATCTGTAAAACAAACAAAAAACAATAATATAAGAAAACTTACTACATGGTTGGAAAGTGTGTGTCTGTGAGAGAGAGAAAAAGAAAGAGAGAGAGAAATAGAAAAAGAAAGAAAAGGAAAAAGATAGAAACAGAGAAAGAGAGAGAGAGAGAGAGAGAGAGAGAGAGAGAGAGGGGAGGGGGGAATGTATGGTATGTGAGATGAATATCAATATATGAATAGAGGATAGACAGAAAATAGGAAAGGGAAACTGGTCTAAGTAGAAAACCAAAATAGATGGAGATAAAGAAGCACTAGAGATGAGATATTGGAAGCAGATGTGATGATATAAGGTTAGGGTTGTTGAAATAACTTAAAAGGAAAGCCGTACAAATAAAAAAAAAGGGAGAGAGTGAGGAATACAATAATAATAATATAATCAAAGAGGGAGAGAGAGAGAGAGAGATAGATAGAGAGAGAGAGATAGAGAGAGAGAGAGATAGAGAGAGATAGAGAGAGATAGAGAGAGAGATATAGAGAAAGATAGAGAGATAGAGAGAGAGATAGAGAAAGATATAGAGAGAAGAAATAAAAAGTTCAGATTATGTCATATGATAATCATATCACTACACCTATCTAAATGAGATGTGAAGATATTGGTAATCGATGAGAAATCTGTCAATATAGCCCTCTGCAAGACAAATTACAATATTTTTCACCATTGAAACAATTCTAACTGTATTCGATATAATGGTGGATGCTATCCTTTTCTTTCCCCTAAGGCATTGCTATCACTATAATATAACGCAATCAATAATTGATCTAGTTTATATCGCTTTTCTCTCAGCATCAACAGTATGTAGATGACGGACCAACCACTCAAAAATATTCATGACAACAACAACAGATGCAATAGGGGAGGGAAAAAGAGAGAAATAGAATGAAAGAAAGCAATATAGAGAGAGAGAGACAGGGATGGAAGGACAGAGAGAGAGAGAGAGAGAGAGAGAATGACGGATAAAGAGAGGAACTTCAAGGGAGAGAAAGAGCAAGAGAGAGAAAGAGCAAGAGAGAGAGAGAGAGAGGAACAATTGTGTATGTTTCCTATGAATTTGATTTAGAATATCAGCATATCAAAGTAACCAACTTTTTTTTTCCTACTAGGAAATTTATTGTTTTCATAAAAAAACAAGACAAGACCTAACAGCATAACCTCTCACTGGTCATTCAATCTCTGATAATCGCTAGTTCTTGCACATTTAAAAAGGCAAGACAAATCATGTTTAAAAAAATTGTGACTTTTTTATACCAAGATCATTGAGAATTATGTGCTGTCTGATGTACAAGTAAAGCCTTATCAGGGCTAGAATCAACTTTCTAAATACAGAATGAGTTAATCCCAAGGGAACATACTATATTTCCCCTAATTTCCCTTCCAAAAAATCTTTTCTCTGAGCAAAATATCAAAAGAATATGACTCTATCCCAATATAGAAATCATTTTGAAGTCCACAAATATTTTTAATCCTCACATGACCATGAGTTTGAAATGATTTATTGCTCTATGCCTCTATATGAAACAACAGGAAACGGACAAACATATTAATAGACACAATACTCCTAAAGCCATTATCTTCAGAGGAGGCACGAAAGAGATCATTCTTTGATTTGAATGTAGCCTCATTTTTATACTTAAGAAAAAAGTATAAATCCCAAGTAACACAAAAATTGTTTCTTTCTTATTTGGGCACAAAACTAGCCTTAAATTCTATATGACGTTGGAAAATTATTGTTTCAATGCCAGTAGCCATTTGTGAAAGATGGGTAAAATGGTAAACAGAACACAGAACAAGAATACCCACATCTTTCCATGCCCTAGGCCCCATACACCTACACAAAAATCACTTTGTATAGCTATAAGTAAAAGTCACAGAAACAGTCACAGTCATGCAAGGATAAATGCAATACTCAATACTCAACGTTCTTTACTCAATACTCAACGTTTTTCCCCCTCTTCCTCCACAGGTGGAAAAGGATGAATGGGTATCAAGTGGGAAGATGATGACGTATCACTCCTACGCCAGGCTTGAGTGATTGCCACAGTTTAGAAACGCATGACTGGGATTACCATTAAAGGACAATCTAAAACACAATCTCAAGCCATGCCTTAAGTCTGTTATTTCAATCTAATACATCCACCGTATTACTGAATGAATAAAAGATCAACTGCAATTTGTATGATGATCTGCATGAGGTGTTATTCTGGATTAACTGATCAGTCACTTTGGATGATTAGGCAAGATTATAATCATTGTATTATCGAGCTTCCCACAGAAAGAACCACAAATGCAGCATCTGTTACAGAAACTGTCTTGCATTAATAACTTTATTTTATTATAATATCATAAATAAACAATATAAATGTGGTTAGTTTAATTCATAGAGCACATAATTGATTTGGCCTGATGGTTATGGATTTTGGTAAATGGAGCAAATAATTGCTTAATGGATGTAATGAAATAAAATTGATAACTTACACAACCAGAGAAATCGCTGCATTCCAAAAGGCACGAGTCCCAAGAGTCCTGCACACACACCAAAAGAAGAAAATAAATAATTGCTTTGATTAAAAAACACTCCAAGAAAGTAAGGATTTAAAAAGCTATGTGTAGCATAATTCAGATTGATTACCAGCATAGTGTTCATTCAAGCAAAATATCAGTAATATTATTAGAGGACTTTTCCCTTTGAATACTTGATCACAACTATTTTTGGAAAAAAATCAACTCAAGGGCAATTAAGATATCTTATTGTATGTTTCACAAAAATCAGGTTCAGATTACTTAATACATCATTGTTATGTTCACACATTTCAGTATGTGAAATTGCGTTAGGTTAATTTTTTGTAAGTAGTTGCTATCGTGTTTATAGATGATTGGAAGTTACTGGAAGGTATCAAGATTTTACACCAAATTTTGCTTGAAGAATCTCTTTAAAAAAGCAGTTTACTTCCACTGCAATTCGCCCCACAAATGCTCCTCACTGTTAAACCAATACATCATTCAATGAGCGCAGGATAATGGCAAGGAGGGGGCGTAGTAGGGGACACAAGACTGACATGAAAATTAGGTTGCTTAACCTAACGATCTCTGATATTTAAGATAGATAAAATTGTTTACCAACATATCCATTGACTTCTTCTTGAATCACTTTCTTGATCCTAATGCATTAACACTGTGTCTTGATTGTTTTGCTTTTTCTCTCAAGCTTGCTAACTTCAGAGGACTGATCAAGGCAGAGAGGGAACCCAAATGGTTAATTATTGATACCATGCAATGACGACTCTTGCATCTCATCAAGCCTGTTGGGACCTCAGTTTCCATGGAAACGAGTCCTGGTGTGTTTAACGTGTGGGATTGATAGTATCCATGTAAAAGCATCTTCAATGATAGCTACGGGAGATAGACAGCTGTGGGCAAGCAGACGAAAGGAGGGCAATGATGAAAGGAGAGATGCCAAATTAATAAGCTGTTGTTTAATTAGGATATACTTCATCCAAAGCTTTAATTTAAATATGTCATGCTTAATTCTCAAGAAAATAAGTGATTACAAGACGTTAAAGACTGAATATATATACTGTTATATATGAGTTAGACAATTTCTTTAAAAATGTGCTCACAAATTTTGCTGGCTATTTAGATTTAAAATGAAATGATGTGACTTTCAATCTTAACTTCATACCTTTGCACCAATATCTTACTGACTAACTACATTAAAACAAGCTTGCAATGTATTACCAAATCTTTTTTCTTTCTAGAATGAATCAGTGCCACTGCTTAAGGGCATTTCTATTACATGTATAACAATTATTGGATAGAAGTCTTTTCAACTTTGATGGACACTGTAAGGTAACAAGCAGAAAGTAGTTTATAAGGACGTGGTGCAACGACAAGCCAACTGAAACCCATCCAGGGATTTGATATATGATACCACCTAAAGCCTTGAAGTCCTTAAAAGATCTAATTTCTATCAAAAATACAAACGCTCTTCCTTGGAGGAACATAATTACCTTTTAAATTGATGTCTTTATTACATTGTTGTTTTCTAACATACTTTGGAGTATTAGGTAATTGGGATCATGTGATACAATGTGATTACCGGTACACAATTTAGAACACTGATATTTTGTTTATGCTGTTTGGAAAGAAGTGACGTCAGCATCACAGTTTTTGAGGCCCAATTTTTTCAAACTATTTTTAGGGATGCAATTTTCATATTTTGATGTTCACGTTCAACTAGTTTTCCAAATCTAATTTGGAAGAGCTTGGACGATAGCACTATAGACGGCAAGCCTTTAAGGAACAGTAAGACTCAAGTTTTCTAAATAAATAATACTTTTTAGTAACCATCCTGGCTGGCATTTTGTTCAAACCCAACATGCCATTTCTTATTTCTTCCATCGTAGAAGTTCAACGCACTTTTGAATCCTAGATATAAATGACTTTCACCTCGTCATACACCCCATTTGTCATCACAACACTTTCTAAAACATTACCACCAACTAATTTCCTATTAAACTCCTGTCTACTGCATTCATTCATATTTCAATGAATAATTTGATGTATCATCGCTGAATCAGGGAGCAACTCTAATTCTGCATATTTCACAGTTTTTAAGCCTTTATTTCTCCTGCGGTGAGACTGAAAGGATGCATGGCCCATAATCATTTAGAAAACAACTCTATCACCCCATCATCATGATACCATGCGCATGCACACAAGCATCTTTATCTCTGTCGGTATGTGTAAATCATGAAAGATCTGATCCTGTCAAGCTCAGTTGTGGCGTCCCGCAGGGGTCAGTCGGGGGGCCGTTGCTGTTTTCCTTGTACATCACTAGGCTCAAGCAAGTTTTACAGCAGCATGATGTCAAGTATCACTGCTATGCAGATGACATCCAGATCTACGCATCGTTCCTTCCCAATCAAAATGACGCAAGTCGGACTGTCAAACTACTCGATGCTTGCGTCAAAGATGTGCAAACTTGGATGAACTCGAACTCACTCAAACTGAATGATAGTAAAACTGAATTAATTTTATTGGGTTCCAAATCAAATCTTGCTAAGATACAGTCGTTCAATATATCCATATCAGATTCTGTAATTCATCCTTCCTCGCAATGTCGTAACCTTGGTGTCATGTTAAACTCGTCTATGTCATTGTCAACTCATGTTTCTAGTATTTGTAAGTCAGTCAGATATCAACTGAGAAATCTAGGTTTTATTAGGAAATACTTAAGTCGTTCAACCACAGAGAAACTTGTACATGCTCTTATTTCATCACGCTTAGATTTCTGTAATTCTATTCTCTATCTGCTCCCTAACACACAACTTTCTCGACTCCAGAAACTGCAAAATACTGCTGCACGTATTGTCACACTTTCTTCTCGTAGAACCCACATCACCCCCATTCTCAAAACTCTTCACTGGCTCCCGGTATGTGACCGAAT
Source organism: Strongylocentrotus purpuratus (assembly GCF_000002235.5). Classification (NCBI taxonomy): domain Eukaryota; kingdom Metazoa; phylum Echinodermata; class Echinoidea; order Camarodonta; family Strongylocentrotidae; genus Strongylocentrotus; species Strongylocentrotus purpuratus. The sequence goes on along the minus strand of NW_022145611.1, from coordinate 36,677,745 downwards.
TATTTTTAAGTTGTTGTTGCTAGTTTTCCATTCCTTGTATGACTCTGCTCCTTCCTACAATATCAAGTTGATTGTTAAGTATAAGCCTACAAGACATCTTCGTTCATCTCAATCCTCCTTATTAGTTGTCCCTAAGACGCGCAGTTCCTGGGGGGATAGAGCATTTTCTCATTCTGGTCCGTCCCTTTGGAATAAGCTGCCAGTTAGTATTCGTAATTTAACTACCCTTCATGCCTTCAAAGTTGCTCTAAAAACCCATCTCTTTCTAAACAGTGCTATCTAATCATGTCAATGTAGCGTTATAATTTGTGTTTTAGTTTACTTTATTTTAGTTAAGAAGTTATATTTTTGTGATAGTAATACATGTATGTACAGCGCCATGAGCGTCAGAGCCTGGCGGATACCGGCGCTATATAAATATCCATATTATTATTATTATTATAAATTAACCCCAGGAAGGTGAGACAATGAATGATGAATACCACCATGGGTATCAAATGCCTGCTGTTTCTCCCAAGAGATGCATGATTAAAAGAAAGTTAGAATTGATGCCAGCTTGCAGAAACAGGACCCCGTCATCATCCGGTATCCACATGATGGTTTGTACATTACACCCTATGCTGTTTAACTTGCAAATGATGATCGGTGTCAATGGAAACAGTTTGATGGGATATTATGTTTCATCTTTTATAACATCTGGCTATGATTCTGAACTTCGTCCTATTTCAGATTGGCTTGCATTTTCTAGGGCCCATGAACTTGAGCTGTGATAGAAAAATGGGGTATTACAATCTTTATACAAAAGCATTATTTACCCACCCATCATTGAAATATGATCAGTGTTTCTAATCTTTTGTTTTACTTTTATATACATTATATTTTATGTGCTAAGAATTACTGATTTCAGTTTTTTGTCTTTCTATTTTTTTTTATAGTTCACATGGAGTAATTTGTCATGTTTACCCAAGGCAAAATTGACAATTTTTTATCAGGACAGCAATTTATAATTCAAATATTTGATAGTAAACTGACAGTAATAGTACACCATTTGATCCCATTATTTTATCTATATCCACACATTTTATCCGATTATGTCCCATTAACACATTTCCACAGGCAAGATAGACAGTACGGGTTTTTCAGCTTTGAAAGAAAACCCTGCAAAATAAGCTCTTTTCACCTCGCGAAAAGCTGAAAATATTTGTTTTTGAGTGTAAGAGGAGTATAGTAAAGATATATTCTGTGCTAGAATGATACATCTAGAAGTATCATTATAATAGCTGTCATACAGCTTATAGAAGAGAAATAGAGATCCTGTACTCTATATAGACCATCAATAAATCTAATATGATCTTGTTTTCAAATCAGTCAAGCACCTCAATAGTATTCCTTTATACACCTTTCACACCGAATCTACAATAGACATTAATATACTTATTTTCAGTGAGCACATGTGAATTATTTAATATTCTCCCAAAATATGAGATAAAATGACATTAGGATATGAATTGTGATTACTTGCTCTTATCATATGTAGGATGTTATCTTATGCTTAAGTTTAAGAATTTTTCAGTGTATGGTTTCATAAGCCATCAGAAAACTGGTTTCGACGGATTATAAATATGTGCCGATATATGAAAATAGAGAGAGTGCAAAAAGATTCTTAAGCATATCAACAATTTAGCATGAGAATGTCTACTCCCTAACCAAAGTATCATTAACACATCAAATGGTCTGCAATCAAGTAACTATTATACAATGTTGTAGAAAGAGATTGAGATTAGGAACGCTATAAGATAATATGTGAACGGACCCTAAGTATCAGCAAAGAGAGAGCTCACAGAGCCTCCAGGTATTATCAATCGATACAAACAGGAAGGAGGATATTTCACACTTGATACTCTCTGATGAGGTACGAGATGTACGCAGCCGCGAACAGTGTCTCAAACAGGTGTCTAGTTTGACTGCTACAATATCACATCAGCCCTGCCCCCTCTGAGAGACTGTAGTAGGCTGGCTTTGATCAAAGACTTTGACAAAGACTTTGGTTAATGTTATAAAGAATGAATAAGGTACCTGTATAAGATAGGGATTCAAAAACAACTAGCTGTTCCTCCCCCTCCCCCTTCCCTCCTCTCCCCCTCCCCCTCTCCTCACCCCGGACAACTACCCTCTGATTTCATTTCTTCTAGGTAATTGTACTTAGGATAAATAAGGTAATATCAAAGGGGAAAGTTGTCATCAGCTCTTACGTTTGACAGTACAAGAAAGTTTTTCTTAAAGTTATCTAACTTGTTGAATTCTGAATTTTCTCATTACCTAAAAGATAAATAAAAGGAACCATTTGGCTCCCATGCATAGCCGATGGGTTAAGTATAATCATGTTCATGTACACACTTATAAAACCTTGCCTCTCAAAATACAGGTTCCAAAAAGAACTTTTCTTGAAACATGAATAGTATTGGCAGAATTTTTTTTCTTTTCATGAAAAACTAGATTCTCAAAGACTTTACTGTCAACAGCGATTAGAGCCTTGCTTTTACCCTCCCCTTGGTGGCTTGGACTCTCCTGTAAGTGGTGCTCAGTTCACATGACAATGAGGCTGTTTAACTGAGTGAGTGCTAACACTTGAGATACAATTACAGTCTCTGGATGAAAGTCAAGGGGGTATATAGGGGCTGTGAAAAGTGATAGCAACCGGAGAGGAGAATGGGGCATATAAGGTGATGGTTCAAAAATCTTTGAAGGGATTTTTTTTAGCAGCAGCCCCCTATTGGAACAAACAGTTTAGTATATACATGTAGTGGTTGTTGTTGGAGTTTAACCCCCCCCCCCACACACTTTCTGACATTCCTGGATCTGCTGCACTAGTTTAATAAGTCTTTGAGGGTGGCCTCAGACATGAAGGGGTGCATTTTTCATAGACCGTCTTGTCAAGTATTCCACTAGTTCAGCTTTTCCTTTTTAGTTGCTAGCCTGCTACCTATTATATGTACACATTTGTATCCATGGTTCTATTGTCATAACTATTTGTAATGTGATCTTTTTAATATTTTCTTTTCAAAATGAAATGAAGTTGAATTTGAATGGAATTGAATTAAGTTGAAATGTACCCTTTTGAAACAAAAGACAAAGTGAGATACAAATTTCATTGCTATTTTATCTAGATCTTTAAAATTCTCTATACCGGGTATGTTGAAATGGTAACAAACTATTTGCCAAACAAAGAATACTACTTGTTTAAAATAACTCTTTAAATGCAACACATACTTAATTTTAATACAATGTCAGTTAAACATATGAGAAACAAGGATAAATATTATCTAAGACATGTATACAAGTCCTATAATCTAAATGTTTTGTGTTCTAAGCATTTCATATCTACTTAAGATGATACTGATAAAGATAATAAAGATGAATAAAGATGATATCATCTGCCATTTTCAAAGAAAAGCCACAGAAACCTTATTCAAATCAAGGTGAAACTGTCAACTTGATGACCCCCCCCCCCCCCCCCCCCAAAAACTCTATGGTATTTTTTAAACATTTGAAGTATGGAAATATCACATAACTTTGCAAGTTAAATTACTTTGAGTTGAATTACCCCAAAGAATAATTCATCAAATAACTGAGACTCTCATCTGCCAAAAACGTTTACAATGGCTGCTTTGAAAATGTTGAACAATATCCCACTTTGCATCAGAGAATTAACTGGTCTTGCCACCTTCAAAAGACCCCTTAAAACAGACTTCTTCCCTCAGTGGTGTTAAATTTTATTAACTATTTAGGAGTCTATGTATTTTATGTTTTCCTTCATTGCAAGCCCATTAGTATTTGTTGAGTTTGGTGCTCCTAGATAATTCATATTATTGTTGTATTTATCAGTATTATCATTTTTGTTTAAATTATTATTTTTATTATCATCATTTTTTTATCATTATCATCATTATTGTCATCATTACAAGACACATGCTAATACAACTTGTTTTACAGGACCAACTGAGAGATGATTTTACCACACTTTTGATTATTAAGATCACTCACATAACAGAAAAGGTAGTGCTCGGCTACTTGAGTTTGGTAATGTTTTTGGTGGGAGAGTGGTAGGAAGAATTAAACTTTCCAGGCATGTGTAATTATGTTAAAAAGTGTAAATAATGCTGCTTAATTGTTCTCAAAAGAGATTTAAAAAGCCTCTGCTAGCATGATGTAAATCATATGGGCATGTGCTGAAAAAAGGATGGAAAAGGCCTTTGGAATGCACACAATTCTAGGATGAGCTTTCTCCAAGTCTCAAATCTTTGAAATCATACCCTTTGCAAACAGTATCAGATGATGTAGATGTTTGGAAGTAGAGGAGGGATAGGATACACCAAATGCTCCTGGCAATGATAAATGATACCAAGAAATGGCCAAGAAATGGTGTCTATGAGGCTGTTCACACCGACAGAGATAGCGCGCGCTAGACCGCGCTATCCCTGCGGTTTGGAAGGTACAACGTCGTTTCGGTCCGCCCAACAGCGAGCCACGGCGAGCCAAAACGGCGTGCCACTGGAGCACCTCTTGGGGGTGGTCCACGAGAGATAGCGCGGTCTTGCGCGCGCTAGAAAAAAGGGGGTGCTACGATAGACCGCGCTATCTCATTGCGGTGTGAACAGCCTCTACGATGACAGAGAGAGAGAGAGAGAAGAAAAAAAAGAAAGAAAAGACTGAATGAAAATTGAAACAATGATAACGCAGAAGAAAGAAACAAAGGTTCAATGGAAGGTAGAAAAGAGGGGCTCTAAATAAATATCAAGTAAATCTAAAGTATAAATGGACATGTTGCTTTATATTCTTAATTTGTATTTATCTCACCTATAAAACATTTAACCTTAGGGTTTACAGTTGGATGAAAGGTGAGAATGTTGGCGGAACGATACACAAAAAGATCTTCCGACACACAGAAGTCTTGGGTAATTTGTGTCTTTATCTTGAAGAAAGTTCATCCGGGATAGAGGATCCTAGTGCCAAAGGAAAGCGGAAAATAGGCAGTTAATCAATGGTATCTATGATCAAAATAAAGCAAGTGTAAGAGAGAGAGAGAGAGAGAGAGAGAGAGAGGGGTGGAGTGGGAAGTGTGTACAGAAGAGAATAGGACTAGTAGGACAGAGATATGGGGAACATGAAGAGAACAGCAAGACAAAAAGGAAGTCAAGTGTTTAAAAATGTCACGCTTTGAGATTAGTTGACCTCTCCCTACTGTCTCTTCTTGTTATTATCTGTTGTCATTCTTGCCTCTTGTTCCCTTCCTTCTACCTCATCTCTCTCTCTCTCTCTCTCGTCCTTTTCACTTCCACCCCCCCCCTCCGTCTCTCCTTCTCCCTCTCCTACTATCCCATCACCATCTCTCACTCTTTCACGCTCTTTGCAAACTTCACTTCTAGAGGTCAGACAAAACCAAAGACTACCAAGAAAAGGCTTGCATCAAGATGGAGACACGTCAAAACAGGCACTTGCTCCAAGTCCTAATTGTTGAAGAGCGTGCATGACCAGTGCCCTCTTGAATCAAGGATGTACCACAGCTAGGCACCTACCCCGATGACAATGACACAATCATTATGTGCTTACAGAATCAAGTATGCTATGGGCGCAGACGCAGCTCAAACAAGGCCGGCTGTGAGAATTTATGGGGCTCCGCTCAGGTTTGGTCACGCAGCAATGTTTGTCCATTGTCAGTGTCCCTAATATGTGGTTTAGTGCGATGGCAAGACTAGGCAAACATCAGTTCGGCGCTCTTTTGATCAGAGTATCTCATCAGATTCCCCGCCATCCTTTTCTTCTCCTATAACTCTCGCCATTGAAAATGTGCAAATAGATATGTTGATGCCTTATAATCTAAACCCCCACAAAAAGATCTTGATACATTAAAATATTTTGATCAGCTAGTACAATCAACCAGTGTTCCAAACCAAACCCGCTTGAATCCACCTGCACAACATATATAATGCAGTACAAAGTACACTGATCTTATCCTCTAGCATGCTTGTCTAAAGAAAAAAAAGCACAGTATGTCCCCATACATAATTAACATACATGTATTAAGCAATCCTGCATCATGGTAGATCATCAAATAGCTGGAGGTGATAACTGCTAGATGATCACTCCAGATCTCACATAAATACAATGGTTAGCGGAGGATACGGACGGTTGGTCGGTACCGAGACTCCAAGGTACCGAGAGGCGAATTCAACTCAAGAAGATTACACCCTTGCTACTCTAGGAAGCTCTTCACAGCCTGCTAGTCATATAGTATTACATGAAAACCCTTTGAGATCCCCTCACACTTTCTAGAAAGCACTCATGTGATAATGATACACCTTCAACCCTTGTGGCCATTCAGGTTTCAGGTACCCTAAACACGTTATACCTTTTGTTACTTATATACTTCACAAGCAGGCTTCCTTCTTACTTTCCCCTTAAAAACAACAGAACAAAGCACCGTCATAAGTGAAGGATCATCATCAAGACAAATTAATACTGGCCCGAGGATTTTTCTCCCTCTCTACAGTAGTGGGATCATGTTTAGTCTGGATCTGGAAATGTCAGTTGCTGCTAAAGGGAGAAAAATCCAAGAACTCTAGAGCTCAAACTAGTCTACAAATTAATATAATAGAAGATCAACAAATACAACCCTCAGATGCGACTAAAGGTTACAGTTTAAAGACCAAAAGGACTTTAAAGATGTTTTTTGTTAATGCTTACAATTACAAATATCGATGTTTCTTTAGAAGTAGTAGGCTTATATAGAGAGAGAGAGAGAAAAGAAACAGACAGGAATGGAGAGAAAGGGATTGATAGATTAAAAAAATTATTTAATCATAAAAATTTAGTTTTTTCTTTAAAATAGCTCAATCCGTTCTTTTACAAGGAAACTTCTTTCAACTTTTTTGTAGCAGGAAAAGAGAAAGAGATAAAATGAGAGAAATAGAGGAATAAGAGAGAAAGAAGAGGAGGGGAAAAGAGAGACAGAGAGAGAGAGAGAGAGAGAGAAAGAGAAGAAAAAAAGTAACAGATAGGGAGGGAGAGAAAGAGAATAAGAGATAAAGAAAGAAAGTAGGCAACAGGCAGATTGGATGACAGAGACATAGGGAGAAAAGAGAAGCAGAAAAAGAGAGGAAGAGAGAGAGAGAGAGAGAAAGAGAGGGAGAGAGAAAGACAGAAAGAAAGAAAGGAATTAGTTGTTCACAAAAGTCATAGGTAAGGACTCCTTGCAAGTAAGTTTAACCTAATACTTCCAAGCTTTGAAGAAAGCAATGATGACATGTAATCGGAAGAAGTAGATATCAACAAGCTCTTGATCTTCTTCTCACTTGGAAAAAAAGGTAGAATGAGAGAAACAATTTGAGACTGTCAACAATATGGTCAGATTTACGTAATTATTAGACCATGCTGCCGGGAGAAAGATAAACCTGTACACCAGGGCAAAAAGGAGAAAAAGGACACCAACTGCCCAAAGGCACAGATTTATTTGATTAAAGTAAGAAACAGATTCTATTGTTTACAAGATGGCAATTGTGTGAGTGCGAGTTACCTTGACTGCAGTCTACAATCTATTGAAAGAGATTTTTTTTACAGACAGAGAGAATATAGTAGGATGAGAAAAAAGGGAGATTGAAAATGAGAGAGATAATACCATAATGGCATAAAACTTGGCATCAGAAGTTTGTGAATACCTGATATGAGAAAATGACACTGAGAAAAAACAATGAATGTGAGCTAAAACAAATAATAATTATAATTATTTAGTATGTAGGCCGAACTCTCTTATTTCTGAGTTAATTGGTAAATACATTTTAATCAAAATGTCCTGATTACATAATTTCACTTACTTTTACTTTTTGTTCTTCAATTTATGTCTGAATTTTCACAATAGCCCCCTAAATGTAGATAAGAATTTACTAAACATTGACAAGCTAAACATTATCAGCTACAGGAATTTTTCAATGTTATTCCCTTTTATCATTACTGCATATTATTAAGATTTTATCACCTCATCGGGGGAAACCAATCATCTTTCTCCCCCTTCGTCTCATCGGGAGATCAAAATAGATGTCTCTAGTGAACATTCTATTGATCTTCCTAACTGTGAAGTGTAACATGTATTCTCATGACATTCATTGTAAATGACTGCATGACACATTGATTGATTATGACACACACTCAAGGACGAGTGACCATACAAGATCCCGCAGATTTCTCCTCTCACTGGAAATCAGTCCAAAAGAGAAGTTACTGAAATGATGGCCAAAAAAAAGCAGCACCTCATTCCCACTGCCATTGACTTTGTTCTCTTTTGCTCAACGGTGCTGACAACCATGAATAAACTGAGCAAGATGTGTTCACACTGACGCAATCTATTCTACCTCTGTGTGGAGTGTATCACTTGATGCCACTATAAACAATACAACGTGCCTCACGGTCTAAACTTCTGTAATAGTTACAGCACAATGATTCCAATGCCGATTTAGTCATAGTCACGATACCAACGCAACATTTCTGATTCGATGAACTTTGCGAAGGTGCCCTACAAAACATTTGTATCACTATATACCGCTCATCATCTGGGATTGGGGATGGGCTGCTGAACTGAGCTGGTGAAGATTGGTTACCTGATACAAGTAAGGTCAAGCTCTAGAACCAGATCATCAAATGATGACGGCCATCAACACCTACAGGAAATCTCATGATCCTTGATCTTCTTGTTGTCCGCGGATAAATTGCTCTAGGGCCGTAGCCATCCCCAGCAGGATCAAGTAAGAATGGAGAAGATCATGTCCTAAATCTTGAAACTCAAGACAATCTCATCTAAACACCTTGTCCAAAGCAATCAGTGATGTTTTTCAAACATTTTTGCCACAGCCATGACGACGTTGAAGGTTTTTGTATAAAGATTGGGATAGCAATGACTTTCAAGGCATCAACCTAGGGCAATTGCAATAATCTTGTGCAACAGCTTTTCAAACGAGCAAACATCATACCATGATATAGGAAACATGATTTCTACAAGGACAGGCATTACAAGGGGGAATTGAAATTGCCTGGAGTTATTTTTCTGAAACCTCTTTGATAATCTTTTGATTAGAGGCACAATGCAGATAGACTTTGGAAAGTTGATTTATTTGTCAGATCCATAATCAAAACATGATCTTTTTTACAAGGACAAGCATAACGATAAGAACTGAAATTGCCTGGAGTTATTTCTTCCGAAATCTCTTTGATAAACTTGTAATTGCATGTTTGATAGGCACATTGCAAACAGAATTTTGAAAGTCTGATTCATTTTCCTATCAAAAAATTAAATAGCATAATGTATGCAACCTTAACACCCATAAATAATGGATAGGACTATTGCATATCATTTTTGGTAGTGAAGCCACCATACAAATTTGTAGGAATTATTTCATTCATTTTTAATCATGAAAGTTATTGCAAAAAACTACAGAAACAACAATTTAATTGAATAACATAAAGCAAACCATTAACTTTGAAATATTTGTAGAAATATTATTTGCACAAACTATCATAAACATCCTGTTTTGATGGTGATTAGCCATATAATGGGAATATACAACGCTAATCATTGCTACAAAAATATGAGCATCATTAATTCATTCAATAGTGAAGAAAAGACCAAAGCAAGTTTTGTGACCACACAGTTAGAATTCAGTGTAGATCTATGCATCTCCGTCTCTTAGGAGATAGTGGTTATTGGTCAAAACGATGAGGGGACCAATTAGAAATCATGATGATCAATGAGTCTACTCTGATCTGATGACATGGCCATAGTCTGTGACGCTAGCAAGATATGATTCAAACACAAACACACTTCATGCCAAACAGGTGCAGAAGGGAGAGGGGTATGTGGGAAGGAGAGGGGGTGGGGGGGGGGGGGGGGGTGAGGGGGGAGGGGGACATGAGTATTGAAGATATATTTTGTACGTTCTTCCATCATGATTATCTACTACTATGAATAATGAACTCAAAATAAATGAAATAGATAAATATTGGTAGACTTTCTGTGTACTTTGTGAAAAAGCAAAATGTGTAAGGAACTCCAGATGTTTGAGTGTCCTACAATAAGGCAATGGTGTGGCCACATTTACAAACTAAAGTGTGGATGGTCATTACAAGGTAATGAATGAAGAGAAAGGTTAAATAATATGCTAAGAAATACAGATATGAAGCTAGGTTTCAAAGAAAAGGGATGAAAGAAAAATAAAGGTAAATATAGAAAGTGCACAATAGAGATCCATGCAGAGTTAGAACACAGGCGAGAGAGTTTGAAAGGACAAGATATAGATAATTAAAGATAAAAAATGGAGAGAGAGATGGAGAATATTAACTTGGAAGGGGAGTTAGAAAGGGCAAGGTATAGACAATAAGAGATAGAACATGAGAGAGAGAGATAAATAGAGAGAGAGAGAGAGAGAGAGAGAGAGAGAGAGAGAGAAAGAGGCAAACATAGACTGAGAAAACAGAGACAATTAGCTTTAGGAAACAAGTCTTAGCTAATTTCACGTTTTCACGCCACAAAAATATACTAATCTTTCCAACCTTCTCAACAAAAACCACATACAGCATGTGAGAGAGCTAATAAGCAGTACAGGCGGAAGAGACATTTCTGACGTCATCTCGCCCGATGGATCTCCATCAAGAAAATGACCATGTCTGTCGCTAAGCGATGCCTGTTATAATACCATGGGAACGTATAGCATCAGCACCATCAAGTCGTATTGCTCCCAACTGCAAATCATTTCTATGAAACAGGAGCCAGGATTCTACTCTGATATTATCAATGACGTCGCATCGGGTACTAGCAAGAATGAGTTTTATTAGTCAATCTGGCCTGATCAATATAACATTTGTTGAGACTGAAGCTCATCTGTGGTTGAGAACAAACAGAAATTTCTGAGAAATGTACAAAAAGTAATAAGGATAATTTGTATTATGTCATATCTGGTATTTACCTGGCTATCAATGGGGGATGTTTTATACATCTACAGGCCATTTCTATCTATATATTTTTTTCTTCGGCGGACCACAACTTTTGGGTTACCCCCTACTCTTTTTCAGGAATAGTGCAATGGTTGGTGACTCTTCTTAAAGGGCCTCCATTTATCATCCTATTTGAGGGACAGAGTGGTTAACACACAACGCAGGCTTGAAGCATCCGCCTGGGTTGGATTCCACAGGTAGACGCTTTACCGACAGAGCCGACTTGCCAATTTATTGATAAGCGTATCATTAGTTTAACCAGATCAACTAAGTTTGTACCTAACTGATACCATCTTTCCACATACTCGACTATCAAAACAATACAGATTGCTTGTAGGGATATACTGTACCCTAAAATAGTAAGACTACGCATCTTCCGATACCCATTATTGCATCATTCATGTTCATCTGCTAAGTGAATTGGAGTACGTCATGTCTTTACCAATCCCCTAATGTCATTGTCCTAATGCCTTTCAACCTATATAATGCTCTTTATTTGGAAAGGCCTGTAATAACCTTGAAGCATATTTCTGGAAATTTGGCTTGTTGTTGACTGACCTATTTTACAGAATTGTACTTATTTCAAAATAAAAATTGGCATAAAGCAGAATATCCTAATACATCATTTTCCTAGCATCCAAATTATATTCTACATCATCATCTATATATATATATATATATATATCTCTCTCTACGTGCCATGTCCTGAGACCATGGAATGCCACAACTTTCTGTCCCATATTCTATGAAGTAATTCATTCTCCTACCTACCAAAAACAAATAAATCTTAAACAAAAATTATGCATAAAGAATAAAGTGTTGAGATGTATACTTGCAAAATATTATGCAGATATACCTTGAATTAATTTAAATTACACAAAATTGATTGAAACTTTTTTAGGGGAATGAGGAAGAGAAGTGTGATGTGCTTTCCTAGAATTGTGCCTTACACCTCAAGACAAAATGGGCAAACAAAACGGGTTCATCTGATAAGTAAATTATCCAGTTATTTATCTCTGAAGCACATCTCCGTTTGTTCAATTTATCTCATTAGATCAACAGCCTGTGAAAAGTGACCTATTTCTTGTAGCATGTTAAGTCTAGTAGGTCACCTAAATAGCAAGTATTCAATTAAAGTTAGGTAATGAGAGCTGCAAGTGGGGTAAAAGGGATTAAACCTGAAGCAACACAAGTAAGAAGATAATATATACACAATCTAGAGGCTGTACTGAATACAATATTTATCTACTATACTTGTAGTCATGTAATTACAAATAGTGTTAAAACAATAGTTTACTACTCTAATACTGCTTTCAAACTGGCTTCTATCGGAGTCACACCGATTAAAATACCAATTGAATTTTCCTTATGAAAACAAAGGTGAAACCGCAGCTTTCCCCCTGTCACTTTCATACTGCCGGTGAAATTCACTTGCTGTGGCGGGCCCTTGCCAGAAGTGAAGAATTATTGCGTAATTATTAAGCCCGCGCTCCATCTAGCTAGCATGCAGCATGTTCAACCATAAGTCAACGAACACAGCTGGTTATGATAAAGCGCGCGTATACTGCGACCTTTGACCATTTTAATCGCTGTTTTAATCGCCTTTTTCTCCCGAACGCTTTCACAGTGGCTGTTTCATCGGTGTCACACCGATAGAATGGGAATTTCTCCTGCTCGTGAGCAGTAGAATTTAATCGCCTATTTCTCTTCTTTTCATCGGCTATTTAATTGCCTTTTTCTTCTCTGTTGCTTTCATACTGGCCATTTCATCGGATGCGTCCGGATGCATCCGATGAAAATCAGGCCAGTTAGAAAAGGGTATAATTTTCACACGATTTATTGTCTTTCAGTTTATGATAATATCTTAATATTGACATTAACCAATAATGAATATGTTTTCACATATAGTCTTACAGGAAATGCATGTATGTATTTCTCCCTTCAAAGTACAACAGAAAGGTAAATGTATACACATCGTAGGATTTTGGGTAATGGCTCATACCGCACACAAAACTGTGAAGTTTGTAAATAAACCCCTATACAAATTTAAGTTCGTCGCGAACTCGTATTATGCTCGTGGTAAGCTTAATAAGATCGTTTTTTAGGCTTTAAGCTCGTAACACGCTCCCAGGACGCTTGTAACGATCTTACAAAATCTTGGCGAGCTCGTGCACGAGTTCGCCACGAGCTCGTGGCGAACTCGCGGGTAAACTGGGGAGCTCGTGGCGAGCTCGTGGATAAAAGAGGGAGCTCGTGGCGAGCTCGTTGGTAAAAGGGGGAGCTCGTGGCGAGCTCGTGGGTAAAAGGGGGAGCTCGTGGCGAGCTCGGGCGTAAACTGGGGAGCTCGTGGGCGAGCTCGGGGGTAAACTGGGGAGCTCGTGGCGAGCTCGTGGGTAAAAGGGGGAGTTCGTGGCGAGCTCGGGGTTAAACTGGGGAGCTCGTGGCGAGCTAGGGGGTAAACTCGGGAGCTCGTGGGGAGCTCGTGGGTAAAAGGGGGAGCTCGTGGCGAGCTCGTGGGTAAAAGGGGGAGTTCGTGGCGAGCTCAGGGTTAAACTGGGGAGCTCGTGGCGAGCTCGGGGGTAAACTCGGGAGCTCGTAGGGAGCTCGTGGGTAAAAGGGGGAGCTCGTGGCGAGCTCGTGGGTAAAAGGGGGAGTTCGTGGCGAGCTCGGGGTTAAACTGAGGAGCTCGTGGCGAGCTCCCCAGAGCTCCCCAGAGCTCGCCACGATCTCGCTGGTAAACAGGTGATCCAGCTCCCAGGAAAACAGTTAGGTATACAGTGTGAGTCCCAAAAAAATTTACACCTAGAAAATTGCTAATTATTTTAAAAATTATCTGTGAACAGTAAATTATTATACATTCTATGAAAGAGTGTTTTATCTTGAATCATTTAGTATCATTTTTGTGTGGTATGTTTGGATGAACAGGAGGCATTGTATGCGAGAGTGCAAAAATCGACTTGCGCCAAAGTTGCTAATGTGATGTTTGAATAAAACAATTGCGATATGGGTATTATTTCAGTCATTACAGATCAACATAACATCCCAAACAAAATTAATCATGCCACACATATCAAAAATTGAATATAAAATATCAACGAACATTGTTAGTGTGTTTGCTTGTGACTTTGCTTCTGCAAAAAACATATGCAATGCATTTCATTTGATACATTCAATTCATTCTCTCACTCCGCTGATCCCATCATAATACATACTGTAGGCATCACTTTGGCGCAAGTCAATTTTTGCACTTTCACAAACAATGCCTCCTGTTCATCCAAGCGTGAACACATACCACACAAAAGTGATACCAAACGATTTGGAATAAAACACTCTTTCATAAGATGTATAATAATTTACTGTTCATAGATGATTTTTAGAATAATTAGCATTTTTCTAGTTGTAAACTTTTTTTTGACTCACACTGTATACATGTATATGTATTTTAAAGTTCCCTTCAGGATGCCAATTTCTTTTATTTATTCTATTAATATATGTACATGTATTTTTAAAATGTCTTGGGCCAAGGAAAATGAGTTCCTACTTCCTAGTTTCTTGTCTCCACCAGCATCCTTTGTATGTAATTTTTTTTAAAATAAAAAATATTGATCTGAAGATATCTCTCACCTGAAATAATTAAGGTAAACAAATGCATACTTTATTATTTTGATACATTTTTGAGCCTCTTTGTCAGAACATAAATTGTATATGCAATTACATTGAAAGTTCAGAAAATTTGTGTTGAAATTGAAACAATAGCTTTTTCATGCTGAAGTAACCTGTCAAATTACTTGTAAATTTAATTAAATTCTTTTGAAACTTTGAAACATTTATTTGCAGCATACCAGATTGGGAAGGGGGGGGGGGGGTTGCCATTTATTCTGACTGTATCATATATTTAACACCTTGAAATGTCACTATCAGGTATTACATAAGAGCACACACCCAGACCTTGATTCGAGGTCAACTCCCTGTTTCTAACTTGCTCTCTCCTTATGTACATAGGATTCCCCACTGCTAAGACACAAATCTCTATTCCTCTCTTTTCCCCACTCTCACTTTCTTCTTTACTCTCTCTTGTGGAATTACCACTGGTAGCATTCCTGATAAGAATGAATTGATGTGTTAGTTATAGGCCACTTTGGGCAAGTCTTTCTCCATCTTGCTTTTGTAGAGAGCAGACATGGGTTTTGAATGGTATTGCAGCTCCTTTGTTTTAGGTAAGAGAAAAACTAATTCCTCACACCTTATAACTAAATGTTCTACTTGTGTATTTATAGGCCAACATTTAGGCCTACCTCTCTTATACATTTATGAAAGAGAAGTGTAGAGTAATGATTAATGAGATAAAGTATTTATTCTCTTTCTAGTGAGATATCTTTTCATATATTGGGAAGTTTGTTTCTCTATCTATATAGCACATAGTATATTCACTTCCTTAAAGTAACATTAGATATAATCTATGTGATAAGGTTATATTCATGTAAATATTCCTGTATCTTGACTGACAAACCCTATCATTTAGGCAACATGAGAGCACATTAATGCATTTTGTCTGAATACTGAAAACTAGTTTGCTAGCGGATATAAAGAAGGGATTGTTCTAGAGATCCTATAGTATATGTACATGTATCATTACTTGGTACCCTGGGTTGGTGAATACACTGACAAGAAGGGGGATGCTATATAGTTATTGTATGAATACCGCTTTATTAGTTTGGATCTTTGTAATATTATGAGTGATTAGAATGATGGAATAATTACCAAAATGGATAATAATATTTCTTCAAAGGCAGAGTATTATACAGTGTAATTACTCACATATTTAATTTCATTATACAGTGTAATTATATAATTTGGAAATCATTTATTCATTCATATCGTTGTGTGAAGTTGTGAACCCTGCATACAGGTAACATGTATTTTACAGGGTTTGTATTGACTCTAATAAAAAGATACTTGTTTTAAGTTATATTTTATGTTATATCTTTTCTTTCTGTACTTTGATATATTAGTGTTTTCATTGATTGATATCCCAGAAGTAATGAGCTTTTAACTTTCCCTTATTCTAAAGAGGATCACTGTATTCTTCACCAGCTTGCCAACTGAATTGTCCCTGCACAGCCAGCCTGCAGATGTTAACAGGAAATTGGAAGGTTGATAAGTTAGATAAATATATATGCATGCCAATAGCTCAACAGGATCATCAAGTTCACCTCTATAATTATGTAGACACAAATTAGTTCTCAATAGGGACTTTTAGATTTGCACGAAGACAATGTGGATTGCTACGGTCGACGTCCTTTTTATGCACTGCCTTCAATGGACGTCACAGGTTTCAGTCCACGCAAATCTAAAAGTCCCTAATGCCAACATGCTGTTGAGCACGCCATTTAAGCTCGCAGCCATTTTTTTTCCACAAGATTGTCGACGAACTCGTTGACGAGCTTGTGGACGAACTCGTACGAACTCGTTGACGAACTCGTTGACGAACTCGTACGAACTCGTTGACGAGCTTGTCGACGAACTCGTACGAACTCGTACGAACTCGCCAACGAGCACGCCAACGAGCTCGCCAACGAGCTTATCGGCCAGTGACGAGCTGCATATTTGGAGCACGCCAACTAGCTCGCGTGCATGCTCGTAGCTAATTTGCATATTTGGAACGAAACGAGTTCGTCCGCGAGTTCGTCGACGAACTCGTGGGCGAGCACGCTGACGAGCTCGCGTGTTAGCGTACTGAAATTTGTATAGGGGAATGCTGTAGCAGATATATGTCACTGAGAAAAAGCAAGACATGGACATTTCTTCTTTCACATATATTCAATTTATATCATATTGTAGTCTGTAAGGACTAATGGCCTGAAATGACAGAATTTAAGTCTAGTATGGTCTATAGTATATAATATATGGGCTATATTTCATATCTTGCCTTGCATTTTTTCTATTAATCATAATTGCTTTTAATAACATTAAGTCTTCATTCTTCAAATGAGATAAATGAAAGATTTTCCAAGAAATCCTTTTCTCTTTATTAAAAATTCACTAGAGAACAATAATCCATAGCACAGTGTTTAAAGAGAAAACACAAGTCCATGAACTAATGAACAGCATCTCCCCAAGAATATTCTCAGAATTTCTACCACTCCCCCAGGGTGGTATGAGAATAAGATTAAAGTATTACCGGTCGATGGCCAGCTGTTATGTTGTATTTTAACGCATCAAATTGATTCCTCTAATATGTTTATGCAATCATGTGGTATGAAGAGAAAACACAGCCGCAGCTTCATAGAATTTCACAGAATTCTCAAAATTGCCATAAGCAGCTTCTCAGTTATATGCTTCAATAATCAGATCATTCTCATTAATGGTGCATGTTGCATTTGAAAGCTATCACACAAAGTAGAATCATTAGGTATAAGAAGCAAATGCTGAACAGAGTATGAAATGAAATAAAGATAGGTAAAATCTTTGTTTGAAATGCTCCAAAAAATTAAGCAGTTTAAAAGATACAAAAGTCAAGATGTTTCACTTTACACCAAACCTTTTTAAATCTATCATTCTAAATTGAAGTTCTCTCTCAAATGTGTAGCAGTCACATCTTCTTGTGTACATGTATAGATGTCTTTGTTTTGTAGGACAAGCAAAGTGGTTAACATTTTACTTTGAAGAAGCAGTTTTGGAATACTTTAATACTACAATATACCTAGAATGAGAAGACTGTGCTGTCTTTTTGTTTCATTAATTGTCTATTTTGTTGTTGACTGTATTCAAAGCAGACGTTGATTAACAAAAAGTTGATTATTAGCTGCGATTCTGTCTCTAACCTTTCAATTGGGTATTGAGGTGAAATACAGGTCTTGTTGAAATAGAACAAAACTAATTAGCTGCCCCTGATAGAAGAACTAGACTAGCTCTCTTACAAAGACAATCACGAAGGACATACCTAGCTTGAATGCAAACTATTTGTCAGGTACACGCAATTACAGAGCAAAGTCTTAATATTAGTATTCAGTCAAAGGATGAGAACATCTATATGTAATTGAGATGAAAGATAACAGCTCATTAAAAAAAATTGCATAAAAGGTAGTAAGTATATTTTCTATATTGCTTATATTCAACTATATGTAAAATCAACAACCTCCCCCTCACTATCGAACTACTAGAATCAAGGTGGTTAAAAAAAAGGTCTCTAAATGCGTCAACAAAATATATATGTAAAAAAACTTTCATGGAACATAAAGAAGTGTGTTTTCCTTCAATCAGACACCAAGGTAACTGGTTACTATGACAAAACAATTGTCAAATACATGCAACACCTTTAATTTTGTTACTTGGCTACAGAACATATACTTCACTCATGAATTTTCTTCTCCACTGTCCCTTAATTGCTTTTAGTATGGAATTGTCTTGAAATCAGATTTATGCTATGGTTAGAATATTTTAAATCAGGGGCTTTAAAAGTGGCTGAAATTGGCAAATAATTGAGATATCGATACCCGTGTTGGTAAACCGCAACCATAATCTCATTCAAGTGAATGATATTAGTCAATGTTTGCTGACAATGTTCATTCTGAAGATAAAAAAAGAGAGGATAGGGAGGGAGGAGAAGAGAGGGAGACAGAGATAAATAGATAGTTAGAGAAAAAGATGGGAGAGAAAGAGCAAGACTTAAAAAAATATTTAAAAAAGAAGAAGAAGAGGAATAGTATTCAGAGGATATAGAAATGTGATTGGTATGATATATGTTCCAAACTCATCTCAACAAAAAGACAAGTAGTCAGTTAACGATGTGTGTATGGCTATGAGAATTTTTTTTTAAATTAGCAATTAAAAACCAATTATCCTTATCATCTGCCCAGGAGAAACACATGCCTCTAAATTTCATTCTATGTACATTGTAGAGAAAAGAAAGTAAGTCAAAATAAATGAGAAATTTCCATCAGTTTTACAAAATAACCTCTTGAATATGATCTAATATCGGTATAATGCTGGGTCTCAGCAGACTGCAGTATTCAACAGGTTAACCTAGACATAACAAGATTGTTCAATAGTTCAGCATTTGAATCATTTAAACTATTTCTTCAAGATGATGAGGTTTAATGTTACATAAAATGTCACACGGCACACCTACCTTGGAGTCTGCGCTTCTGGTATACCCTGGTTATCAAACAAGTCTATAGTGAATACACAGTACTAGGGTTCCGCTCAGGCAGTATCAGACTCCCTGCAGTGATATAGAATGACAGCATTCACTCAACCTTAAGAGCTAGTTTGTCTTTCAAATTTGACACCTTCTCGGCCAGGTCCCTCCTTTCCACCCAATTCTCCTTTTAAATGGATTGTTCTCTAGAGAGAACGATACAGCAGCCATCTTAGTTTGCTCATTGCCTTTGTATTCCACCCTCACTTGTTGCATCTGAGAAAGCTAGCTATTTCATGGTGTTTAAATGTAATTTTATTTAATCTGTGAACCTTGTGATGGCTAATAATAAGTTTGAAATGGGATGCTTGAAATCCAGTTCTTAAACTAAATCATTTGGCAAACTCCATTGAAAATGGATTCCTTTGACCGTTTACGAGTACGCATCAGTCATTAAATTGAAAATTGAGCTAACGTTACACACTTTTATTTATATGAATGTCAATTCTAGACAACCTGAAGAAGGAGTGTTTATACTTCATGTCCCTGTAAGTGTTTTTTAGTTTACAGTTAAAAACAATAATCCCAAATTTATTATTCTATGTATGATAAACGGAAAGAGTGGTATTTCTTTATCCTCCAAACACCCCAAATGATTATTAGGCATCATGTTTGATGCTAAATAAACATGTTGTATAGGAAACATTGGTCTTTCTGGTTTGTATTCGAAGATCTGCCACAGAATGAAAAATAAAGAAAAAGAAGCAACATTGCTAAAAGCTTTTTGTGATTAAAACCCAATAAAGCGAATGCATCAGCATTCTCATGGCATTCAGTTACAGGATGTAATCTTGCATTGTCTGCAGGCTTTTCAACATTAATTTAAATCCTCAGAAATATAAAAACAATCCAAAAAACAAAAGGTTACGGATCCATTATGCAAAAACTTGTTTTCAGTGCAAATCTACATTCAAATTCTTTTCATAGCCTGAAGCTACCGTATAGCTGATTTCCACAATGTCAAGGAAATGTTCCCTCCGAATGAAATCCCTTATAGAGAAAGATGCATTCATACATTTAAAATGAATGATTAAACATCTATATTTATCATTATTATCATTATTGTTATTACAATGATTATGATTATTATTATCATTATCATCATTATTAGTTTCATTTCTATTATTATAATCATTATTATCACTATTATAATTATAATTATTACTATTTTCATTATTATATATTTATATGGTACTTTCAATACATGTCAACTAAAACATTCTAATGAGTAAACAAAATAAAGCAATAATATGGGACAAAATAGGTCAACTAAATAACCATGGCCCACAGGCCTTCCTTCCAACACCTGGTCAAGTGCACAGGTATCTAAACAAAAAATTTGATTTACAACATAAAATATGTTACATAACTTTTGGAGATGGAAGGTTCAAATATGCTTTATAATTATGTGAACAGTGCTAGAGTTTCAGGACATTGTAATCTATCCTTTGTGGTTTTGTGTTTGGCATTCATGTGATGCTAAAAAAAAGATGTTTATTCCACGAGGGATGGATGCGTTAGATTATTTGGCTCAAAGCTTTACCACATCTTTTTGTTGAGAACATATCTCACAGTTGATTTACAACATTGCAATGTATGGTTAACACCTAAAAGTGGAAGTGAAAAAATAGTTTGAGGTTTCCTTCCCAGAATTTCCCAAATTATACAACTTTGTCTTCGAGTCCAATTCACTTGGGTGCATCAGAAACTTGTTTTTTCCCCAAAAATCTATGCCAATACCGATTTCATGATATTTCAGTTTGGTAGGTCACATTAAACAAAAATTTCTTTCCTGTAACTGCAAGTTGATAGAAGGTTAGCAGAATGTAATAAGTAAGTTGATCATGTTTGTGGACAAATATATTTGATAAATTCTCAGTGTGTGAGACAAACATAATTATTTTGATGTAAAATTCTTGTATAAACTTTGTACTTACGAATTGAGATATTAGACCTACTCAAAAAATATCATTAAAATGATGCTTGGATGTAATATCTTGATTTCATTATCTTCTGCTACTTTGCAAACTCCATTGCAAGAAAATTGAGAAACTAAACATGTTTAAAGATTCGTTTCCACTTTTTCTCTTCTTCTTCATACTAGTAATCAATGATGAAACACCTGCAAATGGCAACAACAGGCAATCATAGTTCCCTTAACATCCTTTGACTACTATTGGTTTCTGGTTTGATGTTTGGCACACGGCATTTACGTCAATGCAAACTCCAAATTAACCTGTGTGTTTGCACAGAGCTGAATGTACAAGTCAAAACCCTCTTAAGATATGTCTAGGGAGTTAGAAATCCACTAACCTGAATTTTCTTCTTAAAGAGCTAATTCTCTTTTCCACCATCAGAGGCAATTTTTTTCAAAAAAAAAAAAATCAATTTCTATTAATAGTAAAGTGCAGAAAAGAGATCAAAAGAAATCAATTGGAAAAAAAAAGAATGATAGGATGAAATTCAAGGTAAACTTCATATTAAACAAAAATGAAACTCATTCAATTTAATAGGTTCATCATTCAATTAAGTATTAAGATGTATAGTTACTTTTTTAAACTTTAGATTACTGTTTTCATACAATATATATGCTGCAAGAAAAAACAATAACAGTAAATGTTCCCTTGGAAAATAATATTTATAACAACTAAATGAAATATTTGAAATAAAGATACTAGTGCACATCCAAGAAAAATATGGATAAGATATTAAAGAATCTAGGAGCAAGAAGAAAAGATGGTGAGTGGAAAAAAAGACAAAGAAAAAAAAACCAGATGAGGGTATTCAACTCCATGAAACCTTACCGATAACCTATGGAGATATGATTGGAAACTGACCATGCAGATTTAATTAGTTTGGACACCCTCTACTGCGTGTGCTATATCGTTGGGGATTTTTTTTTTATGTATAGAGGTAATTAGAGTCTTACGAAAAGTAAACAATGTGTCAGGTTTGCATCTCGCTGTGACTCCTTGGTTGGGCTTGGCTTAAGACAACAGGATGACGATTTGCCAATCATACGTCTCAATGGACACAAAGCTAATCGAGCAAGCAAAGTATAATTTTACAGTTTTATACTGGATGGCCGCCATAAAATGGAAAGTTTGGACACTTTTTTAAAACGAAAATCTCATATTTATGTATAGGTGGATTTCTCCACAGCCACATATAGGCGATAACTTTTTTTATACATCTTATGTCATATTTTCTCACAAGAGACTTTTTTTTCTTCTGTACAATAATGAAAATAATGTTTTTTATGATTATCCAACATGCCATTATCTTTAAGAAGTAAAAACTTATTTTGTTATTTTTCTATTTGAAATTCATGCAGAAAGTGTCTTACAAATTAGGATGGTGGAAGAAAAGATACACCAGTACTAATACTTATATTGAATATTCATGTAATATTCCTTACAATCAATATCATAATCATTACCACTGATATAAATTATTTTGAATAGGTAGTCCATGATGCAACCCCCAATAAATGACAGACGGGAAGAGCAAGGGCAAGGGCATACGATATTCCGAGATGACATTGAAGAAAGGTATTCCCCTGAAATCAGGTGATGTGACACTAGTCACATGAGGCATTGCACTTTTTTCTCCACACCGAATGTGAAGTCGGGATTAGATTATCTTGTATGTGGAAACAATTAATGGAAAGCTCAAGAGCACTCTCTCAAACTCAAACAAAGACTGATCTCTATCATGGGATTTTCCCTGAATTGTGTTTCACTCTTAAAGCACTCTGACCTTTATACTAAGGTTTAATGCCACTCCACATCATTTTAATTCATTAGAGCGGGTGCGTTTTTTCTCCAGATACGATGTAACTGAAATATGAAAAGTAAAACTTGCTTATTCTCATCAAAAATTCCTCTATGTATTATTATTACGGTAAATATACATTAATCTTTTTAATTTCTTGATGATTCTGTCTATACACAAATCTAAATTATGTATTTTGGTTGAAGATTTTTTTTTAGAATGTGTTGTAAGACTAAAGCCTAATTTACACATTCAATTAAAAAACTAGATGGAACTTCGACTGCGGGCAGTCGAAAATGATGCCTCCGTCATAGAGCAAGTTTACAAACAAAAAAGCAATTTCTCATATACATATATGACCCTTTGATCTTTGACCTCATGACCCTAAAATGTACTCAGTTCATTGGCTCTGCAAGATGTCCTGAGTTAAATAGTAATCCATCTGTCAGTTCTAATGAGAATGCGTTCACAAGCTATTTTTGCAAACATAATGAGCCCATGACATTTGACCTTTGACCTCATGACCCAAGAATCTACTCAGTTCATTGGCTCTGCAAGATACATCCCATGATCTAAGTTTGGCAGGAATCCATCAATCTGTTCTAATGATAATGCGATCACAAGCTATTTTTTGCATACATAATGAGCCGCATGACCTTTGACCTTGACCAAGACCCCAAAATCTAATCAGTTCATCGGCTCTGCAAGATACATACATGACCAAAGTTTGGCAGGAATCCATCAATCGGTTCTTGAGATAACGCGATCACGAGCTGTTTTTGCATACATAATGAACCCTATGACCTTTGACCTCGTGACCCCAAAATCTAATCAGTTCATCGGCTCTGCAAGATACATACATGACCAAAGTTTGGCAGGAATCCATCAATCGGTTCTTCAGATAACGCGATCACGAGAACGGGACGTACGGACGTACGGACGGACAACCCGAAAACATAATGCCTCCGGCTAATTCGTAACGGAGGCATAAAAAAAAGATGCTGCTGCAAATAAAACATCTTATAACACATACATAAATGAGTGAAGTTAGGGGCCTTTGTTTCCATGCAAATATATGCATAAATAGAACCAGGCATATGAAAGAACCTAGGTACAGATATAAAATCCCAAATACCAAGTAAAAAAAAAGGTGAAATTAAAGTCTTGGCACACACTAGAGAATCATCACATTCAGAAAGTGCTAGAGTAATTTGTCTCTTTTTTAGTCTCCTTTAAAACTCTCTAAACAATCAGCCCATGTATCACACTAATGAATTCACATCTAACAAAGATGAACTGATATAAAAGAAGAACAGACAAAAAAATTGAGAAAAGATAAATTCCATTACTACTGTTATTCTAGTATGCTGTTTAATTCACAGAAAAACCCATTAGCAACATGAAATCCATAAAGTGATATTCAAATTTCACACATAAGACCCAAGGCACTAAAAATGTATACAAATATTACATTAGGAGGGTCTTACTTCTAGCAAACAAAGAAACAGGTAGAGGGTTTGAAGAGCTGCTATAAGAATTTATTTACCCCCGCAAATCAATTGAACAAATTAATCCCCTCTCCCTTATTCCCTAAATCCTGGATGTAGAAGAAAAGACAGGTATCTCTAATTAATCACACTTTATATCCCAGGAATCTTAATGTAATCCAAGTGAGATTAACCCCAGCGTACCTTTGGGCCGATGAGTAACTGTAAATGAAACCTAGCCATGGAGCATAGGGACCGGCGGACGGATGAGGGTGTCGGCTGCAGGATAAGAATCTATTGACGTCATTGATTACGATGTTAAGAGAATTAACTAAACTCACAAGAAAGCACTCCAGGGTTTTCAGCTCGATCGTCAATGACCTTCTCTTATCACATTGTTCTCATCTATACCCCATGCTATTTGTTTACTAATTGGTCTATTTTATCCTTTGTCAATCAGCGAGGGGTAGTGAAGTTTCTTTGAATTAATTCTCTTTTCTTTTTGTACACCTTCTCTTTCGCTCCGTTTCATCTTCAGATCTTTGTCACTTTTCGTTTGCTGTTTCATTTTAACAATAAAGACAAACAGCACCCATTCTATGTCACCCCTCTATCTCTACTTTTGATCAATCCCACCATTCCAAAGTTATCAAACTAAATGCTTATCACAAATAACTTGAGATGTTTGAATGATGACTTTAATAATCAGGACTACTTTGATAGGCCTCGTAAAGCTAATGAATCCAAACAGCTTTTGTTAAGTCCCACCTGTGCCAGTGTAGTTTAGCTGATGGTTTGTACAACCTGTGTCTATACTGTCTTAAGGTGGGGCCCAGAATCTATTTATGAATGGTTTCTTCCATAAGATGTTATGATCATGAGAAAGAAATAAGAATAACTAAACAATATAGTAGACTTGGTCGACAATTATGGCCAAGGGAGATGAAAAAAAAACAGAAAATAAGTTGAAGGCTTGAGGCATTCCCAGACCTTTCCATGCCTAGGTTCAGCTCCCTAGCAAAATATATAAATAGTGTATGGCATTTCCAATTCTGACTTATGTCCTTCATTGCTTTATTCCATCTATTCTGAACACATTCACAAAGACTTCATGAAATAAACTCAAGGGTTGTTTCAATATAGCCTATACATATTGCCTAAACAGTGCTGTTTGGATAATGTTATAGGTCATTGTTATATTTATATATATTACGACACACAAGGCCATTGAAATTGGTTGATTAAAAAAAAGTCTTCAAGATCATATTAAGAGTTTTCAGATTTGCTTTGTCTGATTATTAATCAAAGTGCCATCATTGAAATGCAGTATTGAGAATGAACATGAATGCAAGAATGAATGGCAATTAAAAAAATTCTATTCTTTCAGGTAATCTATGCAGTATTACACATGCCTCGAGTAGAATCAAATCAGGATGAATTACTCACAGAATGTTCTTCTGATGGTGACGGGAGAACTCCCTCAAGCAGAAGTCATAAGTATTCATTCTATGCCTAGGTTCCGTCCCTCGAGTACAGAAGATAAGTACTTCAAACCCATTATATTTTTCAATTGCACATTCAAGCCCTCCGTCACTACACTCAGCATCTGAATACGCTATCCCCAACTAGACTCTCTCAAATTGATGATTATGTTCAGGTCTACTATTCCCATTGATTGAGATTAAGCTCATCTACACCCCGTCTCACCTACACCCCTTTCTTCACCTTCACAATATAATTAGAAGACTAGCTTAAACCCTATGGCCTTGTGGCAGACACCGTCACTTAGATTACCATCCGATGAGCGATGACATGTTATCTGGGTCAGATTTGAAGATGGAGGATTTGGCGGGAATTGCACGCTCCAGAAGAAAAACAGTCTCACTCTATTAATTAGCAAAGACTTTTTGACCCAGCTAGGTGCAATCATGAGATCTCTCCCAAAAGTACTTGATTAAAAGTACCATTTTAGAGTTAAATTCAGATAAGCATTCACCCTATTAAGTAAATATAGGCTTAATATGAAGTCTTCTTATGGAAAAACAACTACATCAGTCTTTGATTCATTAAAGAGGTGTAAATCTAAATCACGGTTAAAATATCTGCTTTACTGTGAATGGCCGAAGTGACTCCCAAAATAAAGGTGAAAAAAAAGACTTAAATCATAGTTTTTACTTTTAAAAGCACACCTTGCACTTCATTCTTAATTAATAGTTGATTTTCAACAAATCAAATAAACATATCAAAGTCTTTAAAAAACTTGCAATAAACAGCATTTGTCAAGTAATATAGATGTATCTTGTCATTCTTGCTCCATTGAATACAAAATTAATTTTGGTATGATAGATATTATTAATGCTTAAAATCAGAGCACACGCTCCCCTTGTGTTTATATTGAAACCCTTCATGCTTAGCAGAGTGTTTTCCTAGTCTAGCCAGCCATGTTTACCTACGGTTCTAAGACAATGATCAACAAGGAGAAACAGCTAGAAAAGAACCCTGGGGCCTACATCCTCCCTCCTCAAATCTCTTCCAAATCTGAAATGCAATAGTTTCTTGATTATTAATCCACCGAATAATGTCAACATCTGAATGTGATGTAATGTAATATAATGATGGTACAGTGGAGGCCTGAAACATTTTTCTGATTTTTGTTTGGGATTGGAAACCTCAACAGCAGAATTTTCATTAAACAAGCTGCTACAATGTCACTATGTCATTATTTTAAAGAAAGAAGGAAGATATACAATTTTTTGCACATCTCATCTTCTTCTTTAGTTGTTGTTATTCTATTTTTGATAGCGCTTGAAATGCAGCATTCATGCAATTAACAAATGAAGACAGATTACACAATCCAAGTAAAATTATAAAGTTATATAGTATTTTTGCTCTTGGAGGTCAAATGTTTGTTCATCAGTATACGATTTTCTACCTTGAAAAAAAATTATAGTTCAGGTAATATGGTCAAAAAGATATATTTACTTTGTTTCAAATAAGTACAAGATTATATAAATGTTTAGATTGTATCAACTGTTCATATATTTCATAAGGTGATGCATCAAACAGACAAATCTTTCTACAGCCATGTTTGTGTTGCTCATCAAGTTGGAAGAAAGTGCCAAAATAAGAATGATTCCAATTAACCTTATCCAAAGTTATGTAATATGATTTGCTTGTTGTGACAAACATATCCCCAGCTGACAACCAGAAGCAATTTCTGGCTCACAGCGGATCATTACAAGTGTCATATGCTTATTGAATTGGTGCCTCACATAAAGCACTCCACCTATATCGTGTGCAGTGCAGATTTATGAGGTGCATTTAGTCCGTGCACCTTTTGAGACGCAAATTTGGACAACAAAATGGGGTAATTTTTCTTAATGGTTCCCCATCAACAATTTAGGGTCTGTTCCTAATAGTGTGTCAATTGTTTGGAAAATAAGTGTATGAAGTGTCAAAATATTAACATCACATGTCCTTGTTTCATACTTAAGTATTCATGCGTTCAGCAGAAAATGGTGAAAATTAAAGATATGAAGGACAGAAATAAAGAACTAACACACAACTAAGTGCAAATTTAAGAACGAAAGAATTGAGGGCTGATGAATTTTGTGAGCATGAAAAATCAAGGAAACAATATATGGGATGAAAATGATGTAACAACTCTACCATGAAATGCATATTTTAATGTAAACGATTTTATCCTACAGTGGTATGATACCAGTGGGAAAGGGGCTTTATCATGTCTCTCTAGCAGGGAAAAGTTGGCAAAATGCCACGATCTATCCATTGCACAGTTATTGATCACACAAAAGCTGCGTTTACACTGCAACCAGAAATCATGGTGTATCACTGGTAGTTGCATAGTTGCTACCGTCAACTGAACGAGGAAAAGAAGAAGAAAAATACACCTCTGGAGTGTGGTTTTTCGAAGGGCCTACCAAAGTTCTTCGATTTTTATCGGGTAAAAGCAAATTTTGGTAAGATAATGATTTTTGCTCACATGACTTTCCTCGGTTACAATGAGTGGGGCTTGCACTACTCACCAAAAAAATGGTATGAGCAAATTTCAACGTTTTTTTGATGTTCTTTTTTTCCAGTAATGTAAATAGTAGTCCAAAAAATGGATGATTTTTCAAAAAGGGTGTTTGGGATGTGCAAATGGGCCTATTGACTGCAAAGGATCAGGTTATCCCACCTACTTAGAATCGTGTCATCCTAGCTTGAGTTGAGAGTCATGTCATAAGACTAGCCAAAGAGCATCTTGGTTTTCAAAATTGAATTAAAGGCATAGATTTCCATATATTTGCTTACTTGTTTGCTCTGTTGTTGACTTTGGTGCTCCTAAGATCAAAAACAATCCTATACCATTTCAATCAATTGCAAAATATATATTTCAGACGTATCCTTGTAGTAATACTGACCTATTTTTTCAATCGAAGGAAAGGGATATTCACACCTTCTTCTCCTCCTATCCTTCTTTTCCCAGATGGCCTATCTAAAGACATACACCCCAGTAACAATAAGAGTGGGCTTGGACAGAATGATGCATGAGCTCATGAAAGAAAATGGAAAGTTAGATGGAAAGTAATTGAAGAAGGAAAGTTAGAAAAAAAAAATTTTCAAACAAACAAATTCTTGGGCATTTGTGGTATTGTATTTTTTCCCAGTCTATTGTTGTTGTGGTTTTGGCCAGTCTTTTTGCTGTGATTGGGGTACAAATATAATATTGAAAGTGAGAAAGAGAAGGAGAAAAATAAAGAGGATGATAAAGAGAAGAAGACAGAAAATAAAAATAAAAATAAAAAGACAAAAGAAGATAATGAATACCAGAAAGACTAAAAAAGGAGAAACTAAAAAAGAAAGAGGAAGAAAGATAAAGAGAAAGAAAAAGATAAACATACTTGAAAAAAAGATGAAGGATAATTAAGTTGAAATAAAGACAACATAAGGACAAACGGGTAATAAGTGATGACAAATTTTGAAGTGATAAATGACTGAAGAAAAACAAGAATGGTTGTGAACTCCTAGTAGACACGCATAAAATCAACGCAGAACACTTTAAATGACCATTGAGAATTGCTCACAACCAAAGAGAGATGATACATGAGATAGCCGTGGAAACAGATGTCATTTCCGCATCAGCAGGTTCTGGGAATCACCGACTGGAGCTCAACTGAGTGAGGATCAAGTTTAATGTGGATGAGCACGCCTCATTGAAGGAAACATCCTACTCTTATCAGAGGACCATTCATGATCGCAAGACAGGGGAGGATAAGGTGCTACCTGAAGAGAGAGAGAGAGAGAGAGAGAGAGAGATGGACAGTCCAACTTGAATTTAGTCATCCGCTGCCAAAAAGGAGGCGGAAGAGAGAAAGAGAGGTCCTCGAGAGTCAACTTACAACAAATAGAATATCAATGAACTCCACTGATATCTTTCTCTTCAATTTGTCTCTAAATTTGAGAGAGTTTGACATGTGAGGTGCTTGCAAGAGCAATCGGAATAGAATGAAAAAATCAATGAAAGTCTAATAGCATTTCCATCAGTATGTTTAAGATTGAATAAATCATACACTTGACTTGGACTGACTATCTTTCAGTAATGTTTTAAAAAGTGTAAATCTAAATACAGGAAGGAACTATCAATGTAGATAGCAGGTCATGTGGACAACATCCATCAGCATGCCTCAGATAGACCTGTGATTTTTTCCTTCAAAACTTTTCATAAAGAAAGAAAGGGCTCTTAAAAATCATGACTGGATTAGGTACTTGTTAAAACAGGATGCTGTAACCAAGTTCAAGAACCTGGCCGGCTATAAAGCAAAATAAAACCATTTTAGATATAAATAAATTGCAAGGAGGGAGGTGACAACAACAAAAAGTTCTTTGCAAAGAAGTGTAATAGAGGGTGAGACTGTAATATGCACCTGCTTTGGAATTACTAGCTAGTTGTGGGAAACAGTTACTGGGAGGAATAAATGTCAATTCAGATTTAAATATGAATGAAATCTATGCATGGTTCTAAAGTTATTTATAATGGAGTAAATTAAAATACTTAAAATTCTGATTTTAATTTTTGTTTTGTTGTTGTTGTTGTTGTTACTATTCATCCATAATTTTTCTGTCAAGTTTTTATTTTCTTACGTTCAAAACAAAATTGATGCACATATCAACTACATGCAAAATTTATATGAGAAATAATACCATTGCAATTTGATTCTGGTTACATTTACAGAGATGTTTACTGGTCAATGATAATTTTCTGTATAGCATTACGCCACAAGGCTTCTCATGGTTTCTAAGCACTTTAAGGATTTGAGTAGATCAGGTTATGATAGCCAGACCCTGGGGTCCTGTAGCTGTAACTGAATGCTCTATGGGATGAATACAAGAAGGTGTATCGCCCAGCGGACATCGATGTCATAGTTTGAGCTTGAACTGAGGTGTAAATGGGAAAAAATCGCATTAGAAATAGGAAATCTATTCTACTTTCCTCTCACTTAAAATCTTTATAAAAAACATAAACAAATGTAAAACTCAGACTATGTCAAAAAGCTTGTGCAAAGCTGTGGGGATGCAAGATAATATTTAACTTAGCATACTGAAGAGCTAATGATGAAAAGAACTAGATGGAATTTTGACTGCGCGCAGTCGAAAATGATGCCTCCGCCATAGAGCAATTTAAACAAGTTTGGAGTTTAAATCTCCAGTGGTTCTTGAGATATCATGATAACAATCTCAATGTATGGAATTTCATAAGTTGACCTCTGTGACCCTTGACCTTTGACCTACGAGCTCCAAAATGTAATCAGATTGTCTTCCTATGGTGATACACACTATCATTAAGTTTGAAGTTTAAAACTCCAGTGGTTCTTGAGATATTATGATATGGTGATACATACTATCATTAAGTTTGAAGTGAAAATTCTCCAGTGGTTCTTGAGATATCGCGATAACGATCTCAATGTATGGAATTTCATAAGTTGACCTCTGTGACCCTTGACCTTTGACCTACATGCTCCAAAATCTAATCAGATTGTCTTCCTATGGTGATACACACTATCATTAAGTTTGAAGTTTAAATCTCCAGTGGTTCTTGAGATATTATGATAACAATCTCAATGTATGGAATTTCATAAGTTGACCTCTGTGACCCTTAACCTTTGACCTACGTGCTCCAAAATCTAATCAGATCGTCTTCCTATGGTGATACATACTATCCTTAAGTTTGAAGTTTTTACATCTCCAGTGGTTCTTGAGATATCATGATAACAATCTCAATGTATGGAATTTCATAAGTTGACCTCTATGACCCTTGACCTTTGACCTACGTGCTCCAAAATGTAATCAGATTGTTTTCCTATAGTGATACACACTATCACTAAGTTTGAAGTTTAAATCTCCAGTGGTTCTTGAGATATCATGATAACAATCTCAATGTATGGAATTTCATAAGTTGACCTCTGTGACCCTTGACCTTTGACATACGTGCTCCAAAATCTAATCAGATCGTCTTCCTATGGTGATACATACTATCCTTAAGTTTGAAGTTTAAATCTCAAATGGTTCTTGAGATATCGCGCTAACAAACTCAATACAAGGAATTTCATAAGTTGACCTCTGTGACCTGTGACCTTTG
The DNA here is from genome assembly GCF_000002235.5 of Strongylocentrotus purpuratus. NCBI lineage: Eukaryota > Metazoa > Echinodermata > Echinoidea > Camarodonta > Strongylocentrotidae > Strongylocentrotus > Strongylocentrotus purpuratus. The sequence continues at coordinate 36,645,608 of NW_022145611.1, read as the reverse complement.
ACCTACGTACTCCAAAATCTAATCAGATCGTCTTCCTATGGTGATAAATACTATTCCCGAGTCTTAAGTTTAAATCTTAAATGGTTCTTGAGATATTGTGATAACGGTCAAACGGGACGGACGTACGGACGGACGTGCGGACGTACGGACGTACGGACGGACAACCCGAAAACATGATGCCTCCGGCACCACCTTCAGTGGCGGAGGCATAAAAATGTCCACACTATTTTTGTGGGGGGGGGGGGGGGAGGGGGTGGTGGTGGCGGTGGTTGGAATACATATTATCAGATCCCATGCAAACCAAACTGAAATTGTTCATACAGTTGTCAAAAGACAATGACACTTTCACTTGGTATCTAAGATCATCATATTAACTTGAATCTAGAATCACACAATGGCAGTGTTGGAATTCCATTATTCTTTAGATTAGGTTTATCATATAATGTTACCAAAGTGCATCAATACACTTCGTCACACAAATGCACTTTGCCAAAGTTTTCATACAAATTGACGAAATGGTCAATATGCTTTAGGTACCAATTCCAAATTTAAAAAGATTGTTAGTCAATGTGACAACTTATGAGTATAAACCTGCAAAAAGTTATGCTGAGGAGAACAAACATTTTGACAATTTAGAGCTATATACTGTTCTTCTTCGAGAGTAAAACAAGGGGCTCAGTACCTTCAATATTGAGATTAATTTCAAACAATGAAAATAATGTAATAATACCCAAAACTGTTTAATCTAGGAAAGACAATTTCAAAACTTGACTTGTCATTCCATGAAAGCCTATGTACGCCATAATAAGCACTGGCCACACAGAAAGAAAAAATACAACAATAAAAATAAAACAAGTAGAGATGGAGAAAGGTGTAGAGAGATAAAAAGAGAGAGAGAGAGAGAGAGAGAGAGAGAGAGAGGAGAGAGAGAGAGAGAGAGGGGGAGGGAGGGAGGGAGGTAGGGAGAGAGAGAGATTTTTCCCCCAAGGTGTTTATTCAAATGAAACCATATCACCATATTATGTCGTTTGAGACTTACAAAGTATAACCAGATAATTTACACAAAACTTAGACATAAAATTATTAACCAACACAATCTCAGCTAAGAAAACTACCATTTTTAATTTCCACTATGCACACAAACATATAATCAGTGTAAATACCAAATATTTTAATCATCTGCATCTCAGAAGTTAGAATTTGTGTGTAATACAACACTGATTTCATCTGCCCTCGGGACATAAAAAGCAATTCATTTCATTTTCATAATTACTTTTTTTTCACTTTATGTTTCGCTTTGACTTTATAAAAATGGGTGAAGAATAATGCCTTAAGAGTGTGATAGACATATGTTTCCTCCAAAATTATAACAGAGTCATTTATTTTTCAGTTTCCTTAAGGCAAAATACCTAATCCACCCATATGGTGTATTAATATCATATTATTCTATCCCCTTTTAATTTTGGTGCTAGATTGCCATATAGGAGGAATATTCTGTTTTTTAAAATAAATTAACTGTTCTTTCAGTAAATTTTGTCACTTTGTATATGTGTAGGGGTAATTTGAGAATAAATTGATAAAAGCCACAAGATCTAAATGACATGATGTAGTGACTGTTTACATTTTGTTTTGCCACCAAAATAACTTCAAATGATCATTTTGGGGGTGGGCATAGTTAGATGTGATATAACAAGTAAATGTAAAGAAGAAGAAGGAGGGGGAAGAAGAAGAGGGGGAAGAAGAAGAAGGAGAAGATGAAGGAGAAGAAGAAGAAAAATAAGAAGAAGAAAAATAAGAAGAAGGGAAAGAAGGAGAATAGTAATAATAACAACAACAACAACAAAATCATTATTTTTCTATTCCCTTTGTACTATGCCTACACCATGGGGCAGTTCTGTTACATGTGATTCATCCAGGCTAAACCATAATGTCATGTTTCTCATGATCCACTGCCCTTTTGCCATTACCACATCTAAGCTTTACGGAGATTGTCACTCACAAAGCAAGAAGAGCTCATGATGAGAACAGGATGGCATCAAAATGCACATTTCTTCTGGCCGCCTTTCCCCCATCCTTTCCACCCCTTTCCTCAAGCTATGAAAAGTTAGACAGTGAAATTCAGTAGCACATATCAGCATGTATCTAGAACTGCACTTATTTTTGATAGGGGAAAAACATTGTTGTAATTTGAATACATGCATCTATAAAAAGTTGATAACACAATCTTTATAAGCGCGATAATTTCACATTAGACAGAAATAGAAATAGGAAGACATCCATGCATACAGGAAAAACTGACAAGCACAAGTTTGAAGACAGAGTAAGATAAGTTGATACCAACATGGCAGAGCAAAATAGCATAGCAGTGAGAAGAGACAGAATATCCAAAACAGCTATATGGATAGACATACAGACATACTGACATACAGACAGACAAAAGGAGAGAAATGTTGATAAGGGCAGACACACATATATAGAGACAATATTTTTTTTTTCTAACTTTGGTAGCAAACATAATAAAATCATTCCCAGTGAAATCCCTGTCTTTTTTAATGCTCCCTCAAACGTCACTGCCCACCAGACTATCTGCACAATAACAATTTCCAAGTGCTAATTTGCTTAATGGAACTGGATAGACCACAAAACTGCAAATAGATATTCTCAATACGCTTCCACTTGGCGAAAAAATTGTAATATATGGTAATATCATGCAGCTAAATTTGTGCAATGTTTGTTGGTTTTTCCCTTCAACAGAAAATGTGACTCACAAAGGAATTTCAAAGAAGAATAAAGAATCTATAGGGAGATAGAAACAAGAGTATTTATCAACAAAAGTTGCGACAAAGTCAGCATTGCACATTTTGTACAGTGTAAATCTGGAAAGAGCTGGTTCTTTATTTGTCAGTTGAGACTTGAGTAGTTCTGAAAAGGACATCTTAGTAATGCTTAATTAAATCCTTTTTTTATTTTAATGCTGGAGAACAAAATTGCTCAAACTTTATCACAATCGCCCCTAATGACGAATTTACGTAAATTCTCTTCAAGACTGCACACAGAAAACCTTCTGCGTATTGCTCACATTTGTCTTATATCATCACAAATTTAACCTTCCTCTACGGTAATTATTTTGTATAATTCATTTTTGTCAGGGTAGTGTAAGGGTAAACACATTTAACAAAACAAAATCAAGGGAAATTTTTTTTTTTCTTCAAATGTTTTGATGTTACTAAAAGTCTTGAGTTGTGATATTTTTTAGAAAAAAGATGTGATTAGCATATTTCAAAATCAACGACAAATCAATATTTATACCGAGTAGTTTTTAGAAATTCATACGGAAGTCAAATATGTATTAAAAGCGGTCATATAGGGTTAAAAACAAGAACTCTGTTTGTAAAGTGGAAAATCTGTAAACCCCATGTCTAACAACACCAACATCCAGACAAGTAAACGATGCAGAACATAGAAAAAAGACAGCAACTGAAGAGCTGGTAAGAAAAGGGTACGTACAGCAATATGACAATTCTAAAGCAATTTAACAATCCCAAAACAGTTTAAGTGTATCTTAACTGACAGCTTGAAGGAAAGTAACATGACTTTGGATGCTAGGGGCCATTGACAACACCATTAAGGAATGAAGTTCTTATTGAATTCCTGCTCTTATGTGAGTTTTACTCTTTCTATAATTGACTCCCAGCTGTGTTATGCTGCCATTTGTTTATTACATTAGCACGATGTGGGCTGAGGCATCGGAAGACAGGAGAGAAGAAGAAAACAGTGTATTGACACACCTGTGAGAACAAGTGACATTCTTACATCTCCCTGTGAATTCAAACGAAAGGTACGGCACTGAAAATATCCAATCACTTGATTCGATACGTGGATAGCTGTGACACTCTGGTTTTCTATTTACCCCCACCCCCTTTATCTCCCATGCTCATGTTCAGTCTGTCAAAGACGGTCTCGATCTGTCTCTCAATCTAAATCATTTTTATTTCTTCTTCCATTTTGTATGACTCTTTATCACTTTCCTCACTTTCTTTTGCACAAGCATTTATAATCACAATTTATAAAACAATGCTCCTCACAGTCCAGTCTCTCATGTCTGAAAAATCTCGGAAAAGCAAACCAAGCAACAACAAAACAAAAAAAGGGGGGGGGGAACCAAGTATCTAGGGTCTAGTTTAGTTTAAATAATTTTTGATACCCCCCCCCTTCAAGAAAACAAGAAAACAAACCCAAAACCCCAACCCCCCCCCCCCAAAAAAAAAAAAAAAAATAATAAAAAATAAGCAGAATCCTTTCTTTCTATATCACAGAATTCACATCCATTGCCGTGATGAAATAAGTTTGGTGATACCATTAAACCCTCCTCATCCTACTGACCGCTAAAACTTAAGTTTCCATTCCATCATCTCCCACTAAGTCCTGTTTCTCATCCCTCTCCTCCTATAAAATACAGACTCACATAAACAAGGTGGCGACAGGGGCAATTATATATGTCATAATAGGTACCTTAGTACCCCTCTGATAATAATAAGAATAATCATTACCACCACTCTCCTAATTATTCAAGCACATATTTTCCTGTTGGTATGCACATTCCATAATTGATTCTGCCAGATTCAAGTTTCACTTTTACCATTTGAAGTTGGATTGCAACAACGATATAACATCTTCATGTGGATGTTTATCATTACAACTTCAGATATTGTCTGCAGTTGTCTGAAGATGATGATACTTATTGTAGTAACCATGGCTACAATATCATGGTAACAGTATCAATTAACACAGAAGAGCGTTGTTCAAATGAGTTATGTAACTGAAATTGCATGGCTAGGGCATGGACTTAAAGAGATACCAGCATAACTCCTATATGGCTTCAGGAAGAAGGTAAGTATTTATATGAAAACTTACAACATATCCCTATCAGATTAAGAGGCATTTAAGATTTAATATTAAAAGTAGCAGGAAATGAAGCTGTACAAATGATTGTGACGCATTTTCTGGATTGTATCAAAGCTTATTTTGAGGTAGAAACAAAATCTCATTCTTTGGAAGTTTCTTCTAATTGTTCATAATTTTTAGTGCTTATACTGAGTCAAATGATTGATGTTGAATATTCTTTTCAGAGTCGGAAGGACATTAACTCTGTGTAAAAGTATATCAGTACCACAGATGACATGAAGTGGGATTTTCTCTACTTTGAATACATTCCTTTATTGATAATGTTGATGATTAGTGAAGTGATATTGAAACAATTCAACAATTAAGTAACAACGAACAATTTTTCATGGACAGCTTGTACTTAGGGTGAGGTAAACACAATGGTGAGGGTGGGGTGGTAAGACAGAGAAAATGCAAATAAACTGCCATAGATTTCTAGTGTTAAGATAAGAGCCAGCAAGATAAATATACCAACCAAAGCATTTGCTTAATAATTTAGATGGAGGTAACAGCAGTAGCACCTGCTACATTTCATCTACAGGCTCTTATTTGAAGGACAATGTCATCATTATTTTTTTTGTTCATGCAAGGTTCTTCTCAGTTTTCTACATTGAACAGGTATTTAAATAAGAAAGTTAAGATTATTCAAGATTCAAGATTATATAAATACCGAGGATGATTTCCAACGTCAATAAAAGCTCTCTAGGAAAAAGATGATTATCTGAAAGACTGCAGGTGCCCAGACAACAAAACAGGAGGACTTAATGAGATGCGTTTGTGATGCACTCCTGATCAGCAAAGTTTAGTGAATGACATACATTATCACAACAGCTACCTACAGTCCTCCCAACACTTCCCCCATTAATGAGTTACAGTGGAAGGAGAGACTTCCTCTATAAAGCTCATTAAATCAGTTGCATGCATGTTTACTGAAATTCATTGTAGTTCTTTAAAGGCAAGCATTTTGTTTCTCTTCCAGATGACCATTTTCTTCAATATTTCAAGACTGAATGGAACATTAAGAAATGGAAAAAGAAGAAAAGAGAGCAAGAAAGAAATTATTAAAAAACTAGATGGAATTTTGACTGCGTGCAGTCGAAAATGATGCCTCCGCCATAGAGCAATTTAAACAAGTTTGGAGTTTAAATCTCCAGTGGTTCTTGAGATATCATGATAACAATCTCAATGTATGGAATTTCATAAGTTGACCTCTGTGACACTTGACCTTTGACCTACGTGCTCCAAAATCTAATCAGATTGTCTTCCTATGGTGATACACACTATCATTAAGTTTGAAGTTTAAATCTCCAGTGGTTCTTGAGATATTATGATATGGTGATACATACTATCATTAAGTTTGAAGTGAAAATTCTCCAGTGGTTCTTGAGATATCGCGATAACGATCTCAATGTATGGAATTTCATAAGTTGACCTCTGTGACCCTTGACCTTTGACCTACATGCTCCAAAATCTAATCAGATTGTCTTCCTATGGTGATACACACTATCATTAAGTTTGAAGTTTAAATCTCCAGTGGTTCTTGAGATATTATGATAACAATCTCAATGTATGGAATTTCATAAGTTGACCTCTGTGACCCTTGACCTTTGACCTACGTGCTCCAAAATCTAATCAGATTGTCTTCCTATAGTGATACACACTATCACTAAGTTTGAAGTTTAAATCTCCAGTGGTTCTTGAGATATCATGATAACAATCTCAATGTATGGAATTTCATAAGTTGACCTCTGTGACCCTTGACCTTTGACATACGTGCTCCAAAATCTAATCAGATCGTCTTCCTATGGTGATACATACTATCCTTAAGTTTAAAGTTTAAATCTCAAATGGTTCTTGAGATATCTCGCTAACAAACTCAATACAAGGAATTTCATAAGTTGACCTCTGTGACCTGTGACCTTTGACCTACGTACTCCAAAATCTAATCAGATCGTCTTCCTATGGTGATAAATACTATTCCCGAGTCTTAAGTTTAAATCTTAAATGGTTCTTGAGATATTGTGATATTGTTATAACGGTCAAACGGGACGGACGTACGGACGGACAACCCGGACAACCCGAAAACATGATGCCTCCGGCACCACCTTCGGTGGCGGAGGCATAAAAAGGAGATAGAAAGGGAAGGAATACACCTACATGTATACTGGATTGAATGCTATCAGGTTTAGATATGAACTAATTCACATTTCATATCATCTATTAAACTCACTCTATCTTCCTCTTGTAAATATTTTTTCTAGACAAAATTAGACTTTAAAGATACAAAGATTGTGACTACATACAATATTTAAACTTGTCATGGATTTTAATATCAAGATTACAGTACTTACAGCATGATGTTTACAATCTTTCTTATATTCTCTTGCTGTATATAACAAAATTGCAACCTTCATGTGCAGCAGAATTTCTAATAAAAATACAAGATAACATCCAATATACAATTAAACCTGCTGTAATTACTACCTGTAAAGAAAGACCACTTTTCTTGTCTCCCTTGGATGGTCTTTATAGACAGGTTTTAGACAAGAATAAAAACAGATAGGCTTTCAATGAAAACACCACACTGCCTAATAACAGAATAGGCTACACGTCTTTTTCTAATGGCTGACATGGGGTTAACACCACTGGTAATCTCTAAGTGATTTACACTGATCACATGTCATCTACAGATATACAATGAATGAAACATGATAAACGGTCACTCTGAAACTCGGCCAGCGACAAGTCTTGCCTCATTTATCACGTAATTCCATCCAGGTAGTAATGGCCGACCTTGGAGCATCATCTTCATCGCAAAAGCTTTCACTTTACACTAGTTAAAAAGGCCGGAACTCAATTTCAACTTATGTCCTTCCACTTTGATTATCTGCTGTTTCCTATCTTGAGAATATCAGAGGCAACAAGAGAAATATGGCAAGCATTAAATACCTCACCACTGCTTAACTGTGAAGATATCAAGGACTTATCATCTGAATGTACAGATAAAATGTTTTTACATAAATTACATTCTAATCGTCAGCTCAGAATTTGAAATGTTACTTAAACATTTCTATTATTGAGAGTTGACTTCAAATTTCTTGTCTTATTTAATGTTACTTTCCCTCTTTATGTGATCCTTTCTTTCTTCTCTTCATCAGTTTTTCCTCCCTTTCTCTCTTTCTGTCTTACCACTCTTTTCTCAAAATATGTATATTCTAGGAAAAACATAGAACATGTTGAAAGTGCACTGTACATCCAAATTAAATTCAATATTTCAAACTATATTTCGTCCTTGTTTTCACGAAGTGACGGTAGTAAGGAAAATGTACACGCAAAGTGAATGCAATTTTTTTTCACTACCGTCACTTCGTGAAAACAGCGACGATTTTAGATATACGATTTTGGCATTATTCAAACTTTTTCAAAATACTGTGGATAAATTTGTTTCAGGTCTCATGATAACAATTTGAAATATATTACCTGATATTTCAAAATACTTTCTATAATGTACTCTAATTACCGGTATTAACCTGTTTGAGACAATTATGTAAAAGATTTGTGTTCAGGAATTACTTTTTACAGTCGACATGCAGGTGATATGGGAAACAAAATGCTGTTATCTTTAACCATGAATTTATTAATGTTTTCCTTTTTGGATTTTGAATTATTAACATTCTGTCTTATATTACATGGACAAATACTGAAAAACAAGGGCATATGATCAACAAATTAAGGGTACAGCTTGCTTATGTATCAATAGTCTCCTGTTTGTGCATTTTATTGCTCGCATCTTGTTGCATCCGAAGGGTACCACTGACACCTTGCAGAGGATGCTATCCGAGACCAATCACTGAATATATTCATTGACAAATGAAATGAATACTCAGAAAAAGTTACTCCTGTTCGCTGTTATCCTCACATTTACGTCATTGCCTCACATGGAGTAATCCAAGCAATGTAATAACCATAAAACATGAGTCTACAGCCTCGCCTTTTTACAATTACAGAGTTGAACTAAATAGAGCAGACTTAGTTTGAGAGTGATGAATGTGAGTTAAAGGACGACCACAAATCTTTAAAACCTAATTCACATATTAAACTCATTATGCTAGACATTAGCAGATTACAAGTACCATAGTTTGTTTAGCTGATATCAATATTATTGTTTTGTTATTGATGGCTACCCTTGTGTAAAATGCATAGCATAAAATGCCTTTTCATAAGAAATTTATTTTAATAAAGCTGATCAGATGGCAATGATCATCATCACTTCTTTTAAGATGGGTGTCACTTTCAAGACATCATCTTGGCTGAAACAAAAGCAATGTTCGTATATTCTAGCAACAATAATACTGCAGTTGTGACAAAGTATCCATTGATTCAACTTTAATCCAATTCCAGTGATGCCCCAAGAAACAAAGGTCTCTTCACCTACCTATCGCACGAAGGATGCTTGGCCTAAAAATGTGTCAGATAAGAGACAGGTCAGAGAGATTGAGGGCAACCCTAAAATAGTGTCTCCGTCCTTCTACAACAACATCAAACTAGAACAAGAGTGTCATGGTGCGTGTGAAAAATAATGATTTTCCTAAAAGCTCAATGAGCTGAAGATCACAAAATTTAAGAAAATGTAAGGGGTAGGCCTACTATTTTGAAATCTTGAAGGTCACTAAGAAGAAAAAATACTTGAGATAACATATGCCTCATCCAAAAATATACACATTGATTTTATGACAATCTACAGTTTCCTTCCTGCTTGCTCCGAGGTATAAACTGACCATAGCTTGTATGGATCACTCTACTTGCATGCCATTTTTTGACAAGCACAATATTCAACTTTTATCTCAAGGGTTTCCATTGAATCGAAATAGATATTTTTCTATACATTGAGTAATGTATACTTCAAAGTGATTTCTCCTCAAGCAAGTGTAAATCAATGAAGTATTTCACACAAACTTCTCCCTCCAGGTGCTGTTGTAGCTAGGCACTTTATTACCTGTTTGAGATATCTGATTACTTTATTGTGACATTCTCTTGAATATGAGGGGTGAGTAAACCTCTTTAGTGCAGCTACTTTTATCCATTTTTTTTCTTCAGATTCCAAAATGAATTGGACTTCTGATCGTTATCCCCCAAAAGATTCAAAACTATACAGGAAATATAAAAATTGAGGATATGAATTCTATTCAATCTTTTATATAGGGATAAAAGCAAATTGAGTTCCGTGACTTACCCCATGCGCTGTACAAGTGGTAATGCAGAAAGCTTGACATCTTACATCATACTCCTCCTCCTCAACAAACGTTCCCATAGGAACAGCATCATCTGCCCCACCCAATGGGAGGATTACATCCTCTGGTAGATTAGGGGTGGAGGATTGCACCCCTGGAGGGGCAGTCCAGTCTGTCATGGAAGTGATCATATCAACAGGTGCTTCAGTTGCTGCTGTAGAAGGCAACAAGTTCCTCACTTCTTGTGACACTGTTGGTAATGATGACGATGGAGACATTGATGAAAAGGATGATGATGACGATGGAGACGATGATGATAAGGATGATGATGTTGTATCCATGTTCATTGGTAACGATAAGTCTGTGGTTCCCCCTCCTGGTATGATTCATCTGGGGGTGATGTTGGTTTGCTAGTATTGCCTTTGTTGTTGTTGTTATTTTCATGAATAAAGGGAGTTGAGAAGGAGATGATGGTGGTAAGCTCTGGATTTGTCTGGCTATTCTCATTGTTAGAGGTATCCCCGTCCTGCGCTAATAGTACGAATGGTAGCTGGAAGAGGGTGAGGAGGAGGACGATGATCTGGATGATGACAATGGATGGGCTTGTCCTCATCCCCATCATGGCTTAGATGTAGTGTTAACGTCGTCCTAGGAATACAAACAAATAAACAAATATTGAATGTTTACTTAGATGCATTCACAACAGGTCCAATGAAGTACATGTTTATTCAATTATTCAAAAAGTCTTTTTAAGTGGAAAGTGTTTGTTAATAAGCTTCTTTCCATACTCATTCACAAAAAAGATAAACATAAACATATAAAAATGGATAATGGCACTATATAAATCTCATGTATTATTATTATTATTAAACATCTTAAGCCCTTTTAGCCACTAAAAATTAGAGTTAAATGTCATGGATCCAACTAATATAAAAATATGTTAGTCTGCTTCTGAAGTTAGAGATACAGAACTAGTATATGTGAGAGAAAGGGTGTTGGGAAGAGAGAGAGAGAAAGAGAAAGAGAGAGAGAGAGAGAGAGAGAGAGGGAGAAAGGGACAGATTAAAAAAAAAGATCAGGGAAGAGGTACTTGAAGAATATAAAGCTATGGTCACAAATCAGAGCAGCGACCGACCGATCAGTAGCCTGCTCGGTCGCTGCTGGAATTAGGCATCGCCCAGCGATTAGGTCGGTGCCCGGGCGGCGACCGCCCAGGCACCGAGCGTATTTTGAGCGGCGAGTGGAAAGTGAGCAGGCGCCGCCCAAATTTTAAATCCGCGCTAAAACTTCAGCGGCGACCGAGCGATGCCCTAAAAACGAGCGGTGCCTGGACGGCAGCCGCTCGGTAGCCGGGCAGCCGCCGGGCAGAATTGGTTAAAAACTCGCCGCTCGGCCGCCGAGCAGGCTACTTTTGGGTAATGTGACCATAGCATAAGTGTCGACATTTCCTGTTGCTTTCAGTCTTGATAATGGATTAAAGTTAATGCATTTTCAGGAGTGTTAAATTGCTCCACACTAAAAATAGTGTTTCAGTATATGTCCCCTTTCCAGGAATGTAGGGACATGAACACTTAACACACTCTGCTACACAAAACACCTAACATGGTTACAATTTCTTGTTTTAATCATATATCTACCGTACCATAATATGAAAAAACATGGGTATAATAAAATTGCTCAGTCCTCTGAGACAACGTCAAACTTCATTTTCAATCATTTTAATATTTTGCACTGTAATTTTCCTGTTGATTTGATAAATTAACACAATAAGTGTAAGATATCATCCCATAAACATGACAAATGTGTAAAAATAAGTAATCTTAAAAGAACTGAAGAAAATCAACCAAAATAAGAGTTAATAAGTGGAAATGATACTGTTGTTAAAGGGAGAAGCTGCCAAGATAAAATATAGACATAATTAAGAAACAATAATGGCAAAACCAAATATACTCAGATCAGCAACATCCATTTCAGAAATCCACTCATTTTTTTAACTGGATATAACTACAAAGTTGATTTTTCCATGTATGACTGAGATTAACTCAATGTTCAAAATAGATAGTTTATGAAGAAAATAATTACAATGAAAAAACAACTACTAAAAATTGAGAAAATAAAGCGTTAAATAATTTTGCATTATAGTCAATTTGCAAGTGAACAAACACTGAGTATAATACACATTGGTCTTAATACTAAAACAAATGTATATCATTTTTATTTTCAAACAAAGTTTTGATATGCTTTTGCATCATTTCAGTATGGATTTAGGGCTACTTCCAATTCAACCTCTGGAAATAAACTGTATTAAAGTGAAACAGAATATGTGATACAAATTGTTGACCCACTTGAAATCAAAACAATATCCTGATACCCATAAATCAGTCAAAAATGGCAAACCATGCAAACTGCTATTCTATACAAATCACATAGAACTTGTGACTAATGCTGCAAAACCACCTTATTCTGACAAAATAAACTACCAAAAATGCCTTCTTCAAATTATTGCTCAAAAGATATTCTTTTAACCAGAAATTATTTAATAAATTGAGATAAGGAAATAATGCATTAAACCTGTTTTTCTAGAAACGAAAACTCACCAAAAGTCAGTAAGTATATAGTAAGATCCTGAAAGGTTAAGTCTTGATGTGTCCTAATCCAACAAGCAAAGTGATCTGAAGCATGCGTTCATCGGACAACATCGATGGTCCACTCAACGAAGAAAGTGTGCTTGCACCAACGTAGGCATTGATAGAGACATACTGCACGTGACAAAATACTACTCCATCGGATCATCCGGACGGACAGCAGGCAGAGAGAGGAAGAGAGAGAATGGGAGAGACGTTCGTGTCCGCTTCTGTGCTTGTGCATGGAATCTAGTGAATGACTGATACAAGGTGGGGGCGGGAACTAATATCAATGCAAATGAGGCTGACGTAGAAAGGCTTTTGTGAGGGAAGATGCGCTGTGCATCAATACAAGACGGATATATAATGCATGAAATCTGATTGGTTGTAAGTTCTGAGTGGTGAAAGAGACGGCTGGGCATCAATGGATGAATATCCTGCCAATCTCTCTCGTTGATCAATATGATGATGATGTTCTATCATTACAGCCAGCGGATACCAGATTTTACAGAAAAGAATGCTCCATGCAAAATAATGACAAACTGAGGAAATGTTTAGGAGGCAAATTCTACAAAACATATTATTCATATTGAAAAACATTCAATCTGTAGACTGATAAATTCAACATTTCTTCTGTGGGAAAGTATTGATAGGTTTGTCTTCCAAACAGTACCAACATATGGAGAATGTTGTTTTACGTAAATGGCATTGTATATAATACCATTCAACAGCAGACAGGAATCAATACAAACACAGAAAGAGTAGGAGAGAGAGAGAGAGAGAGGGCCGGGAGGGGGATTTGTGTGATGGAAAATGTATCTTAAGTGTATAACAGGAAAAGATAAAGGGAGAGAGAACTGGCAAAAAGGAGAAGGCCTACAAAGTATGTGTGTGTGTGGGGGGGGGGGGGGGAGTGGGTTATAACAATACAAAAGAGAGATAAAGAGAGAGAGAGAGAGAGAGAGAGAGAGAGAAGTGAAAGAAGCTATAGAGAGGGGAGTATACTGCAAGATGACAAGAGTGTACGGAGAAAAGAGGAGTACATGATAGAAGGGAGAGGGAAAATTGTCACATGAGATGACAAGTGAGAAGGAAAAAGAAAGAAAAGACAGAACAGAGAATGAGAGAGAGATAGAATGTGATACAAAGAGTGATAGACAAGGGAGATGGATAAGGAAAATAAAAGAGAGAAAAAAAGAGAAAAACACAGGATAGTAATGAAGAAAGAAGGTATAAGCCCTAAGAGAGAGAGAGAGAGAGAGAGAGAGAGAGAGAGAGAGAAGATGGGGAGATAGCAACCGACCAGTGTGTGTGTGTCCCTTTCAAGACAAGCAAGCACACACTGCAGTGACTTCCGGAGCGGTTAGCCAGCGCTGCTGAATCAGACGCACAAAGGAACCACGTAGTGATTCATTCTTCAGAAAATAAGCATCTCATCAGGGTAACGAGGAAGACGGAGAAGCTCCACAGCACACTTCACCTCCCCCCCTCCCTACTCAGACTCAGCAGAAAACCACCAGGCAAACAAACCACTGTTCCGGTTGACAAGGAATTTATTCTACAAACGAGTGGCAAGGATAGAGCAAAATATAAAATGTGTTTAACAAACACATGCTGCGGGGAGATCGAGGGAGGGGGGAAGAGAGGTGGATGAAGATGGGAGGGGAAACTTTAAGGTTTTTTTTCTTCAATAATCTACTTATTTTCTTCATAATTCATGTTCATATGCAAATAAAAAATGAAATTAAAAAGAAAGAAAAATTCTTTGGAAAAGGGAGAAATCGTCATTTGCCACTTTTATAATTTTGTTTTGCCTCTTTTTATCTTATTTTATTCATATTTCTATTATTGCTTCAATATATAAAATATACATTGTTTTGTGGGTTTATTAATATAAATGTGTATAGAATAATATGTTAAACAGTAAGTGTGCCTTCTAGTTCTACATTAGTAGGTACTGAATCAGTTTAGGAAAGATAAATTATGAACGATACACACAAAATATGATCGCCCTTATTTCATGATGTGCAATTTAATTAATCGGAGACAAAGATCGTGATATATTTCACAATATGGCTTCAGATATATTCAAGGAAAAGTCCATGAGCATATACGTATGCAAACATTTATTAGGATTTTTGTATTCATATGTTTTCTGGATTAAAAAATGTATAAGATGTAACACAACAGATTAGTTTTTCTTCTTCATACGATCTTACATATATATAACGCAATCTTCAAGGGGTGAAAATCCCACCTGGAAACAATGGACATTGAACTTAAGAAATTCAATTCACATGGTGGTACTTTCCCAGCACAAAACTAATGTGATAACATAATCTAAAGACAAGTAAAGCTTCTCATTTATTCTGTTCAGATCTGAAGCTAAAAGTAACATTCACAAGAACTCTCTTGTCCTTTATTTGCCCTCTCATTCGTCCTATAGAATATCTCTTGTGTAATGTGAAACATATCCTTAATGGAGTCACCCAAAAATAAGAACCCAGTTACAGCCATCTTGCTTGCCTCCAGCTGCGTTTGGTTGCGACTAAGCACCGTACAAGTTGGACATCCGTCAGGACAATGGCAGGGCTTTTGGGATACTCATTGAGCCTTCAGGCTATAATAAAGGTTTCTGACCAAGATTGTAGTTGGTTATTGTTAGGTTGATTGATTGCAAGTGTGGGGAATTTGTTTAAATATCAGAAATGATACGTATATATATGGAGAGTGTTTTTTGAAGATATAGTCTTTATGTGAAAAATTCCCCAGTTTTTCATCAATGATAATACAATTTTTTAAAGACTGAATTGGGAAGCGTTAAATGTATTCTATTTATAGTGCCCTAAATACAACTTTTGTAGGATGTCCATCTCCCTTGACAATTTTTTCTCTAAAATGCGCATTTATTCCTCTGAATGCAGACAAAAATTACTTCCTGTTTCAAAAGATAGAATCTTTCCAGAGAAATATTCAGATGCTTGTACTCTTTCATGGTAAACATGATATTTGTGATTAACCACAAATTTCAGCCTTGTGATCGGGTTCCATGTACCAATAACAGTGATTTGAAAATTGAACCAAGCAGATACTAATAAGATCCGTGTCTGTTTGAAACTCTTTTCTAGTGATCCCTATCCACTTCTTTGAAAAAAAATGCTAGAAACTAATTTTCAGATCGGATGCAAATGAAGGGAAGGAAGACATCCTTGTATGATTAATTTGTCTATTTGTATTATGTGCAGAGAATGCAATGTTCATTGGTTGGATACTTGGAAACCAGGTTGTTGATGAACATAAAACATGTGCAATGCCTTCCACACACCTGAGACTATTGAACATTAGAACATAATGTACAGGTACTTGTTATATTTTCAGACTCTTCTTTCGATGGATCAAACAGAAAACATCTTATCTTTATTCACACTATAAAGAAAAGTGTTTCAACATGTTCAGGGGGAAAATTAGCATAGATACAAGGTGAAGCATATGTACTTCATATGAAGAGAGCAAGAGAGAGAGAGAGAGAGAGAGAAAGAAATAGAGGAAAGAGAGAAAGAGAGAGAGAGAAAGAGAGAGAGAGAACGATCATCAAAACATGCTTCTTTTGTGTATATAGTGTCGGGCATTCTACAAATATTCTACAAATATTCAACAATTAAAGAGAGAAGTGCAATTACCTCTGCTATTATCTCTTTTCCCCCATTGGACACTTCATCAACCTGATTTTGAGAGAGGAGCTTCCTTTCCAATCACTTAACCCTATCAATGCCAAGAGGATACCTGCATGGATTCATTCCTCCCTAGGAAGGTGACTGGAGTCTTCTTCCTTGCCCCTGGTCTCCAAGCTGAATACATGGGGCTCCATTTCCTGAGGATAACTTCATCAATCCACCTGCTTTTCTTCACCAAGGTCATCGCACCTTCCTCCAACCCTGGATGGGACCTGTTCACATATGAAATTTAATCCTTACCACAGACAGATCTTTTGCCACTATAAAGGTCAATGTATCTTCAATCCCTGCATGCTTGGGACCCATTCATTTGTAAGCATTAATATTGAGAATAAGGAAGGCCATGGTGATTTCCAAAGACAGACATAGATGAAGTTTGTTCACATTGCCATCTTAGTCAAGTTAAAGTTCAATTAAAAACTTTATTTAAGATATCTGGGAAGGTGAAATCAAGGTTTACTAATAGCAAAGATCATCTTCAGTGAAATAGATGATAATCAAAACATTTGCATTTTAAAGGCGCTATGTTCCATTTGCAGGCAAACAAAATGAAAAGCCTAAAATTCCAACAGCATTTGAAAGATAATACTAATTTAAAACTTCCCTCAAAACAAAAGGACTTGAAAATTTCTTTTTGTGGTAAAACAACGATCGATAGTAGTGGAATCAAATTTAAGGGATTGCAGTCGTTTAATTGAATAATCTGATTTTCAGACCCTTGTACTGGATGGTCATATGTTTTGTGCTGCGCAAAGTTTCAATCAGTTTGATTCTGGCCATTACAAGAAGTGGGTTGTTGATGTAGACAAATGCCCATGCATACATCTTTTACAGCTCATTTATGCATGTTATTACGAAAGAAAAAAGAAGTCCGTCAGTCACTCAATACTGTCTGACAGTGAAGTCTAAACAGTAAACAGGTTTCTTTACATAATTTGAATACCAGGACACTGCTAACGTTTAAATTGCACAGATAGGACAGATACGTGACATATTCATATATCGAGTCCCTTCTTGCATTCTGCTATTTGAAGTCTATGATGGTGATCAAGAGTGTGTATGCATAGTACAAAATTATAGCAATATAAATATAATAGGGTTTAAATGTAGATAGCAGGAAAAGAGGGTGACAGAGAAAAGGTAAGTGCATTCAAAGGGCAGAAACAGATATGAGATGAAAATTGTGTATGGAATTGTAGAGGCAGGCGAAGAAAAATAAAGAGACAGAGAGAGAGAGAGAGAGAGAAAGGAAAAAGAAAAAAAAGACATCTGATGAGAAAGAGACAGAGGTAGAGAGAAAACCTTTTACATAGTACCATTATTTGATTGTTTTAGAAAGTTGTTTTTCCTTCCTTTTTTATCAGACCTCAGCAGTTATCTCTAAAATGTCATTTAAAATGAAACATTTCCAGAGCTATTTCTGGAGAGAAAAAAATAGTTTAGCAAACGCTACAAGCAAAGTGAAGAAAAAAAACCACTACAAAATATGATCAATTTCTCTGTTACTTTTCAATTCATAAAAGATGGAAGGCGGTACTCTTCTTTCATGCCTAGCAGCCTTTCCAATCTTTTTTGATAAAAAAAAAGAAGAGAAAATTAACCACTAATCAAAAGGTAAACAAAAACTAGTACAAGTACTTCCCGAAGAAACATGTCACAATACACTTTTGCAACCCTCTTCTGGTCAGTTTCCTAGAAATTCAGAAGCCTTTTTGTTTTCCTTACATGCAGCCTTGTTACAACATAGCTGATCAGTGTCCGATTATAGCCTTGTCAACAAAAATGCTAGACATACACCGAAGAGGTTCATGTGATCTGGGACATTGGGACATTGATCTGGGACCTTGTAATATCAGGGACGATCAGTGAACGTGATTTGTTTTTAGTGTTGGCTTTTGATTGCTATACTTTTTACAAACTTCTTTAGACAATTCTAAAAAACATAAAAGAGACACAGCATGTAAAATCACTGAATAAGTACAAAGAACCTTTATGCAATACTAAGAGTGCTGCCACTGTTTTTTTTCTAAAGAGGTCTTAGTATGTTCACAAATATCTCAATGCTAGTCATTCTCTACATCTGTCACAATATACTTACCGTAACTGTAATAAAAAAATATAAAAAATACCTTAAAAAGAGTTTTTCCGGCCACCGAAAGAAAACCGAATAGAGATGATAGTAAACATAACATATTATAAAACTATAAAATACATGCAATGAAGATAATATATCCAAAGGTTTAAAGGCAAACATTTGCCTAAACATCTGTATTATTGATTTATCTAAATATCACATTTCCATTTTTTTGCCTTCAAAACGACTCCTTAAATTTTCTTTTTTCTTTTACCTCTATAACCCATGTTGTGAAACAGGCAGTGGTTTGAAAGTACATCATACATATACATACTTGAAGTTTAAAAGGGTTTCGTGGAATGCCAATACAGCTGAACAACTAGAAATAGGCTACATTTACATCTAAGGTCTGCAAAGGGGGCATTTACAGTGCCCTACAGTTCACTATACCTAGCTTTGACATAATGTATACTTAAAGGTATGACATATCAATGAATACTTTGTATTCTCTGCTAAATTCGGATTGTGAACAATTTCCACGAAGAAATTTAACAAAATGATAGATTTTAAGAGGGAAAATAATTGTACATTAGGAAAAAGGGGATAAGACATATAGTGTATTTATAATTCATCTCTTTAAAAGAAGAGTGAACAATACGTAGAGAGGCATGTTCTAATCTAGATAATGCTATCTCAACGATTCAATTTAGAAACCTTTAGTAGTGTCTTTACTCTCCTCCCACAACAACAAATTCTTATGGTATATTTTAACAGTGGCAAACATCAGACGCAAAGTTATCAGGAGTATGTGCGAGAGATGATTCCCCTTCCCCCTCCATATTATTTGCTAAATACAGTAGTCCCTTTGCCCAAACCCCAAAATATAAGAGCCTTTTTGTTTTTGCTTGTCAGAGCCTTTGAAGATATATAATGCGGAAACGTGATACCCCTTCATTTTTAGACCTGCAACCCTTCTGCAACATGATATTAAGCACTGATTTTCTGCCAGGAACTATGCAAATCTAAAATTTTACTTATATTTTAGTTGACTTCTTATTTCGAAGCTATTTAAGTAATGATGATATTTCTTGACAACCATTAACATTTTAGACACATTGATAGGATGAGGATTTCCCCAAAACCTATATCTTCCCAATCGTATAATGGCTGCCCGGCAGAAAACCACTCTATAATAATAACCTACAATTTAAAGCAATAAAGATTCCTGGAATACAAACATCCTATGAATCTTTACGCAGTGTTGCAAAATGAGCTAGCCCTGGGTGAAATATACATGACCCACTTCAATATTCAATTGAAATGTTGGGATAATCCATTTGACCCAATAAAAACCCTGTGTATGAGTGTTTATCTTGACTAAATAGGGAACTATTTGATATGATGGTGTTTTGACATCGATGGAAAGTTCCTAGGGTATGTGGAAGGTTATTGGTGCCATGCTAAATGAGACACGTAGGGGGAATCATCCATCTAAAAAGGAACTCTCCAGGGCACAGATAAATGTGGTGGAAATTTAGTGGATACTCTATAGAGCTACAGTGTGATTCAACCATCTAAAATAAGACTTATATCATGAAGGAACATACATCATTAAGGTATGAGAAAATCAATCTCAGTAAAAACAGTTGGTAACATCATGACATCAAAATATACAAAATAATTGATGACATCATGAACTCAAGACTTAGTACCTCACTTGTCAACATAAATATCATCACTAGAAATGCATTACTTCCTGAAAGTTGTCTGATTTTCATCAATTTTTCCCAATCTGTGTCTCACAATTTTCCCCTTTTAATCAAAAGCAAAGTAGGATTCTCCTTGTGCCTGCTTTGTGGTTGACAGATCAAACAAACACGGGTTTACCGCAGCTAACTTTTGTCACATGTACAGTGAACACGTAGGATATACCTCAAACAACATGACAGTCTTAGGTTTTGATCAATGGCAAATATAGAGTCAAGAGCTTTGTTTTGGAACGTAGAATACATATGATAAAACTGTTCTGCTAAGTATCATGTGGGGAAGATTTTTTTGTGGTTTAATATAACAAATTATTACGAAAAGTTTCCATACATGATTGAGAATATCTAGGGGCTTTTGACAGAGAGAAAGAGAGAGAGAGAGAGAGAGAGAGAGCAAGAGAGAGTAAGAGAGGGCAAAAAGAAGAGAGAGAGAGAGAGTAAGAGAGAGTAAGAGAGGGCAAAAAGAAGAGAGAGAGTAAGAGAGAGTAAGAGAGGGCAAAAAGAAGAGAGAGAGCAAGAGAGAGTAAGAGAGGGCAAAAGGAAGAGAGAGAGAGAGAGAGAGAGAGCAAGGGAGTAAGAGAGGGCAAAAGGGAGAAATGGAGAAAGAGAGAAAGAGAGAGCAAGAGAGAGTAAGAGAGAGTAAAAAAAGGAGAGAGAGAGAGAGAGAGAGAGAGTAAGAGAGAGTAAGAGAGGGCAAAAGAGAGAGAGAGAGAGAGAGAGAGAGAGAGAGAGAGTAAGAGAGAGTAAGAGAGGGCAAAAGGAAGAGAGAGAGAGAGAGAGAGAGCAAGAGAGAGTAAGAGAGAGTAAAAAAAGGAGAGAGAGAGAGAGAGAGTAAGAGAGAGTAAAAAATGAGAGAGAGAGAGAGAGAGAGAGTAAGAGAGAGTAAGAGAGGGCAAAAGGAAAAGAGAGAGAGAGAGAGAGAGAGAGAGAGAGAGCAAGAGAGAGAGATAAAGAGATAGAGGGGGGGGGGGGGTTGAAGTGATATTTGAAAGCAGATGATACTTTGCTTGTAGAAGCTTCTGGCAATCATTCCTCCAAAGGTCTGATCATATTTCACTCTCCCCCAAACAGGATATAACATCTCTATTTCCACTTCACTCCCCTCTCTGTACTCGATGCATCTATCTACTCAACATTCATGGGCTGGAATTCAGAAAAGTGGAACAACTTTAGTCTGGGTTTAGGAGGGCACGTTCAGTCCTTCACATCTTCATCCTGTTTATCATTATTAGCATAATTGTTCATTTTGGTTATGCATTCTGTATCAAATATAAAAGTAATTTGTAGAGACTAAAATTTCATCTTTGCAATCTATATATTAGCAGCCATTTCTAGTTCTGCTTTTGAAAACCATTTGAATGAAAAGTAACCTTCCAACATGTTTCAAATACTTTAATAAGACCAACAAAATTCTTAAGCTTGTAAAGCATTCTGCTTTTGAAAGAAGGTAATTTAAACTGTAGTAAAAAACTAAATAAGACGTTTGGTACATGCTGTTATCTTTTAAGGGTGGGATGTCAAAGAATTTTTAAAAAATCAACAAAAAAGTAAAAGTCATCAGTTATGCTAAAAATATTGAAAGTGAGATACAGTCCATTCAATACATCCTTGCTAATGATGCCACAGAAGTCTACATGCTTGAATAATTATGTATAGTTGAATAAAGTGATTGTGTACTTCTTGTCAATGTGATTGTACATGCTTCATAAATGTAGATTTTGAAAGAAACAAACGTCCTGAACTCTCGCTTAGCCATATACTGCAACATTGTGATATGAGATTTTGTAGAAGTCTTCTGGTGTGCAACTGAATGGTTTTATATATTCATTCTTCAATAGAGAGGTTTTGCTACATACAGCAAGGTTATCAAGATAACGAGACGAGAGAAAGACATGAATCTGCTTTCATCTTGACCCTGCAAAAGAAACC
The DNA here is from genome assembly GCF_000002235.5 of Strongylocentrotus purpuratus. Lineage (NCBI taxonomy): Eukaryota > Metazoa > Echinodermata > Echinoidea > Camarodonta > Strongylocentrotidae > Strongylocentrotus > Strongylocentrotus purpuratus. The sequence continues at coordinate 36,623,306 of NW_022145611.1, read as the reverse complement.
CTACAAACTGGAACTAGTTCCCAACTTAACATCATCATCTACACCTCTCATTATAATCACCCACACAAGAACAAAGGCATGGTAGATATCCTTCATTAATAGTCTGAAGAAAAAACCTGATAGGAATTTTAAATGGGATCTTTTGAATAATTACTTCACAAATTATAAAAATACATAATTTTTAAGATTGCATAAAATTGCAAACGAAAAAAGAAGAAGATAAACATGATAATCTAAAACTTATTGGTATATTGCAGCTGGAAAAATTCATTTTAATGATTAAAGCATATCAAAGCAATGAAAATCATATTGCTTGGCAAAGAAGTATGATGGGGAAAAGCTACTTATTTACACTTGCAATAAAAGTTAACAGTTTCAAGATGTGCTTTTCTATCACCAATCACCAGTTAAAAAAAACAGTATGAAGAATATCTACCTGTGATGGCTATCATAGGACATGATGAAACAACTACATAGGAAGTCATCATTTTCCATTGCAAGAGGAGGCCAATGTATTCAGATGAGAGAAATAAGAATATCAGATACATCTAAATTGGTTTGTAAAAGCTATCAAGTATGTCTCCCTTTCTTGCCTTTCATGTGGGAACAATTCAGCATGTCTCCAGACAAAACATAACCCCTTCTACTTTCAGTGAATGTATCCCTTGGACGTAAGGTAAGGTGAGCCTAGTGCACTTTTGGGATAATACTATTTGTAAAGTGAGCCCCCCTCCAGGCAGATGCTACCTCCGTTTCAGGTTTGAATGCATGCCCGGACTCTTGTTTCCTGGAAAACACTCGCTCTGCAACATGAAAACATGTCAGGTAGGGTAAGTACAATGGAATCGGTACAAGTATAAAAGATATGACTTTGGTTCAGCCCAATTGTGTTTTAACTTATGAGTGAAGAACAACTACACTTCTTAAAGAAAACAATTTTAAAGGCACATTTTCCTCTGGTAGCTACAAAAGGGGGTAGCAACCTAAAGACTGCTTGACATTCGAGTGTGGGTTTCTGAAGCCCTACTGGACATAGAAATCATTCCTCTCTTCCTTGTTTCATTTTTATCACAAAAAAACGCACTATTTACAAATCACTGACTTCTTAAACAAGTGATGTAGAAAGGAATAAGCAAACACATTTAGAGCTGATATGCATTCATTTGTAAGCTACATAGAAATAGAGCATATGATCATGGCTGGTTAATAAAGCCTCTGGAACAAATATGCTGTACCACTTATAGACCTCAAGCATTATTCCTACGTGTACAGATAAAAGATAAGAGGAAGGAATAAAAGAAAACAATCAAGAAGGGATGGCATTCATTATGAAAAGTACATGGATAGATCGCTAGTCTAAAAAATGCCTTAAACCACTAAGCTGATTTCTCTAATAAAGGACATCATTAGAATAATATTTTGACTTGTAATAACCCATCCTCAATCAAGCATCCCTCCAGGGCAGGCAAGAATATTAATATACAAGACGTCCCCAAGTCTGCCCGGGTCCCTAATTCCGCCCATCGAACAAACAAATGAATTGCGTTGTATACCCAGGCTTATCAAATTAGGCTCAATTTTGCCAGGTGAAGTGGCAGGGATAGAGGTTTCTAACTTGCTCATCTCTTTTCATCTTTCTTGGGTTAAGAGAGCGATGACGTTGATGATGACGGTGCTCCACGCTTGTTTTTTTTTCAGCGCCCTTTTCCCAGGTCTCAATCTTCATTCAGGGAAAAGATTAATATGATTATGCTTTGAGCACTACTTGATTGAAAGAAATGGAGAAAATCAAATGAAATGATTATGTATCATCTGACTTCTCATTACCCTTCCTCTGCATCCCCCTACTCTCTTCATTTGTATCCTCTTTCATCTGTTTGATGAAGGAAATGCTGATTAATTCCATAACAATATAAGAATCATACTTTGATTCTTAACCAGCCTTTGACATTGTAAGAAATTGAAAAGGACATGACGCTACTCCCCATACCAATCATAGAGCAGAGTAGCTTGATGTAAACAGCTTTTAGACATCATTAGGAGGCTTCCATTTGGAATGAGAGAATAGATGATAAAATCATTAAGAAATGTGAATGACTAAAAAGCTGTGATGACTCAGGACTTAAATTTTATCTGACTACTATGACATTGCACAAAAAGGATATTTTTCATTTAAATAAAAACAACTGATTAAACAATATGTTTTATGGCACTATAAAGTCAATCCTGAAAAATAGTATCAGAGATGAAAAAAATAATGCATTGTCAAACCATCAATAACAATAAATGGATACAATGAGATAAAATATCTCTACCTCATAAATGACATCAACAATATTTCTGTGAGGGCATCAGACAATATATCAAGGAAATGCCATGGCACTGTAAAGAATTCATTCACAAGAAACAATCTTCAATGGAGACTTTTTACCAATGAGAAGAATAAACAAGTTACTTTCAATGAAACACAGGTAGGAGTTTCTTTTTGATGTTGCAAGTAAGTAAGCACATGGGGAAAAGGTTTAAAGATAGATAAAGTGATGGAGAGAGGAGGTGAGAGTGTGAGAAAGAGAGAAAAGATAGAGACAAAGAGAAAGAAAGAGAGAAAGACAGACAGAAGAAAGAAAGAGAGAGAGAGAGAGAGAGAGAGAGAGAGCAAAAGAGGGAGAATGAGAGAAACAAATTGAGGTATAGAAAGGGAGATATGTAGAGAGAGAGAGAGAGAAAGGGGGGGGGGGGGGGGTAGATAGAACAGGTAAATATGAGTGAGAGAGAGAGAGAGGGGCAAATACTGTAAAATGCTATTGTTTAATTTAGTTGAGAGTCATCATTGTGCATAGTTTGTTATCACCTACTTTGTTAGTATGCATACAATTAAACATCTACTGTAGATGTGAAAACATAATTAATAAAGGAATTTAGATGTTTTTGGGGCGTTTAAAAATTGGAGAGGGAGGAGGTAACAATTACCTTATATTCCCTTGTAATGCCATTAGCTACCAACACACAGCATTAGAAATCAAGTCTGTGTTTATTAAAAATCTTTATTAGTTTCATATATGATGTTTTCCTTGTAAATGGATCACCCATTCAGCTTGTACCTCTGTCGTTATAGGTTGACTGAAAAGTTTACATGATATTTATGATCAGATAACACAAAAGAAACTAGTAATTTACAACTATCGTTTTAGTTGTTGAAATCATTAATGTAAATACAGTAAGTGAAGAACTTCAGATAAATGATCTTTACATTCACAAACGGCAGCTGAGGAATGAGCCATTTATGTGTCTATCACTTCCTATTTGCAGAGGGTAATGAAGTGATCGGAATAAGATCAAACTGAATTTATTACCGGTATGTGTTATCAATCAATGCAATGGAAAAAATTGAAAGGTATGTTTATACTAGCTTAACTAGCTTAACTATTGTAAATGTTATCATTCTTTCAAATGGCCAACATTCATGAAAGTAAACCATTAAAAACTGTAGCTGTATTGGTTTAATCCTATCTTCTTCTTTTTTTTAAAACCCCGGCATATCTATTGCTGATAAAGATACAAATCTTTGAAAATTTGTCTTCAAAGCACCAAAAAAATATCTTGTTGCTGGTATACCATAGGGAATTCATTCAGGCTATACAAAAGGAGGATTTCGAGAAATTGGATATGTAATCCGGCAGAAGCAAAAATGTCACTTTTAATTATAAAAAAACATGGAATTTTTTTTGTTGCTTTCATTTTATATCCATATGCACAAAACATTTGCAAGATATGAAATTAACAAAGATTCAAGTATCTTACTAAGATAAGCCATGTAGTGTACATTAAAACTGATATCTTCAGAGCTTTTTTCATCACATATCTGGGTCAATTAGCACTGGGTAAAGCAATTATTTTTGCATGAGTCTTGTACAATGATACAACCTTGAGCTATTATGAATGTCATTCATGAGTCTGACAGCCTCTTCCTCCCACTCGTTCTCTCATCCATCATCACCATGGTGATGGCTTAAACATCTGGCCATCACAAGAATCCTAAATACTTCAAATGAGAGGCTTTGATCTTCTCAACGATTTCATTTAATCTTTGTTTAACAGAAACTGTGTTTATACTAAAAAGGAATAACAAATTCTGGTGAAAACGGCTGATGAAGCAGGGGGCATGGGGAACAGGTATGGCCCCCTCCCCCTACGATGGCAAAACCCTAACGACATACCGTAAGTAAACATAAAATAACGTATACAATTTTGTACAAGTGCCCAGGGAGAAAGTTTTGGATAACATGGCACTTGGAAATGTGATCATCTGTTTCTTGCTTGTTAGAGATTTCTCTTCCCTTGTCCCCCCCCCCCCCCCCCATTAAAAAAAAACCCCAGACCCACTAATAGGGTAAGAGGTAACTGACACTCTCCCTTTCATCCATATTTAGAAGATTAAATCTGCTCATTTTTGTGTAGGTGACTGCGAAAGGAACTAATCAATATCATATCAACAATCATATCCATGTAGAAAGGTCCTTCTCTAAGCTTTGTCTTGGGGAGAATAAAAGCTCAATCATTCATGTGAAAGGTATATTCATATGAGATAGGATTCTATTCAAACTTAAAGGCATAACCATGAAATTCATTCAAGAGTCAAGACTCAGAGAACAATCTTTTCTAGGTAAGCTCTTTGATAGTCCATACAGAATGAATCTTTGAACATCCTAACATTTAATAATAAAATAAACAGTATCAATTTTAGTCAGCATTTATCAATGTTATTTTCTGAAATTTTATTTTTATTATTGAATTTTTCTTCTTATTAATATTTCATTAGCCTCGGATACAACGATGAACAAATACAAGTGAACAAACTCTACTGTGGCTTACAGCAATCATTAAATGTTTAGCTTGATTTCCTGTGAGGTTCAACATACACTGGTCAAGGATTTTCAACATGAAAAATGTAAATTCTCCTGGCTATATCAACAAGCTCACAAAGTCAACAATAGCTGTAATCAATCAAAAGCCCTACAACTGTGTCACTTCAAATTCCTTGATTTTTATGTTTACTAATTTCATGTTGAAGGTTTATAAATGGTTCATTTACATTTTCTTCAAGTGGTTTTAAACACAAGTAATTTCCTTATGAATATTCCCATGGCAATTCTTTGTGCTCTTGGCGACAAGGAGGCTGTTCACACCGCAATGAGATAGCGCGGTCTATCGTAGCACCCCCTTTTTTCTAGCGCGTTAGACCGCGCTATCTCTCGTGGACCACCCTCAAGAGGTGCTCCAGTGGCACACCGTTTTGGCTCGCCGTGGCTCGCTGTTGGGCGGACCGAAACGACGTTGTACCTTCCAAACCGCAGAGATAGCGCGGTCTAGCGCGCGCTATCTCTGCTGGTGTGAACAGCCTCAAGGATAAATCACCATCATGATGTTTCCCTGTGAAGTGGTGGTTGAATGTAAAGGAAATTGCCTTAGGACTTGTATCAATTTGAATAGAATGCAATGTGTTTTCATTGTTCAGCTGTAAGATACCTTTTGTATTCTCCCAAATCTCTTAAAATGTTGAGACTTCATTACTTTACATGTAATATAAACAGCTGCTAAATGTTTCAATGAGATGATAGATCAATGAAATTTAACCTTTTTTGTGTGGACATTCTGTAAATTAAAACATCCTGCAAATTTGATGGAAAAGAAAAATGAAACAGATGAAAGAATTAACATAGGAAAATTAGCCATACTAGAAACAAAAACTAAAAGTTTTCAAATGAAAAATATCATGTAATTATGCGTTGACAAAACTATAGCACATTGCAAACATGTCCCTTCATTTTCAAATACTTCAACATAATACAAGGCCAAGATGTGCATATGAGATGCCTTAAACCCTATAGCACTGGTAGACATGAGTCTAAATGATGAAGTATTTGTTTTGTTAATATTATCTCTAGGTCTGTGAGGTCCAAGGTTCTTGGATGATAACAGGACACATGCCATACACTTCCTCCTTCTCATTATGACGTTAAGATCCTCCACAGAGTGACCTTGCCTTAACAGTACTTTGACTTCTCCTGCTATCCTTAAGAAATTTTTTACTTATTCATTACTTTTAAGATAGAGGGGGACGGTTTAAAAACACTGTCAGAGTGAAGTTTTTACTAACACATGTAGTCACAGAATCACATGTCCAGAGTTTTATATTTGTAGCCATCCAGGGTGCAAGGGCAAAAAAAATGTACATCCCAGCAACTAGGATGAGTCATTAAGTATAATGTTTATAATTTTGGACATGACCACAAACAATTTACTACAAGGGGAGGTTGGGTGCCCTTTGGTAAAGCCTCAATCCTCATTATCAAGTCCCTTGGATAGGACTTGACAAAGCAGTATGTCTACCTTACATACAAGCATATTTGTGCTTTCTTAGAAGTCCGCTGGTATAAATCATCATCATTATCATGGAATTTTCTTTGTACATAAGCCAAGATAAAATATAATAACTACCATGTTAAGCACTTAGAAAGGTATACAAATGTGACTATTATTATTATTCCTGGTGCAGAAAAATACATCATATCAGACAAGAATATAAGAAACTATAGTGAGCGTTTTTATGTCATCCTCAGTTTGCAATTCCTCCAGATTCAATTGAACTCCTTACGTGTAAATTGGAGAGAAATTACTCGCTTGGGAATACCTGCAGAAATTAAAGATTTCCTCACCCGAGGCCAGTGCCTCTTCCTCAATAATTGTTCGCCGCATTGTCGCTGAAACCGGAAAACATACAAGCGTCGCTGCAAGGAAGCGTGCCAAGTAGGTACACTTTCTACTAACATCCGGCCGAATCTAATCACGATTCGCTATCAATATCACCTTTAACTTCTCAATGCCAAGAGCAGAAGGAGAAAGGGAAGTTCTTTTGTCAAAGATAGAAGGGGAAAAAAGTGTTTTATGATAGTCTCTCAGCTTTGATGAGAAAGATTATTTGAGGCGGTATGTTGATACAAAATTTTCTCCATAAAGATGTGAATTTTGTAGGATTATTTTTCAAAGAGGATGGAGGGTGTCACAAAAGAGGATAATAACCACGAAAGAAATATTGCAAATGTATACGGTAGAGTGTGTCTATTGTTTGACATAATAGTGCTAATGTTGATACTTCTAATTACGTTCCGAGTCTTTTTGTGCACTGCCTCCACACTTCAGGCTATACACAATAACAATGCTTACACTGGATTGAAGAAGGGTAAATATTCCCGAGAGGGTTGGTGGGGATAATTGTTCACCGATCGATATTACTTCCCTCTATCTTTTAAAAACTTCATACTTCTTGCTCATTCAAGGTATTCCAGTAGAGAATGATTCCCTCTGATTGCTTTTTGACTGAGATAAAGAGTATACCTTGCTTTCTCTAAATTTTCCCATCCAATATGCAAGATTTTAGCAGCAGGCTTTAATGTTTCAAGCAAAGATTGTGCTTTGAAACAAGATGAACATCATACATTTATTTGCAGGCGATGGTGGGAGTATGATTACTTTTAATTTTGAAATTTTATATCACATCTAGCCTATGTGCAGAATTAATAAACATGTCATAAGAAGAGAACAGCAACTTAAGGAGCTCTCTAGGATACTGTGGGGAATGGATTACACTCAAATTTAGAAATTAATATCTTTTTCATTTCCATATAGAATAATATGAGTAGAATTGTCTTATGAAGTGGATTACTTTTAAATATTCTAAAATCACATTCAATATGTAATCATGAATATTTACAAGTTCTTTTTTATGGGGAAGCGATTGGCCACGCATATAACTCGGGATTTATGAATGTAACATGAAGATGAAAACATTTAATGAAATGGAAATTCATTAAATTCATATAACATTATACATAAATGGTTTGTGGGGTTGAAGTTAGGAACTTTACAGAGCAACTGCCACTGGAGTATGTGTCGTCAAATCATATACCAGCTCTTCAAGGTACATTGATTTTCCTTATTCTGTTTTAAAAGAGAGATATGAAATAACATCAGACTGAAGCTCTAGAAGAACAGGAAATATACACGCAGAATGTGTCTAGCTAGTGGGCCTAAAAATAATAATGTATGACATTGGATAACCATGACATTTTACCAGACATCACATGATCATTAAAAAAAGAACAAAAGTAGAAACAAGGAATAAAAGAAAGAAATACTAATGCTTAAGAGTTATCAGATGGAATACTGAAGATTGACTTCTAGATATTCACCATGTAAATGTTTTGTGCTAGTGAGAATGGGGCAAGATGGATTGCTCTAACACTCCTTACATGATATTATTTATAGATCAGTTTAATTTTTATTGCATTCTAAGATACTGAAGTATCTGATATGATCAACAGCAAAATTCCAATAAATTGCATACATAAATGACACATTACTTGTTGAAGTATCACTTCTAGAATTACACATAGGAATAGAGCTAAAATCGAATGCTCTAGATACGAAAGATGATTTACATGGAGTTTCCTTTTTCATGAACTGCTACATTCAAATAACATGACAAGAAGCATTCAAGTAGAAGATATCGAAATACTGTTTCCCTGTGAATGAGCAGCGAGACAAAATGTGTGGAGACACAACAAAGATTAAAAAGAATATCAAGATTTATGGATCAACATGGAATATGAGTCCACTCAGAGCTAGAAGGATGTTAAGTCTTATCAATTATTAAACAGAGTTAACACCCTTCTGGCTCTCAACAGTTTTGTAATTGAGACACAAATATTTTCCTAAATGGAAGAGCTTAGTCATGTTTTTTTAATGCCAGATTAGATAATAAAATAAACAATCAAAAATCCATGGGTAGTTTCACTTGAAGAAAAAAAATTGCTCACAAAGCCTCTTCTAAAAAATTAATCTATTCATGGAGAAACCAACTACAAAGTTTTCACTTTGAGTAATCAACTTAGACTTCACAGAGGATAAGGGAAAATGAATAAAACTGAAAGAAAAAATTGAGAGGAAAATTTGTTTTTAACCTGTCATACTTGGGAAAGATATTTGGGTTAGTAAGGTCCATTATTCAATTTACCTATGATGATTTTGATCTATATTGGTCTCTCTTGATTATAACCATATATTATAACCCATATTCATGAAATGTAGTTTACTTGTCAGTATCAAACTGTTTATTGATAGTGTGGGAGTTCAAAGTGTTTAGAGGAAGACCATCTCTCGAGGAGGAGATCATCCTTTCCAGGCTAGCTAATAAAGTGGGGAGACCGTCGAGTTCGATGAAAAACGTTAGCCCAGTGTAAAATATAATCTGCTTTGGATTGCTTAGAAAGGCAGAGTGGCTTAGATAAATCATTTCTTGATGTCCCTGATGAGATATGAAAAAAATATCCTAAATTGGGCAAAGCAGGTTACTGAGAATTGCCCATTATGCATGAAGTCTAAGCAGTGTTTATTTAAACTAGAAGTCTTAGTAAAAGCAATCAGGTAGTGATTTGAAGCATGATAAAAGAGCAACAAGTCTCAGATTCACCTGACAAACATCCCAAACGGCCATCAGCAGCTTGTTTTGTCTGTAAATATATTATCCCAAGGCTTTTCAGGAGACAGCTTATCTAGTCTGTAAGCTCAAACCCTATACCAAGAAATAATTAGAGATATAACTGCCCATTATGATCTTGAATCTATGACAACATATAACCATCTGTGTGAAATTGCAGAAGTATTTTTCTGATGAACCAGCTCCTTGACTGAACGTCTGATAAAAAGACACCTACTAAAAAGGCTTAAATCTTAAACATTCATTTGGAGGGAAGGGGGTATGATATTACCAGATAGAGCTTATGATATTTGTTTTGGATTTTTGGGGGGTCATAAATTCAGTGTTTAATTTACCTGATTTTATTGGTGATTTAAGTGAATTGAACTGAATACAACTACCTATGTCAGAACGAGAAGCTTAGGTCCTGTTATTCAATACTGTAGTAAAGAAATGATTTAAAGAATGCCATGTGGCTGAAATTAAACATATTTTCCTCCAAAGAAATAGACAATGTATGTACATTAAATTGGAATATACAGTAACAATTGATACATTATCAATTATCTAATAAAAATGAACAAAGAACAATTACAAGTTTGGCAACATTTAACTGATACAATTGGGCAGCTATTCATTGAATCATTTGTAGTTTAATTGTGTTTATACCAGGTAATTAACATGACTTAGGGAAAAGTTGTGCAGTGACAAGAGGTGAAAATAAAAAGTGCAGGTGAATTAAGGTCATGGGGGCCACTAAATATGACTTAATTAAAAAATGAACAATAATCATGAAGCACATTTGATAAACGGTCAAGCATTTGGTACTTGAAGCTGAAAATGGGGTTGGGTGTACAGTGTCTGGGTGGATGTGAGGAGACGGAGATGATTGGCAATTTGATATGCTCTTGACATACTTCGGAAAGAAGTTTTCAAGAATGATTGGAAAAGAATATTGAACTCGCTGCACTACACCTGCACAGAAACCTAATTGATAGTGCACTAGCAATCTATATACAATGAGAACTCATATGATGATGGGTTGTATGAATTACAAAGAAAAGGAGGATGAGAAGGAGGACGAGGAAAAGAAGAAGATGAAGAAGAATATACTCTATCCTTCAGGCACATTTCACAAGGGATTTCTACTACAGGATCAATCTAACTAATCTTCCTACCTTTGCCTACATTCTGCTTTACCTAAAGTGGTTTGAATATATACTAAGTATTATTCATTGAACAGAAAAATTACTGAAGCATATTTTATCTACAAATTTGTACGCTTCTTGAATGTTTATGTAGAGTACAGCTGTATGAATGATCTTGATGTAATATTCTTAGATGGCATAATACATGTATATATGCCTACAAAGCAAGTAATCTTCAAGATTAAAAGAGTAAATTAATTTGGCCAGAAACATGGGCAAATTCTTAAGAGTCTCCCATGATTAAGTTTTTCATCTTTAAAGCCTCTAAATCTTTTTATTTCTCTTATTTCCATATAATGCACTGTTTGTGTGTAAGCAAAATTTTGTTTTTTAATTTTTTTTATTGCATGCTTGGTCATTTATATGAATGGTGACAGTTGTTCTACATGGTATACTATCAATTTTTCAAGGAATTATCTGTATCAATATTGAAGTAAAAAGAACTTGCCAATTCAAATCTCCAGCATTCTTTTGAGTTAACTCGGCTAGTCTTGTGTTTTATTAAATCTGGATAGGACATATCTATCCCAGGCCAACAAAGTCACGATACATTACTAAAAGTACATCGTCAAACATAACTGCTTCAGAGGATTCAATTATTCAATATAATCTATCAGATTCTCTTCCCTGTCTTTGTTTAAAAGGCATCTCGGTACATGGTAGAGATAGTAATTAGTGTACGAAGCCTTGGGCAAAAGTGAGATAGAAACCCACGTTTCGGCTTTTACGTTAAGTAATAACATCCAGCGCAAACTTCATTGAGAAAAAGTTGAGATGGAAGACATCCAGGGACTCCCAACGATACAGATTCCATCAACTGATTAATCAATCCTCCATCTTGCCAATGAAGTCACTGATTTCGTTTGACGTAGCGGCTTTAATCACATTACACGCTGTATGGTGTCTGTTAATTGGTCCATTCAGTATACCTCATGCCTGGCTCAGTTTCTACTAGATCAGGATGATTTAATTATGAAAAGATGATAAAACAATAATCTGTAAAGAACCCTTTAACAAGGAAAACTATGACTGCTCCCTTATCAAAGCTCTCAGAAACTATGAGAGAGAGAGAGAGAGAGGGGGGGGGAGGCGAAGATGAAGGAGGTAGACATTCGAAAAATCCTCATCACGTTCTTTAGCTGCAGTGAAACATAAAAGTACAACCAAATGATAGGTTATCATAACAAAAACAAGTTCTATTAGTATTCATTCATGCGGTTTTATTGAGCTCACAAAGAATTTCATCAACAGCAATTAAAGTGGAATCATTAATTTAGGATACATTCACCTTAAAGCAATAAAATTAATCTCCATTAGCAGAAAAGTACACTCACCAAGCATGTGTATGGTATGAGGAGGTGGGGGGGGGGGGAGTCAAAGTGCCATGCACCAATCCTTGTGGTAGTTGACGGCCTTAAAATATCATAACAGCCTAACAGTCAACTATATATTTGTTGTAAATCATGGCTTGAACAATCTTCTCATCCAAGCAGCTTTACAGCCCATGCCATTACATACTTGACATATTCTCCTGTTGTTTCTCCTATGTGACCCTTTGAATACCCTATACAATTGGTTTAATCAGTCCTACCATTAAAAGATAATCTAATTTAGACTAAAAAAGAGCTTATAATTCCTTTGATATTGCAAACAGATAATGAATTGTGGGCTTGATTCTATGGAACCGTGTTTGTATGAATATGAATAATAAAAAATTTACATCATTTACAAACATGCCTCATTAAGGGATATCTGTTGAAAATGGTTATAAGATTGGTGGCACAACACAGTATTCATATCAATAGTAGATGTAACATAGTTAACTTAAATAATAACAATGGGATGAAAATCAATATTTTAAAACTACAAGTTATAGGAGTTGGATTTTAATTAAATCCTATGCAGTAGAAAATGCAAACAATATTTCTCTTTATATTTTCCTTATCAAACGAAAGAAGGAATGCCTTAAATTGTACATACGGCTCTTCTTTTTTCTTTCGAGGCACAGCGTCATTGAAATTCACTTTACAAAGGCATGAATTCTACGAAACAGGCCTACAAAAACAGGATATTGAATGAAAAACAAGCAATCTCCACCTTTTACTTGTATCAAACAACCTTCAACCAGGGAAATGAACAGTCAGTAGGAGTGAATGGGCAGAGACAGGGCATCGGAATCTTCAACAAGAGCATAAAAGAATGGATATTAGAGATGCACTGGCAAAATAGTCCCAATATTAAATCACACCCTATATTGGTTTAAATTATTTGTTATCATTATTTATTATTAATATTTTTAGTGAGCAATGATAAGTTGATAAAAAGCATGTGTTGTCAAATGGCAGGTAGAGCCACTGAAGCTTGTCTAAATGGATTAACTGTTGCAAGACTTGTTTAAAAAATAAATTAAAAGATATATTGCTCTTCTTCTTTTGCATCCTTTTTCTCCTCCTCAATCTTCTTATCATCAGTCTCCTGCTTTACTTCTTCAAATTCAAGTTTATTTCTCTCATGAGAATTTTTACTGGAATAAATATAAATGCACAATTACACACTTTATACATACTGGTCCAAATAGTAAAAATGAGATATTTGTTTTAATGGAAGATTCAGCAAATACAGGCATGATAGATAATTGCCCTTAAATTGATTTAAAAGGGTTAAAGATCGATCAACAACAAAATCCTTGTCTTTTTTGTTCTTTGTTGCTTTTTTTTCCTTCATCTTTATCATTATCTTTTCTCTTCCCCAGGTTCCCCAAACTAGTTCTATACTATATACCCCAGCCCAGTATGAAATACCTGAGTAGTCGTGTCAAGGCTACATCCCACAAATATAACAGCCTTTTCACACACAGCTAAAATTCATCGTTTCCAGAGATGATTAGAATCACTCAACAGTTTTAAACATGTTTATAGAAAAATTTTCCCAGTGTGAACATCGTTTATACGATGTTGGGATAGATACAAAGTCGCGATGCATACGCCCCTTAAAGCAGGCTGCTGATACGAAGTTCGTATCTAAAGAGCTTGACATTTTGTGTGTGAAAGGTTTTTCGTGTTTAAATGTGTTTAAACTGGATGGAGCGACCGCTTTGTTTGATATGACCTGACCTTCAATGCGCAATGGCACTACTGCGCATTTTACGAGCAGTAGTTAATCACGAAACGATTAACGATCGCAACGAAATTTCTGTGTGTGAAAGGCTCGTGATTAGTTTAAACACGTTTCAAACACGTTTATACTAATCATGTTTATAGAATTTTAGCTGTGTGTGAAAAGGCTGTAAGACCCACAAGTCAGTCTAGTGGGCCTTCTGGGAAGTTATCTGTAGGTTGATGAGGCCAACAACAACAACACTCTTGTGGGCTTCAGCGTCGGTCTACTTGAATGTTTAGATTGCCGGTAACAGACCCTCCATGAAGGGTGCATGGGGACAATTTGAATTATTCAAATTTGACAAAACTCCCTCTTAAACAGCACATTTATATTAATGAGTGTTGAAATTATCGAAATTTAAATTTCAGTCTGATTGTTCTGCTTACATTCTCAAAAATGTGCTCCTTGATTTTTGATGGAAGCAGCAATTTAATACCTCAGTGACACTGCAAATCCAACTGCAGGGGGGCTTAAAATCGACAAAATCTTGGACATTGGGGGCAATGCAATATTCTGATAAGTCTATTGTTGGTCAGGTGCTGGTCTTGTCTGTACTACTGCGCTCTGAATGTATTTCTAGGAATGAGGAGGGAGGCATTGCTATAGCTTCCCTTTCCCTTCGATGTATGGATGATCTAATTGGGATGAGCCTAGGGGTATGCATTTCTAGCGGAATGGTCAATATCAATGTCAAGCACCACGATGGGTGAATCTGTGAGGGAAATCAGAAAGAATGAAGAGCTGTCTAAGAGGAAAGGGTACTCCGGCCACCCTACGGTTGATGCTCATCGTCGCCATGTAAACATGGTGACGGGGGCTGTGCATCACAAGAAGGGGTGAAAGAAGGGGCAAAAGAAGTTTTTCATAGTCAAGATTTGAATGATATCCTGATTTCTTTTAGAAGCCTGTATGATAATTTAAGCAATAAACAGAGAAAATTATATCTAGTCACTGTTTATAGTTCTTATTAAAATTAAATTAAAAATCTTGAAGACTAGACTATTTCAAGGAAGACATTCCTTGAGCCAGACAAATGCAGAAAAATTCTGTTCATATTAAAAAAGGCAAAACCCTGAGATTTCATGGAAATTGTCAGTATGACCTTTGACGTTTCACCTATTTACCATCAAAATCAGATCGTCTTCCAATGGTGATACATACTTGCACCAAGTTTGAAGTTCATACCTCAAGTGGTTCTTGAGATATCGTGTTAACGAGAAAGTGAAATGAACGTTCAGATGGACGGACAACCTGAAAACATGTGAACAGATGATTTGTTTGCACAAAAGTACACCAAGTCTCAATTTGTGGCCTTAGGTAAGAGCTCATTATTTACATGCATGATTCAATAATGGTACAGCGCAAAGACACAAGAAAAGGACAAACACCGTAAAGCGATGACATAAAACTGAATTATGTAATACAATCCCAAATACAATATGCCAAGAGAGGTAGAGCCTCTCAGTCTCCCCATGTCCCCTTCCTCTCGTCTCTCTTTTTCTCTGTCTATCTTCCTCTCTTTTTCTCATTCTCTCTCTTCCTCTGTCTCTCTCTCTCTCTTATAAATAAATCACCATCTTCAATGTTGTTTTGACAGGAAGCTTTCAACAAACAACTTCTTCAAGGATCCAATGATGAGAGTTTTCAAAACTTTGGACAAATAAGATTCTGAAGGATTCTACTGAGTGCCATTTAAAAGGTCTAATTACTCTCATTCTATTAATTACAACCTTTTAGATTATCCACCTTAATGATCCTTTGCAGCCTACTTGGTGAAGCCATTGGTACATCTTTCTTCTTAACAATGTTAAATCTGAGATGCACAACCCTACATGTTATCAGTGTCTGTGATATGGTGTAATATTGAAGCCCTAAAATATCGCGCTTCAAAATGATCAAGAAGTGCCTCAAAAAAGTAAAAATCTTTGAGTGACTGGTTTTACCATACTCGTTGAGGTCATGGGGTTCCTGATTGACCTACAGGTTTATAATTATAATTTCAGCATGAGCTAAATCCAGGATTTTGCTTCAGGATCTGAGACAAAGTTACCGGATCCCTTTAACCTTTGGATTTCACCCTTAAGCTTCCATTATACATCCAAATTTGTTGAGTTTCTTCTTATTTTACTTAAAGAAGAAAAACAGTGATCTATAGAGGACAAAATTGTTTTCTAAAAGGATATCATCAAAACATGTCACAATTGATTGAACAGAAACTGTAATAAAGAATCTCCTGAAAATAAACAGTGAGAGAAGAAAGTTAACTTCAATACAAATAATTTTTTATAAAGAACTCAAAGTTTTCATGTCTGAAATCACATTCTACATTCCAGTAAAGGGAACCTGAATTTTGTATTACCGGCACAACCCACATCAATTTTGCAGCTCATGAGTAAAAAGCTACAAAATTTTCAATCACAGACTCCTGACGGTTTCACCACTTGATTTGCGTTACATCACCAATTACTTTGATTACGAGACTAAACAAGCAGGAAAACATTCCCATTCAGAGAAAAACTACCCACGCTTTTTGCTTCTTTAACGATAGGTCATCTACCTCCAGACTCTTTCAATTACAATCCTATAGAGATCAAATGCATTTATATTCGCCGCCACCTCTGCACAGTATGGCACTATTTGCCTGATTGGAAACCCATAACCACAGGCTACGACCAACGAATGGCAGTCTCAACTGCAAAATAAAGCTTACAGAGCAGAAAACAAATAGAAATGGGTATTTTCCTTGGGTACATCTAGTACCACTCTCCCACTCTCTCTCCATCCCTTTCCGTGTAGATGTGGCAAACGTTGCGCAAACATCAGCATTTCCACGTCGATCTAGTTTACGCTCCCACGTGGTTTACGTGCAGCAACACGAAATGGAATATTGTCGCAGACGATCTGTTGCGCTCGTAAATTGCGTCATTAAGATGGAGAGTGTGAGACTGTAAGATGAGAGAAGCCATCTCTGTCCCCCTCTGACCATGTTTATCCCACTGGGGCAATCAAGTTACACCATCGCATGAAGTAGATACCCTATTATTTGGCTGGGTTTCTATCAAGTTGAACAAAATAAATAAAGTGTACCTAATCGATGATGAGAGTTCTCTATTACATACTTGTTTCTTCTGAATACATTAGGAGGCATGGTTCACTACCTTCACAGAGATACAGTCCAAGTGTCAAATACAGTAACAAGTATAAGAGATAAGAATGCAATCTACTGTTGACTAATTCTTCATAGAAGTTAAGATGCATTGAGTATCAGATTTTGTAATTGTACCTATGATGAAAGCCATTACCATCGGACCTTACAACATATGACAAAGCTTTAAAGGTAAACATGTGGATGAGGCAAACATGTTAAAACCATTATATAACAAAAGAATATAACTAGAGGTGGCTGGTTTTTTGTAATGTTTCAAGTAGAATTAGACAGCATGATCTATATTCTACTGTATCAATTAAACCTAACCTTTGGTTTAGAATCATGTTTAACAAGAGAGCTAGAAACCTAGAACCAAGAATAATTTGTTAAAAGCGAATTTTGAACAAATGCCTAAACCTAGCATTGGCTTCAGAAATTTAAAAGGATTAAGTGTTTAATGAGCGTACCTCATTATTTGAAGCATAATGGTCATTATGTCACAGACAAGCTATTATTACATTAATGTGCCCAGATTGTTTATCTAAGCAAGCTGAGTCTCTGTTAAAATGGCCAATATCTGCAAGATACTGTCTTAGATTGAAAAAGTTTGAGATTAATCGGAGTACCTTCACATCTACTGTGGATCTTGTACACTTAACTGATGAACGATCACTTTTTTTTTTCATTCCCTAAAAGCTAAAACATTTTCACAAATATGTTAGGCACCCACGATTCCTGTGTAGTAATCTTCTACTTTAATCATTAAGTACTTCTGTTTTTGTTTATTCAAAATATGGAATAAGCACCACATTATGAATTGGAGAGGAGAGATAAATAGAGAATAAAAGAGAGTTTGGGTGAAAGAAAACAAGACAAAGAGAGAAAGGGAGAGAAAAGGGTAAAGAGAGAGTGTGAGAAAGAGAAAAAGAAAGGGCAGGGGAGAGAGAGAGAGAGAGAGAAGGAGGAAGGTCCCATATGGGATCATCGTCAACTGGAATTGATTACACGGAAACATACATCACATTAATGAAGGATATTTTCAATTACGACACTCAAACATTGCCAGAGCTGAATTTCCTGAAGGGAATTGGAATGATTGCTCAACCTATACCACATTCCTCTCGGTAGTGGAAGGTATTACCGAGAAAAGTGGGCTTATTTGGAGGAATGTTTAATGTTCAATTTGTGCCCACACGAACGGATATCTCGTTCGGGTCAGAAGGGAAGGATTAGATTTATTTCTTGGGATTTGAGTGCTTTCATCAAATGATGATTACGATAGAATGGGTGAATCACATGATGGTAACAATGCTTGACACCTGAAGATGTAAGACTGTCAGCTACTCCATGCTTGAACATGGCATCTATCCTTAGATTGTGAGAGAAATCAACTGGTGTCTTTTAGAGCTGAAGTAAGAGTCTATTGGTTAAACAGAATTTCAATTTTAATATTCAAAGACTAGACTTGAATATATGGAAAAATTTTGAGGGAGGAAGAGCAAGAGAGAGAAAGAGAGAGAGAGAGAGAGAGAGAGAGAGAGAGAGAGAAAAGAAGAAATTCTCCACATTAATCACATATTTCTTAATTACAGTTCCTAATCATCCAGAGACTCATTAGAGATACACTTGATTTTTCAGAGAATCTGTCAGTAATCAGAGTCATCTGAGGTCAAGTAAAAATATCTTGGATTTTCTTTGCTTCTCTTTTCTGTGACTCAATGAATATCTCTGTGATTAGCCAACCTTGCGAGGAGGAAGCATCCCAAGATTTTAATTGGACGTCGGTGTGATGCTGATCCCATGCACCAGCTTTCACTGAAAGGTCATGGGCACATCCCTGTATACCTTATAAAGGTGAGTGACCATCCCCCCTTATATGTCAACATTGTAGAGTAACATCAATTGAATTACATTAACCATATAGGAAGCAAATACATAGTTATGTCAGATTTGTTGTTCCATATATAGATTTGGAACTTTCTCAGTTATCAAAATCATTCTTGACCACATAACATCATGCTGAAGCTTTATCTACAAATGTAGTACACGTACTGGGAAGAAAAAAAGAAGATGCAAACTTGAGACCATATTATCATGGGTGATGTCCTTAAATTGCCATGCAGGAGACTATTCCTTACATACGGTTTGTGACCCATCTTGATATTAATCTATTCCAGTGACCTAAATGATTTGAACCTGCCTCAGCTATTTGATAAAAACAGCTTGATTGAAATTTAGACATGATATTCCAGCTTTATCTACTTTGTCATCATTTATAGCAAACCTCTTCAAGATTTTCACCTTTTTTTCCACTTCCTCATAATGACAATAACCACATCGTCAATAGGCTGTGTCCTATTTTAAAAAAAATCACAGAGATCTCAGACTGTGACTTTAGTTCAAAAAACCTGTTCTTGGTTAATGCACTAAACAAAACATTCAGAGTTCTGTTCCCATCCAGTTATTCTCACAATTATGGAAACTTCAGTTCTAATTCAGAGTCATATTACCACAATGTTGAATTCCCCAAAGTCTTTTACAGATTTTCTGTCTTAATTACCAAAAAGTTAGAAACACTCAAGGTAATCCTAACAACGGCTTCAATTACAGATGTTATAATTTCCTTCCAGCTAGAGGAAAAACTGAAAAACAGGAACCTTTCTGAGAATGGAAAAAGCAATAATAGCTGCAACCTTTTTAGAAATCGAGAATACCGATTTGATTTACCATTAGGCAATTTCCTACACGGTAACCTGTCATGATATCTGCGTTTGTTTCAGAGCGCAGGTTAATTGATTGCAATGATAGTGACATTTTAATCTATCCAATATATCATTCTACATATTCAGGGCACACCTGTCAATCGGCTTCACTACATACATCATCAAGAGTCAAATCTGAATCGCAAACAATAAGTGGAAATAGAATGATGGGGGTCTAAATGTTGATAGCACAAAAGTATTGAATTCTAAAGGACAAGAATTACAAAGATTGGAATGGAAATACAGTATATAAGTAGAAAGATTGATAGTTATAATTTACTGATTTTTAGACTGATGGAAACAATTACAAAGAATAAATGGAAAGAGAATAAGATAATTAGAAAGGTGGACAGAACCACAAAGTATTAGTTTCTGAAAGACAAGCAATTCCTCAAGGTCAATGATGAATTAAAATAAAGAACAAGAGATACATACATCAGTTTCCATGCTGAAGATGTCAGAATATCATTACATAAAATATATGATGCAAACATGCTTTTCTCTGTAGAGGGCAGCATTACATTTCTCTAGGTTGGTGCATTCTATTCAACTTTTGGTTCCATGACATAATTTGGCTACATCGCAAGCCAATCTGTATCATGTGAATGAACGGTAAGAATGGAATAGGATAGGAGTGTGCAACAAAGACTCCTATCCCCCCCCCCCCCCCCCCCGCCTTACCTGCGAGTCAAATGATACAGAAATGTTAAGTGCCCTATACTTACATCGTATATTTTTTGACATGGTACATTTGAGGTTTCTCTGTGATTTACATGCGAGTATAAAGTATTACAAAAGGGGAAAAAAGGATCAAATATAATACCATGTGCTGTTAATGATCTTGCGCCTATATCTTAAAGCAGAGCTATTCATATCAAACTTTAAAAAAAAAATTATCACAAAGAGAGAGAGAGAGAGAGAGAGAGAGAGAGAGAGAGAGAGAAAGAGAGAGAAATGTTAATATACATCTGCCGACAGCTAAAAAGGCGTTAATTTTCATGTCTATAAATTTGCATTATACATCCTTCTTGCACTTAACAGGTAACATCTTCAATACCACTGGTCTTGAAGCTATGACGTAATTAAAAATAATGCTAATCTTGGACTTACCTCGGTTCCAGGTAATGCAAAGAGGATGCATCTTGTAAGGTTCCCATGCTTGTTGGAAGACGTAATCAGAGATCTTAACTAAGTCTTGACCAAGGATTGATGAGTGGGAGGTTTTCCTGAAGTAAACAAATTAAAACATATATAACATGGTTCAAAGTATGCACAAAAAACAACCGGAAGAAGACATGATATCCTTAAATCATTATCCTGAATGAGCTTTATACAGATTTGTTGCCCATAGATGAATGAGAAAATTGCTAAGTGTTAACTAAGTGCAAAGAGGGAATTGAGCAAGAAATAAAATCAGGAAGTGGAGATTGTGCACACAATGTGTGCGGGCAAGCACTGAATCCAATGACCGGGGTAATAGTATATTTGTAAAGGGCTTAGAGACATTGTATTAAGCGCTATATAAAAATTAAATATTATTATTATTATTATTATCTTCCTTTTGATAATATGAGAGTAATACTTAATTTTGTTATTGAAGGATGATTAGAAGAGAGGGAGACAAGGACAAGAGAGAGGGAGGGAGGGAGGGAAGGAGGGAAGGAGCAAGGGAGGGAGGGAGGGAGAGAGGGAGAAAGAGAGAGAGGGAGAGAGAGAGAGAAGGAGAGACATGATATGAACTAAACTATAAAGTAGGCCAGGGAATTACCATTTAGACCAGGACAGGGAGATCCACTTGCTTGAATACCTTTGATCTGTCATGCATGAAAATCTCCTTCAGCTCGACCCCTTCTGTATGATGACCATCCTGGTGACGTGCTACTATGGTAGATCTTTCGGGAGCTGATAAAGATGATTCAGTATTTGCTACAGTGACAGTTTCTGTCAAAGACATAGCATTAGGGCTAGAGTTGTGATTGAGTACAAGTTAGGTTTAGGTAAAGTATTGAAATCAGGACTTAAATTAGTTTTAGAAATTTAAAATCACAGAGCAACTGCCGTCACAATCCTTTGTGGATTGTTTCCTGTTTGTAAGAAAAGAGTAACATATGATTGTGTCATGATTTCAAAATAAGTATTTTGCAGAAAATACAGAGGTTTGTACAAAACACCTTTCATATCTATCATGAAAAATAATGGAACTGTGGATTATAAAGAATAACATCTGTTAGCATTTCAAGGAGATTCATTAAAGAGCACTTTTTAGTTACATACGACTACTCCTTTAAACTTTTTGAATGTTCTGGCGAAATACAAAGAATTCTCCTGTCACCATCATTCTATTCTGAGAGACAGCATCCCAAACATCTGTGAAGTGGGATGAATGCCTGTGATATAGGCTGACTGATGGTAGGGAGGGAGGGAGGATAGCTTGACTCATTGAATGATGGTAGGGAGGGAGGATAGCTCGACTCATGTCCTTTCCAATCGAGTCATGTTCTGACTTACATGATGAGCTAGCCAGACATCAGGAGAACATCAGTTAAAGGCAAAGGAGATGGTTTAGAAATTGACAGATATCAATGTCTAATTAAAAATCTGGTATAATGCATCTGAGCAATTGACTTTATGACTGGATGGAAAGTTTTTAATCAAATTCACAAACTTTATGATTGCCAAGAGTCATGAGGAACTATATTAAACAAATCAATAATATTTTTCAAACATTTTAACAAATTTTAATATTCTCTTTGATCACACTTTTACAATGAATATGAAATTAATATATATATCTTTGCATCATGTAAGGATAATCCAATAAAAAAAAAAAAATTATCACAGTACTTCCTTATTTTCTTTCTTCAAATCTCATCAATTTCAATGATTCTTATGAGTACCATACATTGTAGACAGTAAAAGACGTTACAAGTCAGTGTTAACCATTCTTTTCATATATATGTTCCTTTCAGCAGACTTTCCAGAGTCCAACTGTATCTGTATATAATAAGAGATCTCACTAAGATGTTAAAACACTGATTAGAGACAAGAGCATCGTGTAACATATCTACCACTTATTTAAAGTTCTACATGGGTGCAATTTAGTGACTGCAATTGAGTTTAACTGATATCTAAACTACATGTTGAATAATGTACCAGCAGTAGATAGCCATGCAGTTTAATTAGACACCAACAACCAATTACTAGTAACGAACGGCAGGCTACAGGTAACAAATCTGGTACACATGCCATTAAACTCTCCTATCAATCATCACATCTTCAGGCAAGTAGAATGTACCCCTCACAAGACATCAGCTCACTCAGCATATTAAAACATTTTTTCCCACTTCAATTAAACCCCCCCCCCAAAAAAAAAAAAAATTAAAAAAAATGCAACATTTTGTTTGTCTTTCCTCAATCTTTCTTAAACTAATGCCTTATCCCTCATGTAATCTCTGTCTATCTCTGTCTCTGTCACTCTCTGTCTCTCTGTTTCTCTCTGTCTCTGTCTCTCTCTCTCTCTCTGTCTCTCTTTTCTACCCTCTCTGTTAACAAATGAGTCTTTCTCAGGCCGAGTATTTTTAAGTTGACAGTGTTTTCTACTCCTGAAAAAAAAACTTGACCTAATGTCAATAGATAATCTAGATTTAAAAGTTATTATTGATCAAAATGAAAACAATATTTTTAATTTCCTTCGAGAATTGATCTTATAAGATTTGCTCCCTTGTACTGATTTTGGAATTCAAAGATTTGACTCATTTCACATCATTAACTTGTGAACTCATCAAATGAATTTAGAGTCAAATGTTTCCCCATGCTTGAATGCAGCGTTGGTGATCTGAAAGTAACAACCATGTGGTATCAATATTAGGAATTCCAGTTAGAAGCATAAATTGAAGCCAGGCCGTGGACAAATAAATATATCATCTCCAATGTCTAAAGACCAAGAGGAGGAAGGATTGGTCAGCTGTAAACAATAAAGCTCCTGAAAGAAACGGTAACATTAAATGGATATCATTTAACATGAAGAAGTCTTCACTGCTTGAAAGCATTAGGGATTGGCATTTAAGATTTGTATTGGCAGTCAAACCATGAGAAACAGAGATGGTATTTAGAGAGTATGGGTTACAGTGAACTCTTCAAGGTAATGGAAGATGCATGTGGATGCACAAGCAGGAAGACGAAGGGGGAAGAAGCAGTGCTGATGGGGAGGGGAGGGTTAGTGACAAAAACAGTTCTTGAAAATTAGGTCAGTATGGAGTCATAAAGCAGACTATTTTAATAAGTCAATTTTACTGAATTTCTGTTTCTGAAATACTGCACAAACATTGAGATACACTTTGTGCATTGCAGCATAAGTAGCTTGGGTTGTCACCTCTAACACCAACTTTGACTTTATTTATTGATTCATGCTTAACAACATAACAATAATCAGTAGTTCTTATAAGTTGCCTATATTTAAACAACTGGAATAGTATCGAAAATAATATCGCTAGTGATATTCGTTTGTCTCGCAATGTGGTCAATAAGGAATCTAAAAGATCACTACGTTTCGTGCGCTATCTGCAACATTGATTGGTTGAGCACCGTATGCATCGGCCAATAGGCCTGGTGCATTAGCCGAATCAGCGGCCGAACCAGCGGCCTGGTGATTGGTCGATCACCGTGTGCGTCGACCAATAGGCATTGTGCGTCGATGTTCCAATTATCGATCGAATTATAGACCGCTCCGCCGGTCCTCCTGTAACGTATAAAAGACCCTTGCTTACATTAGTTTTTATCACGTGATGAAGTGTTGCAGATAGCGCACGAAACGTCGTAATCTTTTAGATTCCTTATTGACCACATTGCGAGACAAACAAATATTACTAGCGATATTATTTTTGATACTACCTCCGCAATGAGCAATATATTTAGCATAACTGGAATAGTGTTAAGGAATGGCATTAACCGATTTTGCAAACAAAACTAATACGCAACAGATGTATTTCTAGTCGATGAAGTTTTATCTTTAATGATATTACAGCTGATTTTATGGTCTAATACTGTCAGGCACAATTCATCAGAAAGGAATCGGCATCAGAACTGCAGCCTTGCCCCAAGACATTTTGAAGCACCCGATAATTCAAGATAACTTATAAATATTTACTTCAACTCTTGAGGTGTAATGGATGAATGATGATATCTCTTCCTATGACATTACTTGGTTTTAAAAGAAACAGCATGACTAATTCTGTGGTAGAGGACCAGGGATCTGGGATCCGAGGTGGGGGGGGGGGGGGAACCTTGGGGAGTACATGAATCATCTGTAAAATCTAATCCGATATACCCTCAGTATACAAAAGAAAAAATCTTGCATGAAATTGTGTTCATGTCCCTCAATGTTACAACTTTTTTTTCTTACTGGATACTTCTGGACTAAAATAAGTGAATAGGCAGAAGTTGTGTGTCAGAATTTTTTTTTAGACAACTGAACAAAAAGATGACTTTTTTTGCTCATCACATATTTTCAAATGACAGAGATGCTTGAAAACATGTGAGAACAAAATTTTTGCTTTTTGAGATAAAAAATGAATTTCAAGGGAATCATGGCTCATCACTAGTTTGACCAAGTTATGCAGCCTTCATTTCGGATGACATTGTCTTTAAATTGTAGTAACATGGACTTGACTTAGCTAGGCTTACCATTGGTCTCGGCCTTCCATCGTTGCATAGCTCTCATACCTTACATTCCAGCGAGCCATGTCTCACCAAATCCAGACTTGGTTTGCTGTCACCTCCTCAGGACAACCAACCCAATTCTAGCATAGCTAGGTTAACCCCATCAATGCTGGAAGCAAGATGAAGTCATTCATGTCTTGAGCTTGTGATAAAGGGATGGTTAATGCTCTGAATGTCCTCCGAGATCCACAATTTGTTTTCCTATAGTACTGTCACTTCTGTCCACTCAGAAGTAAGATTTGCTTTGGTTTTTACCCTGGATACTTATGAACACCACTTTAGAAAATGGATTCTACCATTTCCTTTATAGAAAAAAGTTTTTATTATGATTTACCTTTTCATTACTTCATAAGGTAAAGATGGTATTTTTGATGTTGTAATTCTAGAATTTCAAAGTAAAGAAATCTTCTAATTTTGAAGCTATTTGGCAATACAAGGATAGAGGTAGGGTGTTACAGAATGTGGCAAACATTACTCTGTCATTAAAACACTCAAGTTGCCTGTATCAAATTGATTTCCCTTGATTTTAGAACTATTGTACAAAATCAAAGAAACTGTGAATTCATAATTGGAAAGTACAAGAAGTACAACATTTCAATTAACCATGTAGAATATACAGACATCTGCAGTAATAAACAATTTTTTAATAATATCGCATTCGTTTAAGGATAACTTTCCTCAAAATGTCTTTGCCTAGAAACCGAATCCCTTATCAGGATGGCCATTCCTTGTAAGATCCAAAGTCAAAAGTAAATGGGCTAACTCCTTCCATACTAGCACCAACATCCAACCCGTCCTCCCCACCCAAGACTATCGCTAGGCAACATTATCCCTCGGATTATACCCATGCTGGATGCTGCTACTACGACCGACCGACCGTGAGGAGGCAGTTCTTCTACCATCAACTCGGAAGCGAGGATTGTGTTTTGTTTGTGTACACATCACACAAACTGCAGGCAGCCAAAACAATTACTGTCTATCTCGATCAATGGACCAGCACCTATTAGACGGGACTTGATTAATTGACCCAGTCCTCTCACTACCATCTTGCTGTGAATCTACAGGGGAACTTAATTTGGATTTCTATTTCTTATGCCACCATACATTTTGTTTCCTGTGGGATTGAGATCTGCTCACAAATGAGATTTCTTTGTGGATGACATAATTTTGGGGATAAATCAAGCTAAATTGGCAGGTAAAAACTTTTTTTTCAAACTTTATTACTCTCTAGAAGTTAGAAAATATCTCAATCTTTAAACTTTGTCAATATCGTTGATTACTTTGAAGCATGAAAAATAACAATTATTTGTTATGTATCTTTTTTTATTAAAAAATGCATTGGTTCACTTGTTAAAGCCTTAGCAGCACTGTAACTTTTGAGAAGATTCTGTACGTTATTGCTTGGAAAAGCTTGCCGTAATACTTACTGAATATTAAGTTTTGTTAACCCTTTTTGTGCTACCCAGTTTTTGAGCAATAGCCATGAATAAACTTTCAATGGTAAAATGTTGACTAAATATATGGTCTACTTCATTGTTAACTTAGTTTTTTGAACTATTTATCATGTGAATCAATTTCACAAGAAAGTACCAGAGTCTGTTTAATTAAATGGATATATAAATGGACATTTTAAAGGTATCGTTTAACAATGAGGGGCACGGCCCTGCGTGTTGTTATCAGTGTCTGTGATATGGTGTAATATCGAAGCCCTAACAAAATTGCGCTTCAAAATGATCAAGAAGTGCCTCAAAAAAGTAAAAATCTTTGAGTGATCGGTTTTACCATACTTGTTTTCCCCAATAGACTGTAGTGTTATGAAAACCGTTTAGCAAACGGTTTTCAAAATTTGTAATTCCAACCATAAATATCTTGATAATCAGACAGGCAATCCGGCTTGTAAAAGTCATGGACTTCCTGACTGACCGGAAGGTTTATAATTATCATTGTAGCATGAGCTAAATCCAGGATTTTGTTTCAGAATCTGAGACAAATTTACCGGATCCCTTTAAGCTAAGAACACATCGGTGAACATTGAAACACACTCAATTTATTGGGTGAAATTTGACTCCTATGGCAGGAAAAGAGTGGAAGAAGTCTATTTGGTAAAAATATATTAAATTCGTGGATTAAAGGTATTACAAAGTTTTGGTATGGGGTCATGAATTTGGTTCAAATGAACATATTGGAAGCATATGCGATCCTACAATATTTAATGATCGTTGTCGCGGTTCAAATCGAGTCTAAAATGATGAAATTGTAAATAATCAACTTGTTATGTTGTATAGCTCCCTCTCAAGGTCAAAATATTAATTTAGCTATAAAACAATGTTTCTGGACTAAAATCGATCAATTGGGTATTTCCGATTGGAAATTATATATCACAACTACATATTCTGAGATTTTCATGGTTGCAGCTACCATTGTTTGGCCGTAGGCGCTATTTGAAACTTATCAAAATTTACAGGGAGCACCAGTAAATTTTTATATTCAATTTTTCTTGAACGCAAATGTGTTTTAGGAGCTAAATTTTCTAGTGCTTATATTAAATCCACAGGGGCATCCAAATATATCAAAATTGTAAAGAATCACTATCCAACCAATTTTCAAAATTTTCCAAAACTTTGTATTACCTTTAATTGTGCCGTCGACATATTCTTTGAACTGGAGGTATGCCACCATGTACGAACAATTACATTTCTTTTTCTGAAAGGAATCTATCATGGATCACTTTTTTCCACCCTTACTTTTGCCATATCCATGATGGCTAACTACTTATGGGTCTTTAATAGATGATATCAAGGATATAGATTTACAATTGAAATAGATAGTGTGTATAGAGAATGATAACATGTGACAGACAGCATGTAGATGTTATGTTAGCTGGATACTTCATTACATCATGACCTGTGAAGGGGGTCAGTGAAGGGGGTCATGTGATACCTATATATCCCCTTCACCTTGGCACCAGCATCATCTATGCTGGTATATAGCATTGGAGTAGTGTTGAAAGTTTTGCTCAACCTTTTGACACAGTAAAATAGTTCAATTGCTTATTAATCTTTTTTGTGGTATGTGATGAAATCATCTCTGAAAATTTCAAGAAAAGAATAACTGAAAAAAATATTGATTAAAGAAGGCAAAAGAAACATTTTGATTTTCTCTGAGATACCCAGTAATAAATCATTACTATCATAACTGCATGGATTAATTAAAAGATATTCCATCAGATTTTCAACAGCCTTTTAATCTTTCTTTCTAGAAAAAATGCTGTTAAGCCTTTTTGAAAATGTGCTGTTGCTTCTTGATTTGTTGAAAATATGTAAATTTAAAAAATTCATAAAAACGAAACTTACAACCACGCGCGACACATTTCCAATGTAGAAATGTTCATTCATCATGCTGTTTTTTTCCATACAAGCAGGTAATTTTTTTGTGGTTATTTTGGTATTATCGGCATTTCATATTTTTGCAGAATATTTTTCTCTTCAAGTATGTTTTAAAATTAGTTTTCTATTGAATTTGTGATCAAATCACCATTTTAGGGCAGTTGTTTGATGTGCGGTATGTAAAAAAAAAAAAAAAAAAAAAAAAAAAATTATTAAAAAAATTATTAAAAAACATATTTCATGAAGAAAAAACGTAATACCGTAATTTGGAGGAAAAAATGGAGTAATTCCGCCAAAAACGGAATGGTTGGCAGCTCTGCAATACTATTCCATGTATTTTATTTTATTTTGTTGGAAATGGAAGAAAAACAAAACAAAAGATTCTAGTGGACACAAATAAAGGGCATTAACACCAATAATACTGCAAGCATTTGCCAGTTTAAAACTCCCATCCCTGTGTTCATTTTAATGAGAAACACTGTTGTTTTCATTCCAGTTAACCATGTTTACTTCACACAACCACAGGACACTTCCTGATAGACAGGGATCACACCACATCCTTAATGAATCACAATCAAGTGTGTCCTCGTGTCACAAGTCTAACCAGTAAATATACACATGGGGATAGGGCAGATGATGAATAGCATTAAGTGTTAAGATAACCAAGAAAACAAGAATAACAATCAGAGTTAAATTCTTTTAAAGAAAAATAAACTGCAAAGGGAAAACTAAAGAAAGCAATATCATATAAAGAGTAAATCATGAATGGAATTAATTTAATTAAAAAAAGATGTTATCACCTTTTTTAAAAAGGTAAATGAACATAGAAAATGTAAACATGGGACTTCTAATGCAGATGTCATATTTCAAAAGAATTGACACTGACAATAATTAGCCACAAGTATTTGATAGATTCTCATCACACCTTACATTTATATATCTTGAAAGTTGTGAATTTGTATATCTGGAGGGGGGAGGGGAAGTAATGTTCAATATAATTCTGGCAAAATATGGACTATTGGTAAAAGGCTTAACTTTGAAATTAATCATGAAAAGAGTGTCTTGTCAATGGTAACTTAATTTGATTTCAGTGATAAATTTTTCAAGTTTGATCACACACAATAGATCAATTGAACTATAGACCTGCACACTATTTAATATATTAGTGGGACTGTCATGGCAAGCAATCAGTTAAGGTACCAATTGAGGTATTCCAATTTGTGCATCTAGAATAGAGCAACATGGAGTTCCAATTTCAAATGCTCTATTTATATACAGACACCCTACCTCTGGGTCACATGACTTCTCCTCCCCGTAGATCATGTTGCGTATCTCTCACTATCAGCGTGTCCACACACAAAACAATTTATCGCGAAACTCTATAACGATACGTCGTATAAAGAATCATCGTATAAATTCCAGGATGTCCACACACAAGAAACGTCGTCACTATAGAATCAGCGTATAAAATGCCCCCTGTCCACACACAACATTTTCCGTGATTCTTTATAGAGTTTCGCGATAGTGATAAGAGGTCTGGTCTCATTTCGCTCGAGGTCACGTTAAGCCCCGCCCAGTTAGTTACACTAGTTACACTCCCCCAGGGGGTCCCCCTGTCCACACACAACATTTCCGTGATTAGGCGTGATTCTTTATTGAGTTTCAGTTCGAAACGATGCCCAAACCTGCGTTTCGTTAGACTAGTTTCGTTATACGACGTATCGTTAGTGAGCGTCCACACCTACAATTTTGGTCGTAAAACTATCGCGAAACGGTATCACTATCGCGAAACGGTATAGCTAATCATGATTAGTCACGGAAAATGTTGTGTGTGGACAGGGGGTTAGTCTAGAAATGGACAGACCCTTTTGACCTTGCTATCAATATATGCATACATTTACCTTCTGATAGTACAACGTCCCTATCAAGTGTCATTGCTTGCAAAAAAAGAAAGGAAAAAAGTCATGTAAACAGAGATTTTAGTCTGTTATACCACATCTCCATTTTTCTTTCTTTAAAACTTTCACATTTCTTTTATTATGTATCATGATTTTAATTGTGACATAATGCCACTTTTTGATTTACTACATAATATTCCTTATTCTTTTTGTTTCTTAGATAACCTTCAAAAACATACTCTACCTTTATTCTATCTCTACTTAGACCTTCCTCCCCAACCCTCTCTCTTCCTCCCTCTTAATTTGCACAAAGTTCAAGTACAGAATTTATTCAGATAAAAATAGGTGATAAGAACATTTGACAATTCAGACTCATTTTCTGAAACCTTTGAATAAGATTAAAAATGATGGCTGGGTGTGGGCACTTCCTGTTTTGTTTTTCTTCTAGGAAGTGCACAGGAAGTGGTCAGAATATTAAGCCCAGCTTTAGAATTTGAATTAAATATTTCCCAATTGCTCTTAAATGTAAGTGGGAGCAACAAACCATTAAAAAAAAATGCCCTGAAACTATTCATAATAGTTTGGAATTCATTGACATTGATACTAGGGTTGAATGCATCTTCTTAAGATATGAACATGTTGAAATAATGATATAAGCTTTGAATTTTCTGTCTGAATTCCTTTCTCCTGTTATCACTCTTAAAATAAAGCCTTTAAAAGCGGGCATACATAAGGAACTTTGTATATTTAAAATAAAATAAAAAATATGAGATTAAACAATTCAAATATGAATGTTCAATTCACTCAGAAAAATTGTGCACATGATTTATCACCACTGGGTAATTAAGTGGGAATTTTTCATAAGTATTCCTCCTTGGTTATATCACGATCCTAAAGCAAAGTGTTATGAGGTATAATCTATCCTTTTTCTTTCATTCATTCATTCATCCATCATCTACCGAGAACTAGAAGAGCCATCATATTTCTTGTCGGCTCTCTCTCTCTTTCTCCATCTCTCTCCCTGTGCCTCTCCATCTTACAAGGCACAAGTAGAAATTCCTTCTCAATGGGGGTATAATTGACAGTCTGGAAATTGGTTATTACCTGCAGGCAAGACTCCAAATGAATCGGCTTCATGTTTAATGTCTCTCTCTCTGATCATACACATGTAGTATTCCCTGGTTCATCAATATGAGTTCTATACTGTCATAGTAATTTTCCCCAGTTTTCTTTGTTTACTTTCTTTGCTCCTATGCCATTCTTTAAGCAGGCAATTTCATTCATCTCTTCAATCAAGTAAACCTGTATGTTCTATACAGTGTGTGGCTTTAACAAAATTGGTAAAGTGCTGGATAAATTTGCCTTTATCAAATTTCATATCATATTACAGAAAAATTGTCTTTATATTCATGCTTTTTTAACATATTAAAGTTGATATAAAATGAATTCTTCTACCTCTTTTCTTACTTATCCAGGACATCTGAATTCCTGTATCGCAGGAATCTCATCTGACTGTGGGAGTATAATCTGACCGACTGCTTTATCAATAGCATCCACTGGACCTTGATTCTTATATCATTACTGACCAATCAACAAACAAGGATGTATATCAAAATAGCAGCCGTTGCCTGTATTGTAGTCTGCTCATTAATTGGTTTGGTGAGTATGTCAAGTGAAGCACAAATAAAAACAAATATAACAAAACAATCGTTTGCTCATAGTAATTAATTGTTAAGATTTTGGGAGAGGAAAATATAACACTATGAACCATGGGTACCCCCTTTAGCATTTACAGATTGGGATATGCAGATGTAATGTGAAACCAGTTTTCAGATCAGAAATATGAAAGCTGATAGGATATGGTTATGAAATATTTTGGAGGTTAATCTATGTTATGCAATTTCTGAAGCAATACAAGAGCTGAAGTCACACAAAAAGTGGTTAATATTCAATTTTTCTTTTCCTTTACAACATATTACTTGCTTTTTCTTTCATTTTACTCTACCCCTTCCACTTTATGACCTTGTCCGTTCTTGATATCACCATCACGACTGTATTTCTCTTGGTACATTTGCTTATTTTACAACTTCCTGCGACTCTCTGAGCCCACACAATTTCTCTCTATTCTAATTTTTAGAAATGTTTTTCTTTCTGGATTTAATTTTCTCCACCCCTCTCGTTCTCATCTCTTATACTCTCTCTCTCTTCTAAACTTCCTTTTTCCTTTATTATCTCTTTCTCTCGCTCTCTTGTTCTATCTCTCATTCTCTGTGTCATATTTTTTCTTACTCTTTCTCCTTTTCTCTCTTTTCCACACACGTGCTCTTGTACTCTCCCCCTCTCTCTCTCTCTTCAACTCTCTGATATTCTCTCTCTTTTATGCCTCCTGTTATCTCTTCAAAACTCTCTTATCATTCTCATTCTCTCTCTCCCTCTTTCTCTCTCTGCAGTATATGTCAGAAATTGGTTTCTTCACAATGTTCCTCATAGCATTCATCGTCTTCTCCGCCATGTTGGTTGCCATGGGTTTTGATCATGCTATGATCGCTTACAGCAAGACACATGTTTCACCAGACAGAAGAGCATCTAGACTTCCAGACCTTAACCTTAATAAGGACCAGTAACAACTCAGTGCTGCAAGTGCAGTTGTCCATGCTTTCTGCATATATATCTCGCATATCGCTAGAAAGAAGACTTTTCATGAAGAGACAATGTTTTTGAGATTTAATTCATGATAATGATCCTCCTCATCTCCATCGCGAACCAAATTTGGAATGAAAGTTTGATGCTTCCTCACTAGGGAAGCTAGATGAGACCGAGAAATCATTCACAGGGGCATATAAACGAAAAATAAAGAGATCAATATCACATGGGTATACAAATTTAAATACTGAGGAAGGTGGAAGAAAATAGCCTAATAGGCAATATCTTCTATGATTAAAGTGGACTACAACTTTAGTCGATGATTAAACATGTCTCAATAATTGAAAGTCTTCTTCCTAGCATTGTAATTCTAGTTGTAATCTTGTAATGGAAGATACATATTCTCAAAATTACAATGGCATTCGGCCTTTCCCAGAACTTGGCAATAGAGGTTACCCATATGGGACAACTAAAATAAAGTTTTTGGCAACAGAGATAAATTTAAATAAAACCAATTCATATCAGACAAGAAAAGTAGCAGAGGGGCTGGCTAGAAAGGTATCAATGAATTTATATGTCAGATAAAAAGAATCTTCTTCCCTTTCTCTAGCAATGAATCGTCTCTCTATTTTAGTCAATTGTCAAATACACATTTGCATAACATGGAGGTTATCACTTAAACATAATGAGGCTGACTAATTTTAAAGAGAAAACATACATGTATATATATATATATGCTCCAAGATGCCTTAAAATTATGTGAAAGAAATAGATTATAACTGTTGCTCACTAATCAAACAGTTTTATGAAGTTCTATAAAATTTGCCGATAGGGAACCAGACTTTTTTTTCCCTATTTTTTCCTAATTGTTGGTGATACCAGAATAATGTAGACAACTTAAAAGGGAAAAAGAAAGAGCATTCTTCATTAACAAAAGGGCATAAATTCTAATGACTTTGTTAGAGTTTAATAATTTTATTTAAGACTCATTATGCAAAAAGAAGGAGTACGGGAATTAAAGTATCTCCATTTTGCAATGTGCTGTAACAAAATAAAAGTGTATATACATGTAATGCTTCATGACTTAGGAATGTAAAATATATCAGTCAGTTGAAAAAAGAATGGTATCAATTATAAATCATATTACATTGTAAATGGTACACATTGTGTTTTGCAATCAACACAATAATGTGCATTCAAAGCATATTAATGGATGAAGGTTTCGTCATTACAAATAACTTCTTATTCTTCCAATACCTAGATGACTAGTGCCTTTCTAGTACTTCAATATCATGTAATCAACCAAATTATACCTGTTTTAATGTGATGTATTTGTTGTTCATATATTAACATCAGTTTATCAATTCAATGTTTACTAAATACTAATGACTATTCACTATCAAAACATGTACATCTTATGTTTGTTACCTTTTAAAACTTTACACTAAATCTTTACTTTGAATATATTCAAAAAGTCTGTTTAACAAAAGTATAGCTTTTGGTGTCCTGCATATTTTATAGTATATAGTGATGTAAGGAAATCTAGGTGCATGAGGTATGTAACATTTTCAAATCCTTATCCTATTCTTTCACCAACATATGGCATTTTGTAAACAGTTATCTCTTTGTATCTTGGTGAAGCTAATAGTGAGTCAGTGGAGTTATATATATATCTGTTTGTGTTATGCATAAATTGTTTACAAATATCATTAACATGCAGTCAGATACTGTTTAAACAAAACAAAAAAGAACAACATTATGTTTATCATGTTTCTTTTGAAATTTATAGTGTTGATTTTGCTTGTCATATTGTGAAAACATTGAACTGAGTACACAGACTAAAAGACTATTAAAGGGTCAAAGTAAATAATTTCATACTTGGAATGACACTTAATCATAATCAAGTGACTGTATTCTTATTGTTTATATATAAGAAATATGTACAGAAAGCATGCATTTACTAAACAAATTAAAGTTTATATAAGAAATCTAGATAAAAAGTACAATATCGACACAAAGTTTGAATCCCTACTAAACCCATCTGAAATGAACCAATTGCAAGATATTAATCTACATCTGCCACTCTCAACACAGGTAAGATGAATGGACACCTGGTGTGAATATTCTTTAAATGATTGAATAAAGAATTAAAAAGAAAGACTCCTATTGTCATTTCCCAGTGCCTGATGATTTATCTTATTCTAATTTATTTCCTAAAATATTTTGTGCTTCCTTCTAAGCCAACCCTTTCATTTGTCTGTTAAGAGCCAGAAGGGCACTAAGTCATATTCATGTACATAGAGTTAAAGCCCTTCTGGCTTTCAACAGGCAAACTCCTTTTTTTTCTATTGTAGCACAAATATTTTTAAAGCTTCAAGTATTGTACATTGATTTCAATAATAGCATGATTTAGAAAAGGAAATGAGCAACTGAAATGTAAGATGTTCATGTCATGTTAAATTATTACAATGTGTGTTACATGGAGTTTGAGGCTATATATTTCAATTAAGCTGCTAAGATGTAGAAACATAAGAAAATAATGCAACTTTTGTACTGTGTATGGATTTTTTTCCACGGCATCTGGTTCAGCTTGTGTTACACTTTTCAAATACTGGAAAATTATTATAATAAAAAAGATTTGTAATAATATATGAAAATGTTTACAGTGAGTGTGTGTTTGAAAGCAGAACATTTTGGGTTAAATTCACATAGCTTTGAGAGATTCTGTGTCTTTACTTTCCAGCTAATCTCATTACAAGTTCCTGAAAATTATATGCTGAGTTCTGGTAGTGAGGAAATATTTGGTTATCTTGTAATCCAACAAGGTCTTAAAGGAAACTTCACCCCAAAGAATAAGTGTAGGTAGGCCGAAAGATACAATGTATTCTTGCCCTTTGATGTATGATATTCCTTACAAAAGTGTTTAATAGATATATATAAAAGAAGATATTCTTGGCATGATGATTTGCCTTTTAGCAAGACATGGGCCTAGCCATTTTCTTGATAATGTGGTGTACCAGGCAAACTCGTTGGTGTATCACGGACTAAGCTTTAGTTGGAAATACTTTTCAATTCAACAACAAAACCTTTACTTTTCAAGGAGGGAAAATCAAAGCTGAGAAGGTAAAAATTATATTTGGTGAAAAATATATAACAGGGGAACTATTGAAACTCATTTAATTAAAAAACATACTAAAATATAGCAGTTGACAAATCTATTTCATTTATGCAAAACCTGCACCCCATAGGAGCACCATCTTATTTATGCAATTTTTGTTCTGACAATTGTAGTACAAAGGATACGAGCAGGTGAATGAAGTACTTCGCCACCTTACACATGTGGGAAGGAAGCAAATACATTTACATGATAATTGACTTTGCATTGTACGTCACGTTATCAAGAAAATGGCGATGCCTATGTCGTGCTGAGAAACTGTACATTATTCTTGCTTTATACCTCTCTCAAACACTTGGGGGGGGGGGAATCTCATAGATTAAATGGCAAGTATACAATAAAATGAATAAATCCCTCAGAAATATTTAAGTTATTTCTTGGGGTGAGGTTTCCTTTAAGTGTTTTTAACAAATACTACCAATAAATGATACCAAACAATGGATTAAATTAACAATATTTATTGGCCAAAAAAGAAGCTTAAAAATTAAACACCTGAACAGTTACAAAGTTTTTTGTAATCCTCTTAAGGGCATAAAACATTGTAGCTAGTGCTACTTATGATTTTGTTTTTAACATGATAAATGATTCAAGGTGTTTAAATGACAAGGTCTTTCAATTGCTGTTTCACTACTTCAAATAAGGAAGGAATATCAAATATAATTTACAACTCTTTTTGTTTCTTATATAAGTTACACAGACATTTACATTACATTTACATTTACAATTACATTACACAAAATAATGAAAAAGTAGACAAATGCAATGGAATATAATATAATAAACTCACATTCAAAACAATCATTATCAAAGACAAATCGATTGACTGTCTCGAGGGTGGTATGGGACTACATTGCCTGAGTTGAAGGCTAGGGCAATATGGTTATCCAAAGACTCAAGGGCAGTATAAATCTCATATGACCAAAAAAATTGTCTACAGGCAATCTTACATTTACAATTTGTTCCTATTGATTTGTTTAACCACCAACCATACGACGTCAACCTTGTTCAAAACATTTCTTATAAGCATGATGAAGAACAATGATTCCTATAACACATGCATGTCATATGGCCAGTTCCTGACAAATTATTTCATTAGGATCTATTACCGATATCTTGTGATGCACTTTGTAAACATATCCTACACACTGTGACGTCATCTTAGGGCTCTAGTATAGAATATCTGTGTCCATTACAAGCCCCTGCCCCCAAACATGAGGATTGCATCCTGCTGCCTAATAATGAAATGGGAACAGACAACAGACAGACGCAGAGTGGAAACAATTATTGGTATGCAATGGGCATTATGCCAACGTCCTGATATATTGAAGATGTCATTGTGAACCAGTTGGAATGATTCACTTCATGAATGTGGAGGTTGAAAGAAAGGGGAGGGGGGAATTTAGTACTTATATTTAAAAAAAAATCAAATGCTCAAGAACAGGGTGACCTAGTGAGATTGAAGGGTGGTTCTTTTTCTTTTGTCTTTTCTCTTCCCTCTTTTTGTTTCTGTCATTCAAGTAAGACATGGTGTATGTTCTCTTGCCTCTCTCCTGTATTCCTCCGTATATGTGTTGTGTTGTGTTGTGTTTGTATGTTTGTATGTTTGTTGTGTTGTGTTTGTATGTTTGTTGTGTTGAGTTTGTATGTTTGTTGTGTTGTGTTTGTATGTTTGTTTGTTGTGTTGTGTTGTGTTTGTATGTTTGTTGTGCTGTGTTATGTCTGTATGTTTGTTGTGTTGTGTTTGTATGTTTGCTGTGTTGTGTTGTGTTTGTATGTTTGTTGTGTTGTGTTTGTATGTTTGTTTGTTGTGTTGTGTTTGTATGTTTGTTGTGCTGTGTTGTGTCTGTATGTTTGTTTGTTGTGTTGTGTTTGTATGTTTGCTGTGTTGTGTTTTGTATGTTAGTTTGTTGTGTTGTGTCCTGTAGAGTCACCTTGTTACCACCTGTTTTGTCTTGACTGTATATTGTCTCTCTTTGTGAATGTGTATGTTAGCTGTCCTCTTTGTAATGTTCAGTTTCATTATTCTCAAACACACACACACCAGCCGCATACATCATCACATTACTACAAAATCTTCATGTTCAGTGTTCACATTGTAAAACACCAATACACTACACCAAAACATAGGACCATTAGTGTCAAACACAAAACTGTGACCACACGTATGCCAAATCTAACTTTGTGGACCTCAACACACAACAACGCCGGCAGATAGCCCCTTTCAGATGGCTACCGTAAGTCCCATGATGGTTTGTCAGCCAGCATAGGATTAGCAGGTCGTGGAAAGGTAAATGCAAAAGTCTTATTTCCTAGCTAGTCACCAACGTAAAAGATCATCAATAATTCACAATGTCAGACAAGAGGTATCAGGAGGGAAAGAGGCAGCTGATGCTCAACAACAACATGAAATGGCAGGGAATAATATCTTGGGCCCACAACCCCTAAATATACCGTCGAGGACATCATGGAGCTGAAAAGCTTCTTCAACTTGAGTTGGCGAAAGCTCAGGCGTTTGAAGAGGCGAGTTGAACAAAGTCCACTTTAAACAGCCACTTTAATGTAGGAGAGACTTGACATACATTGATTTTCATGTCACATAATTTGCACGCTGATACACTTCTATCTGATTTAACAATGATTTTTAAAAAAAAATGTATTCTATCGCAGGAGAAGGCCCATGTAATGTTAATCCAATCTACGAGAAGGTGATCTCCATCCTCGCCAAAGAGGTCGTCGGCGGGATTTTACCTCAATCAAGTGAGGCAGGGGCAGAAGCCCCATCGTCACAATCGTCACAAAGTACCGGTAGTGATGAAATCCATATTAGAGGAGGTGACCACCGTCCTCGCCAAGGAGGTCATCAGGGGGATCTTACCTCAATCAAGTGAGGCAGGGGGAGAAGCCCCATCATCACAATCGAGCTGTGATGAAATCAAGGTAATTTTTTCTAATAATTTTTGGACCTCTTATTTAATTATTTTGATTACAGAACACTATCTAATATCCAAGAGATAAGGCATTCAAATTTGTATAATGTAGAATCAAAATCAGTCATAGAGGAAATATGAAACCAATTACGAAATAGGACAGTCATGGATCCCTCCTGAACTCAAAATAATAATACTTCTTCTAAAAGAAGTTCCGAGAAAGTGGTGAAACTAGTGATAGATTAAAAAAAGATTTGTTTTGATACTTCACAAGCAAAAGCGACCATCAAAGACGAAAAGCAGAAAAGGGCAAGGCCATGTCTCCAAAAAGAAGGCTTTATAAAGCCTACGAGGCCCTACAGGCATCATGAACCTCCCTCGAATCTTCCTCCTAATCGATACATTTAAGACATCCTGCAAGCATTTTTCATCCCTTATGTAGCAGTGAAAACACTTCTATTAGAGAATGTCATCATTATTGACAATCTTCCAGTGCCCACATCACCATATGTGGCACGAAAAAAAAAAGGAAAGAGGAAGAAGAGGAAAAGGCAGAGAGCTCGTCATAGACGGAGTAGAAAGAAATGCTTAAGTTTTTTATGTTTAGATATTACCGGTATACAGTTTTGCACAACTAATATACATGAGTATAGTATTGGAAAATTAAAAATTGAACAGGCCTACACATATCCAAATGATGATTTTTTTATAATTGTGGGCAAGTCCAGACCTGTAAACTGCCATGAACATCGACTTTCATTTACCCGATTTTAAAATTCAATAACTATGTTATCTACATGCACATGCAATATTTCAAATATTAAACAAACGATAAAGCATATATATGTTTACTTATAATACATATGCAAGTCTTGACTTCAGTTGATTTAAAAGGAACTATTAGGCATGTTGCCTGGCACGGGTAGAACATCTTGTTTTTTTTATTAGGTGGAAGCTCGAAAAATGAAGAATTGAAAGAGGGCCACTGAAGCACTGAGAGCTGCAAGTGGCCCCAAAAGAGAGTGGTCAGATCTGAAAAAAAAGTGGGCCCGTCTGAAGCATCAGACCCAGACATACTTGCGGATGAGAGGAGGTACTGGTAAGCATTGGTTAACCCATAAGGTCTAAGTGGCAAAACACATTCAATGATGATAATACACTGTTTTAGTGTGGCACATAATGTCATTTTAATGTCATATAATCACTAACTAGAATAATATGAATCTTATCACATTTGCAATACAACAGAAGATGCCCTGACGTAGAGAAGTAACAAGGTCATCGTAAACAAATCTTTATGGTCATTTACAATCTCTACTCTGAAACTCAATAAACCATAGATGCTTACAAAAATGAAGCAGTCAAACATCTTCCTCTGATGCAATGCAAATGAAATTTTAAAAGATCCTAGGAAGTGGATGGACCAAACATTTTGTGAACCATGATTCAGCATACTCCAGGTAAACTACAAACCTGGATAGTTTGATGGCACTATATTACATATGGACAAATAGGTGACTTGGCGATCAAATATGAGGACAGCTTGTCCCTGGAAACCAATCACTATGTGTGCCCGGTTGTTGAAGAGAAAATCCTTTCAGCCACAAAGAAAAGATTAAAATGCAAAGAGGTGGTTTATGTGGTAAGTAATGTTTGTCTTTGATTTGTCAATCTAACTTGCAGAAAAATATCTGCCATAGAAACAAACAAAATTTGTTCATTATTGTCATGTCCAAGCAGAGAAACTCATACTTCTTCCTCACACGTATGATTTTGAATTCCATTGTTTCTTTTTATTCTGTTATGCTTATTCTTCTATTTTCCAACTCCACTTGAAACAGGAGATGCAAGGAACGATTCCCCTGGATTCTGCGCCCAATACTGCACTTACACACTCATGGAACATGAGAGCAAGGATATTGTAGATGTGCAATTCCTGGACAAGAGGGAGACTTCAGAAAATAGTGGGGCTATGAAGCCGCTGGGCATGATGCGGGCTCTTGATGGTCTCTCTTGCGCCAGAGGGACTTAGGCGAATAACTGGTTCTCCAGTCACTCTCCGAAAAACCTGAGAAATGTACCTCTTGGGTAGGTAAGATGGCGCCGTTGCCTGGGAGGACAAGCGGATGGCTCACGGCTATGGGAGCGTGGATAGTTTTGGGTAGGGAATCTCCCCTGGCAATTCTAGTTTTTAGCATTAAACATGTTGGTTTAAAAAAAAATAATACATGCCTTTGGGTTACGATTTTGTGAGGCCACAAGGGAGGGATACATATTCTTTTGGTTTTGGCTTGTTTTAGTTGGGCCAAGGTTTTTCAAAACAGGGGGGAATGTAGTAAAAATTACCCCCACCTCAAGAGGGCGTTACTCCACTCGCTGAACCGTAAGGGCTGTAGAAGACTGCTGGACCGTGCTGAGAAATGAAGTATTGGAGGCTCATTCTCGGTTTGTTTTTGGTAAGTGCAGTTTTTCACCCTTTCGTGGATTTTTGTGTTCATGTTAATGTGGATTGTCCATGGACCAAATCTACATAACATGAGTAATCTTACTTTCACGTTTTGCCAAATGAATGCTATGTTTGTGCTTTATACTCTTCATGTAATAGAAAGGAAATTGCACAAGGCACTTGAGATCGAAGTCTACACTGTAAAAATTTGCTGTAACTCATGCAGTAAAATACTGTGATTTACAACAGTAATATGTTGTAATAACGATTTTACGATAATTAACTGTATAAGTACGTTGCTGTACAGTATATTGCTGTAAACATCAGTGTCGTAGAGCATGGGAACAAATATCTACAGTAAGCTAGTGTAAAGGAGCGTGCAAAAAGCATTGTGGGATACAGCGCACATGCGCATTAGGCGGATCGGCTGCATATGCGCGTATGCGTTGCACGTGATTGGCTCCCGCGCTAGCCCGCCACGCCGCGCCGCCATTTTTAATTTTCTGCAAAGATTTGAGCTGAGATATATAGCTGAGCTGGCCGGCCTGATCCTGAGCAACGAATCTGAATCTGTTCTGTTCCTGGTCCTGATCCTCGAGCTGGGATATTGATGACCAATAAGTCAATTCCAAGGGGATCCGAGGTAAGTTACAGATTGCCAATTATCAGAGTCATGATTTGATTTGTATCCCGCTGAAGTGAAGAATTGTCAGACTGTGGAAAGTATAGGGATTGTGTTTGTAATTGTTCCGTCTACGGTATATGTGTACTGTACGTGCTGTGCTGTGGTGTGTGGGACAGAGTCGGTAGTGTTAGTGCAGCACATGACACTGTACTGCAGTACCAGCGTACAGTGTCACTGTCAATGCGATGCCATTGCACATGGATATGCATGCTCACGTTAAATTGGAAATGTCTAACGTCAAGACCATCAAGACTTATAACTTATAGGACACCGCACACACTACGATCGACTACAGCATCAGTCCATCATGAGCACACTGCGTGATCAGTTGAATACGCACAAGTCTAAGCTCATGTAGTGTAGTCTACAGCACGTTACTGAAGAAATTACAGCAAAGTACTGGCAATCCTGCTGCATAGTGTAATTTTACTTAAAAGTTAAAATATGAAATAAAATTACAGTAAGTTACTGTAAAATTACTTAGTATTTTACTGTTACTTAGTAATTTACAGTAAGTTACTTTAAAATTACTGTAATTTACTGTAAAATTACTGTAAT
Source organism: Strongylocentrotus purpuratus (assembly GCF_000002235.5). Taxonomy (NCBI): domain Eukaryota; kingdom Metazoa; phylum Echinodermata; class Echinoidea; order Camarodonta; family Strongylocentrotidae; genus Strongylocentrotus; species Strongylocentrotus purpuratus. The sequence goes on along the minus strand of NW_022145611.1, from coordinate 36,580,058 downwards.
TTACTTTTTTGAAGGTCGCAGCGTTGTCATAGCAACCAAATAGGCCATTCCGTAACTGGCAGTAAGTTACTGTAAAATTACTGTAATTTACAGTAACTTACTGCTAGTTTACAGTAAATTACAGTAATTTTATTTCATATTAATTTTGAGTACTTGTCTACTGTAATTCACTGTAATTTTAATTTACAGTAACTGTAGGTTATATCTACAGTAAGTTACCATCAATTTTTACTCAAAGTATCTGCCTGTAAACTTTCCTACAGTAAATCACTGCATTTCTTAGAGTAAATTGCTGTTACCGTAGGTTCTTCAAATACTAACAGTAAATTACAGTAATTTTTGTCTTTAAGGATTGTAAATTTGTTTTACAGAAATCTATTGTAGTTTCATTTACCGCAAATGAATGTTAATTTCACTTATGTAGTAACATTCATAGCCGTGAAATCAAATGTTTTTTTGCTGAAGGTTTCGCATACAGTCATCATCAGGAGGCTCGTGACAACTGGTTATATTTGATGAATTTATGTTTTTCTTTCGATTTTCTTTTGTATTTTTTGTCCTTTATCTTTTTTTTTATTATTCATTTATCATTTAAATAACTTTTAATCTGTCAATGCTGTACATAAAAAGTTATGTGTACGTATGCATATTAAAGGTATTGTTTTCCGCTCTTCTTTCTTGCAGTATGCCATGGATTACTGCTGAAGTCACACAGTGTGCATGCTGAAACACTAATCAGACGGATGCTCTACATGGACATCATATACCCACGTACGTTTGTAAGCTATGTAATCATTCTTCTGGATCATTGAAGCGGTTTTCTGAACACTTTTCAGTCCATAGAAATGTGGTGAATTTCGATTTCCCGTGTGGTGTTCCTGGCTGCAATCGAACATTCAGAAATTATTCATCCTTCAAAACCCATGTGCATAGGGATCATCAACCATTTTCAAGAAAAAAAGATGCCCAGTTTTTCTGCGTTTCTACCTGGAATTGTCCACTCTGTGCTGTAAAATGTGAGGAAATCCATGACATACTTTCTCATCTTAGAGTTCATATCAAACACGGAGTTGAAATACGCTGTCCTTTTGCCAATTGCAAAAAACGTTTTTCAGTGAGGTCGTCTTTTGCGTCACATATATCAAGAGTTCACAATAAGTTAGACCAGATTCAGTTAGACTCAACTTCAAGTGAAACTGGTACTGTGTTAACTGAATCCGCCCAAGAAAATAATCAGGAGTTTCCTGGAAGACTGCACTCAAGTGACGAGGAAAGTGTGACAGATGATGAAGTAGATGTATCCGCTGACTAATTCAAACACAGCTTATCCTTGTTTTATCTGAAGTTGGAGGCAAAATTACTACTGCCCAACTCTACAATTCAGGAAATAATTGACACAGTTCAGGATATTCATGCATTAAGCCAACAAAATTTGATACCAAAATTAAAAAAGAAACTTGAAGGAATAGGAATTACCGATGATGAGGTTACCAACGTTTTAACTTTATTTAAATCTGAGGATTTGTTCAGTGCTTCAAATTGTAAAGAATTTCGATCAGAGTCTACAAGAAAATCACATTTTAAAGCAGTTTTTGATTATGTTTCCCCAACTGAGATATATTTAGGAGAAGATCAGTTTGGCAAACAGCGATTTTGCCAATACATTAAAATTCAAGACACACTAAGAGCATTATTCAAGCAGAACTCATTTATCAAAGATTACAAAGAGACTCATAAAGCTCAACCTGCTTTACAAAGGACCATTCTACGTGATGTTTATGATGGCAGAGCATTCCCAAAAGATAAGCCTTTGCATAAAAACTCAGCAGTAACACTCATATTGTACCAAGATTCTTTCGAAGTAGTAAATCCACTAGGCAGTGGGAAAAAAAAACATAAAATTCTAGCTGTGTATGCTACCCTCGCTGATATACAGCCCTACAATAGATCAAACATTGATCATATGCAATTGGTGTTGCTCTGCAACGAACAGGATTATAAGGAATTTGGAGCCAGCGCTGTTTTTAGTCGTCTCATCAGTGACCTTCAGTCATTAGAAGATAGTGGTATTATTCTGGATGACGAAACATGTGTTAAAGGTACACTACTCGCAATCGCAGGAGACAATTTGGGGTCTCATAACATTGGAGATTTTACCGAGAACTTTAGCACAAGCCATTTTTTTTGTCGCTATTGCATTATTCGGAGGGACTCTTTTCGAGAGAACCCACTTGCAACAGGTAGTATCAGAACAGAGGAGAACTATAAACAAGCACTACATCCTACCAATACTGACGAAAATGTGATTGACGGTGTCAAGTTTGATTCCATTTTCAATAAAGTGACAAACTTTCATGTCTGCAAGCCAGGTTTACCACCTTGCCTGGGTCACGATCTTTTCGAAGGAATTGTTTCTGTAGACTTGTCATTGTTCATCTGTAACCTTGTCAAGGTGAAGAAATACTTCACCTATGAACAACTGAACAGGTCAATAACTCAGTTCACTTATCTTGGAAGTGATGTCAACAACAAACCTTGCACAGTAAATGTGAATGGAAAAAAGTTAGGAGGTCATGCAGTCCAGAACTGGTGCCTGTTGAGATTACTTCCTGTGATAGTTGGCAACAGAATAAAGAATCCTGTAGAAGACAACGTATGGCAGCTTTGTTTGAAACTTCGAGAAATTGTTGAGCTGATATGTGCATCAGTAATATCTACTAACCAAATAGCTTATCTCCAGGTTCTTATTGAAGAATACATCAGCGATGTGTGTGATATATTTCCAGAATACTCGCTGAAACCAAAGCACCACTTCGTTTTGCATTACCCATGGCTCATATCTCAGTTTGGACCGTTGATTCGTCTTTGGACGCTACGGTTTGAAAGCAAGCACACTTTCTTTAAACAATGTTGCAGGAAACTTCAGAATTTCAAGAATGTGTGCAAGACACTTGCTCACAAGCATCAGCTATTACAGGCTTACCTTGGTGCAGGTTTCTTGTTCCCTCCCACTTTGATAGTAGAGAAGAGTTTGCCATTTGCAGCAAATGCATGTCATGAGAAGATAAAGACTTGTATCTCAAATTGTAGTTTCTACAGCAAAGAGATGGATGTACATGTAGCACACAGGGTAACATATAAAGGCACAACCTACAAAAAGGGCATGTTTGTTGTTCTTGGTCGATCTGAAGATGAACTTGTTGTTGGTCAAATTGAACTTGCTTTAATTCATATGGATTCCCTGTACTTTGTTACACAGGTGCATAATGCAGTGCGCCTAATAGACTTGGGCGTTTATGATCTTGTTGACAATCCTGGTAGCGACAGTGACCGAGAATTCAGATGTGTGGCTGTAGAGAAATTATTAGACTTCTACCCATTGCCAATGTATAGTGCTTTTGGATGTTGCTTAATACCATTACACCATGCTGTTGTAGATGAATAACATTTTACAAGCAACTCTACCAGCTAGTATGCAGCTCACTCGTCAAATATGTGTATTTGAGAAGATATTCTGAATATTTACATAGAGCCTACTTCTACATGTCATCAAAACATGTTCATGTACATATACCTTTAATAAATGTTTGATTGTTGGATGATTGCAGACACTTTTGCACATCTTCGAAAGGGATCATGGAAAACATAAGGAAGGAAGTCAAGTCTGTGCTACCAATGTTATCAGAGCCACTGCTGGATGCTATCCAGTTTGTACAGGAAGATGATATTGTAGATCTGATAAAGCCGATCCATTGCCGTAGGCTCCTTTGTACCTGGAAAGAGACCGGTATGTCGTTTACATGTAAATTAAAAAGTGTATACAAAAAAGAACATTTCCATCGAATATGTTTTTTCCCCCCTCTCTTCCATTTGGTACATGTATGACATAAAAAAAAGAGAACATTTCTGCTCTGTATATCACTAAAATTAGATGTATGTGTCAGTTTTTACTTCAAGCAGCTTCATATGGTTCTTCTTTCAGCCTACATGTATAATTTAGACCTTAAAAGCTTATTTCTTTCATAATGATAATGATGATAAATCATTTCACTGGCACACAGAACTTTATCCATGGCAATCTTCAAAATTATCTTAGGGGTATAAAAGTGATAAAGTATATGGTGTAAAAATTATACAATTTTGCTTTGTTACCAACTATTATGCTAACTTTAGAGCCTTGCCACGGCACAATGACACAGACACAACAAATTCTCGCCTGGTGTTTCATAAATTTCAGTATTCTAGTAATTTTAAGCGCGGGCTGGGGCAGAAACATTTCTCTGTTGTTCCATATTTATAAACGAGTTTTGATGCATTCTAATATTCTTCTGTACAAAATATTTACTTTATTTTCTAGAAATCAATCCAGATACAGTTACTACGCAATCTCGCAGCATTGGAGATGCATCGCCATCAGGTAGCAAAAGGCATGGTACAACCACAAGTAACTGGCCAGAAACAATTGATATCAGCGGAATAGACATGCCGGATCATATTGCAGTTAAACTCGAGGCTGGAGAGCGTCTTTCGCCTACTGAAAGGAGCAATGCAATTCGAGGTTTTGTAAGTTTGATGATGAAACATGACCATAATCCGATAAGATCCAAATGTGATATTGTTGCCAGGAGAATTGTAAGCGAATGGCCACAGAGCTTTTGTGACATGAATGAAGACAGAAGCAAGCTTGGTTCCGGTCATTATTCCCTTCTTGCCCAAATGAAAATGCGTGTAGAGCATGTAAATAGGAACAACACACTGACTCGGCATAGGACCAGTAGAAAGCCAAAAGAAGGAAGCAACAAAGTCACTAAACCTACGGACGTATACGGATGCATCAAATGGCAACCCTCTCTTCCAAAGGGAGAAACGTTGGAGTCTCTCGGTGAAAAAAAAGAGTCGCTGAAAGACATTTACACGCAAAGAGGCCCAGAAGAATCGTCTACAGGTGAAATTGACATTTTGATGGATCACACTTATTACCTGCAGAGAAAAATGATAAATGGAGCTCCACTTCCAGTTAGTGAGCTAAAAGAGCAGTGGCCTTATTTATTTGTTCCAGAGTTCTTCCAGAAGCACTTCAAAACTCTAACAGGTATCGATATCGCCACATCACTGCTAAAGTCACTTCAAGAGAAGGGGCTAACTATTCTCCGCTTTCTTGCAAAGGAGAAGTGGGAAGATCACAACAAAGTTCGGCCACTTATTCATCAGGTCGTGGCTGAAAAGGACGCTGTCGATATGCACACTGTTGCTGGTGCAGTTATTAAGGGGATGATGAGCTACTTCAAAGAAAAAGAAGACTCGCTTATCCTGAATGGAGATGTAAGATTTCAAATGTTGCATTTCAGTATTATTTTGTAACTTACTGTACTTTATAAATCTTAAAGGGAAAATTTACTTACAAAGTTGTGAGAGCTCAGCACATGCAGAATAATGAAACAAACAAAATGACATGAGTGTGAGCACAATCGCACCATCCTGTGGAGAGTTACTGTGACACCATTAATTCTAACGGGCCATTAACTAGGCAACTCTGTTTCTAAATGTGTATAATTAATATAAACCCAGAACAACTCTCAATATGGGTAGAGTACATAAATTTCACTAATTTCCTTACCCTGAGAGATCAGTTATTTGTGTGACCTTGACCTTTCATGAAAGCATGCAGAATAAATAACGTCCTAATATTAACTTAGTAACAAACACGTACATGTATACTTATGTTTTTGGTATGTAGTGTACAGGGCCTACATGTATGTGGAGATGCTCTATTGTGACATCACAGATTCTGGTAGAGTTGTTAATTTGAGAAAAACCTGGGTCCATTCATGCCATAGGATTTTAATGGTTACGAACTTAAACTTTGGAAAATCATAGCTCTACACTGGATAATCGGAATTTGCACAAATGTTTTGTCTTTTGTTGAATTTTTTTCTGCATTCAATAAACTTCCCAAAATTTGTAAAGAAACCTCGACCCCCTTTAATGAACTGAATGGAGAAGTCGCTGAATTTAAATGTTACTAAAATTACTTTAATTTCTCACACCATTTATTATGAAACCATTAATGTTTGTGCTTAACACCTGATGCTTTTAATATCAAATCTGAGAGGACATTGCATAATCATTTTGAAACCTGAAGATAGACAGGGATATATATGTCAAAATTAAATAATTTGAGGTGAAACGCCTATGTGATGATTATCATCGCTTGATATAAATGTTCTTACTTTTTTGTCTATATTTTTAGGTGACTGCTACTCCTGAGGAGATTGAGGAGGAGACTCGTGACCACTCTGAATCGCCATATCTCGTCATCCAAGGTGCAGTTTGATTTCCAAACACACATCTTTAATAAATTGCTCACATGTATAAGTTTCCTGCGTTGAAGGTCATGCATTGTAATCGCCATGCAAAGGTCTTGAAATTTATATCAAGCTTGGTCTACAAAGTATGGTGATCAAGCTTGTCTCTTTTCTCATAATTTGCCCTTGCTCGTGCTCAGATAGGACTTTATCATTATTGATGTATATGGTCACCACCCTTCAAGGATTTAGAGGGAGAAATTCCACTGCCTTTTTTCATCAAAGTCAGAAAATTACCACAAAGATACACAAACATTCACATGCACACATACACATTCAAAAAGCGACTTGTAAATTTCCTCTCTTTTTGTGTGTGTAGGGGATGACACTACAGCAAAGTGGATGGTGGTCGTCGAAAAGAAAGTCATCGGGAAGTCAACACAAGCAGATGGTGTGATATGTGGAGTAGCCTATTTGCTGTGCACGTACTACAATCTCAATCTGCAATATCAGTCAAATGCATCGACGACATTGGAGTTCATTCAGCGGTAATTGCATGGTGAACTAACTGGTTAACTAATGTAGTCAAATTTATATATGCTTCTTCCACTTGCATTGGTCAGGTACAGATTATTCAGTAAATCTGTATCTGAAAATTAGGTAAATCTTGGGCAAGCTTTCTGGTTGTCATGAACAACCTTTGTGATAGAAGTAAGCAGTAAAGCATAAAATTTGAATATGTTAGTAAACCTGTCTATTATAAGCAAGAATATGCAGAAGTACCTTCATGAATTTGTGATACAGTCGCATTCATCCATTACATATATCCTTACAATAATTTGGCTAATCTTATGTGTATGTTCGCCTGAACATTTTCAGAAAAGACATGCATGATCTTGTTGCAAAATTTCAGCTTAATGTTCTCTAGATGGTCCTTTTGAAGGGGTTAAGAATTGTTGTAGTTGCTGTTCAGAATCGATACCATAATATGGGATGAATAGGGACTTGGGGGAGGGGGGGGGGGGTTGAATAGGGACAGATTCTGGAAAAACACTTTTTTGTGTTATATTTCAAAAAGTAATATTTAATGCTGGATTGTTACATTCCTTGGCTTGTTATAAAAGGTCGGATAAGTGGCGAGTAAGTTTCTGGTAAATTCCGCGTGCATGACTGAAACTACAGTAGCTTGCGAATTTTTCCTTTGGTGTCTTTCAAAAACATAATGTAACTTGTGCCACGAAGGGCGGCTCGGCACACTTACTGGCAGGCACTGCATGCATGCACTGTGCTGTCCAGATCAGAGCGCTGCCATGGCCCGGGGGCCAGAGAGTTGAGTGGAGACAGATACAGATCTCGGCTGAGTTGAGCTGAGCTACGCACTAGACAACACTACAGAGAAGTACACTACAGAATGCATCTGGGTGAAAAATAAATATAAGAATGCGCAATATTCTTTGGAGTCCGGTTCCAATTACATGGCCAGTACTGATGGTGGACAGCAGATGATGTATGCATGTCCAAAATATGCACGCGTGCACATAAAGCTTGTCATGGCCCTGGCCCGCTGTGTACACATTAGTGTATAAATGTGGGTTTTATTATCATTATTTGTTGAAAGACACCATAGGAAGAATTGGCTTGCTAACATCAGACATGCATGCGCACTGAATTTACCCTCAACTCACCCTCAACTTACCCGGCCTTTTATAACAAGTCCATTTTTTTTGGGTATAGACATCTACATCAAACATGATAAAATAGAACAATTGATTTAACTGCTCTTGTGTAACATTAGAAGAAAACACACTGTCACAAAAGTAAAGAAAAGGCGTGAAATCAATTATTTTCATACGTTTTTCTTTCCAACAGTTGCTTGATTGGCATCAATCCAGACGCGGGATCAAAGTCTCATGGACAACAATGTAGCCAGAAGGTGATATCATTTATTCGCAAATTAGCGGATTTCCAGTGGTTTCATTAATAAGGGGGCAACTTTATGCCATCCGTGGATGACCCTCGTGCAGTCGTTCGGAAAAGTAGTCCATCCTAGTGAGATTTGTCATGGGCCATGGAATCCACTCATATAGGGGTACTTTTTATATCGCAACATGTCTGTTGTTCTGGAAAAAAAGGGGTTTTCCCCTCTAGGTACTTTACTGATGGGGATAGATCAGGGTAAATTTCCCGATCACAGAATACCTGGTATTCTCGAACTTCCAGTCAGTCTGAATACGCCTTAAGATATATATACTGGAAATGTCATTTCTTGCAAAATTTATAACATGTTCTGTATAATTATAAGAAGTGTATCTTAGTACAGACTAACATTCAGAACAAATTACAGGGGCGCCTACATACTACATCAATTTCAAAATTATCAATAAAAAAAAATCCCACTTACATTGAGTATCTGAACCCTTTACTTTCACACACTTTCTTAAAATTTTATTTGTGTCTTTTTGCCCTTTTTAGACATTTGCAAATGTTATGCTTGCAAAAGGGATCATGTACCTTTAATATGCATTTCAATTGAACTTAATATGAAACATCACAAGTGAAAATTGAAATTTGAAATCAAATATTTTGTTAGTGAGGGAGGTTAAAAAAGTGACGTGACTTCGTGGTATTAAGGAAGCCGTGTGTTTAGCCTTGATGCAAAGAGACCAACTACAGGGAGCCCAAACTTTTTTAATAAATTGTGTCTAGCGGTCATTGAACTTCCTAGACAAAGCATTAGCACATGTATTCTGTGAGCCTGGCATGTGTGCAGCCTTGTCATCATAAGCATTGCTTGATTGTTTACTTACTGTTTTCCAAAATATGTTTTACATTACTTGCAATTTAGCATTATTTTACCTTAGTGAATTTTCATATATTTTAGTCTGTACATGCAATACACCTTTATTTTAATAAATTTAATAAGTCATGAAATAAATGAATTTGCCAAATATTAGGCCTATATTTAAGTAACCTATATTTTATTTCGACATATTTCAAGTTATATAATAATATATTTTTTTTAAGTAACTTATATTTTATTACGATATATGTTACGTTATATGGTAATATGTTTTTTTATCATATTTAATACGTAGCAATATTGTAGCTAAACGAATTTCATAATTTTATGTTTTCATTTTACATGTACACAAATTGATCATATTTTCTATTTTCTTTGTTCATTGTGCACATTGGTAATTCTATTTCATTAATTTCTGTATATCATGTATATTTTCTTATTGTCAAGTATGTTTTACGGTTTTTGTTATTTTGCACAGCCCCTTTGTAAACCAGCCGAGTAGCTGAATAGGGCTTTTACCGTCAATAAATCAATCAATCAATTGAATGACAGCTCATGAAGTTGAAACAAGTTTCTGTGCAGAATTGGCATGTAAATGAGACAAAAATACAGAAGAATATGAAACACGTATTAAAGATTACAAGTTTAATATAACAGAGCAACTCAAATTAAATGGGGTATTAGTTCAAAAGATAAATTAAACAAAAATAAAGTGAGTAATGTCTTTTGGAGAGATTCTACCAGGTATAGAGAGTTTTCCTTGATTCTGCCAGGTATATGGAGACTTTTCATTGATTGTATTCTGATAGTAGTTGTCGTTTAATAGTGGCTTTAAAGGAAGATAAAAGTGTATAAAATATGTCTTGTTTACAATTGAAGATAATTCTTTACAATAGTTTTTTACAATTCAGAATTTTAAAGTGAACATATTGTTGTCTGTTCGACAAATAATTTTTGACCCAAGAAAGTGCAGTGCCCCTAAGCCATACGTTGTGATTTAGCATATCAATGCCTTAAAGCCGCTATGTCTGCACAATTGCATGTGTTATTCTGTCGTATAATTAAATTAATGCTAGGTCGGGTGAATGATTTTTTTTAAAGCCATATTGGTTGGGATTAAGCAAGTTATGTGTATTTCAGAATTGGTATAATCTAAACAATTTTTTCAAGAATTTTTGAGATACTGGAAGGATGACTATGGGTCTGTAGATTCTTGAGTACTTGAACTTTTGCAGTTTTTAGTGGTTTTACTTGTTTTAATGTTTTACTTGATAGTTTCTTTGCAAGCATTTTCATAATGTTACACTATTTGAGAAACTTGTTTTATGGAGCGTTGATTACCCAATAAAGACTTTAATAATGATTTTTGTGTTCAGAAAGCTTGTTTTTTCCTCAAATTAACAGGATGATGCTGCTAATGTCAAGTTAGAATACTGTACTTATTACATTAACTTAATGTAAATGAGAGAAATAGATTAAAAAAAATAACAGGATGATACTGCTAATGTCACAGTAGAATACTGTACTTAATACATTAACTTAATGTAAATGAGAGAAATAGATAACAAAATAACAGGATGATACTGCTAATGTCACAGTAGAATACTGTACTTATTACATTAACTTAATGTAAATGAGAGAAATAGATACAAAATTAACAGGATGATACTGCTAAAGTCACAGTAGAAAAGCTGTACTTATAACATTAACTTAATGTAAATGAGAGAAATAGATACAAAATTAACAGGATGATACTGCTAAAGTCACAGTAGAAAAGCTGTACTTATTACATTAACTTAATGTAAATGAGAGAAATAACATTAATTTACTGTAGAGAAAAACTTACAGTACATAACTGTAAATACATTTAAATTACTGTGAATAAAATTACATGAATTAACTGTAAGAAGAACTTACAATAAATACTGTAACCTTATACATGAAAATTTCTTTACAGTAAGCTTACAGTATTTTAATGTCTTACAGCAAGTTACTGTTGAAAAACTTACAGGAAGTTACTGTAATGTCAAAGTTACAGTAATTTACTGTGCAACAAAGTTGCCAGTAATTTACTGTAATTTCTACAGTGAAATTTTTAACAGTGTAGTCAGAGGAAATTCCACTCAACATCCCCAAATCCTAGCCAACATGATAAACTTGACAAGTCTTTGGAAGAGTATCGCATGAATTTACTGGAGCAACCTCACTACAACTACTGTGGTCTGGACCTAGCTTGTGGATTATTAATTATCAAAATTAAGTAGATTGATCCTGAGAGCAATGTCGATTTAAGCTTTGAAAGCTTCACATCCTAGTATGCTTTCCAGAGTCAAGAGATGGCTTCATTACTGTGTAATAAAAATGTGTAAAAATCGAACCAAACAGGTTGGCAGAGTGACGTCTCCAGAAGAGGAAACTATCTCAGAATCTCAGGTTAGATTTGCGTGGAGGGAGAGTAAAAAGACCAACCCGGGATGCTGCTTTACTGAAGGTCAAAGAAGTCTATGAAAAACTAAAGTGTCTTCATGGAAAAGTTTCATTTGACCAGTTTCAGGATCGTTGCCGACACCAAGGCTACGATAAGTCAATGAAGAAAAAGGGAAATTAAAACTTCGGGTTGGATTGAAGACAGCTTCACTATAATCTTGCCATTTGTTATCACTTTTCCGCCTATTTACACATGATTATGAGTTGTAAAGTAAAGGGCTTTATATGGACCTGCAGACTGACTGTAATTACATCAATTATTCTCTTTCTATCACGTTTGAGAATGCCCTTGCACTCAGTAAGGTCATTGACTGTGGACAAATAGGTGAATTGGCTACCAATTTGAGGAATGAATGAATTGGTGATGATGACAAAGCCACCACACAACAAGACGACAGTGTGTGATATGGCCAGCTGTCTGGATCGAACCAGAGAGAATGTAAGATGGCTGTCCTGTGATGTCTCTAGAAAATGGATCCACTTTACTGGTGTGGACCGTTACATTTTTTTATCTTGCCCTAGGCTAGGTATAGACACGAAGCTGGGTGGCCCTTATCACTTCAGTATCCAGACATCGACCTAGGCCTCTTCTGTGCTCAGACGTCTGATTAAGATTGATCCAACAAATCACCATGTTGCTATCGTCATTTACCCTCTCATTGCTCTCATCAAGGATCAGCTGGAAGAATGGAGGAAGTTTGATTTGAACCTATTCACTTTACCACTCACATGAATGAAAAGGAACAGCGGAACAGGTCAGTGGAAACAATGGGGTGAGAAGAAAGCCACAGTGGATGTTTGGTTGAAATACATGATTTGATTGGTCCATCTGGTCTGATGGTTCTTAAGTAAAAAGGAATTTTCATCTTTCCAACGTTTTGTTTAGGATTGTGCGGTCTATATTTGAATTTTTGCTTACGTTTTACTTTGTTATGTTGATTTTGTTATTGTTTATTTATATATCATTTTATACAATTCTTTTACTAATTTTCCTGTTTATCGTGGCTGTCCAGACAAACCCACTAGGGTTTTTATACAACAACCGAATTCCTTTTTTTTTTTACTATCAATATTGTACTATTATAATAACTCCAACCAAAATATAATAATTATGTATAAGTAGTATTTCTTCTATATTTACTTTATGTTGATGTTACTCTTTTCTATGAATAAATGCTCAATTGAACGTAGGAGGCAATATTGCCAGCAATCTAATAGACATTCTCTGACTTTGAAGATGGAAATTTTACTCTCCTATTCGTGACTCCCGAGTCAGTAGCGACCAATGCGACCCTCCAGAACAGGATCAAAAGCTTGGTGGAACACAAGCAGCTCAGCCTCGTTTACATAGACGAAGTACATTGTTTGTCAACATGGTAAGATATTAAAAAAAATATTAATTGATGCATTAATGGCACTTCCATTTGCAGACTTTGAAGCTGGACATTTTAGTCTGCTGTACGTGACTCCTGAGGCAGAAGCAACCAATGCGACTCTCCAAAACAGGATCAAAAGGTTTATGGACCACAAGCAGCCCGGAGTATGATTCCAGCAGACGTGCGGTGGCTCTTATTGTCGGCGACTATAACACCAAAGATTTGAGTATGTCAGACCTACCCAGTCTCACGCATCAGGCCTGAGAGTCGCGCCTCAGGGGTCTGTCTCACGCCTTTGGGCCAGACTAGGGAAAAAAACGGCCGTGCGTTCTTAATCTATATAAGAAGACATCAATAAGTGCATTACAATGAAACAGGAATAGAAAGAACCCTTTGCTGCTGTTTCCTAATCCAGATTCCCTTGCTGCGGTTCCAGGTGAGCCTACTCCAACCTGGCCTGCTTCGGCTCCACGATAAGAAAGTGAGATAGTCCCACTTGTGAAAAAAGTGAATGATCGAATGTAATAAATGAGATTTATGTTGGTTTTAGAGTAAGGAAACCAAAGATAAATCATGTTTGCTTGTTTTTGTAACTTTAGTCTTGATCACATTTTTTATTCTTATGCAGAAACAAAACAGAAGTAGGACCAACTACTCCGATGCCCAAATTGAACACCTGTGCCAGTTTGTTCAGGGGAAAAGTGCCGTTCTCTTCAGCAAGGCAGGACACTCCAGCGACCGACTAAGACTTCTCTTGAAATTCATTTAACATTTACATGCTTAATGGCACTTACATTCCATCTTAAATTATTTCAACCCACTTGATATTATAGGAGAAGATTGATCTTTAGGGATATCAGATCCATGAAAAGAACACTAATTAGAAATACTTGGATGACGTATAATAAACCATTTGCAGCCCTTGGTTTGTGATGTTATAGAACGTGCCATAATATAGGATAGAGTCATATTACGCAATCCAATATACAATCACATTCAAACCATTCACAGCAAGGGATAGAAATGGCTCAATATCATTACATAAACATTATTTGCTAGATTCTCAGAATGTTAACAATCACATAAAAAAAAGGAGCTTGGTACTAAAGAGGCAGAGTTCAACCAGGTATCCAATCTTAAGCTCTTCATTTTATGTGAGAAGAATAAAAAATAGCCCATATGAAATAAAAGGTATTTGGGGGTTTACGGCTGATAAATTGATACATTTTCAAAATAATATTTGTGGTGTTAAAACAAAAAGTGCATGGGAAGATGAAGTGAATTCATTGTATTCCCCGTCAATTTTAAATTCCAGAGATCAAGTGAACCACCAAATGAAAGAGGCACTTGAGGACATTAAAAAAAATGCGCCACAAAAAGTGGAATGGCAGATGGCAGTTCTAAGGGAGAAAAACACAGAGCTAGCAAAGCAGAACTATGAACTAAACAAGCCCAACTGAGAGCTGAAAGGAACATGGATCTTACACTCCCAAAATTCATGACAAGCTCATTGTGTATTACTGGTCAGTGTTACAGGATCATGTTTGGTGAAACATCAACGAAAGCATCACTTGAGGACATCTAAAAACGCCTCGAGAATCGGAAGGGCGGCAGAAAAAGTGGAATGGCAGACGGCAGTCCTATATTTATTATGTGTGAGGGAACTAGCCGTGTGAGGGAACTAGCCATGTACACGCAATAAAACTATGATTGGGAAGGTGATAGCGGGTTACTCTCAATGTGTTGAGTGACGAGACAATGTTGGGGCTACTAGAATCAAATTACCCGTTTCATTTTGTTAACATACATTATTAATCGTATCATACATCTGAGCAGGGCAATTTTTAAATGTTATTGCCCTCAAGGTTTGATGGATAAGCCAACAAAATTACAATAAGTTAGTCCGCTCAGAAAAGTCAATGGGATTTGTGTGTAATTTGCCGGGCAATATAGGTTATACAGTAAACCAACGAGCAAATAGTTTAGCCAGCTCAGAAAAGTCAATGGGATTTGTGTGTAATTTGCCGGGCAATATAGGTTATACAGTAAACCAATGAACAAATATTTTAGCCCGCTCTGAAAAGTCAATGGCAAAATGCGTGTTAAACTAGTGAGCAATAATGTAGATCCAACATCAGGGTATTTAGTAACTTTCATCAAAATTTTTGACACACCAAATTCCCGCTGAGCTAGCTAGCCGCGCTCGCAATCAGCGGTACAACATAGGTTTTGTACGTAGACTAGCAAACGATCGCGGGCTAGCTGCCGCAGACTACAGGCGCAGCATTTTGTCAACAAGTATTTCGCAATCCCAAACATGGCTGCCTCCAGCTCATCGACGAAACCAAAGCGTTTCGCTAGTTTTGACGAAGAAGAATTCTCTAAAATTCTTGGGAATAAAGACAACACTAAAAGGTCCACGAAGCAAGGGATCAACATTTTGAATGAGTATTTATTTGAAAAAAAAACATTGATATTGATCTCGAGACGGTGGACACAACTACACTCGCTGCCATCCTAAGTAAATTTTACGTCGAATTGAGAAAATTGGACAGATCGCATTACAAAACATCATCGATGAATGCCCTGAAAGCTGGCATAAACAGGCATCTTAAATCTGTGCGTTCAGATAATCGACATAGCAAGCGATCGTGAATTCACCAAAGCTAACATCGCATTCAAAGCAGCATTGGTGGAGTTAAAAAAGCTTGGGAAAGGTGACATTGTACATCATGACGAAATAGAGAATGAAGATATTAGAAAGCTGTACAGCTATTTCAACCAGCAAACACGTACACCTGCAGGACTTTGTGAAAAAGTGTGGTTTGAGTTAAGTCTATATTTCTGTCGTAGGGGAGAGAGAACCTACGAAACATGACAAAGGATCATTTCCAAGCAAAAGTAGATGCCAGTCAACGTGAGTATGTTACTCAAAATATTGATGAGCTAACTAAAAAAACAAGAGAGGATAATCAAAGTTCTAGAGTGGATGGTGCGCGCATGTATGCTACTCCTGGTGATCCAAATTGTCCAGTTGCTTCGTTTAAGACATATTTGTCTAAATTAAATGATGAGTGTGATTGTCTGTTTCAAATGCCCAAGCAAACCCGTCCCACGGGGCCAGGCCCATGGTACACCAAAACACCGATGGGGAAGAACACACTCGGTAATATGATGAAAAACCTATCTCACAGAGCAAAACTGTCAAAGAATTATACCAATCATTGTATAAGAACAACGAGCATCAGGATCCTCGACAAGGAAGGCTTCAATGATAGAGAAATTTGTCAAGTGAGTGGCCACAATAACCAGTCGAGTCTCGCTAGCTACACTGGCCGTCTGCAAATCAGGAGATGAGCATGTCCAATGCATTTTCTCACGCCATTGGAGTACATGTAGCTCACCCTGTAGTACCGTCTCTGAATAGGCCTACAGCATCACACACACTTCCAGGTGACAACCCTGTTATTCAGGATGCAGGTCAGCCAAGCATGATCCAGCACACAGTGAGTGATATTGAGGACAATAGTGCAGATGTAAACTTTGATTTAGACTTTAACTTTGATGACATGGTACATGATGTACCAATTGCAAGCTCGCAGCTATCAGTACTTTCTGTTCACTCAGAAGAAGTCACCCAAGAAGTAATTGTAGTGAATGAAGAAACAGAAGTCACCGGAGAAGTAAACGCAGTGAATGATATTCTGCTACCATTGGCTACAAACAGAGCTCCAAATACCTCTGCCGCTGAGACCATCACGAACAGGAGAAGCACTACAAACAGGAGCAGCACTACAAATACAAGTCACAGAATGCAAGTTCAGCAGAGTCCTTTTATGATGAAAAGTTGTAATGTGACCATCAATTACTATAACTAGACCCAACAAAATTGGTAAGTTTTACTCTCAGTTTTCCTTTTTATCTAATGATTTTCTGAATTTCTTCCTCTGTAGGCCCTAGCTTTAGTCAAACTGGATTCACAGTGCTGGTTTGACGACGTTTTTGTAACTTCCGAGTGAGGTATCTACACACACAAAAAAAAAAAAATTATTAGGGTCTAGACTAGGCCTATTAAAAAAAAAAAAAAAAATAAATAAATAAATCAAAAGTTGCTTATTTGCTCTAGATATCTGATTTGGTTAATAATAGTAATGTTGAATGCCTAATTCAGGGCAATACGACTTGTCATATATCGCCCAAACCGAAGGTGAGGGCGATATATGTCGTATTGCCCTGAAGGCAGTCAATATTACTTAATTATATTTTGTACCCTGCAAGTGTGACAGCTAGATATTTAAAAAACAAAAACATTAACAAACATTTTCCCAAATGAAATTAAAACAATAAGTCAATTAGATAGGCAAGTTAACATTTCTACTGTTCTACATCATTGTGTTTGGTTTACCAATTTGCTCATTTCACAGAGGGCAAAGTAGGCCTTGCCCCAGCCACGGGGTACACCAATATCATTAATTCAACAAAACAATATTTCTTGTAAAATTGCAGCAGTAAAGTTTTGCACACCAAATCTCAGCTTCTGGCTTGTTTCATTTTGACCACAGTATTATTTGGTGTATGAGAGAGAGGTCACATGGTTGTGCGTAGTCCTGATACATGTTTATCAAGGTAAGCATCTTAATTGCATACTTGTGAATCAATTTCACTGTGTGTCATCCTCGGCTCCATCAGAGAAGTACACTGTATACCTTCACACACATCACAGCATCTCATTCTAGACTAAACTGAAACAGACTTTCGACAGTTTTTAAAACACACATTCTGTAGACTTCCGGCAGGTTTGGGCACACATTCTCGAGTCAAACAAAAGCCTAATGAATGAGGCCATTCGTAAGATGCCACTGAGCATGATCCAATCATCAGTATACACCAACACGGTCAGGCCATCCTCACAGATACATTCAGCCTACCAAAGCAGATGAGCTTTCGTTCTGTTTGATACCATCATGAAGGTCGGCGCAGCTGGAGGCCTGTAGTACAGGAGGTCCACTCTCTGATGCATTCAGGGCTTTCCAGGCGGCCAATGCTCACATCAACATCATCATACTCTTGTGCAGGTCACAGAATGACTGAGAGAGAGAGAGAAAGAAAGAAATAACTAGATGGAACTTCGACTGCGTGCAGTCGAAAATGATGCCTCCATCATAGAGCAAGTTTACAAACCAAAAAGCAATTTCTCATATACATATATGACCCTTTGATCTTTGACCTCATGACCCTAAAATGTACTCAGTTCATTGGCTCTGCAAGATGTCCTGAGTTAAATAGTAATCCATCTGTCAGTTCTAATGAGAATGCATTCACAAGCTATTTTTGCATACATAATGAGCCCATGACATTTGACCTTTGACCTCATGACCCAAGAATCTACTCAGTTCATTGGCTCCGCAAGATACATACATGATCTAAGTTTGGCAGGAATCCATCAATCTGTTCTAATAATAATGCAATCACAAGCTATTTTTTGCATACATAATGAGCCGCATGACCTTTGACCTTGACCAAGACCCCAAAATCTAATCACTTCATCGGCTCTGCAAGATACATACATGACCAAAGTTTGGCAGGAATCCATCAATCGGTTCTTGAGATAACGCGATCACGAGCTGTTTTTGCATACATAATGAGCCCTGTGACCTTTGACCTTTGACCTCGTGACCCCAAAATCTAATCAGTTCATCGGCTCTGCAAGATACATACATGACCAATGTTTGGCAGGAATCCATCAATCGGTTCTTGAGATAACGCGATCACGAGCCTCCGGCTACTTCGTAACGGAGGCATAAAAATGGGAAGTTAGGCATTCCACTTATCATGATATATACCGTAGGAAGTCTTTCATCTACACATTGTATATTTATGAACATTCACATGAGAGTTACATCTAACTGATATATGTCAATCAAAAAGACAACAAAAGAACAAATCAACTTGAAATTTCATCTTCGATTTACAATAAGTAGATTAAAATACCAATTAAAGAAATTGTATAAGTATTACAAACCTTTTAAGAATCAAATACTAAGATCAGATCATATCAATTTGGTGATGAAACAACCAATATCAATTTTAAATCTCTATTCTGGCCCCATGGAAGACCAGCAGCAACAATTATCGTTGCAGCTGAATATGGGCAACCAGCCGTATATTTGTATTTGTATCTGATTATTTTTTATACGGAAATAAAAACGACAACATTCTAAGTTATGGTAAAGATTCTCCTCACCCAAAAGATGGAAATTATACTTGACTTACAGCATAGACAATGTTCTTTCATAAGCCATCAGCTAGACTGTACTTCATCATGAACTCAAAATCTCTGTAGCTTACACGACCATCACCATCTCCATCTAGTTCACTAACAAAATAATGACAACAAAAATATTTGAATATGATTTCACTATCAATCATTGCTTGAACAACAGCATTTTCATATTTAGGAAATGAGTATTAGAACCTTGATGAACAAGAGTTTCCAACTAAAGAACTGTATCACTCCCATAAGATACTTTTGAATGTCTCTAGTATATAAGCCAGAATTGGACAACTCAATCAGTTATCAATTTAATTTTCAACAGTGTCTGGTGTAGCCACCAAAATATATTTCTTTACCAAGATGCTCCTATGTGTGTTCTCAGTCAAGTTAAGTCTATTATCACTGGCAGCTTTCATCAATACACACATGAATTTTGGTTCCTCTTCTGTATACTTTTGAAATGTTTTGCTTTAAAAAATAGTCTTCAGAGGTCAATGAAATCTTACCTGAAAGCTTTCTGGACTCGATGAGGCTGAATCTTTGGAGCTACCAACTTGCATGCCTTCTCTACATCCTCCATAGTCAGGAATCCTCTACCTATGTATGAGTATACGAGAGAGAAATTCAGTTTGAAGTGTTGTAAAGATTCAAATACTTAATGAAAATTTGAATGAAGTGTCTGATGAGGATTTTGTATAAGATATTTATATCATGCATTATTCAATATGTCAATAGTAACCACTTTTATATTACTGCAAGAACATTAACTCTCTTGACAAAGAAAATCAAAACAATGATGAATTAGTGCATAAAAATATGGTTCTTTGTGATGTTTCATAAATATTAATTAAACATTAGCAACTGGTGAAAGGGTATAAAAATCCTGAAGACGATAAGTACCATCTATCCAAACTAATCTTGTCAAAAGAATATGTGGCGCAAACCTCGCTCAAACTATCCTCACCATGGAAGCCTTCAAAGATTACAGAATCAAAATCATTTCCCCATACTTACATTTGCTGTCAAATGCAACAAATATTTGTCTGATGTGTTCATCTGGGTCCAGTGCTGCCAATTTGGGCTTCATCGCAGATATGAATTCATTCGACGTCATACCTTTGTGAGAGAAAGAATGTCATACTACTGTTAGTGCCACGATAGAATGTGGGGAAAAAACAACGGGCATTAAAGAATATGTACACAAACTTGGTCTTGCCACCTAGAAAATTGCAAATTATTTAAAAATCATTAATGAACAGTAGATTATTATATGTTATGAAAGAGTGTTTTATCCCAAATCGACTTGCGCCAAAGTGATGCCTACAGCATGTTTTAAGTTGGGATTAGCGGAGTGAGAGAATGAATTAAATGTATCAAATGAAATGCATTGCACATGCTTTTTGCAGAAGCAAAGTCACACACACACAAACGCACACGCACAAATTTTCGTTGATATTTGATATGTGTGGCATAATTAATTTTTTTAGGGATGCTATTTGGATCTGCAAAGACCGAATTAATACCCAAATCCCAATTGTTTTATTCAAACATCACATAAGCAATTTTGGCGCAAGTCGATTTTGCACTCTCGCAAGCAATGCCACCTGTTCATCCAAAAAGTGAATACATACCACACAAAAATGATACCAAATGATTTGGGATAAAACACTCTGTCATAAGGTGTATAATAATTTACTGTTCATAGATTAATTTTTTATTAATTAGGAATTTTCTAGGTGTAAACTTTTTTTTTACTCACACTGTATTTAGTTGAAGGGGCTTACCGGGTATGTTCTTTATATAATGTGCTTTATCAGGCATGGTTTTATAGTAGGGCAGGGCACTTTTTAATTTTTCTTTTATATACTGTTTATGGGGTGCTTTTCTAAGATTTGTTTAAGGCATGTTCACACCCCCCCCTTATTACCCCAATATTTTGTGAATTTTGTTGTCTTATACTCACCAGGCCCATCTATGTTTTTCATCAGCTCATCCACCTCAAACTGTAGAAAGAAAATCATCATTTCAATAGTAAATTATTTGTCAAACAATGAGGCCCGAATTCACAAAGCAAGGTTTGAGCTCAAACCTCCTTTTGTTTCGCCAAACCTCCTTTTGTTCTTTACAAACCAGGTTTGTAAAAAACGCGTCATATGACGTACGAAAACCAAGGTTTGTCGACAAACCTGCTTTGTGAATTCGGGCCAGTATGTCCTGTTTTATCTTGAAGAAAAAAATTGGAAGAGATTGTTACCATTTTCTCCCTGTAGAAAAGGCTGTCTCATTTTTAAGGGCAACTTCTTGTCAGTTTAATCTTATTTCAAATTTGGCATGCACTGGACTATGGGTACTGGGTACATTCACTGGCTTGGGGCTGTTGTGCCCCCAAATAAAATAAAAACATGGTTTATTTCTAATTCGATATCAGTGATTTATAAATGTTACTGAAATGACTTTTTTTTTTTCTCTCACTGTTTTTGTAAATTATACTTTTCTATGCTTTCGTTGGAAAATGACAAATTCCCAAATTTATAGTCAGGCAAGAAGAAAGTCACGTTCACTACCATGCTCACACACTCAATCTCGCTCTGCATCTTGATTTCATCATTTATAGTAGGCCTGAGTCATCACGGGTTTTGCCGAACCCGGGTTTGACTTGAAAATTTCGGGCGGGGACCGGGTACCCGAAATTTTCACCACTGCACTGACACTAAAAATCGTGTGCATGCAGCGGCGGGAGTTAGACTAAGTTGCTGTTCTAATAATGCGACGGAAAAGACAGTTACTGCTTTCAAAACAATAAAATAATCAATGGAATTAAATTAAGATGCTTTAAAAGATAAATGGATATCGTTTCAGTTGACGGTAGGTGTTTTTATCGCTCTAAAATTGAGGCTGCAAGAAAGGAATCACGCTTCGTGGTACCGATCGGGTGCGTTCAGAAACGGAAGTGGAAATAGATCTATGACCCACTGAAGACAGAGCAAGAAAATGCCACACACAAGAAACAATAATTTATTCCAATCTGGACAAAAAAAGCATATTATGGACTGCCAATTTCACATATTTTCTTTATTTTTCCAATATAATTGATGCCTTATGTTTATCAAAAAGCTAAAGATAACTTGCAAAAAATGTGTAATTGTTAATATCAGGTGGAAAGAAAGGTTTACAAAAATAATGAATCAAGCTTCTTTTCATTAACACATGTCAACACTCTCTGCAAACTCTAACTTAGTCACTGTTTTCAGAGCATTAAATTGAACTGCATTACACAACTGATTCCAATTAAATAAAACCAATGAATATTCATTGGTATCCTTTATTTGTCCATCAATATATGTTGCATGTACATGTATACTGTATCAAAATTCAAATACATATATATTGATTAATTCAATGAATTAATGTAAGTTTATACATGACACTTGTTATCTGAATCGTATAAGTTTATACATGACACTTGTTCTCTAAAGCGTATAAGTTTATACATGACACTTGTTCTCTGAATCGTATAAATTTATACATGACACTTGTTCTCTAAAGCGTATAAGTTTATACATGACACTTGTTCTCTAAAGCGTATAAATTTATACATGACACTTGTTCTCTAAAGCGTATAAATTTATACATGACACTTGTTCTCTGAATCGTATAAATTTATACATGACACTTGTTCTCTAAAGCGTATAAATTTATTCATGACACTTGTTCTCTGAATCGTATAAATTTATACTTGACACTTGTTCTCTAAAGCGTATAAGTTTATACATGGCACTTCTTCTCGAAAGTGTATAAGTTTATACCAGACACTTGTTCTCTGAATCGTATAAGTTTATACATGACACTTGTTCTCTGAATCGTATAAATTTATACATGACACTTGTTCTCTAAAGCGTATAAATTTATACATGACACTTGTTCTCTGAATCGTATAAATTTATACATGACACTTGTTCTCTAAAGCGTATAAGTTTATACATAACACTTGTTCTCTGAATCGTATAAATTTATACATGACACTTGTTCTCTGAATCGTATAAATTTATACATGACACTTGTTCTCTAAAGCGTATAAGTTTATACATAACACTTGTTCTCTGAATCGTATAAATTTATACATGTCACTTGTTCTCTAAAGCGTATAAATTTATACATGACACTTGTTCTCTGAATCGTATAGATTTATACGAGACACTTGTTCTCTAAAGCGTATAAGTTTATTCATGACACTTATTCTCTGAATCGTATAAATTTATACATGACACTTGTTATCTGAATCGTATAAGTTTATACATGACACTTGTTCTCTAAAGCGTATAGATTTATACGAGACACTTGTTCTCTAAAGCGTATAAGTTTATACATGACACTTGTTCTCTAAAGCGTATAAGTTTATACATGGCACTTCTTCTCTAAATTGTATAAGTTTATACATGACACTTGTTCTCTGAATCGTATAAGTTTTTACCAGACAGGAGATGTACCACTGGTATGAATTTGGCGATCCTACTTCAAAGCTGTGGAAAGTTATTGTGTGTATACAGCTTTGTATGTTAAGTTCAATGACCTTTTAACCTTTGAACTTTGTTGAACACGAGTGACCCATATTCGAACTTGACCCGAGTCTACAAGAGATGTACCACTGGTGTGAATTTGGCAATCCTTGATCAAAACTATGGAAAGTTATTGTGTGTACTATGCTTTTAATAAAAAGTTCATAGACTTTTTGACAGTGCCGTAAAAACTGGAAAACAACAACAACAACTTTTGACCTTTCACCTTTGTCGGATATCGCCCATATTCAAACTTGATCTGAGTCTTCAAGAGATGTACCACTGGTATGAATTTCACGATTCTACTTCAAAGCTGTGGAGAGTTATTGTGTGTACAGCATAAGTACAGCTTTGTATATTAAGTTCATTGACCTTTTGACCTTTGAACTTTGTCGACCATGACCCATATTCGAACTTGACCTGAGTCTTCAAGAAATGTACCACTGGTAAGAATTTGGTGATCCTAGCTCGAAGATATAGAAAGTTATTGGGTGTACAACATAATTGTTGACGCCGACACCGCCGGTGTAAAAAGTGACGCCTATGCCTGGCTCCTGCTACGCAGGCGAGACAAAAAGGACATGAAACCATTTTAACGGATATCAACCGATGCCAAAAAACGACATCCGTTCCTCAAGTGTGACAGCCGCATGACGGATTAAACAAAAGTACCATCCGTTACTTGTACATTTTCTGATCCGGCCATGTCTGGCAGCGGAATAAGCTTGTAAGTTTTCAATTCAAAATATTACAGTAATATTAAAAAAGATTAGACTAAAATGTTGATCAGACTATTGCAATTAAATCGTAATACTAAAGGCATTAATTTAATTGTCAAAATATATCCACAACATAATGGTTTACCCTTGATAGTTTGATGAAGGAAAATAAATTAAAGCTCTTGAAATAACATCGAAGTGCCTTTCGTTCGTTCTAAAAATGCGTGTATAACGGCAAGCAGAAGTTACGAGTCAAGCTTGATATGCACGTTTACATCCCTATACCGTCATCCGACCTGATCGGAACAATAAGCATTAAACCAATTAAAAAACATCACGGAAGACTTTAAGGGACTCCAATTCAACAAAATTACCGTAAAATAATTATTTGCTTTGACAAATAATACTATAGATATTCATAATATCTTACAGAAATAATGATATTTCATGAGCTACGTACTCGATATCGAGTTCAGCTAGCCATCATTTTGAAATGAGACGTAGTTGTCATGCAGCAGACTGTAGAGGGCAGTATGCAGAAGAGAGAGGAAAAAGCGCGGGCCTGAGATCACGTGATATTCACGTGACTATTACGTGATTTTTTTTCCCTCTCTAGCTGCGAGCTGCCGCATTCTGCGCTGCATGCATGACAACTACGTCTCATTTCAAAATGATGGCTAGTTGAACTCGATATCGAGTACGTAGCTCATGAAATATCATTATTTCTGTAAGATATTATGAATATCTATAGTATTATTTGTCAAAGCAAATAATTATTTTACGGTAATTTTGTTGAATTGGAGTCCCTTAAAGTCTTCCGTGATGTTTTTTAATTGGTTTAATGCTTATTGTTCCGATCAGGTCGGATGACGGTGTAGGGATTTAAACGTGCATATCAAGCTTGACTCGTAACTTCTGCTTGCCGTTATACACGCATTTTTAGAACGAACGAAAGGCACTTCGATGTTATTTCAAGAGCTCTAATTTATTTTCCTTCATCAAACTATCAAGGATAAACCATTATGTTGTGGATATATTTTGACAATTAAATTAATGCCTTTAGTATTACGATTTAATTGCAATAGTCTGATCAATATTTTAGTCTTGTGTGTGGCATTTTCTTGCTCTGTCTTCAGTGGGTCATAGATCTATTTCCACTTCCGTTTCTGAACGCACTCGATCGGTACCACGAAGCGTGATTCCTTTCTTGCAGCCTCAATTTTAGAGCGATAAAAACACCTACCGTCAACTGAAACAATATCCATTTATTTCTAAAGCATAATTATTTGATTATATTGAAATATAAGTTTGTGAATTCCATATTTTTAGTTCTATATTTCAAAATATCAGTGTGAAATTTAATTTTGAAAAACCCGAAACCCGAAAACCAAAAACCGGGTTTCAGCTTGACGGTCGGGGCCCGGGCGGGGACCCGTTTCGACTCAGGCCTAATTTATAGAGATGCTGAAAGTGGAAGCTATTGCAAGAAGTACCTTGTCTAACTGATTTCATAGACAATGATATCGAATATTATCATTAAGACATTGTAAGCATTTCCTAAAGCATCTCTTTTAAACATTGCACAGAACACATTTTGTGATGGATATCTGTCGGCTCTTTAGGGTTATTCGGGAGACTTTGGGCTGACCGAAATATGTCGAGATCAGATGGAATTGTTGTCTGTTTTCAATTGTGTTTTTTTATGTTTTTTACACTTTGATCAATGAGATAATGAAGAACATTAATGTAAGAGATAAAGTAATTTGTTATGGTGTGTAGATGCAAAGTACTCTAGCCTCATGAATAATCAACATAACATAAAACAGTACGCCATAGCTAAAACATAGTTTGTAGGCCCATATCTTGACCGTTATCGTCAATATCCGTACCCCCCCCCCCCATTAAAAAACAATTGCCCATTATGCCACTTGATGGTGATGCAGATTTTTTCTGCCCCCAAAAAGTATTACATTAGTTATTCACCTGAACTACATGTACATATTATTTCATTTAAAAAAAGTCAGAATGCAGATTGTTTAAATTGGGATTTGTAAATTAGCAATGTTTCTCTGATATAACTACTACTAATTAATTTGATAGACGACGTAACAGGTAAATGTTATGTCAAAGAACACTTGAAAAGTGAATAAATACAGAAAATCATAAATTTCCTTTTATTTCCTTAAATGAGAAATACAAAAATAATTTACCTTAGATGGTTTGTATCCAATGAGTCTGACCACAGCCACTTTGAGATCTTCTCGTGATAGGAAACCCTTCTCGTCTTCATCACACTCATTAAAAGTCTGCAAAATATAACAATGTTTCAATTTCAATAATGAATCATGGTAATTATGCATATGCACAAATGCAAAGGAGTACACACAGAAAGCTATAAGAGCAGAAGAATGAAACACAGAAGAATAGAACACAACACATGTTTTTACACTAGGTCATTCTTCTTCAACAAATAGGAATCATGAGAGGCTCTTCAGAATTAAAAAAAAGAAGTTTTTAAAGAAGAACGCTGTACCAAAAGCTATAAATCCTCTAACATCCTAGAGGCTGTTATCTTTCTTTGAAGAAAGTACCCCAACTTTCAAACACATGTCTTGAATGACATTTCATCCAGAAGTGTAGACCGCCCCCTCTCCTTCTCTCTTTCTCTGTACCACCTATTAAATCCTGGCTCAATATTTTGCTATAACAAACAGAAATGCCTTAGCCTAGTCTATTTATATTATAGATTTTGGTGATGGTATTAATTGGCCTCCCTAATTGTAGACTGACAATTTCTGACTCTTTCGTTCATTTATTTGGGTAGGGCGGGCTCCTCAAAGAAAAGGCGCGACCCCGGCCCCCCCCCCCCACTCCGGGGTCAGAATGACCGCATGCGTCTTACCAAAATGTCCGGTAAAGGGGTACTTTTCGTGCGACAAAGTCCGGCCCGAGAATTGTAAGAAAAGGGGGTGTATTTGACTTTCACCCGGAGATTCTTTAAAAAGGGGGTGTTTTTTTCTTTTTTCTCTCATCTCTTTGGACTCCTGAGAAATTATTCCGAATTTAGGGGGGTAAATTGAGCATTTTTCTGAATTTAGGGGAGTACATTGAGCATTTTTCTGAATTTAGGGGGTTCTCCAAGGCAGAAAAAGCCCGCTAAAAGCCAGCGAAAAGGGTGTTCGGAAATGTTGGCAGTCCTCAGATAGGGGGTGCTTTCAAAAAGAGGGAACGAGCATATGCGTACCCTAAATAACACTGAGTGGGGGGGGGGGGGCCGGGGGCGCGACCCTACCCAAATAAGACTAAAACCCCGTCTTAACCGGAAAATATAGTCGCGGTGTCATCCGGACAACGTCTGGATGACATATTCTACTCCATTCCAGTTAAGACGCGTCAATCGAGGTAACGTCCGTACAATATCGAGATGACATCGAGGCGAGTTTCACCCTAGTCAGGCCAGGGTGAGATCGCGGTAACGTCTGGACATCCTGATAAACGGCCAATTAAGACGCGCGTGGAACTCTACCCGTGTAGAATTATGTCAGGGCTGTGAAAAAAATGTATACATGTACACAGCGCGCGCCAGCTGATCGCGATGAGGGAGGTGCGGTTGTTATGGTAACCTACCTGAGTGAGGTTTTTGCGGATTGCTGGTTAAGACGGGTGTCCATGAACCTGGCAAAAGCTCACCCAGCATTTTACGATCAGACCCCCAACTGTTTCCACATATCGCTCGGGTGAGAACGAGAAGTTCTAGACTGAAAGAGACAGAAATATTCTGTCTAGAAAGACTAGAATCTAGGCCTAGACTAGATCTAGGCCTAGATTCTAGCCTGCTAATGCTATAGATAGACTACATGTCTGTCAAAAATCAGGATTTAGATCTACACACACACTTACTTCTTTTACCATCCATAATTCCATATTTTTCCATGAGACCTTCAGTCTTCTTCTTTCCCTCTAGACTCTAGTCTTAGTCTTAAATGCCATCCACTTCCCATGGCCATGCGGTCATGCTCATTTCCTATCTACACATCACATGACCCATCCAATCCACTTCATTTCAAAACTCAACCTTCCCCATCACACCAGCACCACATACTACATAGATCTAGATCTAGGCCTAGATCTTCATAGTCAGGATAGTGGTCAATGATTAAATTTATAACTGTCAGTTAAATTATTAAGACAATTAACTTACACTTTCCAACATCGCTAAGTTAAACCAAGCCTAATTAATCTGCTTTTCTGCCTTACGAGAATCTGAGCTGTGCAACTTCTTCTCCGAGCTCATCCGCACTGCATATGCATAATTGCACAGTACAGTGCAAGTTGTTGTTGTTTACATAATTTGGGTTTGCCGCCTTTGATATCGCACGTGCCCTGTTTTTAGCTACGGTACAACTTACAAGCTAGCTAGCGCAGCTGAGCTAGCTGCGCTCGAGCTGAGCTGTGAGGACGGAAGTCCGACGCCGACGTTTACAGCTCGCGCCCCGCGCGCTAGCTCTGGTTTGGCGACAAGAAGGGACCTTTAGTACTTTTACTAGAATCTACTGGCGGAAAGCACGAGCAGGCAGCTTCTATCTAAATAATCCGTCTTTGATTGTATTGTATGATGGCAGATTCGGAGACAAAAGGAGGGAATCGAGACGGAAAGCAAGACAGAGGTCAGTAGGGGCACGAGTGGAAAAAATTTGAGTCAAAAGTCTCAAGACAAGATAAATCTTTGTTTTTGAAGTTTGATGTTTGTGCTTGTTGCAGACCCACACATACATAGTCATAGCTGCATTACTATCCTGGCTGTGTATTAAATGCTGTGCTATTGTCATTGATTCTCAACATTTCAAACACCACTATACAAAACTCAACTGATTTCACTCAAAATCGGTACTTTGGTGACGATTGATGACACCTAAATAGCAGTAAAATACAATTTGTTCAACTTTCTGATATTCGAAAGGATAATTTAAAAATTCAAATTAAGAGTCTACTGTCAAACTTGCCGATCAGCCGCATCGGCTTGATTGTGTACATTTGCGTCTTATGAGTGTATCGACTATTCATGTATTCAAATGCTGCCTATTAACACGTAGTGCAGTGCTAGAGGTCAATACGCATCAGCATTGACTCTCTATGCTTTGCTGGAGTGCATAGATCTAGACCTAGATTCCAGCAGAAAAATGAAAGGGAATTTCTAGAATCTACCAATTATAAATGCATGATCAAAGTTCAAACAACAGAATGACCAGGGTCATAGTATATTTGTAAAGCACTTAGGTCTTAGACTAGACCCTTTATGAAAATTAAATATTAGTCTAGATCTAGACCTATTATAAAAATATTAATATTATTATTATTATTTACGGAAGTGTTACTAGAATCTAGTCTGTACATACACTATTTAAATTAATTCAAATTTGCCTTTACTTTCCAAGTTAGAGAAACGTAAATAAAGTTCAATATTAAACCTTTTGACCTTTATTATGGATAATGCAGGTGTCATTTGTAAGACGCACCTTTTGACCCCCGGGGATGGTGCGTCATGGTTGCGTCATGTTCCCCAAAATCGCGACGCACAGTACCGTCATGGCCGCAAAATGTCCGTCACAATACTGACCCATATGTGCGTCATAGTAAGTCACTTTACCACGTTGCGTCATTTGGTGTGTCAATGAATGGGACCGTCACTTTCTCCAAGCAGAAGTGTTTCTCAAATGTGCGTCATTGGCTAGTCATTTTCATGAAATGGTGTGTCATATGTTTGACTCAAATGTGCGTCGATGGAATGTAATGGTGTGTCACTTTCTGTGACGGAAGGTGCGTCATGGTATCAAAATGTACGACTCACATCGGTACAATGACGCACCATTCCCGGGGGTCAAGAGGTGCGTCTTACAAATGACAAGTGCATAATGGCATCATGAGATGAAATTTGATGAATGTATACCCCAACAAATACATTTTAAGTATATAAGAAACTCTCACGTTAGGTAACCCAATTCACAAGGTCACTTACTTTTAGCATAATTATATGATTATAGATACTTCACTAATCTTATATTTTAAGTTTCATTCTTCTATTGAATTCTTACCAAGGTCCATATAAGCGCAACAGAAGAGGCGACCGCTCACATCATCCAAAACCGAAGGCAGAAGAGGAGGATAGTTCCGAGAATGTGGAGCTTACACCTACCCTCTTAGCCTTCAAGTGAGTTTCTTCATTTTATTGAGAGGGGTTGGGGGGGGGGGGTGTATTATCATCTCAACTGCAATTGGAGTAGATTGCAATACTATAGTTTTTGTGCCATTTTTTATGAAGGAGGGACCACAGCAACTCCTGTCTTTTACTGAGCACAATTTAAGGTAACAGTGTTGTCAGAGGAAAATGTTATTACAAAGTGCAAATGTTTAAGTGCTAGGGCAGAATTGAATCGTGAATGGTTCATGGTTTTATTACAGAGTGGGCCAGAGAATCCAAAAAAATGTAAATAAATTTGGTGTAAAGATTAGATTGGCCAGAAATGGATTTTCTTATATCTTACATTACAGTTTGTGAACTTTGTTCCGGAAATATTATATTCACGAATTCACATATTTAGTTCATGCTTCACTTCTGTGACCTAGCATAAACCATCTTAGCCTTTTTTTTTACATATATATTGAGTGAACCAATTGTGTAGAGCATTCTGCTTTCCTGTTGTGTCCACTCTAGATATCAGGGATAAAATGTCTCAAAATTTGACAACTCATTTCATTGTTGTTTTCTCAAGGGAATACCAGTCTGAGCTGGATCTCAAACATGACAAGCATGAAAGACTTGTGAAGGTCAGCAGAGATATCACAATCGAGAGCAAGAGGATCATATTCCTGCTACACCGCATAGATGGGTAAGGCTAGCTACATGTATGTAGGGGTATTTAATACAGGTTGGGGTGGGGATAATTTGACAGTTGGTTCTAAAGGAGAGGGATTCAGGATGTTTCAAAAGGTTGGATAAATGAAGAGAGGTGTTCTTGTGTCAAAGGGTTAAATATAGGATAGCAAGTATATATTCCACTGGATAATTAATTATGAGTGAATAAGAGTTGTGCATATATGGATTGTATAGAGTAGAGGTGAGGGGGTAGACCCTGGGTGTAAGTTAGAAGAGAGTTTCCATTCAAGGAAACCATATCACAGAAGGAAGGGCTGGAGAGTGTGTGAGAGAGAACAAAATTATACCTTCCCATAAAAAGTGTCCATCATTATTTGTAGGACTGTTAGTCATGTAGTAATTATTACTAAGCTACTCTTGTGTAAGATGTTTGGAAGTTAAAATGTTATGGTTTGAGAATATTGGTACCTAGCATTGTAAACCTCATGATCCTCAAAGTTAGATAATCACCTTAACATGTTATTTTCATGCCATTGCTGGTAACTGATTGAATACATTTTGACACTTCTTCTGTATATTAGAGACAGTGACAAGGTTCTTATTGAAGCAGAGACGAGACTGAAATCATTGGAGGATACCCTTATCTCTAAGATTGCTTCTGAACTAAAAGTAAGTTTTTCGAAATTTGTCATTAATTGAAAGGTTCTTAAACTTAGTGTTACAGGGGCAAATAAGAGGTGAATTGGTAAAAAGATTCCTTTGTAATATATGAAAAATATTAGGCTTTGCATTGCTCACTTTCTGTTACCCCTTTGGCTTATAAATTGAAATTGGAAAAGAGAGGACGTTTGGACCAATACAGGGAATAGAAATAGTATGAAGTATAATGGTAAAGGAGTAAGATATTTAATAGTACACTATACATGTATGTGAATGAAAGAAGAAAACATGGAAATTATCTTATTTTTTGTATGTTATATTTTTCTCCATTAGGGTGAGGATTTGCATCAGTTTATCAGGGCTTTCTCACCAGGTGTTCAGGAGTATATTGAAGCTGTTTCATTCTACCTCTTCATCAAAGAAGAAAGACTTGTAACTCTTGATGAAATTATCTCAAGACTCACATTCTCTCTGAAAGAAGACATCAAGAAGGTGGTAAATGAAGTAAGTTGAAACCTAAAAGTACTTTTGAAATACACAATAGTCACAATTAGAATCAGAACTCAAATATGTAATGTGTTGCTCTGAAGGAACTCTTGTGCAGGTGGTGTTATTCAACTTTTTACATACCGTAACATTATTTTTAAATGGTCTGATAATTGTTCATTCTTTTAAGATTTTGTAATGTTAATTGTTAAAAAAAGAAAAAAGTATTTGATGCGCAACTGATATGAAGAGTAGGCTTATATTATGATACAGTTACTCAATGACATAGCAAAGACCAAATTATTTATACGTGTAGTTGAAATTTCCCTAGTGTAACCAAATTCATTCCAACTATAGACATTCCGTCAACCTATGTGTATTAAAAACATGAATCAAGACAAAATGTCATTGCACAGTCTTATGACATCTCCTGTAGTTTGCATTTAATGTTCATATTATATCTGTTAATTGTGCAGGAAGCAGAGGAAGCTGGCAGAGTAAAGAGTCGATCAGAAGCCAGTGATTCCACAGAGAAACAAGATCAGCTAGATCCATTGAACTTGAAAGAATCAAAAAGTGGTAGTGACCATGGAACATTAGCACTGAAGCTCCCACCTCTGGAGTACATGCTCGGACTGGCAGACTTCACGGGTGAACTCATGCGCATGTGCATCAATATCATCGGCAGTGGAGACCTTGAGAGACCCTTCCAGCTTGTGAATTTCATGAGGAATATCAACCGAGGTTTCCAGCAGCTTGGTAACATAGCTGGACGGGAGATGGTGCGCAAGTCAACGGTGATGAGGCAGAGCTTGAAGAAGATGGAGGATGCTTGCTATGTGATCAAGGTCAGGGGGTCAGAGATTCCCAAGCACATGCTCAAGGATATGGCTTTCAGCTCAGACTTCTCTGCCAGGGATGATGACTATGGTCGGGATATGATGGATTGATATACTTTCACTTTGTGTGTCCTGTTATGAAATCCAGCTATAGAAACTCAGTGTTGAAAGATAACTGAACTTATTAAACCTTTTTTGTTAAATTCAAAAGTGACTGAATTTTTTTTAAAACAGATAATATTATGTACCGGTATGTTGAAGTTTTTCCTTCTGGTTTTGTTATGCAACATAATATTATTGCATTAAAGCCTAACATGAAGGATGTTTGCATAACATAAGATGAAAAGTTCTTATTTTATAAAAGAAAAGCTAGTAGGAAAATATGCAGATCATGTAAAATGTATGAATGATTTTCTACCTGAATTGAATCTTTGAAATAAAAATAAAAGAGGGACAAGGCTTCTGGGTATTAAAGATAAAGATTTGTTCAGTGTTGTTAATAGCCATCGAGGAAAAAACTGAATCAGAAAAACAGTTTGTCCCTTAAATGATCTGAAGAATTTACTCACAAAGTGTTTACCCCTTTCTACTTATAGGGGGTGAATAATTGTTGTAGGGGATTAAAACTAATAGTTTACCCCACAATACAAAACTATTTCCCTTGCCTGGCGAAGGAAATATTTTGCCGGTTCAGAAGAAGTGCTTCATCAGAAAAAAAAGCATCATAGATTGATCATTTACCTGTCACATTTGTTCCATGAGTTATCGGAGAAGACATAAAAAATGATTGACAGAAGACCAGTAGATATGCCATTGAGGTTCTCGTCTAATGATAAAAAAATTTATGGATCAGTGCTCTATCTCATGGTTGTTAGAAAAAATTGTTATTTATCATTTCTACAAAAATTCAAGCAAAATAATCTTTTGTGAAAAGTGTACATCAGGAGTCTTCTCTTTTGTTAATTATTTGCTGATGTTTTGAAAATAGATACATTCACACTGACAAGAATGGTCATCATTTTTTTCAAGTTGTTTTTTATTGATAAATATTTCACTCCGGTTTCTTTATTTTGGTTAATATATTACTGTCCGTAATACTTTCCATTTTTATTTGATTTTATGTCAAATCCTCCCCCCTCCCAATATTTCCCAAAATGAATAAATAAAAAGTCAAATATATATATATATATATATATATATATATATATATATATATATATATATATATATATATATACCCTTTCACTTGATGTACCATTGTCTGATATATATTTGGTATGTGGATGCTGGAAGTAGAATTGACATAAAAAACAGAATTATGACTCAGTGCATATTTTGTTTTACCTTTTAAAACACTTAGCGTCCAAGATGACGTTACATTAACAGGGTCAAGTGGTTATTCATTGAATATTACTGATGTATTTTGTTAACCTATTTGCAGAGGCGTTCTTATTTCTGTAGCCATATTTGTACTGTATCCTGTTGACAGTATCTGTAATCAACTTCTTAATTGGCTCCATTGTTTTTTATGATGAAGAAAAAAATTATCAAACCTCCACAATTAAGTGGAATCATCTTTTCATACAAGTTTAATTCTGTGTAATTCAAGGATGATTTCATCTAAGATTAAGAAATGTTATTGACTCACTGCATGTTTGCATTATTGGGCAACTTACTGTTCAACGTACATTCTCTGATCGCCATGAATAAACTCATATTTATGCAAGCGCGTTCTAACATGAATTTATTTCTTAGTCCATTGTCACTTTAAGATGTCAATAGGTTGAAATAGTAGGACTGTTATTCTATCAATGTAAAATAAACAAAGACCTAGTCAATG
Organism: Strongylocentrotus purpuratus; assembly: GCF_000002235.5. Lineage (NCBI taxonomy): Eukaryota > Metazoa > Echinodermata > Echinoidea > Camarodonta > Strongylocentrotidae > Strongylocentrotus > Strongylocentrotus purpuratus. The sequence continues at coordinate 36,544,842 of NW_022145611.1, read as the reverse complement.
AAATTGTCCCTCCTTTTCCAGTCTCATGTAAATTATTCCAGTGTTTAATTGTGTGTGGCAATGCCGACCTGTATTTTTCAGGAAATCATGTATTTTCTTTTGGCACATCACCTATACTGTATTTTCCTTGATCTCCTTGATCCCTTTTTTGTTTTGTTTTCAAAATAAAATATATAATATCCCAAAAAATTATGCTCTCTCTCTAGATTTTGTGCAAATCTTAATTTCCACTACATACATGGTTCTACATTTCTTGATTTTTTTAATGATGGCTAGTCGCTAGCAGTAAACTGATTTATCAGAATTTGTCTTTTGGCATAGTGCTCTCTTGGCTTCTTGTTATTTATAAAAAAGAATGCATTGCTGCTTTTTCTCAATTCATTTTCGAAGTGTTTTACAATGAGTAGATAATCTGTCTGAATCAAACCCTAAACTAAAATCTCAATTTATTCCTTCAACTTGCCCCTGAAAACATAGGTTATTGCTTTTGCAGTGAAAACAAAAACATTGTTTTGTGAGGGACTTTTGTTTGGTGAGGGTACTTTATAAGAAAAATGTGTAGTGTATGGCCTACCAGCATCAGCCAATGTGACATAAATATTTTGTAACAACAACATAGATTATTGCTATAAAAAGAATTAAGGGCATCGGCTTATGCGTGCCCTTACTAGAAAATAAGAAAAAGTTTAAATCCAAGAAAATTATAAGGGCTTCTTCCTTGGTGTTTAATCCCCTTTCTTTTGCGCGTGTGTGTGAGAGAGAGAGAGAGAGAAAGTAGATAAATGACACCTAGTTTCGCAAACAAGAGTATAAGTGCAGACTTAGTGAGTGTTTAAATAGTTTATGATCTAAAGAGTGGTGTAAGACTAGAATCGGGTGTAAGACTAGAATCGGCCGTAAGTCAATTATAGTACCTAGTATTAATAGTCATGTGCACCGTATATAGGCCTATGTACAAAGCTGTTGAGAAGTCAAAATATTTTTTCTTTTTTGATTTGTCGTGCTGTTTTTACCTTATTCTGGCCGCAGAATGCAGATTCAAACAAGAATTTTTTTTGACTTCACGCTTGGGAACGTGACGCCGTTTGCAATTTCCCTTGGTTGACGTACAATTTCGAGCAAATTACGATCCTGAAGCAATCTTGTCACGTCAGTCATTCATCATGGACAAACCACAAATCATAATTCATGCTACAAAATCCTTGAACATTACGCTGTACGACGTGAAATGGATCCCCAGAAGTGCCCGGTTCGTTGTGATCGGTTGCCACCCGAGACAGACGGGGGCTTTGCAGGTCTTCGAGATGGATCAAGGAGAACCTAAATTAATACACGAGGTAGGTCGTAGATCTAGATCTATGTGAATGTACATGTATCTACGGAGCCCCGGAAGTGACATGGAGAATTTTTTTTTTTCTTGTTTTCCTGATAATTTTTCGTTTTCCTGAGATAAATTCTCGTTTTCCTGAGATAATTTTTCGTTTTCCTGAGATAATTCCCGTTTTCCTGAGATAAATTCTCGTTTTCCTGAGATAAATTCTCGTTTTCCTGAGATAATTTTTCGTTTTCCTGAGATAAATTCTCGTTTTCCTGAGATAATTTTTTGTTTTCCTGAGATAATTCCCGTTTTCCTGAGATAAATTCTCGTTTTCCTGAGATAATTTTTCGTTTTCCTGAGATAATTTTTCGTTTTCCTGAGATAAATTCTCGTTTTCCTGAGATAATTTTTCGTTTTCCTGAGATAAATTCTCGTTTTCCTGAGATAATTTTTCGTTTTCCTGAGATAATTCCCGTTTTCTTGAGATAAATTCTCGTTTTCCTGAGATAATTTCCGTTGTAAAATGAACAGTTAAAATGAATTGAAAAAATACAATTTTCTTCTAATTTTATAACGTTTTGGCATCTGAATGCCCCCCCCCCCCCCTGAGTACGATGTCATATATATTTACTGTAAATTGCGAGCGAGCGAAGAGCGCAATTAACAAATAAAAGACACTAGTCTTACTCGTACAAATTTAGGTACAATACCAATTTGGATGATAAATCTATCTTGATTCAAGAACACTTTATTAACAGACTGCCCGATTACAATAGGGGACAGCCCACGAGGCCGACGGCCGTCAGCCTAGGGCCTAAATCCAGTTTTAGGGGGGTATTCAGTTATTCACATCACCTTGTAGGTCTCAACATTCAATTGTCGAAATTCGATATATTTATGAAGATAATTATCAATTCCAAAAGGGCCTTAAAGGGGAAGGCCACCCTAAGAATATCTATATTTTAATAAAAGGAGACAAATAAGACAAAGTGATTAATAAAAGTTTGAGGAAAATCGGATATGAAATAAGAAAGCTATGAAATGTTCAAGTTTTAAACAAATTAAAATCGATCAAGAAAATCGGGAAATCTGTGACGTCACATGCGCCACTTATACAATAGAATGCAAAATAAAATATGAAAAATATGACATTTAAACTAAACAGAATATTTTATTTTGATGCACTCTTGATCATAATAATTGCAAATAATCTCTGTGTTTGACAGCTCGATTCCTTCATCAAAACTCCGCGAAAATTGAAATTCCTATATTCTTTTGTATTCTATTGTATAGGTGGTCGCATATAACCTCATAGATTTCCCGATTTTCTTGATCTTTTATAATTTGTTTAGAACTTGACCAACATAGCAACAACTAATGTATGCAATTTACATTCTCACTATTGAAATGCAGTTATTTGAACAATTATTGATTGAATAGTTTGTCACTACGCACTTAAAAAGATGTGTGCACTAAATTTGACTTCATTATGAAACTGGTCGATTGGGCAATGAGATGTCGATATATTCTCAGGTTAAAATAGATTTGTAAATTCCAATATACATGTAGCCTTCTTTATACATTTGTCTACGTTTTCACTAAGAAGCGTTGTCTTTTCCTCGCTCGTTTTGCGTACTTAATTTTTATATTGGCTTACATTTGCTCTTTCCTCTCATTTCTTTTTTTATGTTATTGTTTATCCTTGATTTGTTACTCTCTTTATTGTCCGTATGCTGTGTTTTTTAACAGTCTTCTGCACTCTGTTGGACCTCAATTTCCAATTCAATAATCTCAATTTCAATTTCATTTATATAATATGTGATCAACCAGATATGTGTCATAAGTCCGGATAATAGTTTCATTTTATTTTAAAGTTATTTAATATACATGTAATACTTTGATAGCATTTAATCAGGTAAAGAAAACCCCAGTATAAATACTGAACATGCTAGTTACATTATATTTCTATGGAGAGTCAATGCTATTATGTTATTGAAATTGTACATTTGTAATATGTTATTGAAATTGCAAATTTGTAATATGTTATCTATAATTTCTAGGTTGGCGTTACATATGCTCGTGCCTCGCCTTTCTTTATATTTTGATTGTTTATCCTTGATTTGTTACTGTCTTATTTGTCCTTATGCTATATTTTTACCAGTCTTCTGAGTGCATCAGTTGGTTGGGCGGAGGGACCTTCACGGTTACAGTAATTAAGTTTGCTCTCTTCTTCCCTGGCCGCCATCTTTTGCACTCAGAATATTGCTACAAAAATTTGTATTTGCACATTTTTTGTCATTCCAATTTTGTATTTACCATGTTTATATTGTTAAATTGTTATATTTCTTGAAAGTGCCGAATAAATAATACAATACAATACAATATATAACCACCACATTTTAATAAGATTTGCTATCCAAATAATAGGTATTTTCCCCATACTTTCACTAAAAAAGTTCCAACTTTTCTCACTCACTTGCACTATATACAACTGAAACCTAATTATGGGCAGCGAGATGTTGAATTGACAGCAAAAAAAATCAATCTAACTTCAAGTCAGAATTCAAGGCACATGTACCTCCCACTGTCCCCAACTCCATGCTTCTCATTCTAATTTGTTTTCATTTTATTAGATGAGCGTGATACCAGAATAACTGGCATCTTCCCCCTCTTCTTTCTTTCTTTTCGATTTTCGTTTTATCGGTATCTTTTCTCTTGTCCTTTGTGTACTTCTTTGCGTAAGTACCTCTGTTATACACTCTCCCTCGTATGTCTTCCTATCTATATAAAATTCTTTCTATTCTCCCGAATTATCAACTTTTTTCATTCACCATCACTTCCTTTTTTGTCTCTGTTCTTTAATTCTTCTCCTCTCCTTTTAATTTTCTCTCTCTCTCCAATTTCTTTGCTCTCACTTTCCATCAATCTTCTTATTTCCACTGGCCCTAATAACACTTTTCTTGTGAAAAAATGGAAGTCAATAAATACATGTAAACAATCCAAGAGAGTGGGTTTATTATTACATACAGTGGTAATGTGGCATAATCTCTGAACAAAGAAATGTTAGGTATCTCGATCCCTTTTGCACTTTAATCGGTAATTGTCAGTATACATTTAAAAACCATAAAGTTGAGTCAGCTGATATTGATGTTGTCTTCTAAAATGGAATTCATGCAAGTGTAAACTTTGGTATAGAAAAATACTGATCCGGAGGTAAAAAAAATAATAAGTGGTATACAGTGACTTTTTGCAAATATTTAAAGAATTGTCATTAAAAGTACTCGAGTGGTGATCACATCATAGAATATAATATGCAGTAAATGTATAGCTTTCTGCTCACTAATGAAATATCGTCAAGAAGAACATAAGTATGCAGAAGCTTTTGAAAAGCAAAGAAAATGAATTTTGGTGTTAAAGATGGACATAAGTAGGATCTAGGAAGCTAGCTTTCTGTTAACAAATAAAAACGAAGTATAGCCAAGAAAACATAAGTACACGGTGGTTTTCCGCTAATAGATGAAATTAAGTTTGGTAAAGAAAAATATTAGTATGCCTATGCAGTCACTTTCTGCTAACAAATAAAATGAATAGCGATCAAGAAAAACATAAGTACGCGGTGGCTTTCCGCTAACAAAAATGAATTTTGTTAAAGATGCACATAAGTAGGACCTAGTAAGTTAGCTTTCTGCTAACAAATAAAAACAAAGTATAGCCAAGACGAAAATGAAATTTGGTCAAGAAAAACATAAGTATGCCTATGCAGTCACTTTCTGCTAACAAAAAAAAGAGGTTTGGTCAAGAAAAGCCTAAGTACGCAATGGCTTTCTGCTAACAAATAAAATGAATTTTGTTCAAGAAAAACATAAATACGAGGTGGCTTTCCGCTAACAAAAATGAAGTTTGGCCGAGAGAAACATAAGTACGCAGTCACTTCCTGCTAACAAAAAAAAAGGAGGTTTGGTCTAGAAAGTACGCAGTGCCTTTCTGCTCACATATAAAATGAAGTATAGTTAAGAAAAGCATCAGTACCGCGGTGGCTTCCCGCTAACAAAAATGAATTTTGTTAAAGATGAACATATTAAAGTAGGACCTAGTAAGTTAGCTTTCTGCTAACAAATAAAAATGAAGTATAGCCCAGAAAAACATAAGTACACGGTGGTTTTCCGCCAATAAATGAAGTTTGGTCAAGAAAAACATAAATACGCAATGACTTTCTGCTAACCAATAAAATGAATAGCGATCAAGAAAAACATAAGTACGCAATGGATTTCTGCTAACAAATAAAATGAATAGCGGTCAAGAAAAACATAAGTACGCGGTGGCTTTCCACTAACAAAAATGAATGTTGTTAAAGATGAACATAAGTAGGACCTAGTAAGTTAGCTTTCTGCTAACAAACAAAAACGAAGTATAGCCAAGAAAAACATAAGTACACGGTGGCTTTCCGCTAACAAAAATGAAATTTGGTCAAGAAAAAAAAAAAATACGCGGTGGCTTTCCGCTCAAACAAAAAAGGAGGTTTGGTCATAGGAGATATTACAGTGACCTTGGTTTGGTCAAGAAAGTACGCAGTGGCGTTCTGCTCAAATATAAAATGAAGTATAGTTACGAAAAACATTAGAACCGCGGTGGCTTTCCGCTAAAAAAAAAAAAAAATGAAGTTAGGTCAAAAAGAACATAATCATTTGACACAGTGTATCAATGAACTTTGTTAAATAAGGAATAATTATTTTACAAAAACCATTCTGGACATTTCATCACCAAATGACAAACATTTTCTATGAATATATAGCTTCATAGCTTCAAATGTCTGACTGCATACGGTTTGCTATTATACTAACATTTGCACAGATTTAAAGGAAACCAATACCCAAGGAGAGAGTCAATCTTATAGGAAAGAGTAAAATGAGAGGAGCATTTAAAAAAAGTTTCATCAAAATCGGTTATAAAATAAGAGAGTTATGGAAGTTTGAAAAGTCTTGTTGTACTTTCTATGGGGATCCTCAAATTGACAACGCTGCTTCAAAATGGCTGATTTTGTGGACAACTCTCCATTCGTTTTCTACACAAATTTTCAGATTTCTTCCATTATCTTTCAAAGTGCATCTTACCAAGGAGATATTATAGTGACCAAATATCTCCTTGATCTTACCTCCTTCTGAGCTCAACATATGGGGAAATATATTTCACACCACATTTATGTCAAAGCAAGGAGATATCTCCTTGGTCAAAGTCAGAAGGAGACAATAAAAAATATGAGAAGTAATGGTGAAAATCGGAAAATTTATGTACAAAGTGAATGGAGAGTTGTCCACAAAATCAGCCATTTTGAAGCAGCGTTGCCAATTTGAGGATCCACATAGAAAGTACAACGAGACTTTCCAAACTTCCATAACTCTCTTATTTTATAACCGATTTTGATGAAACTTTTTTTAAATTGCTCCTCTGATATTACTCTTTGCTATGAGATTGATTTTCTCCTTGGGTTTTGGTTTCCTTTAAGACCACCTGGCGGTGAATATACATGTCATCAATTAGGAATAATATAGTATTAATGACTGCTTTGAGAGAAATAGTTGTTTTTATACGCTCAAGGGAAGGTTACAATTGTGCTATTGCCCGAGGCGTGCCGAGGGCAATAGCACAATTGTAACCTTCCCGAGAGCGTATAAAAACAACTATTTCTCGAATATCAAAGCAGTCATTAATACTTTTATATACTGAAGAGTCAACTTACCAATCAACTGGTAGAACAGGTACTCAGAACAGGAACTCAGAACTCCGTAGAAAATAACTCAACTGTAGAACCGTAGAAAATAACTCAACCGTAGAACCGTAGAAAATAAACCGTAGAACCGTAGAAAATAACTCAACCGTAGAACCGTAGAAAATAACTCAACCGTAGAACCGTAGAAAATAACTCAACCGTAGAAAATAACTCTATTTGTTCAAAATGTTTACCGTACAATTGTGAAAATTATACGTGGGGGCTTGCACCTGCTGACTAGTGGCTACATGGCTACTTGTGGTGATGTTGCATGTGCGTGGGAAGTTCTCTGGGTTATTTGTGATCTCATTGAAAATGTCATTTAGTTCCCGCAGTTCCTGGCTTTCACTACGCTGACCACCAGTAGATGTTGATGACGATGGTACTGATTTCGGATCAACAGCTGCCGCGATACCATGACCTATGTTTGATGAGGATGGTACTGATTTCGGATCAACGGCTGCCGCGATAGCATGACTCATGTTTTCTTTGGCTGTACTGCTGGTCATAGCATAGTGTTTCAGACTGGTCTCCGCCTTGTGTCCAGAGACACTCATTATTTCTCTGTCTCTGAACCCAGCATTTTGTAGGGTACTGATGCTGGTTGCCCTTAGGCAATGGTTGGTGTAAGCCTTGGTACCTGCACGAGATGAAATTGTTTTCATCTTGTCTCCGATGCTGTTTTTCCCTAGGGGTGCATTACAGTACCATTGATCAAAAGAAGATGGATTGGATTTGAACTCACGCTTGGCCTGTGCACATGCATTTGCCGGTCTCTGCCAAAAACTCTTACATTGTGGATTCAATTTATCTTTGTAGCGTAAGAAGGAGGCAACAGGACATCGTGGACCATTAGTTGGAATCATGACACCACCTTGGCTTTTCTCTAGTTTATCTGCCCTGTTGTTTTTTGTGAGTGTATCTTTCAGAGTTATGGAGCATTTTCCCCCTTCATCACAAATGTCAAAGCTGTCAAGTGTCATTTCACGCAAATTCTCTCTACCCCGATTGCAAAAGTACAACATTACATCCATAAATACCTTGTCCTGAAGACCCACAGGATCATCCAAATCAAGCGAACCTTGGATTTTGTCCATGTCTTCTGCTGAGATAGCTGGTTTGTGAGTTACAACTCCCTTTCCTTCCTGTTTAAGCATTGCTGAAAAACACTTAAAAACTCTCGTCGAGTTGGAAAAATCTTCATGCTTGATGATATCTATCTTATTACAGTTGAGGAAATGACGCTGAAGTCCGAATCTAATAGCTAACATTGACTTCTTCATGTAATAACTTCCGTTCTTCCGTCTGGCACCAGCGTAAAACTTTTGCAGTACATTGTCCAGCTCCGAATTTGAAAGCTTGTTTACGCTATCGAGGTCTGTCTTGATAACTTGCAGGAAGTCTTCGAATATTTTCATGGAGCATTTAACGGAATTTTTCGTGTTCTTGCTGTCAGCAGAATCAATCAAGTCTCTCATTTGATCATCATCAAGAAGCTGAAATCTTGGGAGCGTTTCTATTAATTCCGCCATTTTGGCCTAGTAGTACAGTCGGTCGTCTGCGCTGCACTCGATCACTGGCACAACAATGCTACAAATTCACAAGGGAGTCGGGCTAACTCGCCCCACGTGACATCTCGCCCCAGCGAGATATCCCGACATGATTTATCGATCGAGAGATACCAGTAGTCTGCTAATTAACGGCCAGGACGAAAGAATGTGAACAAATATCAGCCATATCGTCTAAAATGTACAATGAGCACAAACATATACACATTGGTATCTCTCGATCGATGAATCGTGTCGGAACATTTCGACCCAGTCTTTGATGCTGGGGCGAGATGTCCCGTGGGGCGAGTTAGCTGCTAGTTGTATTACAAAATTGGTAAAATGTAGCGACCATTTCTTCGCACACATATGGTATCCTCCATCACTCAAACCATTTTTTAACATGTAAACCTATGGGGTAACCATGGAGACTGACCTATTTTTTTAATAACCATGGTTATTAAAAATATTGAAATGTTTTATGCATGGTTACCGAGAATTTTACAGGAACAGTTGAAGTTTATGAATGCAATTTCGACCAATCAGATGGCTGGATTACTTAAGTGAGGTATATAATAAATAATAATGTGGGCGATTAAATGAAATAGTACGTCGGGAAAACCAATTCAAGATGTTGACAATGGGCAATTTTTACCCATTAGTTGCAACTTGTATCGAATTGAAATTTGAAAGATGTTCACTTCTTTGGATTAATTTTTCATTAAATTCCTTTCAGTAATTTCATAGAATATGCTTTGAATATTTAATTAGGTTTCCAAAAAATATATAGTCGAACCAAACCTATTCCTATTACGGCACCTTCTTTCACCTAATTGAATGATTCATATCCTCTTTACAGTGGTCTCAGACGATGGACCACCTCTTGCAGTGCGGCGGAACGGGTTGCACAGATGAAGACCTGTCCCTTGTTAATGAAACGGCCATTGCAGCAATCGAGCGATGGAAGAACTTAATTTAATTTAATTTACTTCTAAGTTAAGGAACTTTACATTACTATCTTGATCTAAGGAGACACGAACGAACGAGTGGTCATTAGTCCAAGAGTATCAATGCTTTGAAAATGAATTTATACCTGAAAAGTAAATATATTTAAAACTTAGGTACTCTATATGTTTGTGTATCTTGGATGGGTGGTCTTATAAACATTTGTAAATAATGGTATAATCCTGATTCTTTGTACATTTTTCTTACCGGATAACTATTTTGTGTCTATAAACAGACTTCGAAATGGAGGCCCTGGGCTGTGAGCCATGGGTCCTAACATAACCGTTTAATAGTAATAGCGGATATAAACACATGTATTTTCTAAGCGGCATTTTCTGATATTGATTGGACTGTAAACATATTCAATAAACTGAAAACAGATCCTGCTTTGTGGAAAAAAAAACATGTATATTAATTTTTGTTCAACTATTAACATTAGTTTTAATGAAAATTACAGTCGTTTATTAGTGTAGCGTTTTACCTGGCAATGAGTATTAAATGAAAAACGGAATGTCCGTAAAGGTTTTCTTTGAAATGGCACTTCAGGTTACTATGGTCATTATAGAAAGTCAAAAGGGGTATTTATTAATCATAATCATTTCAGTTCGTAAAGGTTTTCTTTGAAATGGCACTTCAGGTTACTATGGTCATTATAGAAAGTCAAAAGGGGTATTTATTAATCATAATCATTTCAGTTCGTAAAGGTTTTCTTTGAAATGGCACTTCAGGTTACTATGGTCATTATAGAAAGTCAAAAGGGGTATTTATTAATCATAATCATTTCAGTTACCTCTGTAGATTCTAATTTAATGGAAAAGTCAACAAACTTGATAAATAATATACATTGTAAAAAATTGACTTGTCAACTGAGGAAAGAACAAGGTCTTATTTGACAAATCTTGTTTTAGTCTTGTTCCGTAAATAATGTATGATGATTTGTTTAAATTCGGTCACATGATTTGTAGGTCAGAACAAGACCAACAAATTTTGTCAAAACTTTTGTAAAATATCACGTGACCAATATTAACCCAATCGCTATCCTGTATTCATGGTACATGACTAAAACAAAATTCGTCAAATAAGACCATGTTATATTCTTCAGGGCCCTCTTGCATAAAGAGTTGCGATTAAACGCAAGTCAGAAAATCAAACGCAACTCCATTTTCAACCAATCAGGAACGCGTATTTAGGACTTGCGTTTGATTTTCTGAGTTGCGTTTGATCGCAACTCTTTATGCAAGAGGGCCCAGTAGTCAATTTAAGTGTAACTAGGTACGTGTATAAGAGTACAGACATCATTATTCAGATTGAACATGATACTTTAAACTCATGCAAAGTCCATTGAAAGATACCCCGAAGAGAGTACAGACTGCCACTCGCTACGGAACTCTCTATAGGATGCATATGTGGAGGGCAACTCGAGCACCGGTCCACACGTATGTGCGATCGGTCTGCGGGCAATCCCGCTCATGTCTCTAAATTCAATTGTTATAGACTTCACTGACATAATACAAGAGGAAGTCATGTAACAAAGCAATTTTCCAAGACCCTCGTCGTCTTGGGCACGTACAAATTGCATCAAATACCTTAGTGACTGACTCTGTTCTTTGGTCATGGGGTTTGCAACGAAGAGATCGCAAACCTTCTTTGGCTTAGGTTTGCACCTATCGTACAAGTTCTTGATTGACTGGACACTAGGGAACGAGTTGGCAAGAGCATCCCGAACTATTCCTCCCATTGCTTGCAGTGCGTAGCTGCTGTTTTGAACCATACACTTGTGCGCTAGTTGCCGTATGACTGGTAGAACTTGGTCATCCTCTGGAATCGTATGGCTTCCCTCTCTATCAAGGAGGTCCTCAAATATCTCCTTTTCATAATCTGAAAGGTGACCTGCCATAGCAGCTCTGAGGGCTGCACTGTCTACATCACTTAAGAACCTCAAAAACGAATCAGTGAGGTCTTCGGGGGAAATTGATTCCTCTCCAAATACGAGGACCTGAAAAAAAGCAGGTGCCATTTGGAGAGGAAACACATCGTGGTCACGAAGACCCTTGGCTAGAATGCGACCAATCGCCTGCCATTCCTCCAGTCCGTAATGTGGATTGAGACTCGGGATCCTGTAATATTCCCCATCTGCTGATGTTTCAAAGAACGACTGCCAAAACGCTGTGTAGGCTTCTCTCGAGACACCCTGGGCATCAACCCCAGCCTCATCAACAAATGTGACTTTTAAGGGCTGGCTGATAATTTCTGGGGTTTTGAAAATGGCAATCATTTCCGCTTGAACGTTGCAACGGTGCAGCCTTATGTTACAGTGTGAATCTTTCGGCCACGTGTGAGCTGTATCTATCTGATTGTTATTTGGAGGCGAGTTAGACGATGAAGGTTGGATTTCCTGTTGCGTCAATGAAATCTGTGGAAGCTCATCAGACAAATTTCCAGGATCGTTAATCTCAACAACAGTCTCTGGAAGAATTTCTGTGTCCGACGGCCGGGAAGGTTGAATCTCAACAGAAATCTCAGAAAGAATTTCTGTATATGATGAGGACGAATCAACCACGATGACGTCCTCTTTTGTTGCTTCTGCACCATAAGGAATAGTGCTGTCCAAAGAAGATGAACTGGTAGGCCTACTATTTCTCTCTTCCTCAACCAGTTTGACTTCATCTTGGTTGTCTGGTTCCGGCTGGTCTCTTTTCTTTGAACATAGGTACAATCTTAACATCTTTACGCTAGTGGTTTCATAGAGTTCTCCAACGGTAGCTTCTCCCAACTCACAGCCCCTAAAATCTTGCATTGATAAGTCGAATTCTTCCTGACGGCCCCTTTTGGAGGTACCACCTGGGAAGAATAATGCTGTTGACAATTCTAAGAGTTTATTCACACCGTATTCTTTCTTCACTTTCAGCTGGGTCCCGCCTCCAGAATTACTCCGTACTTGACGGAATTCTTTGGTGGAATGATCAAAGTCCATCCAACCTAGTTCGATTCGTCTATTTTGCTTCAGAGCGTTTACATTCCCTGTGGGGTATGTTGAGGGGCCAGAATTGTTACATTTTCTCTTTCTTCCTATCTTTCTTCGGAGTCTTTCCAGCAAACTTGATGTCGAATGCTCTGCAGTTTCCTTTTTCTTGCGCCTAGCAAAATCAACTGCCGCTAGTCGATCCCCATAGCATGGGATGAACTTTCTCATTTTCACATCATCCATCTGGACGAGGGAACTGCAGTCAATCTAAAGAAATAATATAGAATAATTAATGATACAATAGATCGATTTTTCACATTAATTTGAACATTTATAACTACACATTTTGAAAGGATCCCCAGAATTACTTAAGATTTAAAAGTTTGCAACTCTTAAAGGGGGTACTCTGGTCCAAAAATATCATACTTTCATTAGAAGCAGAAAAATCAGAGACAAACCGGATAAAAAATAAAGAAATGAATAAATAACAGAGTTATGAATATTTGAATGTCATTAAATAGGACTATTTTTTATGCAAATTAACAATTCTGTCACATGTTTGACGTATGATAGTCACTTCTCACCAATAGTCTTATTACATGTATATCGATTGTTTTTAAAATCTCACTTTTTGATGATTCAACGCAAATTTGTTTCTCTATGTTGGTGGATGCATGCATTTAGATGTTACTCTCAACATAATTACGGTATTCATGTGATTGAATGAGATTTTATGGGGGATATATGATAAAATACGGACAAACAAAAATCATAATGAGATAATTCAGATGTACATTTTTTGTTGATAATTCAATAAAGAATGCAGATCTAGAACAAATATTGGTGACAAATGTTTTTGTTTTACCGTATGATCAATTATATTATTCGAAAGTAAAATACTGAAATTCCATTTCTATTCTCATGTATTTCATTGCTTTGACAATTTCTAATGTATTTGATTGTTTTTCAATCTTGTTTATTTCTTTGTTACATAAATTCTACGACATTGGTCATCCATCCGGATCTGTATTCAGATAAAACGAATGATAATTAACTATGAATTTGGAAAAAAAAAAAAAATTGTTTTATTATATAACAAGACAAATGCGACTGCGTCTCCTATATATGCCTCCGCCTTTATAAAACCAGTAATTTCAGAAATTGACCTCTGTGACCTATGACTTTTGACCTCATTACACCAAAAATCTAGTCAGCTCAAGTTTGAAGTTCATATCTCAAGGGGTTCTTGAGATATCGCGTTAACGAGGTCAATACCTGGAATTTCATGAGTTGACCTCTGTGACCCTTGACCTTTGACCTACATACTTGAAAATCTAATCAGATCGTCTTCCTATGGTCTTACATATTATCCCCAAGTTTGAAGTTCATATCTCAAACGGTTCTTGAGATATCGCGATAACGAGCAAACGGGATGGACGGACGGACGTACAACCCGAAAACATGATGCCTTCCGTGGCGGAGGCATACAAAATACATTGCGCTTTTGAAATCGATGGGGTCGATCCTCCTGGAAAAATCGGGGGAACAAGCTTGCCCCCATCCTCCCGGGTTTACCGCCCATGACCCTGTATATATTGACAAAAACTGTTCTCACTGTTTCTGACGAAATAAACAAAACTAAATTATATGTTTCACGAGACCTAACAATATAAATAGGTTAATGTTTCACTGTAACTAAATACTGCCAAAAATGAAAACGGTGATAGTACTACTAGTACCTGAAACAAGTTAGATAAGTTCAGAATGAGTTGAACAACAGCCTATTTTTGTCCTTCATAATAACATTCCTATCTCTCTTCGAAGGTGGAGATACACATCGACAGCCTGGTGGGCATCCGTTGCTATAGGTAAATGGTCTCTATTGACAATGGTCATGCACATGTCATAAACATCTTTATCACATGGTCTGGTGGAACGAAATGCAGCTTCACCTCGGCATACGCTAGCATAAGCATCATCAACACCGCAAATTTTGTCCTCTGTACCCCAAAGCTCTGGTGTGTAGTACATCATCATCGGCCGTCCGCTGGGTACCCGGTGGTTATTGGAGGGCCTGATGATATGCGAGTTCCACATTTCAACTGTTGTGTCAAGTTCTGACTGTGAAAATAATGAAGATTTAAATTAACAGTGAATAACCAGAATGCAATAATGGATGAATGAACGATAGGGTAAAGGGGAGTGAATTCCTCGCTTAAACATTTATTCGCAATTTATTAAAAGATCCTATGCTTAAATTAGTTTTTAATCATCTCAATGGGGTGGATGAATCTGTGGGGAAGGCGCCATCTAGTGGGTAGGAGCGAACAGGGGGGTTATTGAAAAAAAAACTCTAATAAGGTCCAGAACTAGACTATAGTGCCGAGCGAGGGATCAGGACTGAGTTGGTCGAGCGGTAAAGCTCATTGTCAGCTCTCTGCATCAGCCTACAAACTGACTCTGTTCGGACCCAGGTTCGAATTCCAGTCACGTCTTTTGGATGGTGACGTTAAAGGTCGGTCCCAGACGTAAATAATCATATCTGATTGATACACGTCTGTCAAAACCCAATCCCCCACCCCCCCCCCCAACCCTGGTATTATGTAACACGTTCGAGGCTAGATTTACTCTAGGTCGAAAATATCTTGACGCGCTGGCAAGACCGAAAACAGAGTCGTATAGCCCTCAAGGTGAGCCAAGGACTAGATTCTCACAAGATCAACAGACGGAAACTTTGTACTACTAAAGACAAACTATAAGAACAAACAAGGAATACATCTATTGTGCGAAATGACTAAAATTAATGATATCTAAAATCGTTACAATATAGTTCACTACATCATATAGAATACACAAACGAGGAGCACAATTTTAACTTCACAAGCGCTTTCGATTTAATCTCCTCAGGTGACGTGATATCATGATATTCTCTCTTTAAATCTTTAAACATAATGTAAAATTATATAAAAAAAATTGATATATTTGAGTTATATAATGCAGGAAACGATACTCCATACATATCTCTCTCCCCTCGTTACCCGTAGTCCTCCACACCAATTTTCCTCCTAACTTAAAACAGCACAATTTTGGCCTATGATAATTTTGTGGGTACTGGTCAAGTTCTTCTTGACGTAGTTAGAATCAAAGTTGTAGTCCTATATATGCTAGTTGCATGGTCTTAAGTAATCAAATTTAAAAGCCAAGCCAGATGCACTTTTCTCGTGCTTTCATGCATATTAGATGGATTGCAAATTATTTTTCCATTACATATTATTTGTTGGCTCTTAAAAACACGTTGAGAAATAATTATCAATTTACTGCATCTTTGTTGTCAATTTTTTTTTATAGCTTATTTTATTTGTACCTGAATTAGACCCATGAAGCAGAACTGACTTATGTTCTTATCCAGGAAGCTTCCAGTGTAGTTTCCTCTGTCTAGTAGATCTCTGAACAGTTCGATCCAAAAATGGGTGCATTCTTTGCGCAAAAAGCTCCACCAACTTTCAATTCTCTGATTCGAGGTACTTGCTCCTTCTATGTACACATGTTCTCCCCTGACGTCACTCCTTAGAAATTCTTGAAAAGCGCGAATATGTCCATTCTCTGTACCACGGTCACAACGCACGACGCAGGGACATCCACCAAACTCCTTCACGGCATCTAGAAAGTAGCCTCCAATTAGCTTTGGGTCGTTATTTGTACTGTACACATTTAACCAAATCATTTCCCTTGAAAATCCGTCAATACATCCGCTTATACACAGGCCATATGGCTTTAATTTGCCAAATGTAATTTGGTCCTTTTGCGAAGTAGGCCCGTCTGACAAGTCGTCTAGCTTTCCTTAGCTGAACACCTTCTGGATCCAGTACTGTTAGTAAAAGTCGTACATCCTCTTTTCTAACACGAAGACCACTCTGTTGACATTTGGCATGCATCATCCTATATCCATGCAACTGTCCCGAACCCTGTAACTGATCCCGGATGTATTGTACTACATCATCCAAACGGCTGTATCTTCTACGATGGAGATTATTGGCTTTTAATATACGCTTAAGATGCCTTTCACTTAGGAGTATGTCGTGATGATGAAGAAGCATGAACAGAATATCTTTATGTGTCATTCCAAGATCAAAATACATTTTAATGAAGAAATTACGATCATGAACAGTAGCCATCTTTGGATTGAGTTGACGTGCGCTGATCATATAACAAACGATGTCTGGGGTTTCGAAAGTTATGCAACATGTATTGGTCGGGAATTATCTCAGGAAAACGAAAAATTATCTCAGGAAAACGAGAATTTATCTCAGGAAAACGAGAATTTATCTCAGGAAAACGGGAATTATCTCAGGAAAACGGGAATTATCTCAGGAAAACGAAATATTATCTCAGGAAAACGAGAATTTATCTCAGGAAAACGAAAATTTATCTCATGAAAACGAAAAATTATCTCAGGAAAACGAGAATTTATCTCAGGAAAACGGGAATTATCTCAGGAAAACGAAAAATTATCTCAGGAAAACAAGAATTTATCTCAGGAAAACGAAAAATTATCTCAGGAAAACGAAAAATTATCTCAGGAAAACGAGAATTTATCTCAGGAAAACGGGAATTATCTCAGGAAAACGAAATATTATCTCAGGAAAACGAGAATTTATCTCAGGAAAACGGGAATTATCTCAGGAAAACGAAATATTATCTCAGGAAAACGAGAATTTATCTCAGGAAAACGGGAATTATCTCAGGAAAACGAAAAATTATCTCAGGAAAACGAGAATTTATCTCAGGAAAACGAAAAATTATCTCAGGAAAACGAGAATTTATCTCAGGAAAACGAGAAAATTTTTTTTTCTCCATGTCACTTCCGGGGCTCCGTATGTATCTACATTAAAAAAACATCAATTTAATTTGAAAGTAATTTGAATGTGATTTAGTCTGGCTATATATTTAATTTATGGGCAGATGTCATTGTGTAAAAGTGTAGATCTAGGCCTAACTTAGTTACGAATATCGTGGCACCAGGCCTGAGTCAGACGTGTACTTTTGTATCCATTTTTGACCCGTAAGTAACTCTGGCATGGAAAAACATGGTAAAAACATACCAAAAATCAACTAAATCTTCATCAATTGTTCAAATATTGGTCACGATTTTAAATTTGTTATGTTTCTTACCTGTTTCGTGTCAATTTCCTTATCTCTTTTGGAGTATTTTTTCTACAAACCAAGCCATAATAGATCTATAGACTACACTTTCTCACAGGTTTTACGGCAAGCCACTGCACAATTGCATACCATATACCAACGAAGGGGTGCGGGCGGGCCCGCACCCCTTCGTTGTAACAATTCGTCCGTAACAATGGTCATCATTGTCATAATGTGGACTACTTACATGAATTTCATGAGGATCTGAGATCAGATCTGAAAAAGCCTTTTTTAGTACCTTGTTTTTATATTTTTTTAGAAAAAACAAATCCACTCATATCTACTTTTATTTTCTCAAATACAGTTATCTTCTTTCCAAACTCTCTACTTCTTAGACTTTAAATTCAATACAGATTAATTTAAATTACAATTCATCACTGATGTAAATCACAAATACTTTTATTTTTTGCAGGACTCAATACTTTAAAAAATATCTGTTTCATTGATTAACCATTGATCAATCATCCTTTTCATATATATGCCTCAGTCTATTATTAATTAGATTCTGTTTCTTTCTTTTTTAAATTGAAATCAGCGCATTTAGTTGAATTTAATGGATCTTCTATAAGAGAATTTCTAATTGGTATTCCAAAGTATCTAAAAATGTAATGTTTTACTAATTATACAAAATTATTTTGTTTTTGTCTGTATGATCAGGTGGAAAAGAAAGAAGCATTGAAATGTGGGACATTTGGAGCTTCTAGTTTGAAGCAGAGGGATTTAGCCACAGGAGACTTTAATGGCAATATGAGAATTTGGTAAGATATAGATGTACAGCTGGAGAATCTTTAAATGAGAGTACTTATTGAAAATAAATTACATTGCAGATGTTTGTATTCCTCTCTCTCTAAATATGAAAATGACAGAATCTGTGATTTGCCGGATTAAGGTAATATATAACGTGATTATAGCACACAACATGGCAATGATAGTATGTCTTGTCTTGGCTGCTGTTCATTTCTCAATGATGATTTCAATCATAAAACTTAATTCGCGATTAACTAAATTCCGTATTCTTGCCTACATCAAAATAATCTAATAGTAGTTGTTAAGGACTTTTCAAGCCACCCACATCTCAAGGGGGTCAATGTACTGTACTTGATGATTCTTCAATAAATACAGGAACCTGGAAAAGATGGAGACACCTGTGTATTCTGTATCAGCACACAAGGAGATCATCAACTGTATTGATGGAGTCGGAGGTGCTGGTGTTGGTGAAGGTGCACCAGAGTTGGCAACTGGGAGCCGAGATGGTAAGATAGGCCTATTAATCCTAGTGCTATTTTGGGTTGTTAATCATTTAGAGAAGATAGGCCTATATGTCTTTTGATGAAATTTATTGTATTAAACAAGTTGTGTCACCAGTTTAAGCCAAAGCATTAATCAGCAAGTAGTAGAAGTAGAAATTTCAATCACAGACCTTTTTAAAAAAAGTAGTAGAAATCAGTTGCTTGTGATACTCTAATCACGTTTAAAAAATCTTTCATTTGTTTTCTTAAAAAGTAGGTGTCATCACATATCTGGTTTAGAAACTAGAATTGAAGGAGTAGAAGCGGTTAACTGATTTTCTGACACATTATTTTGTCTACCTTTAGGAGCTGTAAAAATTTGGGATCCAAGACAGAAGGACAAACCAGTAGCTTGCATGGAACCTGCAGATGGTGAAAGCAAGAGAGATTGCTGGACTGTGGCATTTGGTAAGTTATCACTCACCCAAGTAAGATCTTCATATTCAGTGTCATCATTTGCATTTATGTCTTCAAAAGAATGGAAAGTCCATATAAACCATATAACCTAACTTTTCCAGCAACAGAAACTAATTTCAGTTTCCAATTCTGATTTTTTTTTTTTAAACTTAAAATACTGATACTGTGCTTATTTGATTATTTAAAGATGTTTAATCCTCAAAATAATTCTATGTTAAGTTTTATTCTGAACATATAATTACTATTTTCTTATTTAATTAAACAAATTCTAGTTTTTAGAAATTTAGTATTTAATATACATGTGTCTTTCTTTTTCATATAGGTCATGCACATAATAATGAAGATCGCTGTGTGGCAGCTGGATATGACAATGGAGATATCAAACTGTTTGATCTCAGGAATATGTCATTACGATGGGAAACAAACATAAAAAATGGGGTATGTAAATGATATAACTACCATAATAAAAGAGTCTTAGCTACAATTCTCTGCTTTCTCCCATGTTTTTTAATGTTATTCTTATAGAAATTTTATATTGATGTAATAGGTTATAAATATGTGAGTGCTGGTATATGGACATTGCAGTGTATTGTATTTCAAGAGAAAATGCACAATGATGTTACAGTTGAATTATGTAGTAGAAATCAAAGTTAAAAAATACCATTTTGATTGGCCCTTGATACACTTGTATAAGAAAATATTTAAAACAATTTTTAACTGCAAATAAGTGTAATTTTCAAGAACTTACAGTTTTGTTGCAGCATGGTTATTCAATGTCACTACAGCAACTGTTTATCACGTTGTTCAATGTGAGTAAAAAACAACACAAAGGGACCATTACATACATGAAATACGGTAGATGTGCACTAGATTCTCAAAATTGTTTATCTTATAATGCTAAGTCTATCATGATATTTGAAATGATGGTGTACACACTGCTTGTCTTGATCTTCTGTTTGACATGCTATCATATCTTTATCTAACTATAATGCAGGTGTGTGGTCTGGAGTTTGATCGTAAGGACATCAACATGAATAAACTAGTTGCTAGCACCCTTGAGGCTAAATACCATCTCTTTGATATGAGGACACAACATCCAAAGTCCGGCTACGAGTCTCTCAGTGAGAAGGCAAGTACTATTTATTTTGAAAAGTAGTAAAGAAGTTTGCACATTAGGCATATTCTGCATATTTGCAGCCCTAACAGGGTTCTTGTGGAACACAGAATAAAGCAATTGGTTAAAAGCTTCATGATTTTTGAAACTTATTTGACAACAAAAAAAAAGAATTTAAAACCAGCCCTTTAGCAACATATACTAATATATATTAGCACATTATGATCTCTACAAGATTGGGATAAACTAGAAAATTCAATTGACATGTGTGATCATCAATATCAATGATATTCATACCATATGAAAAAGAAAGAAAAAATTGAAAACCAAATAAATGAATAAGAATTGCAACTTTTTTTTTACATTATGTTAAATAAGTAACATATACCATTTGTAAGAGAGATGATTGCATTAAAACCAACATTGTTAACTCTCTGTTGATTGTTTTTTTTTTCTTACTCTACAGGCACATAAATCAACGGTATGGTGTGCAAGACATTTGCCTCAAAACAGAGATGTTTTTATGACTTGTGGAGGCTCTGGGACTCTCAACTTGTGGAAATAGTAAGTCCTTAGTTTTCATTAATATCCTACAAAGAATTGTTTGGAATCAAATCAGCATACTATAGGTGTATCTTGAAATAGTGTAACTGTGTTTCATCTGAAGTAAAGGTATCCTATATTCTTGGAGAATGATACTGGCAGGTCGGCCATTTAAGTGAAGTCATTTTTGCACACCATATGGATTATACAGTAATTTGGTAAAAGGTATGGACATGATATTTATTGATATTTTGTGAAGCGAAACACCACATGAACACTCCATACTGTAGTCTTGAAAAGAAACAGTGGAATGATGCCATCATCATTAGTCCAATAACCTCATTGTTTGGGCACCACTTATGTTATTCTTGGCATCTTTCTTTCATCTATGATGTATCTTTTTTTTTCTTCTCAGAACTCAAATGGCTATCTTGTCAATTCTAATATTGTGAAGTTCAATACAAATAACATTTTTTTCTTATTTCCGCCTTTTCTTTTTTCTCCAGTGAGTACCCTACATCGAGAGTAGAAGAAGACTCTAATGGTGTACAGAAAGGTGTGATGGGTTCAGTGTCTATGCTCCAGAGTGTAGGGATATCCACACAGCCTATAGCAGGCTTTGACTGGAGTCCAGACAAGGCTGGTCTCTGTGTATGCTCATCATTTGATCAATGTATCAGGGTACTTATCGTCACCAAGCTCGGGACATTATGATAAACATGACGCCACACGGAATACTACTATCGGGACATTTTGCGCTGGAAAAACTCACAGGTTGTAAAGTCTTTGGTGAACTGACATTCATTACCTGACCCTGAAAAACAGCGCATTTCTTTCATGGCGTAGATGAAGACCAGGGACCCGTTTCACAAAGCCTTTTTTCAATGACAAATTACAAAAATCAGTGACATATCTACTGAAAACCAATCAGAAGCAAGGATCATGGTAGCTTTTAACAAAAACTATCATTCATCACTGATGACAAGTTTTGTGAAATGGGGCCCAGATATGGCACAAGGCAGTGCACCACTGATCTTATCCTCAAAACTAAATAAAAATATGCTGTGAGGAAGAATTATTAAAAAATTAAAAAATGAGAAGTGATATTTGGTAGAATATAATCTAAAAATATTTTTTTGTTGTGGTTCTTTATAAAAATAATTGACTGTAAAGTTAATTCATTTAGGAAAACAATGCTTATTGGTTACTGACTGGCTCTTTAGGGGGAAATGAGTCTACATTGCCCTTGTATGATTAATTATGTTGTAAATGAGAGCAATAGTCTTAATGTCTATAACATAGCCTGAAAGAAAGGACCAATCAATATCAGTATCATGTGAACGGTACATATGGAAGGGGCGGGGGGGATTATTTTACCCATTTATGTTTGAATTTACCTATTATGAGTTTATTACAGACTCATATAAAGTATAAACATAATGAATGATAATAAATAAGACTTATGTCCCCTTCTTCCTCATAATTTCTGCTTTCACACCAAGTATATAAAGAATATATCAATGTAAGAAGTATACTATACATGTATTAATTTACAGACAAATATTTATTGACATGTTTATCAGTGTTAAAAAATGATTTAACAATCATATAGACTTGCATG
Organism: Strongylocentrotus purpuratus; assembly: GCF_000002235.5. Lineage (NCBI taxonomy): Eukaryota > Metazoa > Echinodermata > Echinoidea > Camarodonta > Strongylocentrotidae > Strongylocentrotus > Strongylocentrotus purpuratus. Next base: position 36,522,054 of record NW_022145611.1, on the reverse strand, counting down.
TGTTATGGTAGTACGAGTATGATGTATTGATTTGAGACATGTCAGCAGTCAATACATTTTGTTTTCTGGAGTGTAAATTAAAGAATACCAAAGTTCATCACCAACCCTATTCGCACCAGATATTCTTTCCATTACATTCATCATATTTGAAATTTAAATTCTATATGTTATTCAATTCACATAATCCATCTGATGTTACCCTAATCCAGTAGGGTTAGAGTGCATCACCCACATCCAACGTAAGTGGTGTTTTTACGATAATTTATTAATGTAGTCTTCATCGTGTCACATTGACCATTCAATCTGAATCATTTGGTACTTTTCTTGCTCCATATTGATTCTTATCGATGATACTGTAGGCAGCCAGTACAGTGTGTGGTCATTTATTATACTGGCAAATACATGTAGTAACAACTAAGGTATCCTGTGGACATGTGTTATGACAGGTTATACTTTTTTTTTTTTTTATTAATCAGGAGTGTTTCTCTTGTTCATCTTCCACTTTAGGATTATATTTGTGTGTGCATAATGACAAATGTCTGAGATTTCTAAACTATTGTTTAAATGTACATAGAGCATGTAAATAAAAATCAGTTTACCTTCTTCTGATATTGGTGCAGCAGTTATTATGCCTGTTGGTTAAACCGTTTGTCTTGTTTTGTCACTGTGCATTAAGATTGTCTCATTCTTTTGAAAGTTAGCTATGGTCCATACAGTCAAAGGCTGTTTAATACTTTTTAACCCTTCAAATGACCCGACTCAAAATGAGTAAAAGCAGCAATAAGCACTTAATGCGCATGAAAGCCATGAAGTTATCTTTATGCTGTATATGTATATGTTTCAGCTAAATGAAAGAGAAAGCACATCCTCTTCATCCTCTTCAGGTACTGAGGTCCAAGTTGCCCCTTTGTTGATATCTGTTTAATATAAGTCTAGACCAAGTTTAGACCCAACGATGGATTTCAGGGTTATAGGCTTTATTCTTGTTTCCAAGAATAAGGATAAGAATAAACAAGCAATGGAAAGAAGTAGAAGACAAAAAAAAAAAGTTGTTTTCAATCACACATGTTATACATGTGACCGTGTATTTATTCAGCCCTTGATAGCGCAGCACATCCATGATTAAAAACTAAGCAAATAAACCTCTGAAATTTAATCACATATCAAAAAAGTATTTTAAATACCTATTTGTGACATGTCAAATATTAAAGGTTTCAAGTGATTGTGAATATGTCATTTTAACCTAGTCACTAACACTAATACAACCCTGTAGGTACACCCAAGCTAGCCCTCGCCCAAAACCTAACATAAACCCAATGACAACTCTAGACATACACCTTTGACAAAAAGAATGCCAGAGCAAAAGTCGGATCAGTGGAACTGAACCACATTTTCTCATTGTTATCACAATGTAAAATTTGTGTACACCTTGTATAATGCAACAAACTAACCCTTGCCCCTATATGGGCCAACCACGATTGTTAGACAAGCTGATAATTTCAGTTTGTACAAATCAGTTTCCAAATAGCTATAACTAATGTTCAAAATTTGAAATACATTTTTAAACTTTGATTTTTTTTTCTTCACAAATGGTATCTAGGAGATCATGATTTTCATGCTGGTCAATTGATGACACTTTTACAATGATCTATTTCAGTACAATACTACAAACCTCTACCAACTTATTAATAGTTCAAAAATATATAGGTCAAAGTTCAAAGTTCAAATATAATGTTCATGCTCATAGCTGTTTGACCGATCAAAGAAAGGAGACCTATCTACATTCTACAATACTGAATTTCATTCAGGAGGAACAAACAAATATTTTTCATACAAGAGCATGTTAGCAAGTAATTTTTAAATGTCAAGAAAAGTAAAAAATATACATCAAGACTCGGTACTCATTAAAGAGAATTTTGCTTCAGATGGTCTTATTGCACCAAAGAATGAAACCCATATTTCACAAGGTTTTGCTTAGAATGACCCCAAAACATGTGAATATTTACATAATACTTTCAAATACGGTAACTGAAGATTAAATCACGCTTTTTACTGTATTTAATGACAATTTGGTAAATTTCTTCTTTGATAAGTGGTCAATAGTGTTGGTAGCACACGTCGAAAATCAAATTTTCAAAAATATATTTGTGAAAATGTTGCATATTCATGTAATAAAGTGCCATCGCAGCATGGCTGTATAAAGTGTAAATGAATTTTGCTCATGATTCTGTAATGGATTTATCAAATTATTATTTTCTTTTTATAGATCTTGCACATAAAGCCTTCAACACAAAGTAAATATTAAGAAGCAATTTACAAATAATATGTTGTATTCCCTGATAAAAAATACATATTCACCCTTTTGCCTTACATTGTAAAGAGACAAGAATTTTTCATTTAAGGTAAGTTTGTCTTGTTGTCTTCATTTGGGACCTAGCATGAGTTCTGGGCGTACTATCTCATCAAACTTCTCCTCTGTAAGGTGACCCAATGAAACGGCTGCTTTCTTCAGCGTGATTCCTTCTCGATGAGCATACTTGGCAATCTGGGCAGCCTTGTCATACCCAATGTGCTGGTTTAGGGCAGTCACTAACATCAGTGATTCGTGAAGGTATCTACACATCAGCAAGAATAAATGGAGTAAGGTTTTATAAGCACAATTTGATAAATGTAGATGCTCCTTTTGAAAAATAACAAAATGTCAATCCATATAGTCTATACAAAATTTCAAATATGGTGATAAGTTTATGATGACTTCTAAAAAAATATAATCTATAATCTGCATAGGGGTCTTTATAAAATATCAAGAATGGTGTTCAGTTTGAAGAAGATTTGTGGTGTTTAAATAATTTTGACATTTGAACATTTCAAGAACATAATGGAATACCCGACTTCACAATATATTTCATCAGTTATCCACATCTCTGTTAAGAACAGCTGGAATGAGTTTTACGTTTAAAGACGAAGTAAGGATCCATCAATAGATATTTGCTAAAAATTAATTTCATTTTAAATGGAACATATCTTTTAAATGTTTTGTATAGTTGTGTCAAAGACAACAAACTAAACTCACTGTATAACCTCTTGACCTGAAGGATTACTTGAAATCAATACAAGTTGAAAATTACCTGTCAATAGTCTCTCTATTAGCTTGAATACCATTCACACAGTTCTTGGTGAAGGATGTACAGGAATCTCCCAGCAGCCTTACAGATTGCAGGACATTAGCCACCATCATGGGTTTGAATACGTTGAGTTCAAAATGGCCGTTGCTTCCTCCGATAGTCACTGCTGTCTGGTTGCCCATGACCTGAGCGGCTACCATGGTGATAGCTTCACACTGGGTGGGGTTTATTTTCCCTGAAATAACAAGTCAGAATACTCTATCATCGCCATAATACACAGTCAAACTGCTTTACAATAACCTTTATAGAAAGATCACCTCTATTTGTTTCACTTTAGAAGTTTTTATCATTGAATGTGTACTACATTAACCTGTATTTACAGGCCATCTGCTTAAGCATATCACTTTTCTTGTCTCCCTTGAGTGGTCTTTATTATACATGTACACAGGCTTCACTGGAATATGTGTCCATAGCAGTTAGGAAATTTCTCTTGCAATATTCATCTGACTTATTTAAAAAATAAAGGTTGTCCATTACCAAAGTCTCCTCTTCAAATTTTCTAATGGGATATCATTTTGATGACTGGTTTACTATTTACTTTGGTAGTCTAATCAGCATCACGGTTTTTGCCCTATTCAAAAGTCAAGTTTGTCTAAGCAATTGAAAATAAATGCCTTATAAAATAGCACTATAATAATACTGAACTAGTCCCATACCCCTTCCCTTCATGATGGGGTTATTGTATCAATAGTGGAGTATCACATGTTAAAGTTCAATATTTTGAAACTTAAATCACATCTAAACAGCATCACAAGTATGTGACCACTAATCTCTTTGAAGTGTTGTATCAATGAATCAAAATCATCTCCTGCGACAGTTCTACCAACCTGGCATAATGCTGCTTCCAGGTTCATTCTCTGGCAAGGTCAGCTCACCAAGACCGCATCTTGGCCCTGAACCCAAGAATCGGATGTCATTGGCTATCTTCATGATGCTACAGGCAACAACGTTGAGGGCGCCGTGCACTTCTATCAAGGCATCATGAGCAGCTAATGCCTCAAACTTATTAGGAGCAGTTGTGAAGGGGAGCCCTGGTAAAAAAATAAGTTCCAGTAACGAATTAAGTTGGACTGTTTACCTACATCTACAGGTTATACACCAACATCCTGAATAACATGCATATTTGATACATGTGTATTGTTACAGGTATGACATATTGTTTATAATATTACTTTGATACAACAGGATAAATCTGAGTCCAGATTGAATTTTTACTTTATATTCCACTATAAGCATTATCGCCAACACAGCCTACATAAATGTGCACACCTTGTTGTGGTTTTGTAGCTGTTGAATTACATTTACAATATTTTACTTCTTTCACATACAAAATTGACACATATTTCATCACACATAGACGGATATTGCTGGACAAAAACATGTCATTACTTACCAGTATAATCAGCTACTTTAGCTGCCACCTTTTCAGCAAATCCTATCCTAGTATTCAAACCGGTGCCCACCGCTGTTCCTCCTATTCAATAAAGAATAGAGGAGTTTATTATCATCTTTCAAAACTTTTTAATTATTATTGCTTAATTTGACGCTATTCAAGTTACTTCTGACAAACGACTTGATTGTTTTATTACTCAGGATATATCCCATAAAACCCCTGAAAATTCATGCTCCAATAATAACCAACTCTGCTCTCGTACATCTGTAAAACTTGCAGAGTGCAAAGAACTCAATCAATGAAATAGTAAAATATGAAGGAAATGTGAATTACATCAAACTTTGAAATTATGTGTTCAGTTACAATAAACAAAGTAGAAATGGGAGATATACTAACCAGCTGCTAATTCATAGAGTCTTGGTAGGGTTGAGTTAACTCTTTGGATACCATTCTCAATCTGTGTTCTGTAACCACTGAATTCTTGACCCAACGTCATTGGTGTTGCATCCTGGCAGTAAAATAAATTATATTGAATGACTGATCAAAATACATTCACATTAGTTCAGTGACACTACATGTAAATAAGCAAGATAGGAAATGTTCAATACAAAAAGATAAAAACTATGAACCGAATTCATTGTTACTAAGAGTTTAAAAAAATGTTAGTCATATATCCTGTTCTCTTTCTCTTCCTCTAGGTGCCAAAGGCTTCGGTAGTCAAGCTGTTTTCACAATTCTCTGTTACTAGCCTTCTTCAGCAGCTCTACCCCCTGTCAATACACTACTCTTACCTCAAGACACTTTTTTCATGCAATCCATCCAATAATATAACCTTCTCCTTCCTCTACCCATCTTCCCCTCAATCTTTCCTGTCAGTGCTGTCTACGCCTCCTTTACACTACACTTCCCAAATATCAATCAAATTACCCATGCATGGCTTTAAAAAAAAACAGCCTCAATACATCAGCTGGATATCAAATTCCATTGAGAAGAAAGCTTGTCTTCATAACCAACCTGTGTATGTGTCCTGCCAATCTTGATCACATCCTTGAATTCCTCTTCTTTGCTCCTCAATGCTTCTTTGAAGAGGCTGAGACCAGGCATCAGTCTCTGCTGTATCTCCAAGGCAACTGCTATGTGCATGGCAGTTGGGAATGTATCATTGGAGCTCTGTAGACATATGAGAATTGAATAGTCATAACAATATGGAGAATATATGTAATATAAGATTAGAGAGAGCATTAGTGAGGTATGAAGTTAATGTTTACTAACAAATTGAGATGACAGTTTTTTTTCTTTCAGAGTATTTGCCATCTGGTCATCTGAAAAAAATATGTGAAGTAAAGACTGGAAATCAGGGAATCAAATCTATCAGGTTTTGGTAGTACAAAAATATTTTGTTTACTATTTTCTGTATAATTAATCTACATAAACAAGCTATAATAATAATAATAATAATAATAGCCTAATAGTCCACTCCAAATTTTATTAAACCGAAACGGAAATTCTTTTTGCCCAATTGATCGTGAGCCCGGCAGCCACTGAGCAGCGCCAGATGGACATTGCTCTATCCCTTATTGTTGAACGCCAAACAAGGTAGCAACAACAAGGTAGCATAATAAATGTTTATAATTGTAATTTTGTAAATAGTGCATGTACAGTTACAACTTATCAAAGCACTCCCTAGAGTACTGGCTCGATTACATTTATCGGAGATAACTGCCATCCTGCACTAACAGTGCACATTCTCTACTACATTAGGAAGTACAAACACTTGTACAACAAACATATATGTAGTGGAATTTAGACCTGCTAAACAAAGCTGAAATTTTCTTGTATGAAATAGTGATAATAATTTTTAACTTGCACAGTGTATATAAATCATACTTGTCTAAATTACCTGGCTCTTATTGACATCATCATTAGGATGTATAGGGGTTTTACTTCCTAGTTCTCCTCCCATCATCATGATAGCTCTGTTACTGATGACTTCATTCACATTCATATTAGTCTGAGTACCAGACCCTGTTTGCCAAATCACCAAGGGGAAGTGATCATTCAGTTTGCCGTCAATCACCTGAAAATATGAAACAAAGCACAAGTATAATTGTCTTGGATTGTCTTGGAAATGTAATCTTTGGGCAGACTATTTCTTGCTTTTGCTTCTCCAAGCTTTTCCATTCCCTTTCGTCCACATTTAACATTAAATAACTAATTCATATAAGACTGGCCAAATCCTCTTATAGAGTGAATTCCGGGCTGTTGCTCAGCTATTTTTCACCAGCTGACATTACAACAAAAATGAAAACACTTCAATCCAATTGTCTCACTGTTCTCTTTCCCCATCCAATCCATGTTTTTCTTCCTTTTCCTTTCATTCTATTTTAAAATTGAAAGTATGCAATATACCGGTACATGCAGTGTTTGTTTAATGGTATTTGTTGACTTGTTTGTACAGTTGCCTACATGTACATTATTTTGCAAACCTGGTAAAATTTGATCTTTGGGTTTCTATAAGAATATGAGAATCAAAATATCAATGTGAACAATAATCACCTCATCTGCAGCTTTGGAAATATAGTTAGCCTTGTCCACATCCAAACCAAACTCAGTATTGACTTCAGCCGCACAACGTTTCAAGATCGCAAATGATCTTATAATAGGTATCTGAATGGAGAATATAGAATACAGTTACAGATATTGATTTTGGTAAATATGTAACACAAAAAGCACGTTTCCCTAGTATTTCTTCATGACATATAACTTTGAAAGTAATATTCCATTTAAATGTATTATTATTTACATCTTTGAAAATCAAATAAAGAAGCATTACATTACCTACACATAGTGTGCAAATGACTACCGGTACAACAAATATTATATTCTCTTTCTCTTACAAGGAGTTTGAAGAAAGAAAAAAGGTTTTTCCTTTAGAAAGCAACGATTCAGTCTGGAGTTCTGATTGTTTACAATAATCTTGTCCTGTTGAAATGAATTTCTGACACAGTCATTGTTTTGGAAGCAAATTGCATCATTATAACTATGGAAACCAAAATCAAAATCAAGTATAAGTAATAAACTGATATATCAAGTACACAAGAATATGATTGAGAGGAACAAATAATCCTGATTTGGGTGCGTAAAATTTAAAGAGATATTTACAGGCATCCTTTCTGTCTCACCACCGATGTCAAAATTGGCAAGTGAGCGTGCCGTCATCGCTCCATAGTACTTGTCTGCAGGCACCGATATGTCCCCAAAGGTATCCCTTTCCACTCTGTATTGGGCCTGTTTGAGAAAGAAACAAGATCATTGAGAAATTGATATCATCACCTAAACCATCGTCAGTTTTATTTTTCATATCCGGTAAACTCCTCAGTTGAATTGAAAAGAGTTCTTTTGGGGGCTTCTGATTGTGAATAGTCTTGCCTTTTACTTAAACCTAACTTAAGTTTGTTTTACCCGACTGCTAAGAAAGCATGTGTATGCTTACAATAAGCAATCAACCAGGGGACCAACAGCAAGACTTTGCAGACGCTTCGAACTACAGCCTGCCCCAGCGGCAAGCGGCGGCCCGCACCGGTCGGAGCGGCCTAGCCTCCCGCTGCTTGCTCCTACTCTACACACGAACGACGCGATGTCAATCAATGTTCACGTCCGTCGCGATTTCTTTTCTTTGTTCACGTTTCGCAAAGACGAGACTGGAACATTTCATAAAGATGAAAAATTAGTAAACTTACCATATTTCTGCACAGTATACCGGTACAATTAAGCAAATCTGATGAACGATAAATAATAAGGCTCTGAAGTAGCGTTCTACTCTTTCCCAGTCCTCTAACAAACTGCATGCTTCATGTAGCTAGCTATCGTGCGCGCTATAACCAGTACCAGGCCAGGCTGGGCTAGCTGGAGCTAAAATATAGCTGCGGCGCGCTGTGCTGGATGGGCGGGTTCCCGACCGTCCCGATCCCAGGAGCGTGGGGAGCATCGGATTCGAACTTGAACCCCAATAGTCCTGAAATATGCCTGCATGAACACACGGCCTAATCTAATCTGAAACCCAGACCAAGAAGTTATTAAAAAGTCACCTCCTTGCCCAGTCATAACATTTTTTTAAATTAATGAATAGAACGATAAGTAGATAGATGGATAGATAGATAGGTCTAGGGTGACCCATATATAGGCGCCGGAAGTTGGGGGAGGGGGCACTTGTGGGGGGGGGGGGGGGTGGTGGGGCAAAACGCATTTATGCCCCCCCCCCCAAAAAAAAAAAAAAACACAACAACAAACAAACAAACAAACAAACAAACAAACAAACAAACAAACGCCCCCTCAAAAAAAAGCAGTAAAGGAGTATAGATGGTTTGTATTTTCAACCCAAATGAACATAACAATAATAAAAACCTGAATTAAATCACATATAAAGTCCATTCAAAGAAAAGGAAAGTTAACAGGAATTAAATTTCCTAAACAGCCTGCATGCCACCTATATTAACAATGGAGGTTTTTAAAATAGCGATACGCGCATATCGTGGGAATATTGTGAGAGGATGGTAAAGCGTGTGTGTTTTTGTTATAGGGATGAGAAGACATGAGCCCCTGAAACGCTGGCTTATATACTGATGGGGGGGGGGGGTGGTGGTATTTCTCATTTGATACCAGTTATTTAGTTGCTGAAATGACATGATTTTCCGGTATTTTTTCTCATTTTTTTTGTATATAAGTCATACCTTTTCATGCGTTTGTTGGAAAATTATAAATTCCCAAATTTACAGTCGGGCGAAAAATATGCTTATTTAGAACCCTTCATGTCAGGGCCTGCAGAAACGGCTGGGGCTCTTGCCCCCTTCACTTTTTGAAAAACAGAGAAAAAGAAAGAAAGAGAGAGAGAGAGAAAAAAAATAAGTGACCTGCCAATGTCACAAAATGAGGTATCAAAATAATCTGGCGTAATTAAATACCTAAAACAACCGTGCTGCCGGGGGCTCTGCCCCCTGGACCCCACCAAGGACTCTAATGTGGGCCGCTGGATCGCTCATCTGACCGTCACATTGAAATACCTAAAACCCCTGAGCTTCCAGGGGCTCTGACCCTTGGACCCCACCAAGGGCCCTAAGGCGGGCCCTGGATGCTCATCTGACCGTAATCAAATACCTAAAACTAACCCCTGAGCTTCCGGGGCCTCTGCTCCCTGGACCACCGTTAGGCCTTAAAGAGGGCCCCTGGATGCTCATCTATCCATAATTAAATACCTAAAACCCCTGACCACCGGGGGCCCTTAGGCGGGCACCTGGATACTTATCTGACCGTAATAAAATACCTAAAACCCCTGAGCTTTCGGGGGCTCTCCTCCCTGGACCACATCAATGCCTAAAGAGGGTCCCTGGATGCTCATATAACCGTAAATACCTAAAACCCCTGAGCTTCCGGGGGCTCTGCCCCCTGGACTCTTTACCAATTAGTGACCTAACAGTGTCACAAATAAGGTATCTAAATATGCTTATCTGACCGTAATTGCCAATGCCTAAAAACCCTGAGTTTCCAGGGGCTCAGCCCCTTGCCCCCTCCCCCCTGCCGGGGCTTCCATATATCTCTCTTTCGTATACGTTTTTGCTCATTACGCCACTGCGAAGGTGAGCCTCCTGGAACGTTTGCCCCCCAACTGCTTCCGGCGCAATAAATGAGATAGATTGATAGATGATTTTTTTTTTTTTTTTTTAATCAGGTAAATAAAACATGAAAGAAATAAAGAAATTGACTTTTTGTTTAAAGCAAGAAAGATAAGATAAGATCAGACATTTTTTCTCCATCTTTCAACAACAAAAAGAAAAAAAAACAAAAAAACAAAGAAACTAAATCGGATACGCGGCGGATCCTGAACTGATCCACCACTCAACTAATAATAATAACCAACTATATTCTGTACAAATTTTTTATAATAAAATATGATGTATTCACCTAAAACGCATTTACTCAGCAGTCAGCATAATTACTGATCATCATAACATAATTGGCAGATAAAGTTTTGAAATTAGAGGAAATGGCCAGATAAACCTTCAAGGAGTGGCTTATATTTATTTATATGGTAATTTTGAATTACATATCTATGGCTGTTTTAAAAAAAAAATTAAAATCAGATATGTTTGTAACACCATCCCCAATATCCGTACACAAACCGCATCCCATGCATCGCATCCAAGGACGCATATTTATGCACACACCCCTTTCTTTTCCACCTACAAAATAACTCAGACCACTGAATTTTACACTCCCATCGGTATCATGAGATGGAGGCATTGCCAATTTAAAAGTAAAGTAATTCATTTTTATTTTTAAATATTATATATATAAATAATATCAAAAAGTAATTTTTAAATCAAATTAAAGATTTATTTTTTAATATACAGTTATTAAATAAATATTTTAAAACGTTTTAAGTATATTTAATTAGAAAATTAGCCACAATTTGATCAGTTCACCTAAAATAAACTACGTGGTATCAACCCGTCGTGCGGTCGAAGATAGTAGATAACTTTAGCATATTTCAGGTAGGCGTGATCACATGACTGGGCCATCGAAATCCTTGGTTTGAGTTCGTTGGATCTGGACTGGGCCGGGGAAATTGCAGTACATGTACACTGTGCAGCTACAGTACAGGCACAGTACAGGTGTACGTATGTGACCTAGCTACGCTGACGATTGACGTGCCATATATCAAACCACTGTAAACATTAATCAGATGATTAGTGTTAAAAGTGCTGTTGAGCTGACGTTTGGGCTGGACGTTAAGTAATATATATCAGAGGTAAATTGATTGTTGCATTATGTTATGATTATTCTAGACTGTATGATAATGATTACATGCATGCCTTGACATGTCAATTTTTTGTGAAATGTGAATCAACAAAATAGTCTCAAAACAAACTCGCGTCTCAGACTTTTCCTACTTGAGACTTGAAACAGAAATACTTTGCATGCATTGTGTAAACGGTTACAAACTTACAATGTCAATAATCAAATTAAGAATTACAGCCAAAAGTTTTACTATTTAAATGTTCTGTGTAACAGTTGATGGTAAAAGCTATGGAAGAGAAGAGGTCAAGTGAATTTGATGCCAGCCAGATAAGTCAATAGATCTAGTACTCCTCCCCTTAAAAATTAGATTTCTTAAAAAAAAATTAAAAAATGAAATGATTCTCTTCTCTTTGCTTGATTCCCTAGGACTTTTCTGAGGAGCCTCCTCTCTTCAGCCTGCAGGAGACAGGAGTCGTTTGTTGCTATTGAAAAACTCAATTGCTGACCGACCATGGGCCTTGGTAATATCCTCCTCCTCTCCCAGATCATTGGTTACATCTTCGGTGCCATCTTCTCTCTCTTCACTTTTCCACCCATCGCAGTCAGCCAGCAGCACTTTGATGATCACTGTATCCTATTCTCGACTGGCTACCTGAATAAAACCATTGGAGGTCGATATGTGGTGAATCAGTGGTCTCTAGGAAGCCAGTGTGGGTTCGCTATCTTTGTTGGAATTCAGCTGATGGGGATCTCTCTCTGGCAGAGTATTCGTCTTTCAATACACGCAATCAATGGCACTGACAGGTAAAACCTGTTGATAAGAATGTCCTCTCTTGGGGTCTTGGGTCCGGCTACCCAAGATTCAAATTAGTGCATAACACTCTCTAGGTCCTCATTCCAAGCACAGGGAACTTCAGAACAATGATACCATGGTACATTCCCCTAACAAGGCTCTTGCCAATGCCGTGGATAATGAAAATGTCTAGATGCACACATACTTGAAAATTTGCTTTTGTTCACCTTACTCTATTCCCCATGGAACACTGCAAGACCAGTTCATTCAGTTTGTACCAAGGGTAAATGAATTCATTCTAAATAATAATAATAATGGAATAATGGATGAAAAAATGGTCTTACTAGTTTGTGTATGATCAATGAACATGTCCACAAATTTGTTTCTTCAGTATGGAAATACTTTTAAAGACAGAGTAGTGGGCACGATCTATTTCATATTTGTTATTATTTATATATATTATTATTCATATTTATATTTATTATTCTATTTGCCAATCAAAATGCAAATCAGAAAAATACATTTGAACTTTTGAAGACATATCTATCATAAAGGACAGAAAAGGTTGACCAAATAACTCTGGCATAAATCATAATGGAAAGTGACACCTTGTCAAAAAAAATTCTCTCTAATTTCTTATCAGCTCTTTCCTGATGACCTGTATTACTTTATTGGTGAACCTTCTGATGAACATCATGCTGCTGGCTTCTGCCATCACTGTCACAGACGGATACAAAGTGTGGTGTGCAGCTATTCAGAAAGCTGGTGAAAGGTGAGTAGTTGAAGATTTTTTTTTTTTGACGACTCAATCTTTTTATCTTTTTTTAGGATGATGGAAAAAAAAGAAGAAAAAAAAGAATTTTCAGCTTTGTTGTTTTCATATTGCATTGGGATCCACTTGCAATGATAAAGATAAACCCATCAGATCCTATTTGATTTTGATATACCTCAGGGCTCAGGCTCATATTTTGCATAGACTCCAGGATGTGTTATCTTAGGCTGCCTATAAAGACCACATGTGTTTCTCCCTGAAGCCTACATTCAGCCCGACATTAAAATCTTTTAGCTCCATACCTAAGATTTTTTAATTTCCCCCTTTCCCATAACATGGATACCAGAGTGCTGCATGTGTGGCATCCATGAGTCTTCCATGTGGAACAGTTCTAGTTATCAGGTTATTTAATGTTAAATTCAGTCATAAGAGAATTTGCCTTTTCCTTTTCTTACAGCTGTGAATTTGCAGGATATGCCAATGAGTTCTTCGCTGATGGAAATATAAGCCCAGAAGGATTCAACATTGACTGGGGTATAGCGCAGGTAAGCTTTCAAAAAAGAAAAAACAAATCATTTATATTATCCATTGTTATTTGAATTTTATTTCATATTTCTATTAGTGATTTTATAGCATCTTGCACTTGCTGTGACAGTTTTCTTAAGATGCTTTTTTAAACAACAGTCATGCCAGGGAATTCTAACAGATACCAGGGATCCTCTGTATAAAAATCATAATAACCTGTCAGGCAAGTCAAATGAATTAATTCCTCTCAAGAATATTAAAGTGTACCAGAAAAAACACAATAAAAAACGATGTTTAGTTAGAATGTATAGAATCATCCCAAAAAAAAATGGGGAAAAAAAGAGACATTCTCAGAAATAAAAGAGTATGAAAAAATTAAGGATAATATAGAAAGATGCATACTGAGCTCAAGTCTGACTTGGGTTCCTAGTCTACTCAACAAGTCATTTTTCTGTTGACTGAGAGTATATTAAAACTGCGATATCTCTTTGTAATTTTATATATGAAACCCATATTTTGAATATAGTATAGTAACATGGTACCTCTTCCATCAAGAGCAAAACATATTTCGGTGATAGGTACACTTCAATTACCATTCTGATTTTTTTGACCGGTAATTTTAATATTTTGTAACAAAAGTCCTCATCACAGAGAATAGAGCACAATCCACGCACAATTTAGTTCTGTTTAAAGGTAAAGACCAGTTATAGTCATGCGATTGCATTGTGAAAGAAACGTTGTGGAATCGATCAGAAAAGGTTGATCATCTAGCATCTAGCATCTGCAAGGTTCTGGAATCATCAAAATGATAAGAAATTTGGCCCAATTTTCGTAAAGTTACAAGCACTATACACAGAAAGATGTATATGGGACTACCCTATATCTCTCACAGACCATGAGAGAAACAAATTTACCAAATATATGAATTAGTAGGCGGTTTCCCGGCAAATTTGTTATCATCATCTATTAGTCAAAACATATTCTTTCACATGATTGGTAATGAGAGCTTCCATTTCATTTTTTTAAATTGGGGCATTTCCAATACTGGTCTTTACCTTTAAATGTTTTATATTCAGACTGTTTTTTTTTTTTTCTAAAAGTTGAACATGCATTACATGGCAAACTTTGAGTAGAACTATTCCAACTTTCCATTCAGCCTTCTATAAAAAATAAATAAAAAAAATAAATAAATAATAGTATAGCAGATTTGTACCCAAACCCTACTGATTATGTTACATGGTAAGAACAGTGCACTAATCTGCCTACATGCATACTGTGCCAAAATATAAGGGAAAACTGTAATTCTGTGACATTGCACTGTGCACCATACAAAAGTCTAGGGAAAACAACAACATGTCGTTAGTAAGTCTGTTTAGAGCCAGAAAGGTATTAACTTGTCATTTTACAAACAGTTATTAGAGTTAATGCCCTTATGGCTCCAATCAGAAGTTGTATGTAATTCTGTGACTTCACATAAAGAATATACCGGTAGGTGTTATATTTGTCTTGTATTGATATGCCACTAACTAGAGGGCTTGATTTTCATTTCTATTCCTCAGTTTGGTTTGTGGACATCATGGATACTGTACACCATCCTCCTCATCTTCTCGCTCATCAAAATCTGCAAGCTTCACAAGCAAGAGAACATCCTACACAGTCTTACAAGAGAAAGACAAAGGCTATTGGGTCACTATGAACAACCAGATGTGTAATGCCTTTCAGCTCAACTCCCTCCCACAGAGGTTTGTTTTCTGTAACCATTGAAGTGCTTTGAATTTTTAAGAGAGGCTTTAAGAATACTCAGTTTCCATCACCTTTTGAATCACATTAAACTTCAGGTAATATAGGGTGTATCCAGTTTTCTTAAATCTGACTTGTTTTTGTAAGGTTGAACTCAATTTTGTAAAACGTTTTAGTACTAAAATATATATTGCATTTTTGTTGCATTTCAAAATATCAAACTATGAAGTAGATTCTAAACATGTTAACATGCCAGTTACGCATTATAAAAAATCAAACACAAAACAGATATTGCAGGTGTGTATCTGGTAAATATCTTTTAATTTTGTGCTTGTGTATTTTCAACTTTTATTAGAAAATGTTATGCACAATACAGGAACAAGGAAATCAGTGACTGTAAAAACCTCTAGATATCTGTTGCACTCATTTGATCTATGGAAGTTTATACTCTACCAGAATAGATGACATTACTGTTGTGATATCATAAATAACCTCTAGATATCTGTTGCACTCATTTGATCTTTAAAGGTTTATACTCCACCAGAATAGATGACATTACTGTTGTGATATCATAGTGGTACTATCAGGGATTTTATAATGGTGCAAAATCTGACTGTAGCTATATGTACCTTTTTGGTAATAGATCATTGTTGTGTTAAAACTCGCTATGCTCAAGCCTTGTTCACACTTGATTATTAAACTGCTTAATAAGAAAAAATAGCTCTGAAAAGACTGCCTAAAGAAAAATAAACGAAATAAAATTACTTTTAATATTTAAAGCATAGTGCATTTCATACTATCTGTATCTTGTTAGGCACAAATAGACAAGTATGCTGTTGCTCGCAGCTGTTTTTTAATTTTTTTTTAAAAACCACCATTTTCCATTCTTTTTCTATTTAAAATGGTTTACATTTTGCCATGGGATGGGAGCCTTTTTTGTTTATTGAGGAATTCCCACATGTATGAACAAAGTTTTAGCAAGTCTGAAATATTGAAGAAGGCATGATATGCACTTGATATGCTTTTTTTTCTTTTATACTGTTTTGCAAAATTTGTATTTTTTTTGTAGTCATAATTTTGTAATTTTTCTACTCAAAAGGTGTTCTATTTTTTTATGCTGTATTGTCATTAAATTTTTGGAAAATGTTGTTGTCAGTTGAAAACAATTTCAACCACTGATTTGTATTACAAGAGAAGTCTTAAAGTAATTCTTTGAGATCTAAGAAACCTATGAAAGTATAATGAAATACATGTCTTAATTTCTGCAAATTCTTTTGTGCACATTTGTTACATCAAAATATGAAAAAAAGGTGAGCGATATTTAAAGTATTAGACAGAAAATAGGACTGAAAGGCAGGCTTCATTCATAGTTAGAAATGTGTGTACCTTCATATTTCAAAACTTTTCAGGCTGAATATGTAGATAAGTCCAATTTAGTGGTATCTCTATTACCGGTACCTTGGAAATAATATATCATGTACACATAGGAAGAATATATATATTATTTAGTCTTGCCCTGTTTATGGACTTTGAATGTTCCTTTTGTAATTTGTTTGCAATTTTTTGTTGTTGTTTTGTTTGTTTGTTATTTAGGGATGAATGCATGTTATTACATATTACCTAAAGTCCTACTTTTTACCCAGTTAGATTCAAACAGTAACACTTATTGCATTATGTGATATATATATGTACATGAAAGACTATAATTGTATGGCAGAGTACTTTAGATTATTTAACATGTGTTCACACCCGCCAGTACTTAAGACATGGCTGATGATACTTGAAGGCAAGTTTAACAATTTAAACTTTTAATTTTAGTTGTAGATCTAAACACACTTTGATACATGTATATAATATTATTCATACTTGGTGTGCATGATTGATAGTTATCCTAGGTATTTACTAACTCATAATAAATGTACTACTTTGGGCCACTGAAGTTAATAAATTGATGCACGGTTGCCATTGTGGCTGAATTTTATGACAATAGTAAAGAATTATGCAAATTTCAATTCATGTTGAAACATTGATATTATCCTAGATATTTACTAACTCATAATAAATGTACTACTTTGGGCCACTGAAGTTAATAAACTGATACACGGTTGCCATTGTGGCTGAATTTTATGACATTAGTAAGGAATTATGCAAATTGCAATTCATGTAGAAACATTGATATTATCTACAGTAGGTCTTTAAACAAAATGGCTACTCCAAAACCAACCTGTTCATATCATCAATATTTTCTTCTATTTCAAGTGAGTAATATTCCCATATTCGAAGAGCAAAGATCATGGAAAAAATATTTTGTATTTTGTATTGAAAGATGCCTTTCTGCTTCATGTCATTATAACTTTACCCAGTACATGCCAATTATACATGAATATTGAATAACTTGTAAGTAAAGATTTAGAGGGTTAAGAGTATATAATTTCGATGTGTGTGCAATTTTAACAGCTTGAAAATCTCATGTTCCTTTTTCTGGCGGGAATTATCTATGGACAGATTAATATTTTCTAATAAAACTATCTAATTTCTTAGGTGAATATGGCCTGTATCCAGCCCTTAAATTGTAAAAAATCTATTGTATACCTATACAACTGTGCATGCACATAAAGCATTGTACTTTGTATTAGATTACTACAAATTTTAAGACTTTAAAGCAATGAAGAATTCAAGAGATACATCCCCCCACAACTTTGCTGATTTGAAAAATACATTAATATTAATGTAAAAGAGATAGGTATTTAAAGTGACTCTTGCCTTCAAACAATTCAAACTTATTACAAAGATAAAAAGGATTGATCAAGTATAATTTTTTTTTTGCTGTGAAGTGAAAATAAAAGTGATATTTTTTTCTACTAAAATCTCAAGATGTTCTTTAAAGAGAATGTTTTGTGATATATGTATGAGAAGAATAGCAAAATTACTATTATTCATCAGATAATTACAAGTGGTATCCCCATATACGAATACAAATTCTTATTTGTTTTAAAAGCTTGGAAAAAGGTTTACATAGGTGTGGTTTTGAAAGGTTTATCTAATAACATAAGGTTTTGTTTACATTCATTTTTTGTACTTATTGTTGTTTTCTTGTAGTACATGTGCTTAAAGAAAATCACTTTGTGGAAGCTTACCATAATTATCTACACATATTGCAACTTTACTGTTCAGCTATGAGTCCCTTTGTATTGAGATCTTGGTTTTATTTCAAAAGGTACCCGGAGATGAAGATACCACACAATGATGTACATTGGCTGTAGAACTTGATTTTTATTGTTTTATGCTTGAGAGGAAAGGTGTGTTCCTTCATCAAATACGCTATCAATTGTACTTATTGAGAACTGCTTAATAATGGTACTTATGCTTGTTTATAATCATGACCTTGCTGAAAGCACAATTACATGTAAAGTGGATGTGTCCACTGTAACTAGTTAAATTACAGGTTACTATTTGCTACTTCTATTGAAATATGTTTTATTACTGTATCATATATTTCTAATAAATTTTCTATTAACTAAATGCAAATTGTTTCTGTTCAATGATGTTGTTGACTGATGTGTTATACGCTTCTCTTTTAATTGTCATATTAAAGTATTAACATTCAATACTTCAAATAAACAGTACTTATATATTCTTGTATGACACAAAAACAAAGCCATACAATTCTATTATTATCTATTTTAGGCTGACTAGCGAAATAACAAATATGACATACCTCTGTAAATGTGTTTTGCACATTGGGTACAGTGACCGGTTGTATCAGCAGTTGAAGTTCCTGGATGACAGAGCAGTACGAAAACGTTATTGATCTGTCATCCGGGTACTGCGCTATTTTATTTATTGTACCACTTGGAAGCCTTATATAGATAATATTATATCCTGCATCAAAAATTTGTTGGCTTTTGATTGGTTGAGAGCTCGTCACATGACCAGAAATATTTGACCTATTTTTAGAAAATACTATATGAGAGTACTATTTTGGTTTACTATTTGGGAGTTGAAAATTATACTTATGCTTGTTTATAATCATGACCTTGCTGCACCCCTCAGCAAATAGTACTATTGGAGTCACCTCTTGCCCATAGTTTTAACCAGAACCTCTCAAGGCAATGTATATTTGTATAATATTTGATATTGAAAGCTATGATGAAATTTCATACAGACTGGATGTTGAAAATATTTAATAAAAGAAAAAAAAATCATTATTTCTCCACAAAATATAATGTTTGTTGGAAAATTCATTTTCATTTTTAAGTTATGCAGTTTTTAAAAACACACTCCGAAAAACACAGAAATACAAATTTATTTTTTTTCTTCTCATTTTTACATACTGACCTCATCTGTTTTGCCCCAAAGCATTCAATTAAATTAAATTCAATTCAAATACCTTCAATTTTTTACTCAATTAATAAGATATTTCTTTGATATTGGACCAATAGCTTCAGTCTCTTGTATTGTTGTTTCACTGAAACCATAGGCGTACTTGGCTCACCTGACAGCCTCTACATGGGAAGGTTAAAAATAAAAGTTTCAGGAAAGAATTCCTCATACCAGACGGGAAGTTCTGTCTACTTCGATATCAATTTTATCCATTTTGAAAATGGAATTATTCATTGCAAGGATGGCAAATAGTAGTGATGCTGACAAACAGGGACAATCTAGTAGGGACAAATCATGCACTGCATGATTTCGATGATGGAAACATAATTGGTAGATGTTCATAGTTTGAACACTACTTGTAGCTACTTGCGCCCTCTATTTAGCAAACAATGCCTAAGCGGTACCTGTTGGTCCCCCATGATCCCCTTTTTCATATGTTAATTGAGAGCTAATTTGATGAGATAACCACCTGTTAGTGACCACGAAGGGAGGGCTAATCCCTCCTGATGGCCAAACTAGTGCAGATACGCTTTTAAACTAAGGTCTACAAATTAGTCATAATCTATAAGTTTTATATTTATAATCTTTATGGTGGGGTATTTTAAAGTTGCTTCTTCTTTTCTTCTTCAAAAACAGGTGTAAAATAATCTCAAGTCATAATATGTACTGCACCTAGAAACAAAGTATTAGGCGCATTATAAATGTGAGCTTTTATTATTATTATTAAAAAAAGTTGTGATTTTTTTATTTTTGTTAGTAGGTCTATAAAGTTTTTAATCTCTAAATTTTCCCAGCCACGAAAAGCTCTACATAGAGAAGAAACAGAAGAAAAACACAGCGCCATCTCTTGGTAAGAGTATTATAATATTGAGTCACGTGATTAACCACTATTCATCGCCATTTTTCGATTGCCATGTAAATTTCCGAATGTTTACGGTCTGCAAGACGCCGCCACTACCCAAGTTTTCGTTCCAGCCAAGGCTCAGCAGGTCTCAAAGCACTATGTAGTGGAATCGAAAGTATTTATCGATCGTTTGATATATATGTTATCATGAGTATTACATGAGAAAACGAAAATTAATGCAATTTGTCTACTGCTTCGATGGCCGGAACGGTTGCCAAGTTGCCTGTATACAACTTCGGGCAAGGTGAGCACCGCACGGTAATGAATGGGAGCGATGCGGACGAGTCCGGTGAGCGTGATGAGCGAGAAATGGATGATGATGATGACCTTTTCAGACAGTTGCAAGACAGCAGTTATGTCCAGCATAGGGAATATATTCTTGATGAACTTGTTTCTAAAGTCAGGAGGAATGGAGGTAAAGCTCCATTTAAAAATCCTCGTACACTTTTCAAGGGTCTTGCACTTGTTATGCGAGACCAGGAAAAGAATGTGCGACTCAAGTGCATTCAATTTATCATGGACTTGGTTCCAATTCTCAAGCAGGAGCTTGATGCCTGCATGATGCTCATCATGCTTGATCTGATATCAAGCTTTAGTGATGCAAAGGTATCAATACGGAAGGCTGCTGTTCAGACGCTGCATATGTACATGAAGCATACAACTAACATTGAGCAAATCTTCAACTCAATTGTGAAGTATGGGTTAGAAAATGAAGACCCCAAAATCAGAGCCGAAACAGCAGTTTCAATTCCTGTTCTTCTGACAGGGGAATTTGCAAACACTGACTTGTCAATTGTTACTCGTGCATTGGCTAGAAAGTTCACCGATGATACTGATTTGATGGTAACTGCAGGCGTATCTTTGGACAGAATCTGTTCTTTGGTTGGGGAAGCATCATTTAACTCGTACATAGACAGCTTGCCAGCAAGAATCAAAAGTGGTTATTGCAAAAGAACAGGGAGACCTGATCCTAGCCCAAGAATCCCCTCAGAAGGATATTCAACCTCAGGATCTCTAGATTGGAATTCCAACCGAACAACGGAACCTAAAACTGTCCCAGGTGACGAGCGTAGATCGAGGCCTAAGCCAAATGTTGAAAAACAGTTTGGAATTGTACCACAAGATGTGCTTGATCAATTGTCAGACCAAGAACACTGGACTGAGAGAGCATCTGGGGTACAGGAGCTCAAAGAAATAGTTGTGGAACTCAAGGACATATCACAGCTTACACCTCACATGATCAATTTCATCAGTTTCCTGTGCAACTTACTTGATGACTCCAATTTCAAAGTTAGCTTGCACACCTTGGAAATATTTCAAGAACTGGTTCTCAAGTTCAACCAAAACATTAAACCATTCGTTCGACACATAGTAAATGCTCTTTCAAAGCGCTTAGGAGACAACAAGACAGTTATTAGACAAGCAAACATGAAGGTGATGATGCAGCTTATGCAAAGTGTAGGACCCAAACCTGTAGTTCATGTAGTATCAGAGTTGAAGAACCAGCGGAAATCTGGAGTACGAGAGGAAGCTTTGAACATTGTGATTGCAGCTCTTCTGACATTTCCTAGTTATGACTTTGACCTGCCAGTCATTTGCCGAACACTGTC
This sequence comes from Strongylocentrotus purpuratus, assembly GCF_000002235.5. Lineage (NCBI taxonomy): Eukaryota > Metazoa > Echinodermata > Echinoidea > Camarodonta > Strongylocentrotidae > Strongylocentrotus > Strongylocentrotus purpuratus. The sequence goes on along the minus strand of NW_022145611.1, from coordinate 36,499,954 downwards.
ACAATGTCTAAATGATCAGAAGAGAAGGGTAAGGCAAGCAACGCTAGAACTGTTTGCTGCCCTGGCTCAAGCAATGGGACCAACTAGAATAGGTCCTCTCATTGATGCTGTAGATCAGATTGAAATGAAAACAGAAGAAGAAGGAGTCATGAAGGCAGTTCAAGCAAGACTGGCAAGGAGACAGCTACCCAGATTAAATGAGAATGGTTTAGTGGAGTATGCATCTCAGACACCATCGTCAGCAGCAGCTGCAGGCAGAACAGCATCATCAGCTGGTTATGATACTGAATGGATTTTGAAAGCTACAAGAAACTCAAGTGCAAAAGAAAGAGCCTTCACTGATCCTGGGATAGAGCTTTCCCAACCATCACCTACAAGAGCTAAACCACCCATGAGTAATGCTGCCAACCCTGATTCACAACCTCCTAAAAGGTTTCTGAGTGCAGGGAGAGGTCGCTCCAAACTACCATGGGAAGAAGTGAGAGATGCAAGGGCTGGAGAGGATAAGGAAGATGGAGCTGGACAGAAGACCACAGGCAAAGGCAGAGTGCAAATAAACAGTGCTCCAACTCAGGTAAAGAATCTATTAAATTCTTCCTATTATTGTCATGATTCTTAAAGGTGTTTGGAGATGAACGTTTTAAGATTCTTTACCGGTAAAAACAATCTGAAGAGTTTTCTTTAATGTAAGTGATTATCATTTTATGTTTGGCAAACTTGTGCAAAACAAGTTTTTGATGACCACCCATTATGAAAGTATATTTTGTGGAGAAATATTTTACCTGATCCTTTTTTGTGTTCTTGTCACTTTCACATTTTGAAATGATTTTGTGACATATCTTCAAAGACTACAAATAATTCCAGTAAACCAGGACTCCATAAAATCCTAATTCCAAAATCTGTGTCAAGTTCTCTGTTTGAATTTTTTTCCTCCATTTTAGGGATCCTTCTTAGTGTCAAGCCGTGTGTATGTTTTGTGATGGTCCTGAGATCTATGTTGGCGACATTTTTCAACTTTCAATATATCTTTTGTGCAATTTTACTTTTTAAAACATTCATTGGTTAAGGGAAACTGGTACAGACTACAGAGTGCCAAAGACACAGTTAAAAAAATTGTATTCTTTTTCATGTACTTGGAAAACCATTTGCTTTGATTATATTTTTTAATAATGTACATGTACAAATGTACATGTAAATGTGCAGAATTTTTGTGTACATTTGTACCTTTATTTTGGTCTCTTCATCTTAATGGATGTTTCTTATATCAAGGGTAAGAACATCCAAGATTTTACCCTGAAATTTCATCTTAAAATTTACAGTATGTAAAATACCAAATGGATGACGCCTACAGTTTGCAATGTACAACATGTTTGGATTATACGTTTAAAGGTACTACTGTATGTCCCATTTGCAGGCCCAAAAAAAAGAAAAGGTTAAATTCCAATGGCATTTGAAATAAGGCTGTGCACAACAGTGTAATGAGGTACCCGAGTACACTCCCAGGGTCACAAGCCAATACTTGAATATTCGGACGCCATGTTTTTAAATAATTTTTTTTATTTTGTTTATTTTTTTATTAATTTTTTTTGCCACCACCATACCACTAGCAGTACTATCCCATGTCCGTCTCCGAAAACGCATGCAATTTTACCTCGAGTTGCAGTTGAAGGCGCTGATTATTTAATAACATTAAACAATGCTGTTTTAAAAACCAAAGATGGCAGAATAATCCATTTTCCTCAGAGTACAAACAGAAATCCGGACATTTGGTCCCAGTTTCTGAGTGGTGAGTTTGACAGTGCTTGAGTTGGGAAACATTTTTACCGACAGTACTATGCCAGCGGCCGCCGCTCTCCCAAATTCATCAATATTCTTATAATTTACCGGAAGTTTAGCTCAAAAAGTGATCGCGGGCAGATTTGGTGTTCGATATATACCCTTACCACAATGTACAGTGTAATGCGAAACTGCATGAAATGGAAAACAAAATGGCGGCTTCGGATGGATGTTCACGTCAGCTCCGTTAAACGGTCCCTTCCTTTACTTTTGCAATGCATTGGCACGAACTTACATGTAGATCAAGATCTATCGGCAAATGTTGTGTTAGGACGTTTTTTTTTGTCTTCATGTCAACAATGCAAGATAAAATTGTCGGTAAGAAATGTCCTGTACCATAGTGATATAGTTATTTTACCGTTCCCAGTCCCATATGTGCAAATTCGTGCTGGTTTTGACTTTTTAAAAAATTTTTTTTTTTACTCTTTCGCCGTGAAGGCCGCACCCGACTTTTTGATATTTTCTTTTCCAAAAATACTGCGGCCTTTACGCCGGCAAATACCGTACATCACTGGACCTCTTGGAAGAACAAAACCATTACATTTGGCAACATTGTTCAGATAAGAGATAGTGGTGCTAAGGTAGTGACTTCAATGCTAGATGTACAATTAAAGATAATCTGAAAAATTGAGTGAAAACAGACCATTATTATTAAAGGTATTAATACAAAGATTTGGTAAGGGGTCATGAATTTGGTTCAAAGGAACATATTGGAAGCATATGCGATCCTACAATATTCAGTGATCGTTGTCCCAGTTGAAATCGAGTCTAGAGTTATGAAATTGTAAATAATAATCTCTTTATGTTGTATATCTCCCTCTCAAGGTCAATATATTAACTATAATACATTGTTTCTTGACTAAAATCGACCTATTGGCTATTCCCATTTAGAAATGATATATCACAACTGCATATTCTGAGATTTGCATGGTCGCAACTACCATAGTATGGCCGTAGGCGCTATTTGAAATTCATCAAAATTTACCGGGAGCACCAGTAAATTTTTATATTCAATTTTTCTCGAAAGCAGAAGTGTTTTACGGGCTATTTTTTTTAGTGATTATAATACATGTACATCCACAGGGGCATCCAAATATATCAAAATTGTAAAGAATTACTATCCACCCAATTTTCAAAATTTCCCAAAACTTTGTATTACCTTTAAAGGTACTATGTCCCATTTGCAGGCAAAAAAAAATGAAAAAGTTAAATTCCGACTGCATTTGAAGGATCATAATATATATAGAACTTCCCTAAAAAAAGGTGGGGCTTGAAAATGTCTTCAAGTGGGAAAATAATGACTATTAGTTGTCAAATCGACTTTAGGGCTATAGAGCCCAAAAGTAATAGTCTTGATTTTCAGACAATTGTACCCAATGGTCATACGTTTTATGCTGCGCAAAGATTCAATCAGTTTAATCTTGGCCATCACAAGAAGTGGGTTATTGATGTAAACAAATGCTCATGTACCCTTTACAACTCTTTTCATGTATGTTATTACCAAAGAAGGAAAAAATCCAGTCAGTCACTCAATAGTGTCTGACAGTGAAGTCTAGCAAGTAAACGGATTTCCTTGCATAATTTGAATATGAGGACACTGCTAACGTTTAAATTTCACAGATAGGACACACATGACATATTCATAATTCCTGCAAAGTTCTACAGAATTTGAGGTTGGCTGCAAAAGGGACATAGTACCTTTAATGATACAAATTGGGAAAAATTGATCTGATTGATTCCTTAATTCTCCCAACTATATTATTACAATTTAATTACATTTTAGGTGAATGTAAATCGTCACAAAGCAATAAATTGGCTCTACATACCATTCCAGACATTTAAGTGTTGACAGATTTTTTAATAGCCCATTTATGTCTTTTTTTTCATGGAAAAACGGTTGGGAAAATTCAAAAATGGTTGGGGGAATTTACTGTTAATCACTGTTAGAGGGTGTTGCACAGTGACACCTTCAAAGAAAACCATAGATATCTTTGTGGTTTGAGAATTTTTCCAGGATTTTTTGCATGTCTGAGGGTTAGTACAGTAGAAGGAATATAATAAGTAACATTTTATACAAAAATTTAGCAATTTTTTCATAAACCTTCTACAATGTTACCGAGACACTTTAATCATGGCTCTGAAGTCTGAATAGAGCTATCCATTCATATTGTTTATGTTCATAAAAGTTATGTCTGTACATGTACGTTACATGTAAATGTTTTTTATACAGAAAATAAAACCAAACCAAACCAAACCAAACATGTTTATATAATACTTAGAAACATCAATACAAATCTGAAGAAAAGATAATATTTAATACTGAAAAATATTTTTGATGAGATCATTAGAAAATAAGAAGAAATTTCCAGAAAGTTTTTTGGTGAAGGTCAACATTAAGTAGTAGTGCGAGAATGATGATATATTCTGCAATGCAATTAATTACAATTCTACATTCCACATTTACAGTAAATTCAAGTTTCTGTGAAAAAAAGAAAAGAAACGAATGATGTGAAAATATTTGTACATACCAGTATATTGGTCATGCTGTTGCAATGAGTCTTTCACATGTACAAGATGTCATGTGGGAATAAAGCTTTCCGTGCTACTTTGAATGCATTTAATTAATGACATGATCCACTAATTCAGTGAATCAATTTTACACTCATGCTACCAGTATACATGTGTATACAAAATCATCATTTCAAGTTTCTCTAAAGTTTGAGAGCCCCTATTTCGCCAAAAATTTTATGGCAAAATTTCACTTAAATCGTATCATATACATGTAATGTGAAAGAGGACACACTTCTTCCCCAAAAATGAGTTTGGAGACAAATATTGATGAAAAAATACATAATTTAGGTTTTGTGTTGTAGGCAGAAAACCTATATTTTGTATTCTTTCATCAATATTTGACTTCACACACATTTGTTTTTGAAAATCCTTGCAGAAATATGTCTTAAATCAAAATGACATCCTCTTTCACATCATGATACAATTTAAGTGAAATTTTGCCATCAAATTTGTGGGACTTCCAAGTTCCAACACTTTGGAGGGGCTTTAAAGCATCAAACATCACCTAGGGTTTCTCAAGTTTTAGTTTTAAAAAGGTTACAGCCTTAAATTGATACAGGGATTTTTAAAAATATCTAGTGCAAAGTTTACATCTATAAAGGTAAAGATCATTTTATTTAATCAAATCCATGATCACTCATTGCCCATCACTATTTTGACCACCTGGTTTCCATGTACATGTACCTTTATCAGAAAGTCTTACATTTGTGAGAAGTCAACTCTTTAATAAAATTTGAACATCTTGAAAATGTTTTGTTTAGTATGAATTTGGGAAAGATAAATACTTACTAAAAATATGGGGAAAACTCTTGTTTCATACCTGCCATCCAAAATGAGATGTTAAATTGAACCTGTAATTCTTCTTAAACCATATTTGCAGGCGTAAAGGCCGCAGTATTTTTGGAAGAGAAAATATAAAAAAGTCGGGGTGCGGCCTTTGCGGCGAAACCATGAAAGACAGCAGGAATTTGTACATATACAGTAGGACAACAATGAAAGGTGATGGACATTTCTAGAATAACTGTCTAGAATAACACATGTCAATCTCGTAAATAAAATTCATAACTTACCAACCAAACTCTACTGGTAGAGCTAGATTTAAGTTTTTGCCATAGCTAAAGCAATCTCAATTTTCTCAGCTCGCGCAAGCAAAGCTATGGCGCAATCTCAATCTTCTCAGCTAACGCGAGCAAAGATATGGCGCAATACACAAGAGAAGCAATACATAAGAGAAAGCTGCAGAAGAAAACATCAGAGTCTGGATAGCCGAGCGGTCTAAGGCAGTGGTTTCGGGTCCCAAACTACATTTGTACACAAGAGTTCGAATCCCGGAAATCGACTAAATGTTGTTGTTGTTTTTTTTTTTAATGTCAAAATCGGGGGTGCGGCCTTATCACCGGCAAATACGGTAGTACAATTTAGGCAAATATATTGTTTTTGGGGTATATGTGAAATAAGTAATGAGAGCCAAGTTGCTGTCTTTACTTCTTGTTTTTTTACACACTTCATATGATTTTATAGTCAATTGCATTTGAAAATAATTCACCATGGTAACTCTTGCTAAAAGTCTCTTTGGGAGTCTATTAACAATGATCAAGAATTGCTTTCCATCACAGAAAGAGCAGCGGAGGTTGAGATTTATCGTCTTGGCCTTTGTGTTTGACTGCTCAAATCGACTTCCCATTTAGATAGTCATGTCGAACTTGCGGGCATTCCGGCTTTAGGTCTTCATCGTTTTAATTAAAGCCGTGGAGTCTGGCCAAATGTAACCAGAGTAGTCCAGTATTTCATGCACCCTTCACAGTTCGTTTAATTTCTCGGCTGCTTGTTGACTGGTAATTCTCTGACAGTGCTCTAAATCTTGCCGAAAGCTGGAAAGCCTTTTTGCTGTTTGCAGGATTTATTTACATCTTCATATGTAATAGATAGTTCATGGCTGCAGTATAGTGAGATGAACATGTATCAACCTTCCTTGCAAATGTCGGTTCTCTTGTCGTGATTTGACGTGTTTCCGCATGCACGAGTTTTGACAGAAAGCACTCGGCCTGAAGGGTTGTATTTCTCAAGCTTGATTCTCAAAAGTTGTTACTGGCCTGCATGTTGTAAACAAAGAACCCAGTGTAAATCATTATTTGAAATTAAAGTTTAATTATGGAAAACGAAATATTATAAGATAGCAATAATCTGAATGCAACATATTTATTTGGGAAGTGGCTGTACAGTATATGTGCACATAATTATTTATAACATACAGTATGTTAAGAATAATTGTGGCACTTTATTGATTGAATTAAGGCAGTTATTATAATGAAGCTCATATTCATTTATTTAAAAAAAGTGATACCCCCAAAATACTGTATTTGCTATTTGCAAAGGGATAAATATTTACATATTTAGCTGTGCCCTCCACTACAGGCTTTGTACTCTATATCTACTGGTATTCAAAATCAATGATCAATACAATGACTGTAATCTATTAAAGATGCATGTACACGTAGACAGACATGCATTTTTCAAGAAGAAATGGTAAAAGAAAGAAGAATCATCACTCAGAGGTAATTACGCATACATGTAATATAATTTTGTAGCTCAATGCACACATTATAATCATATTTCACAACTGTTCAATAACTGCTTCTTTCTTTTACACAAATTTCCAAGAACTCACTTGTTGCAAGTGTACCTGCGTAGGCGTAAATGACGTTAACACTTTTATATTCCAAACCTTTGTCTTTTCATTAGCTCATTATTAATTTTGATCGCGAATAGAAGAAAAATAGCCAGTGCTAATGGGTGTTTATTCTCTCACTTTCCCTGAGCTGCCTGCATACATGCCCTATTCTACCACCATTCTATCAAGGACATCTTCACAGCCTGCGAGAAACGTCTGCACAGAGATAATATAGAAGGTGCAGAAAACTGGCGATACGAGAGACAGTCAGCACATTATGAATATTTAATGAGAATTGATTACTCTCTGCTCTCCCTCTCTCTCTCTATTTTCCTCTTTTCTTTGTGCTTCATTGGTTCCTTGGTGAATGAAGGAGTGGCTACTTGTATACCAGCCTCAATGCCCTTGTTTGGGTCGATGGAAGCCACAAGAGGTTAATACCACAGGTTAATACCTGTAGAATGTAAAGCCAAATTGAAACAAGGCAATGTTTCATGAAGCAATCAGAAATTGTTGCTTTTACAAAGGTTTATTCTTTTAATCTAAAAAGAAAGAATACATTGGATGTCTTCAATATATTGTTAGTCAACAATTGAACATCTTTTTCATCTTTAATGTATCCCTGTGATTCCTGGATTTTAAAGTTCATAACATTTTGCAGGCTTGCTCAATTTACAGTTTGTCCTGTACTTCTAAAAAACACACAACAAAAAACAAAAGGAATGCCACTGAATAATGAAATACATGTAAATAGCTCTCAGAAATGCTTCATACAGTGTACACAATATTCTAAAAGAAGCATAGATTATTGTACTTCACCTTGATATTTCTCTAGAACTTCTCTAGAACTGAGCATAAATAATGTGCAGCTCCATCTGTTGAACTAGTATGTTAATATTTGAACATTCATTTGTGACAGCGTAACTATGGTTCCCTATTGGCCTCATGTTCGCTCCTTCCACAGGCGTCAAGTCAATAATCAGTATCAACAAATGGAAACATATCCAGCAGACATTTTCTGGACTAGGCTTTTTATTTGTACACCTGTCTTTCAGGTTTGAGGATTACCCAATTACCCCATAGTAGGTCCATCGCACACACCGGCTAAGAATAGGTACCTGGACAACAGTAAACAAAGCGCGACCTTTGCTACTACATTCTCATGAGCTTGTACAAATGAATCATTTCATTGTATTCTATGTACCCTTTTTCTTCTATAAGATCTAGAAGTTTGCCAACTGTGAAGTGGTCTTCCCTGCTCCCGAACACCAAGTAAATATGTGTGAAGATGCTCTAAAAGAAACTAAATACACTGTAAATGTCACCTACATAGAATCTCTACAAGGAGATTTTGTTTAATGTTACAAGGCAAATACTGTTCCTGTTGTCAGATACATTGTTGTACGCAAGTGCGTGCTGCTTCTCAAATACGTGTTCATTGGAAATTTTCACAAATTCGCTCTTATTAAAGATTCAAAGGAATCTCTTGGCCTATTTGGAAGACATGATATTCTTGGCATTTTCATATTTAAAAAAAAAAAAGTAGACTAACAGACTAGAAAAAAATAACGGAGCTTGAAATAGTTATAACTGTAACAGGAGTCTGAGGAGATAAAACAGGCAAGTTCAAGGAGATGAAAATGAGATAATATTAAATACAAGAGAGTACACTTTAATTATCAGTATCACAAAGAAATTTACAATGTATCTGTCCATCATATAACAGGCTGTAAAGAAAAGTTACATGTAGACCATATTTACTATCACTAGCTCCAGCTTAGTACTAGAAGACCTGTAGTATATGCTTGCAGTATTTCCAATAGACCTGTATTGTAGTCTAAAAACGATTTTAACAAACAAATCAATGTTATTTATTAATTTATTTGTGGAAGCTCCTTTGATATTGTAAAATATGTTTTAATAACATCTTCTTAGTTTTTTTTTCTTCAGCAAAGTTCTTTTAGAGCTTCCTAGAGTTGAATTGCTTTTCATACCAGTGTATTTGTTTTACTATCATATTGAGCATCTAAGGCATTCAAGGAATTTCCATATGCCAGCAAGACATTTACCACACACCTGGGTCTAGAGAGATAACTGGAGATAAAATACTTCAATACTTCATTTCAGGCTATGAGGGATGGTGTTCAAAGACAGGACTACACCAGTACAAAACCAATTAACTACATTTTATAGAACTTTGAATACAATACCATTCCTTCAAAAACCACTTCAGATTCAAAAGGCAAACTTACCGTACAATAAGGCCTGTCCTCATCAGCTCGAGTTTGCCAAATAACCCGCTATTTTCAGACTCGGGATATTATCCCGAAGCTCGAAATTGCGTCTTCACCAGACGATACACTCATCACAAACAAGCTAGGACTGGCGCAAATTAGCCCGCTATTTCCCAAATATTTTGGAAACAGGACCAACATTTCTAGGGAAATTTTCTCAACCAAATATCCAGCTAATTACAACTGTGCGCTGATGAAGACGCAAATTAACTGATTAATTTGCGATCGCGATAGTTAAAATAGCAGGTTATTTGGCAAACTCAAGCTAATGATGACAGGCCTTATATGTACAGTACAAGCCCTAAGTTTTTACAACAAATTTTCAACAACTGTTGGGTAACCAGATCTGGTGCTGAAGCACGACCAGACTTTTCTCTGAATATGAGACTTTCCCTTTGGTCATTTTATGTGTGCACTTAATTGGCCTACATCTTCAGGCAGATCTGCACCTAATTGAACTCTATATACATTTAAATTGAAGTCTTGCTGAGGGTGCTTTGATGTCGTGTGGAGATAACATCTCGTCCCCTACCTCAACATGTACACGTAGTAATAAAGTTTGACTCTTGGTCTTGCGCAATGAATGGAGAAACAAAAGACAAAATGGGAAATAGAGGTTAGATACGGAGAAAAGGTTTATTGGTGTGGAAAAGGGAGAATAAGAGATTTGGGTAGAGCTATGGACTGCATGGAGGAAAGGAAACGACCTGACAAAGATATTGATTTTGAAGCTAATCAAGTTATGAAACTAGCCATTCGGTTATTATGAATCTGATGGCATTGCTAATGTGAGTCAATATGAACACCTCCAGAGATAAAGCAATTATGAGCCTGACTTTAATTATGCTTATTCATCCAGTCGTAGACGTAAAGAATTCATGCTATTACCTTTCCTACGTCAATCTTTCCCGGCAAGGTTATCTGCCGAGCTGCTCTCTGGCTCTTCGCCCGACCATCTCTCATTTTAAATTGGGATGTTGAAGTGGAAGGTCGGTGATATTGATCATAATCGAACATGATATATGGGTCAGGTTGTTACTTGTATAGAATGAGAGTTCTCTCCTTGAATCAAGCTTCAAGAACACTGGCGGCAATTACTCACTGCTCCAGCCTCATAGAATGCATGTATGTGCGCTGAGTGGCATGCACGTTCCAATAAATGTTCAGGATGAAAATGTGCAATTTTTTATGCAAAAGCTGTCATTGAATACACGTACAATGTATGTCTATCCTACCTGACTTAGACAGTTCGAAATCAATAACATGTCTGTAATGTTTTTAGTCTCTGAGTACTTGCATAACCTAGGGTGCATTCTAACTTTGTAATTTCTAAAAAAATTGTATAAACTTTGGAACCACAAATTTAGACAAGTAGAAATATTTCACAACATATGGATAGGAAAATTATAATGGCAGACACTCTCACAATATCAAACTTTCACAGAGTGCAAATTTCGGAGTTGTGATTCAATAATTTCAACCTATAGCAGTCTGTGCAGTTTCATACATGGAAAAATATCTTGTTTTACAGGAGACAGTGAAAGGGATTCAAATTTGGCTCATGAGGATCCCACAATACACCCCAGCAAGAGACATTGAAATTTCTCCCCCAGATGTTTATTTTTTTCATCAGATCTCAACATTTTGCAATGGTGTTAAAATAATAATAATAATAATAATAATCTGAATTAATATAGCATTCAATACGAAATACCATCTTTAACGGTTTACAGATATTATTAACCCGGTCAATGTATTAATTCACGTCCAATGTGCACCATCTCCACTCCCTGGGGAGTATTCCTACTATATGGTAAATGTGAGGTCATATGCTAATTACTAACACAAGGGCTTTCACCGTCCTACCATGTCCCCATTTCTCTTCTACATGTACTGTATGCATGGAGTGACAAATATAGATTAATGCCTTGCCAAAGGACATAAGTGTCATGTCGGGATCGAACCTTCCATCTTTGAATTTCAATTCAAGTGCTTTAACCACTCAACTCCGACACCTTCTAAACCATCTTTGAGTTTGATTCAAATGTGTTATGAAGTATGTAAGTATGTATGCAAGTCATGATAAGCTTAGTAAATAATGAGTACCATAAATTGAACTTTGAGCCTCTGAACATTCATGTTCCATTGGATTTCACCCTTTATCCAAGATGATTTTTACCAAAGTTGCAGAAAATATATACATGTATATGTAGCAATGTGTTCTGAAATAATGATTTGAATGATTTTTATCTTCTCTGCTTCTCAGAAACGTGAGGAGCCTGGGATAAGACGACCGCCTATCAAAGCTCGAAATACATGGAACGGAGGGGAAGATGTGTGGGACAATGCTAGACGTAGTCACAACAACCTTACTGATATGGGATCTGACCAAGGTTCAGGTAAACACCTTTTATTCACATCAGTATAAAATGATTTTATAACTAGAGATATGTAACACTCAAATATAAAGATTTTTTGTCCTGCAGCATGAATATTCTTTAAATAAATTCAATGATGCCCTACTCAATTCGAACCATAGAAAATCTGTCAGTGTTCCTCTATATACATGTATGTCCCTCAAAAAGAAAACCTGATTCATAAAAAAGTGATATTTAGAATTTTTTTTGTGCAAAACAAATTTAACATTTCAATATGTTGACAGAAAGAACTCAAGTTTATCTTAAATCATAGTTTTCATAAGTAATAAATTGTCCATTAATTTATAGAGATTCCCTTATTTGATTTTGATTTTGATAATTTTTCACAAATTTCATTATTCTGTCTTTTCTCAAAATAGGTATACACATTTTATAAGTTTTTACCCCAATTCCATGGAGACAGTTTACTGTCAATATTTGGTTTGCCTTTAAAAAAAAGTGAAATGAGTGATCAATTATTTTGTCTCCTCTCTTTGGATAAAAGAAATATAGGAGCTAATGGGCTTACATGAAACTTCCCACTTAGAAGGAGTTTGCACACTGCAAATCCATTTTTTATGATACACTTACCATAATTGGTGTATTCGAAACATGGAGCAAACAATTTGCACATCGTTGACAGGCCACTTCACACACTCAAGAGACTATAATCTGTTTTCATTTTGAGCTCCAGAGGATTGTAACATCAGCAATAATGAGTTTTTACAAAGATGTAGCTCCCTAATTAGCTCCAACTTAAAGCAAGGACTACACAAACAGTGTATGTCATTGTCATACTCTACATGTGTAGACCTTTTGTCTCCTGCCATCTAAAGGGCAATATAACCCTCGTAATAAGTTCATTTATATGAAGCAGAAAAATAAGATAAACAGAATGGCCAAAGTTTGACATAAATCAGACCAATAATAAGAAAGTTATGAATGTTTGAAATATGAGATCACTAAGTCAGTCAGTGGATTGTATCACAATATGTTACAGTCTAGAGTAACATTATAATGCTGTCTGATGTCAAAAAAGAACAGCTAGGTTTGTTTGTGTGTGTCTTCTTAGATCAAGATTGATTTAAAGCTTGCATGATCTTGATCTTCGGAGTGGTTGCTACAATGACCGTGTCAGACACATTGCCCAGGGGTGCGAGATAAGACTCTTGTAGCGTGTCCCCACTTTATACAATTATATAATAACAATTAACATTGATTAAAAGAATGAGCTTGGTTTTGTTGCTCTGTTCGGCAGCAGTTTGATGATATGGAATCCTGTGGCACATTACTCACAAGAGCTCTAACAAGCCAAGCTTATACATAGCCTATGATAAGTAATTTTGAGCAGCTAGGTAGGTGATATGAATTATCAATTTATCAATATCTGACAAGTCAAATTACAGAGGGTTCATATCTGCTGACACAATGACATACAATGTACAGACATGCTCCAGTTGAAGATATTGATGCAATATACATAAACAATATTTCTTTTCAAGCCTGACATTCTTGTCATTTCCATTTAACCACCCCTTTCTATTTAACCACCCCTTTCTAACTATTATGACATGGACATGACTTTTTATACCACAACAATATATATGCAAGATACTCTTAGATGTTGAATGCAGAGTTAATTTATATAGGAGATGAATTGGAAGGCTTCATTTTCATTTTTCCATCTGCATGCAATCTCTTCCCATTTTTATTGATCTCATTTTTTTGTTCATAGCGAGTGTCATGTTTTTCTCTGTTTCTCGTGTTTATGCATGCAAATATTCAATTTGAAGGGTGCATTGGAATATTTTTTTTTTGGCATTTCCTCTATTCTAGCATCTCCTTTTTTGGGGTTTTGAGTGAATTTCTTGTTTTCTGCAAAATCATGGCTTTCCACTCAGCATCTCCATCTCTCTATCTCATGTTAATGTCCGCTCTTAGGTTCAGCTTCTAGTGGATCGTACCGTCAGATCCATCTTGACAAACTCAAGAGAGCATCTCTAAATACCTACCCTGGGAGGGGGCGAGGTAGCTGGGAGGATGAGCCTCACGCATCAGGAAGCCACAGTGCACCAGTCACAGAGAGAGGTATGTGGATCTTACATTTTGTGGCAACCTCCTTCTGTTGTGAATTAAAGTAAACAGTTTTATAACTAAATTCATCATAATTTTAATTTCAGTACACTCATTTTGTTGAATATTTGTACTATGGACCTTTCTTGTGTATGGTGTGTGTATGTGTTGTGTATGCTTGTGCCATATGTTATGAGATTAATAACGTTGAGTTTTTGGTTTTATTTTTGTAGTTGCTAAATAGGCCTGTCCTCATCAGATGAAGATTGCCAAATATCCCGCTATTTCAATTATCCTGATCGCGAATTATCCAGTTAATTTGCATCTTCATCAGCCCGAAGTTGCAATTAGCGGGATATTTGGTCAAGATAATCATCCCAAGATATCTTGGGCTAGTTGGCAAAATCTCCCGCTATTTGTTCGGTGCGTCTTCACCAGCCTGAAGATTCGCACTATGAGCAAAATATCTCGAGCTAATTTCCCGCTCGAGTTTCAAGTTTGGATGTAGAGTCTCAAGCTGATGAAGACGTGATTTGTAACTTCAGGATTATTTCCCAAATCAGAAATAGCGGGCTATTTGGCAATCTCAAGCTGATGAAAACATATCTAATGAGGTTAGAAGATTATTTCAATTTCTATTGCAATGTCAATTAGAGTAAGCTGGCAATTGACCCTTCAAACAAGCTTTTATTCTCCTCCTTTCAAAACATGTAATACAATATTAATTCAATTTGAAAAGTGATACTGATATTCTAATATCGCTCTATGTGATTGTGACTTCCGTACATGTATTCTGGTAAACATGTTGTTCAAAAATAAGAAAAGGCAAAAAGTTCCAATAAGCCCCTCTTTTATATCTTTGATATCTTTAAAAAAGATTAATAAACTCTTTGTTGGAAAGGTTCTTCTGGCAGGCACCAATGCCCTGTAATCAATGCAAATCAATTCAAGAGCAGGCAGATTCAATAGGCCATTTTTGCGCCCAGAGGCTTAGACTGATTTATAAACATAGGTTTAGAATGCAAGCCTATGGCTATGGTGTTGGGTGGCTGGAAAAATGAATTTCATAATTGTGTTAGAGACCCAGCGATAAAAAAAAGTGGCTTTTACCAAGTAACGTGATGACGGACAGTTGAAGAGAATTTCTTGAAAGCCAAGGCGAGAAAACAAGATTATTTCTTTGAGAATATGGTAAAGGGTTTATACACATGTAGCTCACACAATCGTTTCTCAGTTATAGAAGGCTACAGTTGTAGTTGCTGACTTTTGAATACATGTATATTGCAATGAATTCTATATACAAAAGGTACATGTACATGTGGTAAATTTTTAGTTCTTGTTGTACAAGGTACTGTAGTTGGATTTGCTTTTTTTAGTGTGTTCGTACATACATGTAGCAGTATTTATTGCCGTAAAATATAGATGATGGAAATATAAAAGATTATGAAATATCCATCAGACATTGTTGCTATTCAAAATAAGTGGATACATTTACCGGTATTTTGTTCTCAAAACTCATGTATATTAAAAAAAAAATATATAAACTAAAATTTGAGTTGCCTATTATAAGAAATATAAAGATATATTAGATATCTATCCTATCCCAAAGAGATGTACATGTACATAATTACGAATATGGATGGAAATAAATTGGAAAGCATTTCTTAAGGGGAAAACAAAAATCTGATCCAAATTCTCAACAAGAGCATGATTTCACGCAAGTCTTGACTACAGGCTACACGTACATGTATTATATTCTGAAAAGATGGCAGCTGGAAATGACAGAGGATCATGTTATGTGCCTGGAATTTTTTTAGGGAAAATTTGTCAATATTGTGCAGTGTGCAAGCAATTTTATAATAATATAGTTTTTGTTGTTATTTTTTTGTTCAGAAATACTTGAAAAATATTCAAGCAAAAATTGAATTTGAAGAAAAAAAAGGAACACAGCAAACATAATCAAGAAATATTGTGATCCCTTTTCAGAAATAAATTATAGTGATAAAGTTCAAGCCTATGTACGCTTTTGGCCAGTCCCTCAAAGTCATTAATTTAGTTCTATCCTAAAGTGGGACACAGATAATAAGCGCTTGCACACTAGGTGATGTGGTATAGAAAGAATTCCTGCTCATGCTCTTACCTGTTTTGTTTTGTTCAGTTTTTCTTTTTGTTATGTATGTCAAATTTTTATGTGGTAGATTTCAAGGAAAACATACAATCTCGAATCATTATGGAGTACTGTATTTTTCTATTATTTGCAACTCACTGCAGCCATATGCATACTGCACTCTGCCTCTAAGGAGCAATATATTTAAAATCAATTGGTTTTGGATTGAGAGGGGTCCCTGGCTTCAGATGGTTGGGTTGTTTTTCACTTGAACCAACCTTCTGTGCTGTCAGGAATCGACCGGGATCGAATTGAGCAAATTTATTGAATGAATTCAGTTCCGATGGTTGTGGATGTGGCTTGTTTGTTGGGCTATTGCTTTGTATTGGATAATGATGAATGTGGTAATATTCAGAGCAACAGTATGATTTAAGAGTGGCGAAGTGCAGCGATTGTTTTATGATGTACTGTGTTGTGCTGCTGCCTAAAAATAAAAATGCATACTGTGCACTAGACAAGCTTAATAAATTTACCATCATCGTTAACTGTAAAAAAGTTTGTTGCTTTACTGACATGATTAAAATGTATATTTGCATAAAACTTGCTTTTCAAACAGAGTGATGTTTATTATTTTTTATTCATTCATAAACTAGCAATTTAACTCATTGGATGTCAAATGTTTTTACTTATATAAAATTAAAGTTAACAACATGTGCAGTTGTGAGTTTATCATGCTATTTTTTGTTCAGCTTCAATAATATTTAATGTGCAGATAATGTGTTTTTCCTAATTCAGTCAATGTTAACAAAAGTCAAAATATAAAATTGGACGTGTTCAGTTTCAGAGATAACATTGATCAACCAAATTTAACATGGCATTTTTTATTGACACTTTTTTGTTCCCAGCAGACCTGAATCTTTGGAAAACTTTTTCTTTTGATGGAGATAATATATTTGGTAAATTGAGTGTTTTCTTTATAATCTGAACTCACTCTCTATTATCTGAACTATACTGTAGCTATCCCTAAATATGACTGTACCACTGGTCTATTTAATCTAACAGATTATATTACTTTCTCTTGTGTCTTATGAAAGATTTTTCTATCACTGAAATTCCTGCATATCATATGCCATGACAAAGCATTGCATACATGTATTCTTCTATTGGGCTTTGAGGGTATACTAATAATTGTTTTCATTCTACCATTTTGCACATTTCATATCTAATTTATGTATTCATCCTTAAAGATTTCTACATTTTTTCATAACATACTAACACTGGACTTGCTTTGAAATTATTACAGGCCGTTTCATGCTGTGGGTACATGTACATGTACATGTAATCGCACGTTTACTGATCAATAATAATACATTTACTTATCCATAAATGACCTTGTGAATAGAGAATTCATGAGATTCATCAAGACCCTGTTTACTATTTTGCATCCCTAACAAATATTTACCAATTATCAACAAATGCTAAATAGAATGTACATAACAGGACAATTTCCATCCTATAGTTTATCTCATTAAGCCATAGAAAGATTGATCAAGTTCAGTGCATGTATTTTTAGATGGAAAAACACCTGCCATTTTGAACTTTGTTTTAATAGGTTCCTCGAGGAAGGTTTAGACAATTTCCTGTGCTTTCATGATGCGTTTGTCGCTTTGTGTCGATGAAGTTCATATGTAACTGTGAAGTATTTTGGAGATGGTTGCCCTTTTCATTTGGGTTAAAGTGGTGGGCTACTCCTGTGTACATTTATATTTACTGTTTTGCGCTAAGATTAAAAGCAAAATCAAAGCGATCCCTAGTATTATTGTGGGTGGGCAGAAGAGGAAGGGTAGAGGATGGGAAGGATATTAACAATAGAAAAGTGAAGGATACCAAGTTCAAATTACGTTTTGTCATGTAGATCATAGAGTTTTGAAAAGTGGAGATGTTTAGAAATAACCCTGCCAAAACAATAACTTTTCCAAAGCGGGGACAATTCCATATAAAAACCCATGCAGGAGAAAGAAGATCTTCTCTTGATGTTGATGCAGTCATGACAGTGACTCCATGTCATGTGAAAGCCTGCAGGAGAGTGGTAGGAATACTGCCAAAATAGCCATAATCATTATTAGCTTCAACATTCATCATGTCCACAATTATTTTGCTCTAGTCTAGAGGTTATTAATGAAATTAGACCCATCAAAGGGAAGGGGAATATATCGCCCTTGATGAACTTACTGTCCAGAATGAAATGCTGAACATAACAGTGAATATGTGGCATGTCATTTTAAAGGTTTGTCTTTGATAGTTGAAAAACTAGGTTTTGTATTTTTAAGGCTTAATTAGGTCAGCATTAATAAGCAATGGGTTGAAAACAGTGCTAACCTTTTAAAATACATGTATGACCTCATAATCTTTCTGTACCTATATATTATTTACATATATCTCTTGCTATATTGTTAATCTTACAATGGCATTTACAGCACCAATTACACTTCATTTTACAACATATGTATAGGCAGTATAAATGAGATATGAGAAGAATAAAGCTACATTGCAACCCTTATCAGTGACAGCTTTCAATGACGAGCTGAACTATTTGCAAATGCATCAAGTGAGGCAGGTAATTGTCGATATATATTTAATCATGATTTAGAAGTATACCTATGAGCCACTGAAGCTTTTGTTGACGTCAGAGGAGAGAGAGAGAGAGAGAGAGAGATTTGCAAGATGTGCAGAGATAGAAAGAGAAGGGCAGGGATAAAGAAGGAGGGAGGGAAAAATAAAAGGGGGGGGTGTAATAGAGAGAGGGAGATAGTAATGGAGAGAATGTACACATTAAAAGACACACAGACACAATAAAGTTGACAGGGAAAAGAAAGAAGGAATTGTAGATTTGGAGTCTGGACTAATAAAATACTTTAAGGATACACAAAAGGAAACAAAAAAATTATTTTCTTTCAGAAATCTCAACCCAAAAAATTATTTTAGTTATTCTGAGAGATTTAATGTATTCTTGTCTGTTAATCTACAAGATTCCCCACCAAAGTGCATGAGAGAGAGGTATTAAGCAAAATATTCTCAGTAGTCAGTACGACATGGGCATCGTCATTTTCTTGATAATGTGACGTACTACATTTATGTGAAGTCATTTATCAAGTAAATATATTTAAATTTATGGATGCTTCCTCCCCAATATGTGTAATGATGAAGTATTTCATTCATCTGCTATTATCTGTTTGATAACAATTGTCAGAAGACAAATTGCCTAAATATGTTGTTACAGTTGTTGCCCTTTTGGATTGAAGGTTTTGCATAAATGAAATGTAGGTTTGTCAGCTGCTATATACTTCAGTATATTTAAATAAATGAGTTACATGTACAACTGTTTCCCTGTTATATTTTTTGCTGATTATAATTTTCAGATATATTATCTATGATTTTTCCTCATTTAAAAGTAAAGGTTTTGTTATTAAATTAAATAGTCTTTCCAACTAGAGTTAAGTGCATGACACATGTAGAAGTTCACCTGGTACGTCACATTGTCAAGGAAATGGCTGTGTCCATGTCATGCTAAAAGTCATTACATCATGCCAAAAACATTTTAATCTATACATGTCTTGTACACTTTTGTAAGGAATACTGTTCACCAATATGCAGGAACAAACCTTACCATTCAGCATACCTACTCTTTAATCTTTGCAGTGAGGTTCCCTTTAAGAATCCATCGTCATGGTTACAAGCAAGGATGTTTGAGATCAGTGCTGCCTATTATATTATCTGAAATACATTTAACAAAGAATTCATTCAGATGGAAAGCCTTATAGCAAACAAAAATATAGTGAGGTTAAATTTCAATATCAGAAAAGGGAATTCATTTATCTTAAGTTTAGTATCTAGACCCTGGACTGCATTTTCCAGTTATAACAATTTTATCAGGATATTCACATAGTTAAAAAGATGCATTTTATCATAAGGATTTATTCCTACAAATGTTATTTCACAGAATAACAATGATTTTACTCTGGCCATATTTGATGCAATTAGTGTTGTAATGATGTCGAAATTACACATTTATACAATTGAAGAGGAATTGTGTTTGCAATATTATTGTGTGGAGTGATAGTTCTTATTCTAGGTGAATTTACTCAGGACTGTTGTGCAGTGATATGGTATCAACATCAATCTAGACACAGTGGACATTAATGTTGAGTTGCAAATTGTTCAAAAGAATTACTTGAGGTAACAATGTTATGCTACATGTAAATATCACATTTTAGCAATTTAAAATTCACTGCATCCTTTTTTGTTATTATAAACAATTTGATTGTAAAGGTTTGTGTGCAATTTCTATCACTGCCTGGTATAGGCAAGTAGAAAGTTAGGAACCATACTTTTTTTATTGGTTGTTTGATGGTGCTGTGATCAATATTTCGAATTCTGATTGAGTCTTTTTGATGCACAGTGTGAGATCTTTATAAGGTCCATTATCATTGCACTCTATAAGTGGACTAATCATATTTAAAGTTGACTGATTTGATATACCACTAAGTTTTCATTCATTTGTCAAATGGGAATGATTTGCTGCTATGGTAACCGAATGAATTGGCGAAGTAATGAAATTTCAATGAAGGTCGCAGATAATTACATTTCTCCTCAATTTCAGATAGCGGCTTTTTGATTTATTCAGTTTTTGAAATCACTACATTACATTGTACATGCAATGCTCCCTTGCAGATAAAGCATTCATGAATCTGTATTCAAACCTCTCTCTTCTCTCCGGAGCATATGCAAAAAACTTGAAATTTGATTACGTGTACATATCTGCCAAGGAGGAAAAACACAAAGAAAAAGATAGAAAAGAAAGATAGAAAAAGAAAGAAAGAAATCTGTTTTATTTTATAATCAAATTTGCCAGAACTCTTAACCATAAACATGACCAGTTTTAAAGGGTCCATTTAAAAAAAAACTCAGCAATGTATCTAATTTGGTCACCTACAGGATAACTGGGTAAGTGAATGGTAATGGTTATGATGATGATGAGACCTGCTTATTGATATTTGTTGTTGTTGTTGTTGTTTATGAAGACAACATTTTGTTCACGGATACTGGAACGGTAGAAGAAACTGAAGTTTACTGTATTACTAGAGAATATAAAGCTAAAGATTTCTTGTCTTTATAATAACAGGTGGACCAGATCCATTCATTGGCAACACAGCAGTCATCCCCAAGAAGCGTGGCTCCCCCAAACAGCACCCCTCCCAGCAGCATCACCATCATCAGGAGGACTCTGAGCACCTCGCCCACCCCGCCCTCAGGCAACAGCTATCCTACAGTGAGAAGTACATGCCGTCTGTGGGAGCATCCCGCTCCAGGAATGAGGAGGAAAGGGAGCAGCGAATGAATCGGAAGAGCCTGTCAAACTCCTGGCCTGATCAGGGTATCGGCATGGATGATGGTCCATCCTCGTCCTCCAATGCTGGGCGTAAGAAGATGGACCTTATGTTGGGTGAGTTGCCTGGATCAAAGAGTTATTTAAGGTGTGGAGTAAGCAATCTTGTATGCTGTCATTTTTGTCTTAGAGAAAGAAGAATATGTGAAGGAGAAATATTATATATAATGAGTCTCCTCGTGCTGTAATAAAAAAACATCCTTAATTTTATTTTTTCTTCTTTTGCAGATTCTCTCCATGACTTCCATGCAATTTCTCAATATGACGTCCCTTCACCCAACAAATCCAATTTCCCTGCCGGTACCTCCCCCATCTCACCCATCCCCCTGAAGGCTACACTGGCCCGATCAGCAGGGAGGAGGGGGCAAGGTAGAGCACCGTTGGTACCCCTAGAGAAGACTACTAGTCCTCGGGATGATTATGATGACTGGGATTCTTATCAGGATACCCACCGATCGGATTGGACAGACACTGACGTTGTTCCTAATGTAAGTTATTCCAGAAAGTAATATCTAACAAGTCATTTAAATGTATGTGAATGAGCAGTGAGAGATTTAGCTTTGGAATGCTTTAAAAGAGCATTTGAAAATGAGAAAAATAGCTCTGGTACAAACATCACTCCCATGAAAATGTCACTGTAACCATATTAAAACAAATAAAACGCAAAAGAGTTCTCAGTTTTGTACACTGGTTCAAATGCATGTTAATCATGAGATCTACACATTTTTTCAAAGCCATTCCATTATGTACAGTTCTCCATTATGTTATTAGCAAACTGTAGTTATTTATTATGCACAATCTTTCAGACTTGTGTTATAATCAAGTTGATGTATTTTCCACAAAAGACATTTTAGAATAAAACATCAATAGAAGTAGTTAGGTACATGAAGTTACAATATACTGAGGGAAATAGTCTCAGTTTTGGGCACCTTCAGTATTAAATTCAAATTCATGATGGATTCATCTCATGTTACCATTCATTCAGAGATCCTCACTGGATAACATAAGAGGCAGCGCAGCCAAGAAGCGAGCAGAGAAAATGGCACGGGGGCAGGATAAATCCTCCGGTGGGAGCAACAGGGACTTAGACGATAGTGGGTTATTCAGTCTACAGTCTACGGGGCGCTTGGATTTCGATGATGGGACGCATAATGGAGCTCAAACTACATACGTCAAGAAGAAAAAGTAGGTTTTTTTACCATTATAATGCCGCACTCATTGTTAGCAGATAATACATCTTATTCCCCATTCAGCATTATGCTCCCTTAATGTAAAGTTCAGAAATAATCTTTCTTGGAAAGAAAACGATTGCTCATAGATATCTGGTAAAGTTGTTACATGTATGTTGAAATAGATAAGTCATGTTTATCTTTAACAAGTTCTAAGATAGACAAATACTTATGGATTCCAGGAGTGATTGGTGTATTTAGTTTTATCGTTCATAAGAGATATAAAAACAGCAAAATACATGTAGAAGTTATGGCTCATACCAAATATGTATGAATTTTTTTTTTTTTTAAATATTCCTGGTCCTTAAATGATAACTGCAGATTTATTTTCACAAGTTTCATTTCCACTTTGAGTTTACCTTTAAAACTATACATTTCCTTTTTAAATATTTTTTTCTTTCCAGTCAATCATCTCTTTTTTGCAACATGCCATCTATTAATTTCTTATCTTGTGGTTTTCCTCATTCTCTATCTTGTGGTAGAAATGCTGGAATGAATCATGTAACTTGCAACACATATGCACGTGTTGCGTCATCTAAAAAAAAAAAAAAATATGACAAGTATTACGCCACTTTCACACCATAGCTTTTCATATTTGCTCACTATTTTTCTCAGAGCTTTTCTTCAAGTCTTTATGATATCCATCATGACGGCATTATATTGCTTCCTTTATATTAGAAAGAATTTTTTTTAATTCATTATTTTTCCTTGTAAGAATGATGTTGGTGTCATATGGTTGGAGTTGTTCTATGGAAGGGCTGCTGTGGTACAGCACCATACTTGATATGTTGCACAAATACTCATCAAGGTTTCTCTTGAGCAGTTAGGCAAAGATCTTGACAATGATAAGAGAGAAAAAGGTCTAGTAAAGTAGATTTAATTTCTTTAAATTGAGAGCAGATGAAAAGGGATTTCATTGTTTTCTAAATTCAGAGTACATTTAGAAAATTTTAATTACCAAAAGCTAATGAATGAATTGGATAAATTAAATGAATGAGAAACTCAGACATAAATTTGAATGAGTTATGTTAAGATGTACATTTGAAATATATTGTAAGAAGACAATTTCCAGTCATCTGTGTGAAAGGAAGCAAATAACAGTATTGATTGGTATTGCTGAGAGAGGCAAGTAGATTTAAGTATCAGAAACATATTCATCGCCCGTCAGTATTTGCATTTCTCTGATAAGTGATATATGCGACTTGACAGGTAATTTTATGCATGAGCAGCGGTCAGCCATTTGCAGCAACCACAAATCTGTTTCTGTAATAATTCCTGGAGGGGTTCTGTTAGTATACATTGCATGAAGGCACAGTTCAAAGACCAACCATGCAGGAAAAATTAAGTAAACATCAAACAGAATAGATTAGATCAGGCTAGATATATTCTGTTGTTCAAACAAAACCTTCAATTTATTATGTTTTCCCTATACTTGGCAATATTGACAATATTCTCCTGGTAATGCATTTGACATTTACTCTGTTAACCTTTTTATCTTAATATATTGCATCAATTTTCCTTTTCCATGAAAGACAATCAGAGCTTCAATACTGCAGCAATAAACACATTTATTTTGTGTTGGAAAAAAATACAAAAAACAGCCAAGAATCTCAAATTCTATTGCATTATTATTGATCACTTGCCTGTGAAGTAGTGTCACTGTAAACAGTTTGAGAGGAATATTTTGTAGAATAGGAATAAGAGGCCATCTCGTCATAAGAATCGTCTTTGTATGAAGCTGTTACCATAGTGATATAGCAACAGTCTTTCCAAGCCATGTACAAGGAGACATGACATGGCCAATGTATTTATAGCGCTGTGTACGTGTATATATTTTCTTGTGAAGGGCAGTATAGTAATAAGCTCTCGGAAGAGTAAAGATCTACATAAGATGATATTTTCTTACAGACATCCAACAATATATATTATGAAATATATTTGAAGGTAGATGAATGAGAATGAAGAAAAAAGGATGAAAAGATAGCAAAACAGATTATAAGAGGGGAAGTAATAGAAGAAGAATAAAAAATCCAGATGCTAAGATGGATATTTTATAATTACTTTTATCGAATTAAAGGCTTTCAATATATACGTCAGTCATTTTGCTATCTCTTCATCTGTGAATAGATAGCGTCTCAATTATTATTTTCATCTAGGGGTGAAGATGCTTGTGCTACTTACCCAAATATTATTATCCCATGACTCCTTTTTCATTGATCATTTTAATTTGTTGTGTTTTAAAGAAGTCACATTCATAGTTGATTATGTTGATCTATGGACCAATATTATGGAAAGATAGTTCAAAGATATGTATGATTGTATCTCATTTTTAACATCTTTCATAAGGCCAAAGTATGGCAAATAAAGTGTAATGAGTGTATGTACATGTATGTACATTCACGTCTCAAACTTAGGCAATTACAAAAGAATATGTACACTTGTATGTGTATGTAAAATCATGTTAATACTGTAAAAAAATCGTATGAATTAGTTTTTTTAAGAAAAAGATAATCAAATATTTTTATGTGCCCATATTTCATTGGTGCACATCACATATTGATGATTATAAGGTCTCATATATTCGTTTCTTTTTATTTCTTTTACTTCTAGTCAAACTGGAAAGAAAGGATCTGACTCTCCATTCAGTTCTAAGCCACGTATAGCACGGTCAAACTCTGGGAAAGGTTCAAGACGAACTGCTGCCGGGGAGCAACGCCAAGATGGCGGTAGCTCTTCAGCAAACCTGGAGTTTAATCCCTCGGGAGGAGTGACGTTCAGAGACAATGCGACGTCTGACGTGAGCATCATCGGTCATGGCTTCGGGAATGGACGGGGCATCGGTCATAAGGACATTGATCTCTCAGATAATCATGTGCCTGCAGGCAAAGGACAGAATTCTCGGGATAGGAAGAGAACAAAGGGTGAGTTTCTACTTTTTTCGTTCATCTATTTTTCTCATTTTTTTTCTTCTAATTTACTACCAATACAAAGCCACATATCTGTCTCAAACAATATGAGGTTAGGTAGTTTTATCTTATAAATATATAGATATAAAAAAGAGTCTTTTGAAAATAATGGAATTTCACCATTCATTTTCTTTTTGTGGTCTATTTCATTTTGTAAGTTTGATTAAATTTCAAGTTATTGTCTTAAGATACTATGCTTTAATTGACTTTCTGTTCACATTGATGTATATTTCATATGTATTGTAATTTGTAGGTTTATTGTCATTTTCGTTGTTGTTTTGTTTAATATGTAATTATGTATCATTGTATTTTGTTTGTTGTAGCGTTTAGAGACTTTGGTGGTAAGCGCTTTATAAGCACCGTTTTTATTATTGTTATTTTTATTATACATATTATACCCCAAAATAGAAGAAAACAGCCTAGATCAAATTGGATTGGATAGGACTTTTTTTTAATCCCATGTTATAGCGTTTAAAGACTTTGGTGGTAAGCGCTTTATAAGCACAGTTTTTATAATTGTTATTTTTATTATACATATACTCCAAAAATAGAAGCAAACAGCTTAGAGCAAATTGGATTGGATTGGACTTTTAAAAATTCCATGTACTGTATTTGCCAGCGATAAGGCCGCAGCACCGTATAGGACGCACCCCCGATTTTGACATTAAAAAAAAAAATTGTCGAAGTCGAGATGTTGTATTTGGAAGTTTATTTTCGTCTTCATGTCAACAATGCAAGATAAAATTGTCGGTAAGATGTGTGGAAATGTCCTGTACCATATGTGCAAATTCGTGCTGGTTTTGACTTGCTTTTTTTTTTTTTAAACTCATTCGCCGCATAGGCCGCACCCCGACTTTTTGATATTTTCTCTTCCGAAAATACTGCGGCCTTTACACCGACAAATACGGTATCTATTTCCTTAAGGATTTCATTTCTTTACCACTAATTCATAATTAGCGTTAAGGCTCATTCAGATATATACTGCAGTAGACCGCAAGATGTTTTTCATTTCTTTCATTAAATTTCAATGGCAAGTGAAATGGAAAAGGGAAGATGTAAAAGCATGCTGCAAAAGCATGCTGCAAAGGTCCTCCTCATGCTTACTTAGAAATTACGGAAATGTAAAGGGCAGTACAGTGAGAAATTCCCCCGTGGTAAACGGCATTAGTTTCCATGGGCATATGTGAACCAGCCTCTGGTGTTTTGCTTGTTTTCTCTTCTTGTGGAGCATGAATCCCAGCAAGGTCAACTATATGATATCCAATGCATAAAGTAGGAGGAGGGATAACAAACAGCAATCAGTAGATTGATTTTAAATATTATACCGGTAGGTTTAATGAGTCGAGAGATAAAGTGGATGACAGCAATGTTAGTTTAAACAGTGTTTGCACATCATTATGATTTTAGAATGATTAATGCATCACTTCCCCACCAATTTTTTCTTCTTCATTTCTCTCTATCTACCAGTTTAATGTACTGTGTATAAGTGTCTTTATCATTAATTATATTCACTTTGCATTGTTCTCCCACTTTTCACTGTTATTTTTCATTCCACTTTTGTTCATGATTGTTCTTATCTCTATGGCAACGCAAAGAGGATTACATCAAATTTTAAGCATTGAACATTTCTATCAGTAGTTTGCTGCAGTCAGATTGAATTTTTGTAGATGAAAAATTTACTTGTTCAACACGGATGTGAAATTATCCGTAAGAGTTTCACGAGGCATGATGGATGGATTATTTTTCTTTGTCATCTTCAAGTTAAATGCATTATTTTATTTTGAAGGATTTTTTTTCTTCAATGCAATAATAAACAATTATTTCTGAAAATGTCAAGATAGAGCAATTTTTCTTATATGAAAGAAATAGATACAACCATGAATCAGTGATACCTGGAGAGAGAAAATGTGGCATTTATGCCAAGAATTTCTTTCAAATTTGATAAGATTCAGAGTGAAAGGATTAATAACAACAAAACAGATTTTTCTTAAATGCCTTTTGGTAGAGTGACTAGGGTCATTTCCATTTTTCCTATGGGCATGACCACAGTGACAACTTCTTTTAGCAGGTAGACATTGGTAAAGTTATAGAGCTTCTAGTCTTTTTTTAAAAGAAACTACTCTTGTGTACTTTTCCTGTTGTTTCTGCCACATTACTTCCTGACAAAATGTGAAAGCTTTAAACACTTCACTTGTATTTGATAGCTGAACCTAGTCTAGCAGAAATCATTGCATTTATTTTGCACCAAACTCTTTGTACATGCGAATAGATTGATGGTTTTGAGAATCGTGTAAGCTACATATACAGTGTATAGACTGCAAGACTTAATGTGTGTTACTCTTGTTTCCTACTAACCATTTGTATTTTGTATACAATGGAGAGAGGAGAGGAGACAGGTATGGGCAAAAGTATGAAAATAGTCTGACAACCCCCCCCCCCCCTCCCCCCACCTGATAAAATTAAATTCATGTGCAAAGTTTATTTGAGAATGCATGCCAGATTGAGTTTTGTCAGCAGATCCGTGACTGATGAAATGTTATTTGTTTTAAAAGTACATCTTTGACAAGGATAGTTGCTTTAAAAAGAAAAAGGGGTTAGTGGAAAGATTGACATTTCCCTCAAGAACCGCTTTAATCATGCGTACTCGGGTAAATCGTGAAATCTATTTGACAACCAGTTTCAGGCTTTTCCATCTTAGAAATTTTGTTTCCCCGTTTAAATCATGTTCACGCGTTAGTACGTCTCTCAAGACTTCTCAATGATGAGCATACAAACTTGGTATTATTTATTTATTAATTTATTATTATTTAATTTCTCTGAATTGCCCATTGCTGTAAAAGAAATTGATGCCTACATGTATTGATGACTTTGAAACATTATAAATAAGATCTAGCTATGGTAAAGATTGTACATCCTACTTGTACTGTGCATGCATACAGACTAATCATTTCAAAGCATATACGACACATTTGGTGTGATTAATTGAGGTATTTGCTCCATTTTATAACGGCTCTTTCAAAATGTAATATATACATATGGACAAAATTAATAAGAAGCACAGTACAAGAATCTACATGTTGGATTTTTACAGATGTAAGTGTAACATGTGTAACTAAGTGATCAAAATTGGTTTTATATTGGTCTTTTCATGGCAGACATATGACAAATACACATCTATTCCTCAATCAAACAATCAATGGATATTCACAGTGTTGATTAGTTTGGCCATGAGCCGAGATTCCATGGAAACAGTAACTTTGAATTATATTTGCATTTGACATATACTTGCAACCTTTCATTATTACATTAATTCAAACTGCAGTTGCATGAAATCTTTTTCAGTGTAGGTTTTTTCAATGTAATCATAATAATATGATATAGTAATAATAAATTTCAATAGCGCAGCTTTATACAAAATATATTCAGCTGTGCTGAATGAATGATTTGAGTTTCCCCTCCCCATTCTTTAGTTTTCTGGAAACAAGACTACATATTTCTGGGTGACTTTGTCGATAACAAGTGAATGCAGTGATGAAACGATTTTTAAAGAGAGAGAGAGAGAGAGAGAGAGAGAGAAAATTGTATTATATGTAGATAAATTGTGCATAAACCTGCAAGATAAAAAGATTACAGTTATTGAATCAAAGGGATGGGAGATGATCAGTTGACTGTATTTCTGTTCTCCCGATATTCACAAACACACGTACTCACATCCTCACAAGAGCAATGCATTATTTCTTGAACACTTCTGATTCTTTCACTTCAATTCACAGCTACTGGTACATCAATAGCTTTCTGAATTGCATCTCATGAATATAAAGACACACGTCTTACCATCTATTGCTACATGTATAATGTATAGATACAAAATGCACTAACTTTGAATGGTAACTGTTTCCCAACGCAGTAATACTGCACATCATAACTTCACTTCTTTATATTACTTGAGAAGTAATGTACAAATTCCACTTGAAAATACTTATATGTACATGCTTCAGAATGGGAACCAGTGGAACCAGTGGGAGTAAACATTTCTGTATTTACAGACAGATGGATCCTTGATTAGACCACAATTACTGAATTATTATTAAAAAAACATCAATAGCTGCTTTAATCATTTGATGTCATTCTTTATTTCCTTTTCATTGTTTCTCAGGGTCTATCCTGTCTCCTCTATCGATGGCGTCTTTACAGCATCCTGGAGGAGTTGATCTGGATGACAACGGGGCTTTGGTTGGGGAGGACTTTGCCATGGTTATTGGAAAAGGTAAGAATCTCACAATTTTGTTCATTTTCTTTTGATGAGGAGTATGAAATGACAGTATCCAGGACAAAATATTGTGTATTCAGGGCCAGAAAAGTGTTAACTCTGTGTAGAGTGAAATGAGTGTAGATAAATTAGAGTATGATTCTCTTAGGCTAAGTGCTGTACAGGTAGGTTTGGTAGAGAATTTCAATTTGAAAAATTCATTATAGATGTATGTCTTGTTCTCCATACATTGATTGTTACCCAATCCCATGTGTATAGGCTTTGATTAGTAGGCTATGGGGTTGTTATTACCATCCAGTACCATAGGTTACCCTTTTCCCTGATTACATGTAGGTCAGGGTGAGTAAGGGCAGGATTTTCAACAGTATGTTTTGTGGTCTATCCCATTAATTGACCAATATGTTTTTCTTTTTACTCATTTTTCATTCATTGTTAATAAGTATTTTTTTGTAACCCCTAATAGTAAAACAATAGTGAAATGGTATTTTAAGAGAAATTATCTGAAATAAATTTAATCTGTTAATCATGTTGTAATGGGAAATTTGAATTGAATTTCATACTTTTGACTCGACCTATAAGATCTTTTGATTCCATCACCCTTTAGATTTATTTTTCAACACTTGTTTCAAGTGTAGTGGAGGGGAAAATCGAATAAGTAATAATGTAATTTTATCCATCTAAGTTTCTTTAACTAATCTCATTATTGCAGAGCGTATAAGTAAATAAGTCACTTATTTTACTGCCTTCTCTAACAATAATAATAAAAGGTTGCTTTGCCAAGCATGTACCACATTATTATTTAACATCTCTGTGCACTTTCAAGGTGCTTTGAAAAGTATTACTCTTGCTTGAGCTCCGGCAGCTTACATCATGAAGTACTTTTTAGCTCTTGAGTGATTCAATGGTATCATGACAACTGAAACGCGTAATCTCTATTTTATCGGTACTTTCTAACCAGATTGTTTTTGCGTTGGTGCTTGCAAATGTCCTCACTTACCATTATTTGCAATTTTAAGTGTCAGCATTCACAGACATAGACCTTAAATGTTCTTAGTGACAATTAGAATGAACCGAACATAATGTCTTTGTGGCATAGGATAGGGAAGAGACTGGGGCAGGGTCTCACAACTCGTCATAAGTACATGTTTACCGATGGCCCATGTACTTAACACACGTATCACACGTATCAATCGGATGTCAGTAAACTCGCACTTATGATATTTTCGTTTAAACGATGCTCAGGATTCTAAATGAATGTGACCTTATCAAATTATAACTATGATGAAGGTCATGGTGCCATTATCAGTGCTCTTTGTTTCAGTGCTATGCTTGATTGCTAATTAGGTTATAACGAGATTAGCTTTTAAATGATATGCCATTAAATAATTACATGTACTTGCATGCAATTAGCTACCAGTAATCCATGTGGTTTTAGGTCTGGTGTATTACATTATTTTCTCATGGTAACAAATAAATGAGTTCTTAATTTCAGCTTGAGAGTGATAATGTAAAAAGAGCAGCGGTTTTGCAATTTTGATTAATGTGCTTATGTTTAATTTTTTAATTGAATGAGGTATTATTAATGTGATTGTACTTGAAATGGCATGTTGTCTGTACTCTGTGCAGTGTAAGCGCAATAATTCTACATGTATTTCATGTATTTTGTAGAAACAATGGCTATTAACCCTACATGTATCTCTCTCTCTCTCTCTCTCTCTCCCTACCCCTCCCTCCCTCTTTTTCTCTGTCTCTCTCACTCTCTGTTTTTTTTTTGGGGGGGCACCCATCTACATGTATCTCTTTCTCACTTTCTCTGCTGTCTCTTTGTCAATGTTTTTCTCCAACTCTGTTTATCATCTCTTTAGTGCAAAAATCTTGTGTAAAACAATAAGTGTACATGAATATTTCTTTGATTTTCTTTCTGTCTATAGATTTGAAAAGTTCTATCAATATTTTTGGGGGATATTAACCTAAATAACAGACAGAATAGCAGACAAAGATGACTAAAATGGCTATTTGTCACACTCCCTTTATCTCTTCAGACAAGCCTCTATGTCATGTATCCTCTATGTTCCTTCTCTGATGTCAATTTGGACTCTAATTGGAACAAGTGGCTGTTAATATGTATTCAAGCAATCTAGCACATCAGTTTAATGGACTATGTAAGGTGTCCTTATCCCCTTAGCATGTGATAGATGAGAGCGTTCAGTGCAGTCAATTTCAATTCATTAGCATTGATTTTGTGCACACATCTCCTCGGGAGACGTAATGCACTTTCAAGGAATGCAGAGTGCATATTTTATCATTCTTATTACATCACATGCAAGACGCCCACTGCTATTTTGTTTTAGTGTAGACAATTTTGAAGACTTGGCAATTTGAATAAGTATGGGTCGTTAATTTATTTTACTTCCTCCAAAAAAGCTTCAAATACACGTACTCATCATTCTTTGCATTATCTTAATGCTTGTAGTACTCTGATACTTAATGCAAATACTTTAAATGGTTAAGTGAGTGAGAAGTGTATTTGAAGCTTTTACTTCTCAGAAACTAATTGCAAGTCTAGATACAGCAGCTCTGTCAAAATTCCAAATTGACCTCTAATATTACAGCAAATGAGATTCTCTGTAATTATTGTGTATGAGTGATTAGCTCTGATGAGATTATTCTGTGACCGATTCAATGGCTCTCTACTCAAGATGGACAATAGGAGCCTACAGTATCAGTAGTCCTGAGAGTTAAAGTTGATACTCTAAGACAATCCCAAATACTGAGATAATTACATAAATAGAAAGCTTTTAACCCCCATCATAACACCAAATGGTGTCCACCCGACAAAACAAGTTTAGAATAATGAATTTATTCGAGTAAACTCTACCAAAATATCTAAGTCTGAAACCCGGAAGTGCACGTAGAGTCGGGCCTCTATCCGTGACGTCACGAACGGGAGTCATGGGCTCAGTGAGAGTGAATGGCAGTGATATCCCTACGTTAAAGCTATCCTGTCAGAGCTTAGATTTGTTGTTGTTAAGGAGTATATTTGATGGATTTTCTGTTTTCATTTGAATGAAGAATAACGAAGCAACATTTTCCAGTCGCTGATTTCTTTTTATATCCTCATATTCACCTATTTGGTAGAGATTTAAGACGAGTTTACTGCTTAGGAATTAAAGTTAAATCGTGCACGTATGAATAGGCGGATGCATTATATTGTCATCAGATAAGGTACAGGAGCAGTTTTGTAAAACGAATAGGTCTAGAACTATGATAGTAATTATCATAGATGTGTGTGACTGCCTCAAAAAAGGATACAGTACCAGTTAAACATTTTATGTGGCAAAATATCAAACTTGAACGAGATCATGCAAGCGCGCTTCTTCTATAATATTTTGGCGAGTGATGCGGCTCTTGCATGAACATTCGTGAAGCGAGCAGAATCGGGAGGAATACCAAGCCGCTGCTCTAGGCGCTGCTTGCTTGTGATGGAACGTACGTGCGCTAGTTATATGTTTATCGGCAATTGCAAGAGAATGAAAGCGACGTTTCCAGCTAAGAAAAACAACTAACAAAGACTTGCTCCTGGCTACCGGTGTCAGAATTGGTAGATGAAGGATCTTCAGGGTCAAGGAAGGCGAAAGACATGGAAAAAAGGAAGAAGAATTATCGGGAGATCGCTGTAGTGTATGGTAATGAACTGTGCATGGGTAGACAGCTACTGTTCACTCCGTGCCTGCATGGGCCGATTTCAACACCAAAACAAAAATTACATGGTGAAAATATCGACTAATAGCACATCGTTGGCATGTATATGTCATAATTTTTAAAAGGGGAATTGATATTAATACTATGAAGTACTAGGGTAAGGTAAAGAATTGTACATAGAATTATGATTTATTAGACTTTTCAGCCTTTGAAACAAAAATATGCAAAAAATCGTATCACTCTGCACATGTTTGCTATGGAACATCCGGGTACGTGAATATACTCTCTCCCGGACGTGAGGTCATAAATAGTAGACCAGCGCCGTGACTGATTTTCTATGCAAAGAGAGGCGGATATTTTCAACATTTCAATTGAGGATTTCGAGTAGACAGAATTTTTTTGTGATTTACTAAGTAATTGAAAAACTTAAAAATAACATATACTTGCCGTAGGTAACAAATTAAGGGACATTTATTTGCTTAGAGTATCAACTTTAAGCTAATTATAAATTCTCATTTCAACACGTATTCCCATGTCTGATAAGAGTTGAATCAATTACACAAGCTTTGACTTCCCATTATAAAACAATCAATACTGTTATTATATCTTTGCTAGGAGACAAGATAGACTACCTTGACCGATTCCCCCTGTTTCAGTTTTTACATTTACATTTTTTTATTTTTTATGCCTCCGCCACCGAAGGTGGTGCCGGAGGCATCATGTTTTCGGGTTGTCCGTCCGTACGTCCGTACGTCCGTCCCGTTTGACCGTTATCACAATATCTCAAGAACCATTTAAGATTTAAACTTAAGACTCGGGAATAGTATTTATCACCATAGGAAGACGATCTGATTAGATTTTGGAGTACGTAGGTCAAAGGTCACAGGTCACAGAGGTCAACTTATGAAATTCCTTGTATTGAGTTTGTTAGCGCGATATCTCAAGAACCATTTGAGATTTAAACTTAAGACTCGGGAATAGTATGTATCACCATAGGAAAACAATCTGATTACATTTTGGAGCACGTAGGTCAAAGGTCAAGGGTCATAGAGGTCAACTTATGAAATTCCATACATTGAGATTGTTATCATATCTCAAGAACCACTGGAGATGTAAAAACTTCAAACTTAAGGATAGTATGTATCACCATAGGAAGACGATCTGATTAGATTTTGGAGCACGTAGGTCAAAGGTCAAGGGTCACAGAGGTCAACTTATGAAATTCCATACATTGAGATTGTTATCATAATATCTCAAGAACCACTGGAGATTTAAACTTCAAACTTAATGATAGTGTGTATCACCATAGGAAGACAATCTGATTAGATTTTGGAGCACGTAGGTCAAAGGTCAAGGGTCACAGAGGTCAACTTATGAAATTCCATACATTGAGATCGTTATCGCGATATCTCAAGAACCACTGGAGAATTTTCACTTCAAACTTAATGATAGTATGTATCACCATATCATAATATCTCAAGAACCACTGGAGATTTAAACTTCAAACTTAATGATAGTGTGTATCACCATAGGAAGACAATCTGATTAGATTTTGGAGCACGTAGGTCAAAGGTCAAGGGTCACAGAGGTCAACTTATGAAATTCCATACATTGAGATTGTTATCATGATATCTCAAGAACCACTGGAGATTTAAACTCCAAACTTGTTTAAATTGCTCTATGGCGGAGGCATCATTTTCGACTGCGCGTAGTCAAAATTCCATCTAGTTTTTATTTATTGTAATGGTAATCCCTTACATTCAAAGTAAAGTTTACAAATCTCAAAATTTACATAATGTACCTTTCTTTTTGTTACAGGTGTGTTTGGTAATGATGCTAATATAGTAGAGTACCCACGATCAAATGGTGGAGAGAAGACAATGAGGAGGAAAGAAAGCCATGAAGACGGTGCCTTACCTGAGGTTATTGGTCTTCAGGTTCGGCATGATGAGGACAGTCCGGAAGAAAATGTGAGTTTTCTCATAATTCCTTAGTTTTTCCTTTTATAAAATCTTGGAATGGATAACTTATTGTGGCACTGTTTGAGGAGACGCCTAAATGTCAACATCAACAACTTAATAGAAATATTCTCCCCCACCATAAAAAACAATAGCAAATTAGCAAATGAACAATAACCAAGAAAGAAAATAGGAATGTACCATATATTTTTGTTATTGTTGATTTATTCTTAAAAGTGTGTTTTTAAAACAATGCACTGCCGTATAGGCAGAAATTCATAATGTGAAGAAAAAAAATAATCAGTGTATTCTTTTTGATAGGACTAAAAATAAATATATTTCCATACTGGTGATTAGCTGACGTATCTTGTTAGTTGTTCTTGGTAATGAAGCAAACAGGTAGACTGATTATTCAACTTGAAATACCCTTGAATCGTAATCAAGTGCTAATATGGAATTTATCAGCCACCCTCAATGATTGATTTGGTGAGGAGAGACTGTAAACCTTGGGTCGTGCAATTCGTTCTCATATTCTGATGTGTGACGTGCATTTCCTACTTAGTACTAGGATATGCTTCAGAACTCCTGAGCATCATGCCTACAAGGCATGTAGATATTGCTGTTATTGTAAAGTGATATAATATTATATGATATATTGTCTTGTCTGGCAGGACTTGTCTATGTCCCTCTCTAAAGCAACAATGGACAGGATGGCAAGGAAACAGATAGAGAAGAAGGAGGAGTTGGAGCAGCGCAAGGCGGATCGTAAGGCCGAGAAGGAGCGTGCTGATGCAGAGAGACGCACTCAGGAGAAGGAGCGCGAGGTACAGAGAAGAGTTCTGGAGAAGGAAATAGATGCCCAGAGAAAAGTGATGCAGGAACGTGAAAGGGAGCAGCAGCGGCTTGATTTCGAGAAGCAACAGAGGGAGAAGGAAAAGTTCAAGGTATTTTGATAGTTTTTATCGTTTGATTAGGTTGAATGAATTACTGATGTAGCAGAAATGGAAGCAGTTAGTGTATAAAATGTTCACATAGATGTTCAATTGGTTGTATAAAAATGTTGAATAGACATGAACATACTCTCTATCTATAGATTGAAAAATGAAGAACAAATTAAAGGATGAAAGACTGATTATTCAGTAATTATGAAAAATAGGACGGGCATTCATGTTTACAAATTCTTTTAAACATATCTTTTGCATTGTGAACAGACCACTTCTCAATAAAATCCGAAGCACAGAGAATATTTCTGTTGATGTTGAAGGAGTGCACTATTATGACATCAATTCAGATATTAACAGTCCTCACACAGCATATATATTGATGACAACATGCTTTCAAAGTTGTTTTGAGAATCTGATAACATTACAATGTGCAATATCATCTTTTTCTAGGAGGAGAGAGAGCGCCAGAGGGAGGAGAGGATGAGAGAGAGGGAGGAACAGAAGAGAGAGCGAGAAGAAAGACTGCGGGAGGACAGAGAGCGTCAGAGAGCAGAGCGGGAAGAGAGGGAGCATCAGAAGGTAGAGAGAGAGAGGATAAGGGAGGAGCAACAAGGCAAGGCTAGGGAGAGACAGAGGGAGAAACTCAAGCAGCTTGAGTTAGAGGGTGCCATGGATCATGATGATGGGGGTGGTAAGTTCATATCATCAGCTGATAGCGCGAATCATGATAATCACCCATTGTTTTGTCGTTTGACTCAATACATGAGCGTAAAGAGCAAGAATTTCTACCCATACTGTACACATGTTCAAAACCAGGCTCTTTATTTAATAGTGGCATTAAAATCTTGAAATTGGCAAAGTATTTAGAATTTCTGAATCCCTATTTTTCTATATGAATCAACAATTTTCAAAATTTTCATCATGTTTAGTTATTTTCATGTATTCTTTTCAGATAGCAACTTTAATGCCATAATTTTAATGTACCAGTGAAAGTGATGTACCAGTTTTGAAGAAGAGAATTTGATCAATCACGTTGTTAATTATTCATGTCCTTAATGAGATTGGTCCATGCTTCATCAAATCCATGCATTTATCTTTTTCAACTGTCAAGAAGTTTTATTCATCAGAATAGAAAATATTTTATTAATATGAGTTGTTATGCTTTCTTGAGATGATTTTAATTTTTTTTAAACAAATATTACTAAACAAAATTGAATATTTATGCAATTTTTCTCCCTTCATTATTACTATCCTCATGTTTATGTTTTAAGCCATGCAGTGTGAATTAGAAGGAATATTTTGTCACTGAGATATCGTAGGCTAACTTTAGTTAGATTTCCCAATAATGTCTGAGCGCATTGATTAATGTTGAAATAAGATTCTTATTTGGCCTTCTTTGTAATAGATCTTGCTATCAATGGAGCTATGCTAGATAGCAGTAGACCTAATCCTCCAGCCAGAGTAACGGCCAAGCCTCCTGCAGCTGCTACACCACCTAAGAAGAAAAACAGTGGGTAAGTAAACAGGGAATAAGGAAGGTTAATATTTAGTTATAAATTAACATACAGGTCAAAATGTCATTTGGAAATATATTTAAAGGTTAAAACCAGTTTGGGAAATGCCCCTCTCTCAAAAACTGAAATGAAATGGAAGCTGTTATTACCAATCATGTGAAAGAGTATGTTTTGACTAATACGTGATGATACAAATTTTGCCGAGAAGCCACCTACTTATTGATATATTTGGTAAAGTAGTATATCTATTTGGACCTGATAGATATAATGCACGTGTCGCGCACGTGTGCGTAGTCCCATATACATCTTTCTGTGTACAGTACTTGTAACTTTACCAAGACTGGGCCAAATTTCTTATCATTTTGATGATTCCAGAACCTTGCAGTACACACTAATACTTATATGCTAGATGATCAACCTTTTCTGATCGATTCCACAACGTTTCTTTCACAAAGCAATCGCATGGCCAGAACTCTACTTTATCTTTAAGAATGGTATATATATTATTTACTATCATATTTAGCCTGCAAGATGTCTTAATTGAAAGATGGGTATAGTGTGGAGTTAAATTGTCATACAAGTTTATTCACTTAAGGTGTATGAAATGTGATTTTGATAATTAAACATTCAAAACTGTTGCAGGCTCTACAAGGGAATTGCATATAATGCATGTCTTGACTGCATTTGTATATGAAAGTGATATTAGTCATTCATGGCTCACAAATTTGCTTCGTTATAGTAGTCATATGTCTTATTGTTTTTCAAAACATGAAAAGAAACCCAAAATGTTCCAGAAGAAGAACAAATTCAATCATTTATAAACCTATACATCTTGTTATATATATTTATGATATATGATTTTTTTTTCTTTCTTTCAATAGGATTTCTGTGACAAAGAATTCTAGTGGTCCTCCTGCTGTAACATCACCACCAGGGAACGACGTCCAGAGCAGAGAGATGAAACCAGTTAATAATGTAGATGTAGCTGTCAAAGATTGTTTTAGATTGATCGGACATGAAGACTGGTAAATATATTCTTTCTTCACAATTATTGTATCATGTAATACCTTCTGAAAATACACCTTTGTGGTCATTAAAAAAGAAAATACAATTATTTCACTTTTTCTTTCCTCTGTTAAAGAAAAACATTGTGTATTTACTTTTCTTGTAATTATCTTTTGCTGTTGTTTACATTTGTGTATGTAGGGTGTGCTTTTTTATTTTTGTTATTATGTTGTATGTGTTTTTCAACAAGGATGATGATGGAATTCGTTAAATGATATTGTTCTTTTATTACAATGATTGATGTATATGTGATATCAAATAAATTATGAGTGGTTCATATTGTATTCCTAACCTCAATATTTTCCTCCTCTTCCTTTATTATACCAGTACTTAATTGCCTCGCAATATCCATTGAAGGCATATCAATTATTGTTATCAAATTGCTTGTAAAGGTTAATTTGTTCATTGTATTTTTGCAAAGGATCACTATTTAATGGCTTCATCAGTTTTCTATTCACTTTTGTTTTCTGTCTCATCAGGGAAATCAAGTTGGATGGCTTGTTCATTATTCAAAGGCTAGCCATTTTCCATAGCAATGACTTAGGAGGTCAGCTGCATGCAATGGTCGTGGCTGTTCTTAATGAGGTCAAGAATCTGAGGTCAACGGTTGCTAGGGCTGCGTTATCTACACTAGGAGATATGTTCACGTCATTTAAAACCAGTATGGACAAGGTATGTAAGCTAGAACATTAAATGCTTGTTCCATATGTATAGCGGTTTGCTGCAGGTTTTTTTTTTTAAAGTTTACTTAAGTGAACTGCATTTCACATATTTGTATCTATATAAGTGAGAACGCGTAAGACCTTTGCTGCGTGCAACTGTTTTCATCGCTTCTTGCCATTCATTAATACACACCAAAATGATCACTGTGGTAAACCACTGCAGTTTAGCACAGCATACATGAACGACAGGATTGAGTTCTTATAACCATTTTTGTATGGATCAAAGCCACCTTTTCCGCCAGACAGATAATTGATGATTTCAGTTCTAAACTGCATTATTGATTTCTCTATTGATCCAATTAGTAATATGATACATCTGAATGTTCCAATCGCTTTCAGTTCTGTATGGTATAACATACTGGCAAAGCAGGTAATTTGTTTCAGCAATCCAAATGTGAAAGCAAATGTCTTTTATTTGACAAAGCAATGAAAGATTAATCTTGTTGGATAGGATGTTTTCTAACATCTATCCAAGAAAACAGATATCCGATTAAAACATATATAAACATTATCTTCAAGTTTCATCTTTTTATAGAAAAACCGAATGTTTCCTTTCTAGTTACCTTGCTATACATTACACTTTGGATATAATTATGCAACAGGTCAATCATTTTCAGTATTAAAAAGGATCTTTAGGAGCTGTTATCACAACAATATGCTATATGGAGATTTACAGAAATATGTCATTGCTCTTTTGTCAAATAAATACATTCTTTTGATAGATGAAGTAGATTCATGTCTTTCTGTGATGTATTTTCTTGACAGGACTTGGATCCGATCTGTCGTATCTTGTTACCCAAGGCTGGTGAGAGCAATGCTTTCATTCGAGAGGATGTTGACAAGGCCTTAGATGCCATGGTCAAGAACGCAAACCCACAAAGAGTATTAGGAGCATTGATCACTGCTGGAGCAAGGTACACACAAACATCACATCCTCATTTTCACTTCATCTAATATTTGTCCATATAATGTTTATGCTCTAATTAAATCATATATTTTTGTGGTAATAATCTTTCTGTTTTGATGATGGAGACAAATTGATGTTTATTCTTGTTGCACCAGAATTAATGTTTCAACATTTGATTTTTCATAATCTGATTAGATCTTGATTAGATCAGAATATTTGAGTAATATTGTTACTCTCATATCTCATTAAATAGGAGTATATTCATAAAGTGAGACAAACAGCATACATTTTCAATTACATATTAGATGGTTAAGATGTTGGTTCATTTAAAAATTTTGTAATAAAAAAAACAAACAACATTTTGTTCAATACCTGTTTACTAGTGTGAAAAACTACATTGTTGTATAACATAATGAAAGGAACTCTTCCTGAAGATGAAGAAAAAGAAGGTAACATAGGAAATCAAAATGAACCATGTATCAATACTAATATTACCCCCTACAGTCATAAGAGTGCTATGGTACGCAAGACGACCAGTGTGTTTCTGGATGCAGTGGTAGAGCGTATGGGACCAGGAAGGATACTGAGTGGAGTGAAGGATGTCACTGATAAGATCTTACCTGTTACAGCTCAGCTAGCGCTCGACAATGGACAAGAAACAAGGTCAGCTATAAATATGAAATACTGTTTTTTTATGTGAAAATTTAGCTCCAGATGATGAAATACTGTAATGATACCTCTTTTCAAACTTTTCCCTTGTAACTATTTTTGTTTCTTCATTCATGAAGATAGTAGAGTCAACAACTGAAAGAAATGATTTGAATAGACCAGTTCACGGTTAGCACATGTCCCAAATGACCCAGAATATCCACAGATCTTCAAAACATGAAGAGGTCCCACTTTGTACATTTTGAAATAATCACTCCTACAGCGTTGGAGGTGCTACATAACTAGCCTTTGTTTCCCCTTTTCAAAGAATACTTCCACATGTGCATCACGGAGTGCACTGCTTGTGCATAAATGAATAATGATTAAAAAACTTTCGTGAGCACGTATCCAGTATTTTGTCTCTGTGTATTTCACAAATCGGTCTGCAATGACCTTTATCTGCTCATGCTCAGCCTGCAACTATGAACTAGCTTATTGACTGACTATTGATGTGACGATTGTTATATCTCGTTGGTTTTACATTTTCATGTGAAGTCAAAATTTTCAGTGCTCTTTCTCCTACTCATGATTGGCTCTGGCAGTCGTAAATTTCCATTGCTCATAAATCAAAATACAATGTCAAAGATTTTTTATCCTTTGTTGTATGATGATGATTCTGATTTACTAAACCCACCATGTTTGTTCAATTAGAATCATGCTTCTAACTCTGATTTTGTTTATTGCCTGGAAATCTAGACGCTGTCCCATATATAATTTCTTTAGTTCGTTGTATAATAAGTTTTTTTTGCACTCATTAAATCCATGTTTCTTGTTCAGTTGAATCAATCTTTCAAATCTTACCTTTTCATTGATGCTAAATCCAGGTATTATGCCAGAAAAATCCTATCAATTCGTTGCTTTGTGAAGATTCCAATCATGCAATTAACTCATGATTCTTTGATTACCTTTAAATCCAGTGAGTATGCCCAAAATAGCTCCTTTACCTTTTAGTATGATGAGGATTTTCACTTATTCAATCCATAGATTGCCTGTTCATTTCAATCTTGCAATTAACTCCTAATTCTTTCCATTACCTTTAAATGCAGGTACTATGCGAGGAAGATGTTCTTTAATCTGATGCACCATGAGGACTTTGATCGGTTGATTGAGAAACATGTCCCAGCTAAGAATCTCAAGAGGATCAGAGACATCCTGGAAAACCTCAAGAATAAGGTCAGTCAGTCTGAGAGACAAACACATAGACATAGACCAGCAATTAGACTTATTTGACAGTTGTATCTATTAAAACCCATCTGTACTAGCTAACAGGAGGGATTAGACCACCCTGCAAGGTCACTGACAGGTGGTTATCTCATCAAATTAGCTCTCAATTAACATAAGAAAAAGAGGATCATGGGGGACCAATGGTCACCGATTAGGCATTGTTTGCTATATAGAGGGCGCAAGTAGCTATAAGTAGATATAAGTAGTGCAGTGGGGCTTTAAGATTCTATCATTGAGTCAAGAGTAAAAAAGAGAAAGTGATTAATTTGAGTGTTGCAGCACGAGATACCTGATAAAAGACATGTCTATATTATAGAAATTTCAGTAATTTGATGAAATTTTCAAAATTTATACCTAAGTGATATCATTTCATTTTATTTTCAATTCAATGAATCTCTGATATTCAATAATTTATTTAGCTAAAATTCAGATTCAGAAATACTTAGTGATCATGTAAATAAATGATGATTTAAGTTCTACTTATTAAACATTGCATGGCATATTTTGAAAGCCTAATGATGGTGTGTAGGAAATTGAAAGTTAGTCAATATGTTTATCAAAATCTCCATAGTCAAGAGGTGATTTTTATGCCTCCGCCACCAAAGGTGGTGCCGGAGGCAT
Organism: Strongylocentrotus purpuratus; assembly: GCF_000002235.5. Lineage (NCBI taxonomy): Eukaryota > Metazoa > Echinodermata > Echinoidea > Camarodonta > Strongylocentrotidae > Strongylocentrotus > Strongylocentrotus purpuratus. Next base: position 36,456,709 of record NW_022145611.1, on the reverse strand, counting down.
CATGTTTTCGGGTTGTCCGTCCGTACGTCCGTCCGTACGTCCGTCCCGTTTGACCGTTATCACAATATCTCAAGAACCATTTAAGACTCGGGAATAGTATTTATCACCATAGGAAGACGATCTGATTAGATTTTGGAGTACGTAGGTCAAAGGTCACAGGTCACAGAGGTCAACTTATGAAATTCCTTGTATTGAGTTTGTTAGCGCGATATCTCAAGAACCATTTGAGATTTAAACTTCAAACTTAAGGATAGTATGTATCACCATAGGAAGACGATCTGAATAGATTTTGGAGCACGTATGTCAAAGGTCAAGGGTCACAGAGGTCAACTTATGAAATTCCATACATTGAGATTGTTATCATGATATCTCAAGAACCACTGGAGATTTAAACTTCAAACTAAGTGATAGTGTGTATCACTATAGGAAAACAATCTGATTACATTTTGGAGCACGTAGGTCAAAGGTCAAGGGTCATAGAGGTCAACTTATGAAATTCCATACATTGAGATTGTTATCATGATATCTCAAGAACCACTGGAGATGTAAAAACTTCAAACTTAAGGATAGTATGTATCACCATAGGAAGACGATCTGATTAGATTTTGGAGCACGTAGGTCAAAGGTCAAGGGTCACAGAGGTCAACTTATGAAATTCCATACATTGAGATTGTTATCATAATATCTCAAGAACCACTGGAGATTTAAACTTCAAACTTAATGATAGTGTGTATCACCATAGGAAGACAATCTGATTATATTTTGGAGCACGTAGGTCAAAGGTCAAGGGTCACAGAGGTCAACTTATGAAATTCCATACATTGAGATCGTTATCGCGATATCTCAAGAACCACTGGATAATTTTCACTTCAAACTTAATGATAGTATGTATCACCATATCATGATATCTCAAGAACCACTGGAGATTTAAACTTCACACTTAATGATAGTGTGTATCACCATAGGAAGACGATCTGATTAGATTTTGGAGCACGTAGGTCAAAGGTCAAGGGTCACAGAGGTCAACTTATGAAATTCCATACATTGAGATTGTTATCATGATATCTCAAGAACCACTGGAGATGTAAAAACTTCAAACTTAATGATAGTATGTATCACCATAGGAAGACGATCTGATTAGATTTTGGAGCACAAAGGTCAAGGGTCACAGAGGTCAACTTATGAAATTCCATACATTGAGATTGTTATCATAATATCTCAAGAACCACTGGAGATTTAAACTTCAAACTTAATGATAGTGTGTATCACCATAGGAAGACAATCTGATTAGTTTTTGGAGCACGTAGGTCAAAGGTCAAGGGTCACAGAGGTCAACTTATGAAATTCCATACATTGAGATCGTTATCACGATATCTCAAGAACCACTGGAGAATTTTCACTTCAAACTTAATGATAGTATGTATCACCATATCATAATATATCAAGAACCCCTGGAGATTTAAACTTCAAACTTAATGATAGTGTGTATCACCATAGGAAGACAATCTGATTAGATTTTGGAGCACGTAGGTCAAAGGTCAAGGGTCACAGAGGTCAACTTATGAAATTCCATACATTGAGATTGTTATCATGATATCTCAAGAACCACTGGAGATTTAAACTCCAAACTTGTTTAAATTGCTCTATGGCGGAGGCATCATTTTCGACTGCGCGCAGTCAAAATTCCATCTAGTTTCATATGAAATAGGAGATGGTTTTCAATAGGAAACTAATATGACCTTGTTATATAATGTACTCGTAGTCCAGATTCTGTTTGACACTTAATTGCTGCACGAAGCATGAATGCATGTGATTTGTGAAATTAAAGATATATGGTCTCATTCTTAATTTATGTCTCTTTTGTTGAATTCCTTAGGGTCTTGGTGATGTCCCATCAGATACTTCATCTGCCAAAGCTCGTCGTAGCAATCCTGGTAGTCGAGCCAACTCTGGATCTCAATCATATTCTAGGGATAGAAATGAATACAGGTGTGTATGTAACTGTGTATGCAGTCACTTGATGGCAACTCACTCAGGGTGCAGACCCAGTGCAGAAAATTCCTAGAAAATTAGATTTCTGAAGTTACGCCACCATGACCACACATATCATGAAAACCTACCAGTGAAACTTCTCACAAATATTCCAATAGACTGTGAGCACTATGAGTTGTGGAAATTTGATTCCTGTGACTGAACATTATGTCATCGGACCACTCCTAAATCTAAGTGCAGAGCTAATTAGTATGTGTCGTTTGTGTAATGATTTAGCTTGTGCAGTAGTGATGAGAAAAGTTAACATGACAGCATAGTAAAACTGCAATGAAAACACACACAAGAAACTTATGGGAACTTTCCAGAAATCTCTGGATATCAAAAATATGCACATTTTCCTGTCTGACTGTACTTCCTGTGACGTCTAGATGTGACATTGATTGGTGAAATATCAGTTGTCCATAGTTTGCAGCCGATGTCAGTTGTTTGCAAAGACTGCATATAAATAATGCACAACTTAAACCTGTGCACTATAATCAAAATTTATTTCAGTTACGTCATAAGATGAAGAAGGCAGAATGGCACTGTTTTTGTCTCGCCTGCGTAGCAAAAAGCGAGACATAAGCGCCGCTTTTCCGGTGACGGCGACGGCGGCGGCGGCGTCAACATCAAAAACTTAACCTAAGTTTAAGTTTTTGAATTTTTGATATAATTTTGAAAGTATAAGTTCTTAGTCAATGAAACTTGGACTATAGGGTTCTCAAGTCTCCCAAATCATGTGAGGAGAATTTCAGGTCACTAAGTTAAGGTCAAAGGTCATTTAAGGTCAACAAACTTAGACTTTGTTGTAGCATCAACATCAAGATTTTCAAAATGCTTCTTCTTCGTTATTTTTCAACCGATTTTGATTCTGATTGTTTCATATGATAGGGCTAGGAGGGGGATTTAAAATTTCTACACAGAATCGTGAAATTCATTATCTATGCTAATTTATGCAAATTTATTCGAAATCTCAAAAAAGGCTTCTTCTTCTCCTTCATTTCTCGACCGATTTTGATTTGGTTTGCTTTATATAGTAGAGCTAACTTTGGTTCACTAAACATCTACACAGAATTTTGAAATTGTTCCCCAGTAATTAATTATGGTAATTTATGCAAATTTAATCCAAAAATAACAAAAATTGCTTCTTTTCCCTCATTTCTTGACCGATTTTGATTTGGTTTGCCTTATCTGGTAGAGCTAAATTTGGAACACTAAACTTCTACACAGAATTGTGAGATTTTGCTCCATTGATTATTTATGGTACTGCAAATGAAATGAAATTACCGGTATGTCCCTTCCAGGGCATCAAATTTTAATTTTCTGACCAGTTCAAAAGTGTACCACATAAAATTTACGATATTTGCGAGATGCGGATGAGCGCTACGTCATTGACGTTCTGGTTTATCATATTGAATTGCGTTATGCAGGCGAGACCGCCAAGAGCGTTTCCCTTGTTATGAGTAGCGATTGTTAGCGATTCTTCATGGCATAAAAAAGGATGCATATTTGTATGATAAGTTCGGTCACAGAGAATTTAAGCATCAATTTCCTCCATAAATTACCTTATGATATTAGATATCAGTTATCATTTATGTAGTTCTAAGAAATGACAAAATTTCTACTTAAGAGTTTATTTGAAGTATAATAATTTGTATTATTTGTGTTATGTTATAACCATTCCACCCCGCTATCAATTATCTGACCATTGTTCCATTTTTATTTGTAGTGAGGTGGACGGCACCCCACCAAGCTCAGTCAAGAAAGGAAAGCGGTCTGGCGGAGGAGCCCGTGGAGAAGAGAACGAGACTATCAAGAGTCTTTGTGAAGGTCTAGGAGCATCGGATTGGATGTCTAGGTTACAAGCCATTGAGAGACTACAATCCATGTGTGAAACAAATCAAGACTTGGTTGATGGGAGCTTAGTCAAGGTAGGTTCAGTTACAGAAAGCACACACAAACACACACACAAAACGGCTTAAGGCCATTTGCTCATAGATCCTTCAAAAGGCCCCCATAAATGTTGAGAACCACTGACAAACAAAATTTCATGAATCATTTCCCTACCTATCATTTCTTATACAGTTAAACCTGCTTTTGTGCTTACCTGTCTACAAAGACCACTTGTCTACAATGACCACATTTTTTGTTTCCCTTGAAAATGGTTTCTCATTGAAACATGTACTAAAGGAACCTGTCTTCAAAAACCACTTTTGGTGTTTCCCTTCGCTATAGACAGGTTTGATTGTATTCTATTTCAGTAGGACCGTGTTAAATGGCAGAAATAAAAAATAATTGGGAAGGAATGGTACTTGTTACTGATATTTCTATTTCTGTTTCCCTCTCTTCAGATCTTTGATAAATTCATCTCGAGGTTATCAGACTCGAACAGTAAAGTGAACATAGCTGCTCTGACAACCATGAAAGACATCGTACCTCGGCTTGGTGAATCCTTACCGGCTGTCGTCAATAACCTCGTCCCAATCCTAGTCCAGAACCTTGCAGCAAAGAACCCTAGCATCAGTCAGACCAGTAATGACATCCTAGATCTCATTCTGGAACATGTTGGTAAGTGTCTCTTGATTGATAGATAATCCATTTTCAATTTGGCTTATGGGTGTTGTTAACACCTCTCTTTTGTTGACCCCTTATAATGCACGTTTTGAATAATTGGCTCCAAATAATGAACATGTTCACGATTTCAAAAGTATTTAGTCCGATACAATAACCTTCCTGTACAAGAACCCATCTAGGATGATAACCACCAAGAATATCGACCCCCTTCCATCCACCCCCCCCCCCTACTTTCCCCTGCTCCCCCTTGATGGTTACCCACCCAAGACTACCCATGTAAGATAATTACTACCGGTACCTGATAATTCGATCCTCAGGCAGTTCTTTGCACTGCGTTATTACCCCCTCCCCCCCCCCCCTACTTCCCCCTGCTCCCCCTTGATGGTTACCCACCCAAGACGACCCATGTAAGATAATTACTACCAGTACCTGTTAATTCTATCCTCAGGCAGTTCTTTGCACTGCGTTATTACCCCCTCCCCCCCCCCCCTACTTCCCCCTGCTCCCCCTTGATGGTTACCCACCCAAGACGACCCATGTAAGATAATTACTACCAGTACCTGTTAATTCTATCCTCAGGCAGTTCTTTGCACTGCGTTATTACCCCCTCCCCCCCTACTTCCCCCTGCTCCCCTTGATGGTTACCCTCCCAAGACGGCCCATGTAAGATAATTACTACCGGTACCTGATAATTCTATCCTCAGGCAGTTCTTTGCACTGCGTTATTACCCCCTCCCCCCCCCCTACTTCCCCCGGCTCCCCCTTGATGGTTACCCTCCCAAGACAACCCATGTAAGATAATTACTACCGGTACCTGATAATTCTATCCTCAGGCAGTTCTTTGCACTGTGTTATTACCACCTTAATGAATAATTTAGCTGTTACCAGAAATGTCCCAAATCAGATGGCCAAGTGGAGTGGATATTATAATCATCTTAAAATGGAAATATCCTGATATCATTAGATGACAGACTTTTTGATGGAAAGGGAAAAGGGGCATATTTTTTAAATTTCACCCGGTAAGCATTATAAAGTTATTGAATTTAGATTATGGTTCATATTGGAAATCAAGAGTTGTAAAGAAAAGTTGAGAAACTATGCAAGATGTTAATTGTTGTCTGCAAGATGTGACGCCATATTGTACTTTTCTACTGGTACACTTGAACTGCAAATTAATGCAATACGATACTCACCACTGTCTGTAACGATAATGTAAATTGCTAATGTCATTGTATTGGTTATATTGTTACAGATATGCTGGTATTAGTTCAGCCTTACTCCAATGCTACTCAGTATGGCAACGTGAGAGCCAGGCCAGCAATGGTAGAAAAGTTGTCCTGTAAGTACTTAAATTATATCATCAGCCTTGTCGTCTCAATTACCCATTGTCTCAAGAGTTCCTTGGGGCATGTGACTTGCAATGAATATGCCCCTTCCTACATCTTATATTTAGGGGGGGGGCACTTTTTTGTTTATCTTGAATAACATTTATAAAAATGTTGTGGCGTATCGCCTGCAAAGAGTCAGGATCTGTACTCGCTGAACTGACTGTTGAAGGAAGTATGAGTTAAAGCAATCTGGCTGTCAGCTAAACAATCTAAAATGTTAATTATCAATGTACATGTGCTGTCATTTCACAGATACCGTAATACAGATCGTTAAAGAAACATGATAGGGGGGAGGGGCTGGGGTAGGGATAGAAGTAAGAAACCTAAACGAGATACATCCCAACCAGTATATTTTTTTAGTGCTATTGGGAAACAATGTCATATGATAATTAGCCTGGAACAGTATCATGTTTGCATGATGCAGGGATTTAAGCAATCTTCATATTGTTCACAAAGCCAGTATTCTGAACAGAAAAAAAAATTATATATACATTTAATGTAAAGAGTGACTAAATTATTGTTCCCACTACAGCTATTAGAGTGTTTTAGACTTTTTTTAATCATTTCTTTATTGGATTTGTATGTGTAGGAGAGTCACCACCTTTTGAACTCTTTATAATAAAGCAGGGGGAGACCCTGTTGTAATGGTAGACCTTCACCATCCCAACCAGTTATATTGGAAGGAGATACCCAAGAGTTATAATCATAAAGTTTCTTTTTCCAAAGAAACCTGATCATTTCCTGAGCAAATTTTTATTTTTATAGAAAATATGATGATGATGATGATGATAATAATAATATGTTTTTTGTATAGCGCAATTCAACTCAGAGTTGATATATTTTAATAATTTTGAACCTTATTGAACATGCAGTATAATATAAATTAATGAGCACTAGAGTGTTCTGTGCGGTGTAAAATAAACAGTATCTACAATGTCATTATTCAACTTCTTTCAGACCTTGTGACCAAGGTGTACCCACGGAAGCAACAGACGGTCGTCAGGAACGTTCTACCTGTTCTATGGTACCTCCTGGGCAACATGACAGGTAGCGGGGCGGTACCGGGGGGTTCAGGCAACCTACGTAGTGCCACAGCCGTCCTTGCTAGTAGCCTTCATGATCAGATGGGTGAAGGCTTACTCCAACATGCTCAGAACCTACCCCCTAGGAGTGTCAAGACACTCAAAGAACTCATCGATGAAGAGACTACATGACATAGGTAGTGCGCTGTAGCTGCAATGGGGATAATAAGTCAATGGTGATATTGGTTTTTATTGCCTCTGTCTCACTTTTTTACATTTCAAGATCTCATGAGAGGTAAGGAACAAATGGTCATAAACGGAGATTCCCGCTGAAAATTCTATAAAAACAATTTTATACCTGTACCGTGTAGGAAAGAAAAGAAGAGTTCATTTATATTGCAGATGTTGCGTCAGTGATAGAGGTATTCAAAAATACAGGCTTAAAGCTCTGGTAGTTAGCAAATTTATCAAACTTTTTACAAAGTTTGATATGTTTCTAATGACTTGTATGTATTCATTTTACTTAAATTTATTCATTTTACTTAAGTAAAGCTTATTTTTATTTGTAGGACACATAGATCACAGTGTGGATATAGTCTAGTACAGACATGCCCATGCTGTTTGTAACATCATTTCTATGTTAATTGAACCATCCAGGTTGTCAAGGAAATGTGCAAGATTTAAGTAAAGGAACTATTTTGCTGTAGATGCCAAATCTCCCCCTCCCCCCCCCCCCCCCCCTCTTTAAAAAAAAAGGAAAATCTTTTCTAGCAGATTATGTCGACCATTTTTGTTATAAAACGTGGAGAGAAATTCAAGATTCTTTTCTTCTCGAAAGTATTTCAATATAATGCTTTAGCTTAAATGTCTTTATCTAGTAGTGTTCAATCATTTCAAGTTAGATTAATGTTCAATCACTTGAAATATCTTAGATAGTAATTATAATGTCTTTTTTTGAGGAAAAAAATTGCTCAGCCAAAGTTGGAAAAAAATTGTGACCAAAAAGTCTAACAAACTCTGTCAATGTAGAAAAACCCCTTCATATCATGCAAAGCTAAGATAGAGAGCTAAGTTCCTTTTACCCCTGTGATGTGTGCTATATAGAATGATAGAGTTCAGAAGCGTTTCTAAGATAATGAATATTTGTTTTGAAAAGTGCAAGATTTTATGAAAGTATTGATTGCCCATGTCCGTCCATGATATGAATTAGATAGTTAATGTTCACTAAAGAACCTCTTTTCACACAGGCCAGTAAATCTCAAGTCAAGAGGAAAAATCGTATTGTAAAAACCTTTGAAAAATTCTATGACGTATATAGATATATATATATATATATATATTTGCATCATACCTTTAACTTTGCTACATATTTACGTTTGAAATTGTTAATCAAGTGATTGTTGCCAAATGTCATTGACAAACTTAGACTTATCTTATAGTTATTCCTTTTCAATTTATTGTAGACATTAAGGTCATTTGGTGTAATTGTTACATATTTATCTTTCATGTCAGTATTGTAATAGCTATTGGCTAATGCTTAAAAGAAGCTGTTACATGCATGTTATCTGGATTGATGACGTCAACAAATTTGGAGGGATATGTCAGGTACACAGAAACAGAGACAGAATTGTTGAATGGCATGAGCAAAACTTACCTTTTATTCATGTGAAACCATAGTTTGGACTCAATTCAGGGACATCTGTCATTTATTTATACGCATGTACTGTTGTTGAGGGTACTAAGAACTGTATTAGCAGTTCCTAGAGATCATTGATGTAAGAACATAGGAAACTACTGGTTGGACGACAGCCCTGTTCAACCTTTGTAATGCCTGGCCAAATTATATCTTTTTTTATAATTACTATATAAATACTTAATTATAATTAGTATAAAATTACACAATTGGAGGTGTTGTGGTCTAGTGGATATGTCACTAACTATGGATCACATGGTTTGTGGTTCAAGTCCTGTCGCAGCACTAGTGTCCTTTGGCAAGACATTAATCTACATATGCCACTAACCTACTGTTATGATTTTTATTATTTGAAGCCTCCATTGCAAAGATTTGGTAGGCTTCTGTTTGTTTTGTTTTTTCTAAATAATATCTGAATGTTCTTGTGTATGTTTTGCTGGAGTTGGAGATTCCAGTGCAGTTATTTTAGTATAATTTTGGATAAAATAGTAGGATTTTGCTTTGTTGGTACTAATAGTGTGCAACAGAAGACAGTATTAATGAGACATATTTTTATTTATATTAATTGCCTGCCTTTAGCTATTAGCACCTTGAGGGATCATTGTAAGGATAATCAAAGAAGAAAGCAATTTTTCTTTTAGTCAATAACCTTTGGACTTATACTTATGTGTTTTGCTGTGGTATTTTAACTGAAATTAATTACTTGTAAATAAAAACTGTATTCTTGAATGTAAATAAGAGGTTATATCTCAATTTGAAGAAATGTATTTTGACTGTGTTCTATATTTGTGTACCGTCCATGTACAGTTGTGATTGCTATATGTGTTTGACAGTTTACTTGTAACGTACTATAGCTGCAAAATCTAACATGTATTGTGATATTGTGTAACTATGAAATAGTGGGTACAAGATATATTAATCTGGCACTGTGGAAAAAACAATGTCAAATGGCTAGGGTAATTCTTAAGTTGGGATGATGTATGTTTATGTTGAAGTGGCAATCAAGAAATAGAAAGAAGTTCATTCTTCATGGAATCAGTAATTGACAGAAAAATAGATGTAGTTAACACACTAGCTCTAAAATATATGTGAAGAGTTAACGATTTTTTCCTTTTCCAGATGCTATGTACATGTATAATGGTTGGCCAAAGCGTAAGTCAAAGGGTAACCACATGTATGTCAGATTTACTTAATTGCTGCACTCCATATTGCAATATGATATGAGGAACAAACGCCATGTCAGATTATGCTATCTGTCAAAGATGATTGTGTAGCTTATGACTGCCTCTCAAATCTGCTTGAGTAAACCTAAAATTCATTTTTGTCTAAGATTAACTAAGATGATTTAGCGTTGACAATGATCCTTTTCTACATGAAGCTTACCAGAAGTATGCATTTCATTAGTAGTATTATACATTTTCTATATTGGGCATTTTGATGGTCAAATACCAATTAATTTTTCTTGGTTTATTAACATTGAAGCAGGCCATATCACATCATACACCATTTTGTGTGGATGTTATTTTTGTCTTCTACTACCGGTATACAGAATTACTGATTGATGATATTTCATCTCGCCCTTGACCCTGTCCAGTAGTAGACTTAGACAATTGTATAAACATTAACAATATACAGCTATAAATTCAAGGCTCAAAGTTCCCAATATTTTTAGTATGCATGATTTAATGGATTCTTAGGTACCTACCAATGTTATAGAAGTAAACCGAGTCTCATTAATGTGAATTAGTCATAATCTGAATTGTACTTTTCCTAATGAATGCTCACACTAACTCCAAAATTGATGAAATTGATTTTGAGAACCCATGAGAACATGCATACATGTGTCGTCTTGTACCATCTTTCAGTGTTCCAGCATACTAAGAGATTAAGTAATCCCCAGATTGGTTATCATAAACCTTTCAAATAAAGATGCAACCAGCAAAGATTTAATTCTATTCAACTGCCAAAGGGAATGCACGTTGCTGTTCATATCATGAGTTTGAAATACCAAGCACTATAGATAGTTTGCAAATTTGGGGGTTAATATACAAATAATACACAGCAGTGAGGGCATTAGGAAGAATTACCCACACAAGGCGTTTGGACTGTTTTTAAGGTACCATGTGTGGGTAATTTTACTAATGCCCAAACAAAATGATGTGTATTATTTGCTTTATAAGATTATGTTTTATTTGTTTCATAAAATGATGTTTTATAGCATGATTTTGATAATGAACGGTCATTATCAATATTACGTGTTGGGCAAAATAAATGCCTGGTCACGTGTACGCTTTCAACCACTCATTTGATTAGGATCCACGTCATCATCTTATAAATTATAAAGTAATATGCACATTTTGAACTACAAGTTGATTGATTCGATTTGCACAAATGATACCAAAGTTGCAATTTTATAGGTGGCATTTCATTTAGGTTTGGTAATGTTTTTATTGCCATTGAATTAGTTTGAAAAGTCCACACAATGTACTTCAGAGATCAGATCTAGCTATGTATTGAAACATATATATTCAAAATATATGTGTTTTTTTTCTTTAGAGAGGTACATTTGAAATAAGACATTATATACTGTATATTGTAAATAATTCAATTGCCAGTCTGTAAAGTTAAACATAAACACCATTTCACCTTGTACATTTGATGGTATTTTTGTGAAGGGAATGTTTTGAGATCGATATTTGTGTGAGAAAGAATAACAAAAGAGTGTGTGTATAAGAATAAATTTCAAATGAGATAAAATAGAAACAGCTGTCATGCATTGTTTTGCTTGAGTTTTGTCTATAAGCAGTGGTATACCAAGATGGAATGGTAAATAAAGCTTGGGATTGGCAGAGCTTAGATTCATACCTCCTCCCCCATGATTTGTGTTCCAGAGATCCATGGATGTATATAAAAAAAAAAAACTTTTTCAAAAATGGAAACAATTTCGTCCTGTAATTTGCATTCAAACAAATCTAAGTACACTGTATAATCAGAATGTCACTCTCTCCAGCTTTATCATATCAAATCATATATCTTGCAAAGACTTCAACACAGGCAGTCAAATAATTAGCCTACTTTCATCATATTATGGAGGTATAAGCTTTTGAAATAGTTTTAGGGTGACAATTTTCACAGTGTACAATTTCTTTTCCTATTTTGTTTATTTATTTGAACATCTTTATTCAGGACAAAAATGATCATCAAGGCTGTTCTCATCATGGTCCTGATTGGAATACAACAAAAATACGCCACAATGAGTGTATGTAAACATTTTAAAGGTTTAAAGAAAAAGTTCATGATACACAATATGTATATAAATATTTACACACAGTACTTAAAATACAAGGTAATTGGATAATACAATTACAAAGATACTTCTTTAAATTGTAAATATATCAACAAGATAAAACAATTTAGCTGAGGATCGAGAAAAGTAAATCAGTGCCATATCAAGAGAAAAAAAGAGAGAAGTAGACAAGAGAGATAAAGGCAAAGAGATGTATGGACGGCGAACAAAATAAGAGGTAGGAGAGTACTAAAAGTATGAACGGACACCCATGCAATATATTTGACAATTCATTTTGTTTTCTTTGTGTGTGTGTATGAGTGTGCAGTGCTGGTGGGTGGGTAAGTGTGTATGCGCGTGTGCGTTCGTGCGTGTGTATTTGTGTGGTTAAAATGACACTGTAACATTTATGATCATCCTTGATCGACAGTGCACTGACCAAATGATGTGAGGGTACATAGTGAGGGTACATTGAAATTCGGCTCATATGATGTAATAAAATATATTTTGAGAATTATGATCTTGTCGTCCGTTCGAATAGAAGTAATTCTCAAGATAGGATTATGTTCAAATTGCTTGTAAATGAATTGTTGAATTTAAACTTGATATTATACGCAATAATAAATGAGACCCGTCACAGGGCAATCCAACCCTTTTAAACAAGTACTCAGACAATATGATATCAAAAACATTAGATTGGTGAAAGAGAGCAATGCTCTCTGAATGTTCTGTGGTTTCATAATTCTTTTTTTGACATCGTGTACTACCAGCATATTTCGCTTTCACTGCGTTGTACTAAACAGACGGTTAAAGAGTTCATATACAATAATGGCAGCGTAAAGATCGACAGATAATCATAGCCCTTTGCATTAATTTACCACATAACTTTACTTCAAGGGAAATAAATATCGTTCAGGCAACGTCAGTCGGGACGGATAGTTGGGGTATTTTCATGTCATTCTCAAATCCGTTACTTTAGGAATTAATAAGAGGACTAAATAAAGCTGTGAAAATGAAGGAAAAGAAATCGACAAGAGCTGGCATTCGGAAACCTGTCATTAGGTTCATCATCTTGATCATCTCAATGTTCCTTTATTTAGGCCTTGGCGCTGTTATCTTCAATCGTTTAGAGACTGATAACAACATTGCTTCTCAGAGACAACTATATAATTCCCTGATCGAATTCATGGATGATCATCGATGTGTTTCAAACGAATCGCTTAATGACTTCTTTGTCCACGTCGACCAAGCGATTCAAACTAGCGTTGTGAGTATAACGAGGCAATCAAGGATCAGGGATCCAAGTGCGTTATGGGATATACCGACATCGTTCTTCTTCACTTCTACCATCGTAACCACCGTAGGTAAATAGCTGTGACACACATTATTACATATTTTTTAAAATAATGATACATTATTAAGGGCTTTTAGATAATTTATCCCCGGCCCCCCTACTCCGGGGTCGGAATGACCGCATGCGTGTTACCAAAATGTCCGGTAAAGGGGTACTTTTCGTGCGACAAAGTCCGGCCCGAGAATTGTAAAAAAAAAAAGGGGGTGTATTTGACTTTTCACCCGGAGATTTCTTTAAAAAGGGGGTGTTTTTCTTTTTTTCTCTCAATTCTTTGGACTCCTGATAAATTGTTCCGAATTTAGGGGGGTATATTGAGCATTTTTCCAATGCCTAGGGGGTCTCCAAGGCAGGAAAAGCCCGCAAAAAGCCCGCGAAAGGGGGGTTCGGAAATGTTGGCAGTCCTCAGATAAGGGGTGCTTTCAAAAAGAGGGAACGAGCATACGCGTACCCTAAATAACACTGAGTGGGGGAGGGGGGAGGGGGGCCGGGAATGTATCATGCTCTTCGAATCATGCCCATTGCACACGAGGTCTCATGTGTATTGCGCGAATGAGGCTCAAGAATGCTATTAATACATACGACAGTAATTCAGTGTAATGTTTGCACTATCCAAATAGTCATATGATTAAGCAAATCGTAAGTTCAAAGGATTTCATGCTTACTTGGTAAAGGGAAAGTAAAATTAGCTAAGACTCGTAGTGACGTCAGACCAGTATGCGATTGTCTATATACGATTTGAAGCGGACCCGCTTTCATTCTTACTAGAAGAGTACAATGCACTAATTTAGAAGCTAAATGAAGAAGATGATGTTTGTTTGGATTTTTTTTCTGTTAAATACAAGAGACATTTCTCCGAAAATCACATCGCACGACGATCGTGTAATTTGCGGTAGCCGGTGTTTATAGGATCAAGGTGCCTATATTGTAGAGACCGTCTTGGCGTTTAACTTATTTTAACACTTAGAATGTTCCCTGTAATAAGATTAAACAGATTTAGTTATAATAAAACAAAACCCATAATAAACAAAACAAAAAATAACATATCATTTGAACTTATATAGATTTTTTTTAAAAGACACAAGCATTAAGATAAAAAGATCAGCGAACTATGATAATACAAAACTATTATTAATATCATAGTACAATCGCTGAGTAAAATGCAATAACAAAAAAAAAAACAGGCACTTTTTTCGGGTTTTAGATTAGGTTTAGAGTAAGGGTTGAGGTTACAGTTGGGTTTTAGATTAGTTATAGGATAAGGGTCGGTGTTGCAATTGGGTTTTGGGTTAGGTTTAGGGGTAAGGTTAGGTTTAGTGTCGAGTCCGGAGTTGAAGTTCGGAATTTGCTTAGTGTAGGAAATTAACAAGCAAAATTGTTGAAGGAGCATGTTTAGCATTACATTTACGACCCCACCCTTTTTGTTTTAAAGTAAAATTATCATCTACCGTAGATGGATATATTTTACAAGATAACAGTGATATTGATCTTATTGCTCACAGGAATCTCGACAAAACTATTCTCCTTTGATACATCATCTTTTCTGTTAAACGGATTATTTTGCCAGAATAGTGATAATATGAATATTCACGCGATCATTTCATTTTTGTTAAAGAGTCACCTTATATTCTGTTAGGAAGGTAGTCTATATGTATTTTCAAATCTTTTTCATCGTATTTTTAAATGAAAGAATAAATAATCTTTTCACTTTAAAATCTGTCTAACTTCTGCTCTCGATCGCTTTGCTCTCCCGCAAAATTAAAAAGCAATTTGATAAATGAGCAAGAGTTAATAGCCCCTCCCCCATCGCCTTATCAGCTCAATGAGGCCGTATACGCCTATAGTAATAGATGAAACAAATATTTTAATTGATTATAATTGATTAAACTGTCCGTCCTCTTCCTCCTATAGGTTACGGCAACTTCGCTCCTGTGACCGATGGAGGGCGCATCTTCTGTTCATTCTATGCTTTTATTGGGATACCCCTTACTGGATGGTTTCTTCTAACAGTCGGAGATGCACTCCAGGTATACTGGTCTAAGATACGACAGTACACACATCGCCTCACTGTCAAAATACCGTACGAGTTTGCCCGCCGATGCGGTCACTTTATCATCTATACCATTCTGATCCTCACTATCCTCCTCCTTATTCCCGGCGCCATCTTGATGTTCACTGAAGGCTGGGATTTCCACGTCGCCGTCTATTACTGCTTCATTACGTTTAGCACAATTGGATTTGGCGACCTAGTGGCGGGGGATGTACACCAACACAGTGTAGTCATATGGATTATGAGTATTGCCCATGTGATATTTCTATTGATGGGACTAAGTATCATGTCTATGGCATTGAAAGGGATAGGCAAATCTCAGAAGACGAGTTTCAAACGAGCAAAGATGGTGGTTCGAGTCCTCGTTCTGAAAGCGAGTAGAAATAAAACAAAAGATCACACACCAACTACCCTACCTGTTGACATGAATACATTAAATAAATCCCAAGTTTAAAATCATCACTTCGTCCAATACTTTAAAACTTTTTGATGCAGTATACTGGAGACCTTTCTCCGGATTAGATTTGATCAATATTTTGTGGATTGAGACGGCATCATGGGTCAGCAGATGTTCACTCAGTTGAGTTTTAATCTTTAAAAAGAGAAAAATGTGGAGGTTCGAATCCTGAACAATGCGTTCTGTCCTAGATAAGATATTTTATATGTAGACATCGCTTGCTACCCATGATTGCGAACGAGATGCAGAAAGGGATGCATCAAATGATTTATATACTGACGGTTGCTAAAACAAAGATCATTTGTGTATATATGTGTGTATCATGAGACATGAGGCATTGTCATTAAATGGGTTAAATTTCATCATAGTTCAGCTGAAAGCTATGTAATAGTGGAGGTGTCGTGGTACAGTGGTTCATGCTCTTGACTTCCAGTCCAAGGGCTCATGGTTCGAATCTCAGCCCTGCAATAATAATTGCAGGGCCCTCAGGAAGAACAGAATTATTATTAGCATCATTGTTATTATTATTGTTACTATCATTATTGTTATCATTATCATTATTAGTATCATTATCATTGTTATTTTTATTATAATTATTATTCTCATTGTTATTTTTATTATAATTATTATTCTCATTGTTATTTTTATTATAATTATTATATCATAATGGTGAAGAGTCTGGAACGCCAAACTATGACAATTTTTACCCCAGAAAAGTTGACAAAGAGAACTCTCATGGTCGAAGGCAAATCCTTTTACTGACACTGCCTACGAAGTTATGTGATGTCATGCTTTTTTAAATATCATAGACAATCATGAATAACTTTCCTGTGCGGTATTTGACTCTTTCAAACCTACCTCAATCACACGAGTAATAAAACCAACTGCCGACTTTCGACTACCAACATCAAAGAAGCTGAGGCCAATGGTTACTACTGCCCCCCCCCCCCCCCCCCAGACCCCAAGAATTTGCAAGATTTTCTACCAGACGATTGATTTTGTAACAGGTTGTTGCCGAGTGTTTTTGGACCTTCCGTAGACCTGAACTCTTGTTACCTAATCATACTTAATCAGTGTTTGGGATATGAGGTCAATTAAAATAAACTTGGTAAAAAACAAGCATAGCAACAAACTTATACCCCATGGTGCCGTTTTCACATTCGTTACATCACAAAAATTAAAGTTCATCGTTTAACAGATGCGGCGGCAACAATACCATTTTTTTCTTACTTGAACTTGTTCACACTTAGTAATAATGTTATTTTAACGATAAATCTCGGGTGTTATTACGCCACCCCATTTTTGCACCAAGGTATTTGGTTTTCCATAGGCCTATATACGAAATGACATAACGACACTTTCGCTTTCTTTATATTTCATCTGATTCAGTCTTTTTAAGGGCTATTAAATACAACCATCAACTGTCTGTAGCGTACGGAAGAAAATATGGTTGACCTGCCCTCCTATCATCTCTATATGTTTAACCAAACCAACACCTGGGAATGTATGTATTGCTATTGATGGTCTTAAGTTTATACAATATGCTATAATCATGTAATATGTACATCATTATTATGTAAATATCGAATGTATTTTGTAGTGTATGTTCGCTTCATACATATCTATTTTGTTGTTGTTGTAAATATGACATTGTAAAGTCTTCGGACCATATTTGTTAATTGTGAATAAAAGCAAAATGAAATTGAACTTATGGAATTGATTGATTTTATGAAGTTGATTGATAAGAGACCCAGCAACAAACTAAAGTCCAATATGAAATCACTTCTTTAAAAAAATTCTTTAAAAAAAGGTAAAACAAAAATTGCGAATCGCAAAAAGTATTCTCCGGATAATTATTTTGACCAAGGATATTGAGTATAATTTTGGGGTATTGCGTTTATACGTAGTCACCCGGATAGGAAAATATTAATTATATAATTTGCTGCTCGGTGAAAGTGAAGAGAGAGAGAGAGAGAGAGAGGGGGGATAGAGGTTGATGAAGAGTGAGAGAAAGAGAGAGAGAGAGAGAGAGAAGAAAAAAGGGGAGGGGGTAATGTAAATTCCTTGGGATAGGGTGGGGCGATAATTATTCAATATATTATAAAAGGCAATTAATTCCATACAGATTTAAGGATTGCCAAAAATATGCTGCTTCTTTTAGTTTCTCAAACTAACTTTATACCGCAATATTCCGTTGTAGATGTAAATGATGCTATTAATCTACACTGCTCCAAAGCATTATGGTGAAAAGCAACAAACAACAAACAAACTATCCCACCTTATATTTCCCCTGTTTGTTTGTGCTTTTGTTACTGTCAACATTTCTATTCAGTTACTTTCTTTGAAATAGAATATTCACTGCCAAAGTGATGGAGATGCACTTTGTTGCCCTCTTAAAAAGAGTGTGTTTGAATAAAGATTACATAACTTTCATGAACACGGATCCTATCAGGGTTTGATGGGCTTTACAGTTTTGTACCAAATATCAATGAGGCTTTATCTGCACATAGTTTACGCAGATTGTATATTCGAAGTGGCTTATTGAACCAATGAGGATATTAGCTATAGTATCTCTTTGATTAAACCGTGTTTGTTTTCTCCATCTTTCTCCTTACCCCCGTCTTTCTCTCTCTCTCTCTCTCTCTCTCTCTCTCTCTCTCTCTCTCTCTCTCTCTCTCTCTCTCTCTCTCACACACACACTCTCTTTCTCTCCCTCCCCTCCATCCCGTCTTTTTTCACTCCTTCTCTCTCTCTCTCTCTCTCTCTCCCCTTTTTTTCTTTCTTTCTCCCCTTTCGATCTCTCTCCCCCTCTCTCTCATTTTACATGTATGCATTATACTATTTTCAACACTACATTTCTTTCAAAGAAAAGGTGTGGAATGGATCAGAACAAGTTGATCATGTAGCATGTAAGTATTGGTGTGTACTGCAAGGTTCTGGAGTCATCAACATCATACTAAATTTGGCCCAGTCTTGGTAAAGTAACACGCACTGTGCACAGAAAGATGTATATGGGACTACACAAAATGGTGTCGGGGCTACCTTGATTTCCTTATCTTTGTATGCTCATTACTCAGCCGGTTAAAATTCTTCCAAAATTGTTTAACACATGACATTTATTTGTAATCTTGAACATTCAGTGTAAGTTTTGTTTGATTCTGTGAGAATTCATTTTCTTTTTTTAACCAGAACTAAAGTTTATCTTTAATCTTTTCTTGTTATGTTCATTTTTTTTTTTCATCTTTAAATTTCAGTGAAAAAAATTAAGATGTTTACGATTAGATTGCTGACGTTGAAGGGTGGCATGCAATCGCATGACCAGAACTCACCTTTATCTAGGGTGATTTGATCACTTGAATGACTGTGGGTGGGAAAGCCGTGGGTTCGATCATCGACATGGCACGTATGTCCTTTGGCAAGATATTATTAATCTACCTTATGTCACTCCACGTATCAGGACAATTACCCCCTGGGCAATCACCCCCCGGAAAATTACCCCCCGGAAAACTACCCCCCAAGGACAATTACCCCCTGGAAATTTACCCCCCGGAGAATTACCCCCCGAGGACAATTACCCCCCAAGGACAATTACCCCCGGAAAATTACCCCCCGGAGAATTACCCCCCGAGGACAATTACCCCCCAAGGACAATTACCCCCCGGAAAATTACCCCCCGGAGAATTACCCCCCGAGGACAACTACCCCCGAGGACAATTACCCCCCGAGGACAATTACCCCCGAGGACAACTACCCCGAGGACAATTACCACCCGAGGACAACTACCCCCCGAGGACAATTACCCCCCCCCCCTCGAAACACCATTACCGCGGCCCGAGGACCATCACACCCAGGGAATTTGTAACACTGTGACGTATAATGCGAGCTCCTCTTCAAATTGCTATTTAGAGAAAATGTCATGAACTTTCATTTTCTTAGTTATTTATGACGGAATAGATTTGTTTCGTACAGGGGTTGTGTATAAATTATATTTATATTCGTAGCTCACATTCAAAGCCCTCGTACCCATCTGCCAAATCTTTTTGCTTGACGTACATGTATCCTCCTAGGAGGAGATTTCACCCACCCCTCTCGATCTGTATCCACTATCCATTCCACCTTTGTGAAGTTTGACTTAATATGCCACGTGTATTGAATCAAATTCAATTGCCAGAAGACGCATGTATAAAATCGAATTCAATTGCCAGAAGACGCATGTATCAAATCAAAGTACGGAATTTACATTTCTTAGAAATTTAACAATACATTGCGCGCAGATGAGTACGCGTTAATACAGCTAGTCTCCCCAAAAATGGCCCAACAAAGAAATTAGGATGTAAGATATCATTATTTATGCATCCTCTGTAACTTTTCTAATCAGCTGATCGTATATTTGTCTTTGTATGTATAATGGGCCCTCATCCATGATCTATTCCAAAATTAAGGTTCTCTTCATGTTTATAAATGTAATGTAATATATATATATATATATATATATATATTTCTGTTGTCATGATGAACTAAAATATGTTTTCTTGTACTGTAATTTATTTTGAAATAAAAATTGCCTTCAAGTTAAATATATGGTATGTACGGTGCCATATTAAAAGAAAATAAGTATCCGCACTTGGGTACATTCATCTCAATGATTTTGTAATTCCAGAGCAGCGTTTTTTCAACTGGGGTGCCGCAAGAGAATGTTAGTTACATGAATTTTTTTTGGCAAACGTTGATTTTGTGAAAAACAAATATCAGAAACGGGTAGAGTATTTATTTTCATGAGAAAATAAAATGTAAACAAATAATAAAATGTCTTTCTTCCTTGCTCACTGACAATATTTTGCGAATATATATCTTTTATTTCGACATTACATTGTTACCACACTCATCACAATTATAAACATGATGAATCAAGGCAACGAGAGGCCCGAATATCCTCATATTCGTGTATCAAGGTCATGACCGAATATTTCACTTTATATTCGTGTACATTCGGCGGTGAGGCGCCCGCATACCTTAAATATGTGCTAGTGTGTTGATTACAACATTATCTTTTACCATTTTGAAAATGTCTTGTCCTTGTTTTTCTTGCTCGTTCACTAAATCAAGAAACAAATGTGCCCATACGTGCAGAGGCGGTTCTCTCGGGGGGGGGCAGGGGGGCACAGTGCCCTCCCCCCACTTTTTCAGATACCCCAAAAGTGCCCCTTTTTACATAGGAAAAGTGCCCCTTTTATTTTGTAAGAAGTGCCCCTTTTACATAGGAAAAGTGCCCCTTTTACTTTGACAAGTGCCCCTATTACTAAATAAAAGTGCCCCTTCCCCCTTTTCACCTCTGACGAGTGCCCTTTTTATTTTTGACACGTGCCCCTTTTCCTTCGACATGTTCCCATTTTCCTTTGCAATACGTGTCCATTTTCCATTCTCATTAATCTTGAAATTATCTTTAATAAGTGCCCTTTTTAATCTCTAGTAAGTGCCTCTTTTCAGGTACGAGAAGTGCCCCTTTTCACTTTTGATAAGTGCCCCCTTCACCTCTGATAATTGCCCTATTCAAAACTGAGAGGTGCTCCTTTTACTTTGACAACTGCTCCTTTTTTCCTTTGTAAGAAGTGCCCCTTCTCCTTTTAATAACTACCCCTTTTTTAAACTCGGATGAGCACACCTTTAATTTTAACATGTGCCCCTTTTTTTCTTCTAATAAGTGCCCCTTTTCCTTATGATAAGTGCCCCCATTAAAAAGAGAGAGCTCCTTCCCCTTCTCATAACTACCGCTTTCCCTTTCTAATAAGTGCCCCTTTTCCTTATGATAAGTGCCCCCATTAAAAAGAAAAAGCTCCCTCCCCTTCTCATAACGGCCCTTTTTTAAAATTTGAACGGTGCCCCCTTTTCATTCAACAAATGCACATTTTCCTTTATTATAAGTGCCCCTTTTACATTTTCATAAGTGCCCCTTTTCATATCTGGTCAGTGCCTCTTTTCACCTCTGATAATTCCCTTTTTAATAATGATACGTGCCCATTTTCCTTTCTAATAAGGGACCTGTCCCCTTTTCACCTCTTATAAATGCCCCTATCAAAATCTGATGGGTGCCCTTTTTCCGTCAACAAATGCCTATTTCCCATTTTCGTAAACGCCTCTTTTTCATCAGGTGAGTGCCTCTTTTCAGGTGAAAAAAATGCCTCATGTTCACCTCTTATAATTATCCTTTGTACTTTGACACGTGCTCCTTTTCTTTTCTAATAAGTGTCTTATCCCTTTCGATAATTGTCCCCTTTTCATGAAATCATTAAACATGCCCCTTATTTAAAGCGACTAAGAGCAATTTCCCCCAAAGTTCGCTCGCTGCGCTCGCTCGCATTTAAAGATGATATAATTATGTTAGTTATCAAAGGTCTTTTCAGTCTTCCGTTAAGAGAATGTGCTTATAACCCCATCACGATTGGCTTTTTTCCTCTTTATAAGATGTAATTTTTCGCACTGCGACCTCGCAGATCTTTAAAATTTTTCTCGCTCGCTTCGCTCGCTCGTAAATGCATATTCAGACATCCCACCCAACTGTAAAGTATGATGCTTAAGCGATATCTTGTATGATGTATGAAGAGAAACAAATATTGAAATCATCCCTGATAATGTAATCACAATGCAGGGGTATGTACCAATGTCTAAAAAATTGTATATTTTCGCTTTGAGATTTCCCACTGTAGGTGCCCTTTTTTCTTCAGAAAGTGCCCTTTTTTGTTGGTGCCCCCCCACTTTGGAAGTCGCTCGACCGCCCCTGCATACGTGTGTACATAGCACTTGACGAGTGCCAGAGTGATGCAAAATAAATAGTTTGTGAAGAATTTAAGATTGGGCGAAACTTTTCATTTCTTAAGAGGGCATCGTGTCGAACAAAATGTTGAAATAACGCTGCACAAGAGAAATCCTTCGTAGAAAACAGCAACCACAGTGTTGTTGCATAGATTATAGTTAAAGAAAAATGTGTAGTAATGAGGAAGATCACGCGCAAGTATTTGAACGAATGTGGGTTCATGCACGGGATTTTATGGGCTCGTAGCCTTCACAGCATCTCTCAACGTGACAGATCGTCTTTTGCTATTGAATCCTGATTGTCCCCGGGGGGGGGGGGGGGGGGTAATTGTCCTCGGGGGTAGTTGTCCTCGGGGGGTAATTTCCCGGGGGGTAGTTTTCCGGGGGGTAATTATCCTTTGGGGGGGGGGTAATTGTCCTCGGGGGGTAATTCTCCGGGGGTAATTTTCCGGGGGTAATTGTCCTTTGGGGGGGGGTAATTGTCCTCGGGGGGTAATTCTCCGGGGGTAATTTTCCGGGGGGTAATTGTCCTTAGGGGGTTATTGTCCTCGGGGGGTAATTCTCCGGGGGTAATTCTCCGGGGGTAATTGTCCTTGGGGGGTAGTTTTCCGGGGGGTAACTTTCCGGGGGTGATTGCCCAGGGGGTAATTGTCCTAGAACCGTCACTCCATACTCAGAAGAGGAATGAGTCTTAAAGGTAATACAAAGTTTTGGTATGGGGTCATGAATTTGGTTCAAATGAACATATTGGAAGCATATGCGATCCTACAATATTCACTGATCGTTGTCGCGGTCGAAATCGACTCTAAAGTTATGGAATTGTTAATATAAACACTTTATGTTGTATAGCTCCCTCTCAAGGTCAAGATATTAATTAAGCTATAAAACAATGTTTCTTGACTAAAATCGGCCGATTTGCTATTCCCGTTCGGTAATTATATACCACAACTATATATTCTGAGATTTCCATGGTTGCAGATGCCATTGTACGGCCGTAAGAGCTATTTGAAATTTAATAACATTTACCGAGATGCACCGGTAAATCTTTATATTCAATTTTTCTCGAAAGCAGAAGTGTTTTAGGGGCTAAAATTTCTAGTGCTTTCAATACATCCACTGCAGGGGCATCGAAATATATCAACATTGTAAAGATTCACTATCCACCCATTTTTCAAAATTTCCCAAAACTTTGTAATTCCTTTAATTGGCAGGACCACGAAAGCTATTAAGATTTAATTTACCACTCGTTTGCTGAGAAACAGAAGGGAGAAACCTGTGTGGCAAACTGTATTAATATGTCAAATGATCATTAAGGAGGGCCGAGGAATGACCACTTTTTTTAAATGTCAACATGACAGATTCAACCCCTGACATTTTAGAGTTGGTTCCACCATGTTCAAAGGGTTAATCTATCTTTTTTAAGGAAAAAAGATGGCCCTTTTATTTTTTAGAGTAACCAGATGCCCTTCTAGCGCTCAAAAATGTAGGCATAGTTATATGCAATGACGGTAACTTATATGACATTAGTGGAGATATTATGAATGGTTTAATAGACTCTTGTACTAATATCTGTCACGAGGTAACTATCCCCCTTTTTTTTTTCTTCTTCTTCTTCTATATTATAATCGTCATCGTCATCAACATTACCACCGATGTCGTCATCGTTGTCATCATCATTATCATCACCTTCTTCTTCTTTATTCCTTTACAACTGTCTTCTTATTACTATCAGAATCAACCTAAACATTTCCTCCGCGAATTACGACATTCTTGTAAGCCTGAAGTAATACAAGTAATACATGTATATTGTGTAAAACGTTTATCAGCCCCCCCCCCCCCCCAAAAAAAAAAAATAAATAAATAAATAAATAAAGTTTTTGTGCGATTGGCGATTGTTTCCATCCTTATAAGCCGCATCATCATTAATCGTTGGGGGCCGCTGAGCGAACCTTTATTCGGGGAAGGAGTTGAAAATTCAATTCCTTTAAATTTAGCCTCTTTTGAGATTAAATAATCTCTGTTGGCTCCTTTCCCATCTTTAACATATATTTTTACTTCCAATGAAATAACGTATAGGTGATAAATAATCGTACGAATATTGAATGTCCAAGTATACATTTAATAAAGTTTTCCATGACAACCAAAGTAATGACATTTATGTTAGCTATTAATTGTTTAGCTCCCCATGAATCGATGTCTAGATGCGAATGACATATTCTCTTAGAGGGGTACCAAACTTCGTGTCTGAAATATCTCAAACAAGCCAAAAACTCTTTTTCCCGATTTTGTTACGGGACCACATGAACACAATTTATTTGGGTTTGTGATAGGGGTACGTGCCACCGGGCCCCTTCCCCTGGATCCGTCACGGAATCCCACATACACGATAATGCTTTCATTCGCTCACAGACATTTATGGAATTGTTTTATTGTCTTTATTCTCTTCTCTGTCCGGTTGCATCCTGCCTCCTTCAAACCGCCTGCTTATTCGACGTAGTGCTTCACTAGTGTCTTCATTATAATCTACACTCCGTCTGATCCTCGACCACAGATCCGACACTGACCTGCGCCCCATCGATCCACTGTGTTCATTGATCTCTTCACCACTGTGTTCATTGATCTCCTCGCCACCGTGTTCATTGATCTCCTCGCCACCATGTTCATCGATCTCGTCATTTCTTTGGAACTGATGTTGTAGGCGCATCCAAAAGGTTGAGTGCTCTACTGTACTTGAGATGTTAGAGGCGACGCTAGCCTGCTTTCTTATTAGAGTGTTTAATACCATTGAGATCATACCGAGACAGATGATGACATACATATACAACAGGCACTGCAGATTCAAGACAAAGAAAAAGATAAATACCGTTATAATCAATTTAACTCATAATCAGCCCCCCCCCCCCAGCCCCGCGCATGAAAAATCAACAACACAACATTTACAACGACAAGACGTTATTTAAGGAAGACAAATATTTCTTATTGACGATATTTTGGTAAATTTGAAAAGCATTTCTTTGCCATCCAAACACAATCGTTTAAAAGGCGACTGAGATGAGAGGTGGTCTGGAGGTCAGCTTTTTACCGTCAACCATAACCAAACTCAGTTCAAAACCGGAAAGCGGATCTCGTCTATAAGGATGATGATGCACTATAGACTTTTAGATTGAGTGGACGAGAACACGACGAATGCCGACTGATCATGCGTGTTAACGTACTCAATTGCCCATGTTGACTACAATTAGAAATCTTTTAGATTGCACTCGACGATATTCATGCATGCAGGAAGTAACACTATGAACATGACGGACAAAGAAAGAGGACAAAATATACAATTCCTCATTCTACCCTCAACAATTGCTGTGGTAGACAAAAGAACATCCCTTCACTGCTATTATGTAAAAATGTGTAGAACAGGTGAATATGCATGTGACACCTGTTCTACACATTAATAGCAGGGAAGGGATGTTCCTTTGTCTACCTGAGGAACTGTATATTTTATGCGCACGCGGCATACTAGTACCGTACTAGATTTAGGAAAATCAAGATTGACGTATTCTCGATCGCCGACTGAGACGACGTGACGCATGCGCAGTGCCTTAAAATGACGTCACACGTTGCAGTCAAAGCTGTCGACGTGCAAATCTAAAAGTCCCTATACTAAGTCCAACCCTGCTTCGCACGCGTCTGAAAAAACACCTATATAACTAACAAACTAAAAAATAAAAAAAACTTAACTAAACTAAACTAAACTAAACTAATAAACACATATTATCTTACCCCGATAAACATTTTTAATGGAGCATGCATCCCTCTATCCTCCTCTGGAACTAGATCACCAAGACCAATAGTTGACAATGAGATAACGGAGAAATAATGGCCGGCGATAAACGACAATCCCTGTGAGTACATTATGGCACTCGGAAGCGAGCCTATCATGACGTAGGCGACAACGAGGCTCTTGACGATCAGGAAAAGTTTCTGGACTCGCGGGTTGGATGGGATGAGACAACTAAAGAATTTCTTGATGACTTGAAAAAGGCGGGAAGAAAGAAATTGGAGGATTTCGCCTACTGTAAAGAGAAGGGCAGCCATCACTGGTATCCCGAAGACGGCATAAAGGACGCAGAAGATCTCACCAAGCATGGTCCGAGGTGCAAGGTTCCCATAACCTGTGCATGGATCGCAGGATTGAGAGAAGAATTATTTAAAGGAAAGAATTAGATGTGAAGAACAAATGTGACACAAGATAGAGAATGCCAAACGAAATTGCCAGCGATCTATTAAAAGGGAAATTATGTATATAAGCACAATTATGTATTTGGCAATATTTAAAAGGAAAGGGACAATGATAACTATATCCATTAAAAAAAAGATTTCTTATTGTCTTGTATTTTATTGGTTTATTGTTTACTATAAAGAAAACATTCAGAGAAAAATAAAAATTATTAAATTTTACAAAGCACAATAGGAAGCATAATTGTATGAAGAATATGTAAGGGTACATTTACGGCCAATACTTTATAGATTAACATTGGAAACCCATCAAAAATGTATCATTGATAATTTTGTCAAAAAATGTTCTTAATTGGTTTGCCGTGCGATCATGCATAATGTGCTGATGAAATAAGTATAGTAAATAGGAGTAATGGGGCACAACATTCTTTTACCAAATGAAATCACACATTCTCATCAATAGTTTTCTTCTGCAGATCGAACTTGAGTAGTAAATGGTCAATTCCGGCGTAATGGACATGCTTTTCTGACCAATTTTTGGTCATTCAAAATTGTTTAAAATGAAATCAAGAGTCTAACAACGAATTTTACTACATGGATCAGACTCATCAGACTATCTGGACATACCCAGCAAATTTTGTGTCGATGTCAACTGTATACAGACCTATAGACGTCAAATTGAGAAAGCAAAACCCATTTTATCTTACCTATTGTGGTCACAACTGTGAACGAAAAAGTAAAACTGTTGTAAAGTGACCATTGATCCTCTAAATACGAATCGTTTTTCAGATCCAATGTTGCTGCATACGGATGACTCTTATCATATGAACCTTCTGAGATGGATCGAGTCACTATGTCCATTAAGTCATTGACAGTGTCATCGTCGACGCAGTCGTTCTCATTTGCTAATTTGAGAAGGAAGTTTTCAAATCGCTTTGCGGCTCGGCGAGATGATGGTTTCTCCAGGGCGTTGAAGACTGCAGCCCCTGCAAAGAGATACCCGATGAGTATTATCAAGATGATCAAAGATTTGAACCAGTATATTGTGGAGGGTGACGCAGATAAGTCACTCTCCTCTTCCATGGCATTGCCATTGTTATGAGGTCGTTCTCTAGTCATGGTTCTCTTGTTCCATTTCCATATTTCAGTAAATGAAAAATGTTGTGGTGCATTCCAAAACACTTCTCACAGGCGTCCGTGCTTTTCCATGCAGACAGAGGCGTCAATGTTAACCCATTTACATGATAACTTAGAGCACCAGGCCTGCTTTTGTCGCAAATTTCCGTATAAATCAAGTTTGAAGAAAAAAAAACTGACACCATAGGTCACTAAACAAAATGGAGATGACTTGACCATGAAACATATAAAATATGTGCCGGCCACATAATCATTACCAGAGGAGTCTTTCTTCATATACAAGGCCAGTATCGATTATCATCAGACTTAGAACGGCTTATCGTCTTATACACCACCGTTTTGCAAAGAAAAATTGTTGGAAACGTGACCGGATACCTTCTGGCGTATTTTTGCGGGTATATTAATGGATGACAAATATTATTACCATAGACAACGAAATTATTCATATCCATTGTAAATTAAAGGGTTTTTCTTTCTTCGTAACTCATGAATGTAAGGTGGACTGGTTGATTTAGGGCCGTGGTTAAATTCTTTCAGCAGTAAGCTTTATATATGAATCAAACACATTTGACTCTCGGGGATATACCCAGTAAATTTCGTCTGTATTCTGTATTTTGTATTCTTTCTTCCTATCCATGAAACAGAAGTAATTGATATTGTGTCGAATATGGATCCCAAAAAAGAGCGCAGGATATGACGACATTTCAAATTTTATTCTTAAAAAAAGTCATTCATGAAATATTTTCCCCTTTAACTCATATTTTTAAGATATCTTTGCTGAATGGTATTGTCCCTTGTAAAAAGAAAGTTGTGAAGGTTATCCCAAATTTTCAAAAAAGGCAATAAAGAGGAGAAAGGAAATTATCGACCGATTTCTTTGTTTTAAAATTACCTGAACAAATTGTATATTATACTCGCACCATTAAATTCTTTATTGATTGCAATATTTTGCAAATTACCAGTGCGGTTTCCGACAAAAACATTCAAAACACGCTATTTTTTATTATTGATTGATAAAGTAGCCAAGGCAATTGATAATAAGTCACACACGGTTGGTATTTTTCTTGACTTCTCGAAGGCCTTTGACACTATTAATCACGACACTTTATTATATAAACTTGCCTATTATGGCATTCGAGGAAGGGCCTTAATAAGAGTTGTTCAGAAATTGCCTTACCAACAGAATCCAATTTGTTTCTATTAACGATTGGAACTCAAGTATTGAATCAATAACTTGCGGGGTACGACAAGGCTCTCTTTTGGGCCCGCTTCGTTTAGTATCTATATAAATGAAAACTCATCTATGTGGTTCTTTCGTTTCTACACTTTTCAGATGACTCTACCATTTTCTGCTCTAATCCCAACCCTAGAATCATTCTTGATTTCCTGAATTTTTAATTGCAATTTGTAGTTGAATGGATACATGGAAACAAATTTGTCCCTGAATTTGAATAAGACTAATTTTATGATTTTCAGCAATACACTGTCTGAGCTACCAGGACAAGTTATGGTTAATGGCTTACCCTTAACCAGTATACATTCCACCCAATATCCTAGTCTTTTTATTGACTGTAACATTTACCCTTTTTGTTTTCTCCAAGTAATCGTATACAGCTGACCTTTCGTGTAATTATATCCTTGAATTAATTACTCTTAATGTTTCGTTCAACGGTGCTTTGGAAACTAATTTGCTCGGGTGACTACGCATTTTGAACAGGTGACTCTGGGTATAGGTGCTTATGCATAATTATCTTGGATAATTATGTAAACAATTTTCCTTATTCCATTGTGTTTTAAATTCCCCCTCTAAATTACGTCTTTCTCTACTGCTATACAGTTTTTCATGTACAATGTCTATTTTATCAGGAGCCGATAAAATACAAGCACTGCTTTTCAATAGGTTCCTCACATTCTACTTAATCTTTCATATGAATGGAGTATCATTGAGACGTACTCATTTATATAATGTATATCGTTCGTATTTTATATATTTTTCTATATCTTTTGTAAAATGTGGACTAAATAAACTTGAAACTTGAAAATAAAGTGTTAGATTCTCGACAAACATAAATTGGATCAAATTAATTTTAAACTGAAAAGATTACAAACTTGGTATGGGTATGAACAGGCGCGTACGCAGGGGGGTGTTTGGGGGGGTTAAACCCCCCCCCCCCCCCTTTGGTATTTTTATGTATGTAAACCCCCCTAAAAAATCCCTAAAATCCCCCCCCCTTTTTTTTTTTTTTTTTTTTTTTTTTTAATTATTAAAAAAAAAAAAATTACCCCCATGGCCGACCTAAAATCGTTGCGATTTTTTTGGGGCTCCAAAAAAAAAAAAAGTGACCGCTTACCCCCCCCCCCCCCCCCCACTGAGCGACTTTTTGGCCGGCGCGATTTTCAAATTTTCCTGAGTCGTTGCGAAATTTTGGACCCGATTTTAAACCCCCCCCCCCCCCTTGAAAAAATCCTGCGTACGCCACTGGGTATGAATAATTTAGTCGTTAAATGTATGTCTGTGGAGCCATTGTGAAATCAATATGGGCTCCAGCATGTGTGTTTTAAGGCATCCCACTACGCAGCTTATGACCTGACTATACCAGTAGATTATAAATTTGGGGTTCTATATATATTGTCATGAATGTAAGGACTATTAAAAAAAGGAGTATTTCAAGCATTTTGATATAACATGAGGAAAGGCCAGATCGGCTCCGGTCCTAGCGCATGCTGTCTCCCAAAAGCCTGGGTTGATACGTACAAACCAGGGCCGTATAAATGCCGCCGAGCAGATAATACCAAACTTGGAAAATGCTGGGTTATATTTAAAAAACAATTATTATAACCAAAATATAGATACTATTGAGTAAACAAATGATGATCCACCTAGAGGAATAGAAGGGGACCATTTGAGTGATTGAAGTGGTTTATAGTTAGAGTGGCGTATAGTTATTGGTTGCCCCCTAATTATCAGCGAAAAAAAAAGAGAACAAGAATAGAAAAAAGGAAGGAGGGGAAAGGGAACGTGAAAAGAAGATGATATGACCTCCTCCCTTAGTCCTCCAAAAAGGCCTTAGTTATTAGTTTGTAGTTCATCTACGAATCAGGCGCGGATCCAGGGGGGGGCCGAGCGGGCCTTGGCCCCCCCCCCCCCCCGGCAAAAAAAAAAAAAAAAAAAAAGAGAGAAGAAAGGAAAAGAAGGGAAAGGGAAAGAGGAGAGAAAGGGAAAGAAAGAAGAGGAAGAAGAAAAGAAAAGGGAGAAGAAGGAGATCGGGGGGGGGGGCGAAAGGGCCTTGCCTCCCAGGCTGTTGCCCCCCCCCCCCCAATCAACAAAATAATAGAGAAGGAAGGAAAGGGAAAGAAAAAAGGAAAATAGGAGATACTGGCGTACTGATAGAGAGAGGGGGGGGGGGGGGCTTGGGGGAAATCAAATTCAAACGTGTTTTATTTCTAATTCCATAATTGTGGATTACAAATAATGCTGAAATGACATAATTTCCGAGATTTTTCCTCACTTTTTAGTAAATTATACTTTTTTATGCGTTTGTTGGAAAATGACAAAATGACAAATGATAAATTTACAGCCAGGCAAGAAATATGATTCTTGAGATTCCTACATGTCAGGGCCCAAGGAACGGCGGGAATCGGGAGCCTCGAGCCCCCCCCCCCCCCACACTTTAACAAAAAAAAAGTATATTAAAGAGAAATAAAAAAAAAGAAAGAAAGAGAGCAACAAAGAAAGAATAGTTAACTGCCAGTGTTAACAAATAAAGAGGCATCAAAATATGATCATCTGACCGTGATTAAATGCCTAAAACCCCTAAGCTTCCGGGGGATCTACCCCCTGGATTCCACCTAGGGCCCTAAGGTGGGCCCTTCGATGCTCATCTGACGGTTATTTAATGCCTAAAACCCCTGATTGTGGGGGGCTCCGCCCCCTGGATCCCACGCCAAATAGTGTCCTGCCAGTGACACAAAATAATAAGGATTATAACAAAATGCTCATCTGACCGTAAATAAACGCCTAAAACCCCTGAGCTTCCGGGGCTCTGCCCCCAGGATTCCACCTTGGGCCCTAAGACGGGCCCTTCGATGCTCAGTTGACGGTAATTTAATGCCTAAAACCCCTGATTTTGGGGGCTTTGTCCCCTTGACCCCACGCCTAAGTGTCCTGCCAGTGTGACTAAATAATAAGGATTATAAAAAATGCTCATCTGACCGTAATTAAACGCCTAAAAACCCCGAGCTTCCGGGGGCTCCACCGCCTCGACCCCACCAGGGGCCCTAAGGCGGGCCCCTGAATGCTTGTCTGACCGTAATTTATTGCCTTAAACGTCTGAGCTTCCAGGGTCGGACAAGGTATCAAAATGTGTTAATCTGACCGCAGGCGCGTAGCCAGGGGGGCGGTGGGTGCGGTGGGGGCGGTGGGGGCGGTACCCAAACAATAACCGCCCCCCCCCCCTAAAAAAGAAGAGGAGAGAAAAGAAAGAGGACGTAGAAAGGAGCAGACAAAGAACATCTTTAAAATTCAGACAAAGATTAGTGTAGAGAACGGTACAACGCATCGTCTTCTTTCTCTAATAATTTAATGAAACGTAAAAGCCCCCGCGCTTCGCGCGGGAGGGGGGAAACTGAACTCGGACGAGGATTAAGCATCGAGAACGGTACAACGAATCGTCTTGTTTCTCTAAAGATTTTAAGAAATGTAAAAGCTTCCGCGCTTCGCGCAGGAGGGGGGGGGGTGGGACTGAATTTAGACAAGAATTAAGAGTCGAGAACGGTACAACGAATTGTCTTCTTTCTCTAATGATTTAATGAATCGTAAAAGCTTCCGCGCTACGCGCAGGAGGGGGGGGTAACTGAATTCAGACGAGGATTATTTTCGAGAACGGTACAACGAATCGTCTTCTTTCTCTAATAATTTAATGAAACGTCAAAGCTTCCGCGCTTCGCGCAGGAGGGGTTGGGGGTTGGGACTACATTTAGACAAGAATTAAGAGTCGAGAACGGTACAACGAATCGTCTTCTTTCACTAATGATTTAATGAATCGTAAAAGATTTCGCGCTTCGCGCGGGAGGGGGAAAACTGAATTCAGACGAGGATTAAGAGTCGAGAAATGTACAACGAATCGTCTTGTTTCTCTAATGATTTAATGAAACGTAAAAGCTTCCGCGCTTCGCGCGGGAGGGGGTAACCTGTATTCAGACGAGGATTAAGAGTCGAGAACTGTACCACGAATCGTCTTCTTTCTCTAATGATTTAATGAATCGTAAAAGCTTCCGCGCTTCGCGCAGGAGGGGCCGGGGGGGGGGCGGTGAAGAAGAGGAGAGAAAAGAAAGAGGACGTAGAAAGGAGCAGACAAAGAACATCTTTAAAATTCAGACAAAGATTAGTGTAGAGAACGGTACAACGCATCGTCTTCTTTCTCTAATAATTTAATGAAACGTAAAAGCCCCCGCGCTTCGCGCGGGAGGGGGGAAACTGAACTCGGACGAGGATTAAGCATCGAGAACGGTACAACGAATCGTCTTGTTTCTCTAAAGATTTTAAGAAATGTAAAAGCTTCCGCGCTTCGCGCAGGAGGGGGGGGGGTGGGACTGAATTTAGACAAGAATTAAGAGTCGAGAACGGTACAACGAATTGTCTTCTTTCTCTAATGATTTAATGAATCGTAAAAGCTTCCGCGCTACGCGCAGGAGGGGGGGTAACTGAATTCAGACGAGGATTATTTTCGAGAACGGTACAACGAATCGTCTTCTTTCTCTAATAATTTAATGAAACGTCAAAGCTTCCGCGCTTCGCGCAGGAGGGGTTGGGGGTTGTGACTACATTTAGACAAGAATTAAGAGTCGAGAACGGTACAACGAATCGTCTTCTTTCACTAATGATTTAATGAATCGTAAAAGATTTCGCGCTTCGCGCGGGAGGGGGAAAACTGAATTCAGACGAGGATTAAGAGTCGAGAAATGTACAACGAATCGTCTTGTTTCTCTAATGATTTAATGAAACGTAAAAGCTTCCGCGCTTCGCGCGGGAGGGGGTAACCTGTATTCAGACGAGGATTAAGAGTCGAGAACTGTACCACGAATCGTCTTCTTTCTCTAATGATTTAATGAATCGTAAAAGCTTCCGCGCTTCGCGCAGGAGGGGGGGGGGTGGGACTGAATTTAGACAAGAATTAAGAGTCGAGAACGGTACAACGAATTGTCTTCTTTCTCTAATGATTTAATGAATCGTAAAAGCTTCCGCGCTACGCGCAGGAGGGGGGGTAACTGAATTCAGACGAGGATTATTTTCGAGAACGGTACAACGAATCGTCTTCTTTCTCTAATAATTTAATGAAACGTCAAAGCTTCCGCGCTTCGCGCAGGAGGGGTTGGGGGTTGTGACTACATTTAGACAAGAATTAAGAGTCGAGAACGGTACAACGAATCGTCTTCTTTCACTAATGATTTAATGAATCGTAAAAGATTTCGCGCTTCGCGCGGGAGGGGGAAAACTGAATTCAGACGAGGATTAAGAGTCGAGAAATGTACAACGAATCGTCTTGTTTCTCTAATGATTTAATGAAACGTAAAAGCTTCCGCGCTTCGCGCGGGAGGGGGTAACCTGTATTCAGACGAGGATTAAGAGTCGAGAACTGTACCACGAATCGTCTTCTTTCTCTAATGATTTAATGAATCGTAAAAGCTTCCGCGCTTCGCGCAGGAGGGGCCGGGGGGGGGGGGGGCGGTGAAAATGAATTCAGATGAGGATTATTTTCGAGAACGGTACAACGAATAGTCTTCTTTCTCTAATGATTTAATGAATCGTAAAAGCTTCCGCGCTTCGCGCGGGAGGGGGACAACTGAATTCAGACGAGGATTAAGAGTCGAGAAATGTACAACGAATCGTCTTGTTTCTCTAATGATTTAATGAATCGTAAAACCTTCCGCGCTTCGCGCGGGAGGCGGAAAACTGAATTCAGACGAGGATTAAGAGTCGAGAAATGTACAACGAATCGTCTTGTTTCTCTAATTATTTAATGAAACGTAAAAGTTTCCGCGCTTCGCGCGGGAGGGGTGAACCTGAA
This sequence comes from Strongylocentrotus purpuratus, assembly GCF_000002235.5. NCBI lineage: Eukaryota > Metazoa > Echinodermata > Echinoidea > Camarodonta > Strongylocentrotidae > Strongylocentrotus > Strongylocentrotus purpuratus. Next base: position 36,421,610 of record NW_022145611.1, on the reverse strand, counting down.
TTCAGAAGAGGATTATTTACGAGAACGGTACTATGAATCGTCTTCTTTCTCTAATAATTTAATGAAACGTCAAAGCTATCGCGTTTCGAGGAGGAGGGAGGGGGAAACTCGCCCCTCCCTGCACACCCCCCCCCCGCATTACGTCACTGCTGGTCACCATTACGTTCCAATTTTTGGCTCGCATAATTTCAAATTTAGGCCCCCCCCCCCTAAGAAATCCTGGATCCGCGCCTGCTACGAAGTAAGACTGCCGCCGATGATGTCAGACGCGTCCTTTCAATGGCTGGATCAAAGGTCTGGATCCACTTTACGCCGCTGATTTTAAAGCATAAAGATCTGGAAAGTACTCAAAACACGATCGCGACTGATTTTGAAAAAATCAACCTAAGGCATTTTAAATAGGGTATTGAAATGTCCCTTGAGTCGATTTTCCGAAAATTGTTGTGATCGTGTTTTAAATACTAATTACATTACACAAAAATGTGAATCGTCAATTTAATTGTTATTATTATTTTTTATTTATGAAGCTCATGATGATGTCTGATGAGGTTTACTGTGATTTCATTATTTTAATTATCATAAATATCATAATTTGTATCATTATTAATATTATTATTAGTATTATTATTTATCCAAATTTTTATTTATGATGATGATAATATTTATTTTGATTTCATTATTATCATCATCATTATTATTTTTATTATTACTATTAATTATTACTAAATAAACATCTGTTGTGTCACTTGGTATATATTATATACGTTCTAAAATTACGGTAAAATACAAATAATTGTAGAAAGTGGAGGTAACGAGTAGGGAAATGGAGGGAAATTGAGTGAAGGGGGCAGAAGGATCGAGTAAGAGCTGGAAGGAGGTAGTGAGAGAGATATATAAAAAGAGAGAGAGAGAGAGAGAGAGAGAGAGAGAGAGAGAGAGAGAGAAAGAGAAGGGGGAGGAAGAAAGAGGAGAGAAGTAAAAACAAAATACATGATAATAAGATACATAAGTACATTGTGATATTATATAGTGAGAGCAAATAGTATGGGGAATTTAGTTTGTGGTAAAATTGTAAATTTTGAGTATAGATAAAAACGCTCTCGATCGGGTAATATGTAACGTTAAAATTAAACCATTTGAAATATTATTAGATAATTTAAGAAAGGTGTAACATTTATGACAATTAGCAAAATGTGAAAAGCAGCATCAGCAACAAAAATATATATACATGTACGTACATACAAAAGTCAAGTATTTTATTATGTAAGCCTAATCGACACTAACATACAATCCGTGTTAGTGCATGTTATTATGGGGTTAACGATACATGTAATTATTAAATTCTTCGAAATACACTTCAGAAAGCAAGAATCTTATTACGTTAGCCTAATTGACGCTTTCATTCAATCATTGCGAGTCCATGTTATTATGTGGTCAATACTACATTAGATTATTCAATTATTCCCAATACACTTCTGAAATTCTGCTTGTACATAATTATGTTTATATAATTCTGCTTATTATAGGACAAATTACAGTTTACTTCCAAGCCTAAATGCCTCATTTCCGTATATAGCGTGTCGCACTTTCTGGGGTTCTCAAACTGTTTACCTAGACGATCCCAGATGTGATTTTTATTAAAGCTAAAGGTCCGAAACAATGGGAAGAATTTTATTCACTTTAAAAAGTTTATATTATACATACATGTTTTACACGTACCTTAATTTTGACGTATCTAGGCATTTTGGCGCCCGTGGCAAGCATTGAAATTACGCCCCCTCCCCCGCCCAATATACATGACTTATTATCATACTAAATTATTTTAATTATCATTAATATCATAATTTGTATCATTATTAGTATTATTATTAGTATTATTAATTTTGACGTATCTAGGTATTTTGGCGCCCGTGGCAAGCGTTGCAATTACGCCCCCTCCCCCGCCCAATATACATGACTTATTATCATTATACTAAATTATTTTAATTATCATTAATATCATAATTTGTATCATTATTATTATTATTAGTAGTATTATCAATTTTGACGTATCTAGGTATTTTGGCGCCCGTGGCAAGCATTGAAATTACGCCCCCTCCCCCGCCCAATATACGTGACTTATACAAGCATGACAAGCGGGCAAAGTGATCCCGAAAAAAAGGAGAATCTTTCATTTTTAAAATATTACTTCGTTATATACGCAGCCTGAATATAAAGATTTTCGGGCATCTCGTTGCCAAGAATCCTACTGGTTTAAATTTTAAATTTCATCATAAAAAAATGACTTGCTTAAGATTTAAAAAATATTAATTTAAGAGTTATTCCGCGCCTTGGTGCCTGAATATTAGACAGTGGAGGTGCAACTTGTTGATGTAAGAAAGAGAGATGTGAGAGGGGAGAAAGAGAGAGAGGTATATCATCTGGTTGTTCAAAATAAACGATTGCAGCTACTTTCTAGTGTTTATGTCCCTTTCACTTCTCTTCCATTTCACCACTCCTTCATGTGCAACCAATCCTACTCCTGCTTTTACATACCCTTCTCTCCTAGTTTTCCAACCCCCTCTCTCTACATATATCTCTCAAACCACCTCTCTTGCTTACTACCCCCCCCCCATCCCTTTCTACCTCCATTTTCCTAACCTTTCCTGCTCTTTCTCTTTCCTCTTCTCTATTAACCACCTACCTTCTCTACCTCACCCCTACCTCTCACCGTCCCTGTCACACACTCTCTCTGTCCTCCTTCCTTTCCCTTCCTCCCCTTCATCTATTCCACTATACTATTTTGAATTGTTTATACAATTTTTGTTCATTATCAATTTATACCATGGTTACATGTCATCATATCACCACCAAGTCTTTTTGTAAAAGAAAAAATAGCAATGAAAGACAATTTTCTGTTTGTAAACAGGTGAATCAACTAATTAAATTAAATTTAGGTAGTACTTTGGCCTATATCAGTCAATCCATTTGTTCAATCTTATCTCATTCAGGCAAAGCTTTGATAGGTTAAGCAAAATTGCTATTGATTCATGTTAAAATAAAGTGCTCATTGTCAGATATACATCTCACAGTGTATCGAACGATAAGTTAAACAAATAATCTAGATACAAAATTATCAAAACCAAGTTTAATATGTCTCAACATTTGACTGGATACAAAAAGATGACAATCATCTTCATGCTTGTAATATCAATGAAGTAGATCAAACACTCATAATTCTCAAGGAACATATTTAGAAACTGGAATATTTCATTATGGATAGATACCATGATCCAGATTCCAATCTGAGTATGGTCCAAACATCTTCAACTTAAAAATACTATGCGAGAAAAAGAAATTATTCATTTATTTATTTATTTTTTGTCAATTCAAAATTCCCCTTTGTACAGTGTAAAAACCAATAGTATCAACGAATATATACTACTGATAACATACAGAGTTGCACAAAAGTTTGAGGTTGTGTCATTTCCTACATTCAAAATATTGTCTGGGACCAAAAAACATAAATACCTCCAAAAGGTCTAGAAAGCGATTATTTGTATCATAGATGCCCGACTTAAGGATAATCAATTCTTAAATTTGAACTTCCTTCGCTAAAGCTCCATAAACACATCAATAATGTTGATGTCTGCCGATTTCAGTCCTATTACACCTGGTGAACAAACTGCAAGCTAGCAAAAAAGCTAAGTTATCAATAAATAATCTTGAAGTAATTGAAGGCATCTCCACAGAGAAGGGCTGTAAAATTATACATTTGTACTGGCTTTTATAGTCACTGTCCGATTCGTTCTTTAGAAACTAATACCAGCCTCAGCCTACCTGCTAGAGTATGAAGGACAAGACATATGAGACTGCATCTTGAACCTACCTCTGCCTATATACAGTGCGACCCAGAAAAAACGAAACCGAGAATTATCGATGTTTTATCATAACTTAATCACAATTATAATGAATAAATGAGACATATTTGTAAAGCTTAGATCCTCCTCTTTCATTTGATGCAACTCATATGATGCATATTTCATGCATGAGTGATTAAAAGCAATTTGAAGGAAGGAAACCAAAAAGTCATTTAGAAGAAAAATTCACATTTCTAGAAAGTTCAGTTTCTGCCCTTTCATATGACACCTCAATCAGGAAAAATGAGCAAGGAATAATTAAGTTCTTTTTGTTTAAAGTGATGCTTGCATTTCCATAATTTGATTTAAAAGTTCGTTTTCACTGGCTGCCCTGCCGTAGCAACAAGCAGAATTGACAAAAGACTTAACTCTGTTTCATTGACATTGAGGTGTAACTAGCTGTCAACAAGGATAACAAGGATAACAAGGAAGTGGGAAGAACAGATGGACAAACATATAAGGTAGGATATCCCCGATCCAAAATGTGGTAGAGACAAATTAAACATTTATCATAAGTATTGGATGTACCCAACTAAAAGGCTGAAATAATACATTTATGCTGTTTGTATACCCTACCATCAACATTCTCACATAGTAATGTCAAGGCCTAGAAGTGGTTTACCTATATAATTTATATAAATATATATACATTATCTGATATATTAAAGGCATCTCACTCACAGGCTGAAACAATAGTTACATTTATGCTACCTATTAAATCCCAAGGCCAATAACCTTACTTGGTGAAGACAAGAACAAGAACCAGCATAAAAGTTATGATGCCACAATAATTAATGAGCTATGTGAAACGATACAGCATCACGTAGTCCTTATAGATGAACAAGGGAACCGCTCTCGGCGGTCTCGCCTGCATTACGCAATTCAATATGATGAAAAATTGTGGTTGGGACATTATTCATAGGCAGGGTGACCACCCCCCCCCCCCCCAATGAAGTACCCTGAATATAATCAGCATTTTGAAGTGAATATTGGCCAAGAGTCATCGGAAGAATTATGTATTATAATTTGTGACGTGGTATTTGTGTCATAAGATTTGTGATACTTGATAACCCTTGTGTACAAGTTTCATGGAATTTGAACAAACACTTTTGAAATTATGCTAAAAATTCAAAATCTTTATGTTGATACCATAGTCTAAGTCTGTTGACCTGAAATGACCTTTGACCTTAACTAAGTGACCTGAAATTCTACTCACATGATTGGGGATACTTGATAACCCTTTAGTGTAAGTTTCATTGAATAAGAACTTATACTTTTAAAATTATATTAAAAATTCAAAAACTTAACATGATGATGCCACAACATAGTCTAAGTCTGTTGACCTGAAATGACCTTTGACCTTAATTTTGTGACCTGAAATTCTACTCACATGATTGGGAATACTTGATAACCCTTTAGTCCAAGTTTCATTGAATGAGAACTTATACTTTCAAAATTATACTAAAACACCCTATGTCTCGCTTTTTGCTACGCAGGCGGGACAAAAATCACAGGTTTTGACCCCACTCAGCTGCTTTGTTTCAAAAGTCAAACATTAAAGTACAAGGTAATACAAATACAACAACACAAGGAAGAGATTCCTGAGGCATCAGTTTGGCAATTCAGTGAGATTTGCTTTAGAAATATCATTCATGTCATATTTGAGATAGTACTGCCATATTAAAATGTTCTTCTTTTCTTGATATGTAGAACATCTCTGTCTCCTCACCTCTACTCCTGCTCATTTTGACCAGGTAAAAGGTCAATCGAGTTGAGGGCAAGAGGTCGATCAAACCATATTTGATCATGTCATATGTTCCCATCTTAGGATCTTTCTTTTTCCTTCTCTTAATTCCTCTTCTTTGGCCTTTCCTTTCTCTTGATACAGTAGTTCTATCTTTCTCTTGCTGGCTATCCTGTGGTTTGTTTGAAATTGCACCAGAGCATTCCTCCTCCTCACTGTTCATCATCTCTTCCCCCGTCTCACTTACTTCATCACCACTTATTAGGGGTTGTTCATACTGGTCCAAAGACTCATCTAGGGTACCTCCCTCCTCTGTCCACCCATCGTTACAGGAGAATCTTGAGCAACATGTATCTTTTGTTCTATCAGCCAGCCTGTCGTTAACAATCTGGTTGTAAGGACTGCATAAAGGACTAGGTATACAGCTATTATCCAGAATGCCGATAGTGATTGAGTGTAGGTGCTCTAAGCCACGGAAGATGGACATAAAGCAGTCAACAACCTGTTGAGAATGGAATCAAGGATAAGGAAACATCACCAATTATGATAAAGATTGTGAAAGACAATTATCCATACTGGCCAAATCTGTTTCTAGATTTTCAGTAAAAGTAGTTTTTGAAAGGAATGTATTATTTTTAAGGATGCCAAAATGACGGAGTAGATTACAACGGTTTTGCTGTACAATGTTGTAATTACAATCAGTGTAAAAATAATGTTATATTTTGGTGGGGGCCTTATAAAAAATTCCATATTCAGGTTTGTTAGCAACAAAGAACTATATCCATCTGAGGAGATGTATCATTGTTCGTCTGTTCATAGCCAGAAGGTTGTTAACTCTGACTTGAAGTATATGAATTAGCGACCTTCTGCTCCAAGAATCATGCACAGATTACGAAAGGCTAAAGAAAGATTCTTACTTGCTCCTGAGAGGTGAGGAACTTGTCTAAACAAGGCCAAACCTCCAAGCTCTTCAGCTCTGGTAATTCTTGAATCGACTCAGCCAAATCGTCTGGTATGCGACACATTATCAGGGACAGCTTTCTCAACCTAATCAAGATCAGAAATATTAGAGTAATAATAATGATTAAATGTTTTTGTATAGCAAATAACACATAGGCTTAATTGCATGTCTCTATGCGCGTTATAGAACAGGATACAGGAGTGGAAATGGTGCACTGGGTTCATTAATGTGAGATCTTACAAAGCGCCAAATAGATATCATTTAATAGCATATAGAAAGATTTAATAATTAGAAGGCCTTGGTGAATGTCCTATATAATTCTCTTAATTCACACTTAATCATAACACATAAGAATGTTCAACAGCACAATCATCAAAATACTTTTGATCCTCGTATGTTTGGAATTCATTTATACCGTTGTCATACAGTATATTTCAAAATATAAGCTTTAAGTATATCTTCTACAAGTTTGAATACACTCTAAATACATGTGAAAATGATGTGTGAGTACACTAATTGATGCATGCAAACATGCACACAAGAAAGTGAACTGGGAGTTTTGATATGAAAAAACTTTTCCCCATAAACATGTTGACTATTTGAATATTCATACATTTTTTAAATTTTTTTTATTTCGGGGGGGGGGGGGGGGGGGGTCTTGTAATTATATACAACATACTAGCAGGACCCGCGGAAATCCGCGGGATTCTAGAGGGGGCGGGGGATGTAAATAGATATATAGAGACTGCCTAAATTAAAACCACCAAGAACTTTATTTGCCATTCAGGCCATTAAAAAAATATACATGTTTAGCGTCCCCGCCCGTTTCCTTTTTGCCCGGCCCCCCCCCACTCAGTGTTATTTAGGGTACGCATATGCTCGTACCCTCTTTTTGAAAGCACCCCCTATCTGAGGACTGCCAACATTTCCGAACCCCCCTTTCGCGGGCTTTTCGCGGGCTTTTCCTGCCTTGGAGACCCCCCTAAATCAGGAAAAATGCTCAATGTACCCCCCTAAATTTGGAATAATTTCTCAGGAGTCCAAAGAGATGAAAGAAAAAAAGAAAAACACCCCCTTTTAAAGAAATCTCCGGGTGAAAAGTCAAATACACCCCTTTTTTTACAATTCTCGGGCCGGACTTGGTCGCATGAAAAGTACCCCTTTACCGGACATTTTGGCAACACGCATGCGGTCATTCCGACCTCTGAGTGGGGGGGCCGGGCCTTTTTGGGGGCCGCCTCCTATTTATTTTTTTTTTGAAATTTTTTTGAATTTTTTTTTTTCTGAAAGAAAAAAAAACAGCGTCCCCGCCTGCTTCCTTTTAGGGGGCCGCCTCCTATTTTTTTTTTTTTTTTTTAAATTTAAAAAAAAAAATTTGTAATTGTTTATTTTTTTTAATTTTTTTAAAATTTTTTTTTGAAAGAAAAAACAGCGTCCCCGCCTGCTTCCTTTTTGGGGGCCGCCTCCTATTTTTTATTTTTTATTTTTATTTTTTTTTAATTTTAATTTTTTAATTTTTTGAAAGAAAAAAAACATGAAAAGCACTGCTAAAATGTATTTCTGATTTTAAAAAGAAAAAAAAAAATTGTCGGCCGCCATCTTGAAAAAAAGCCAGAATGTCAGGGAAAATGTACGGAGCAACCTTTTTGAAAGAAGGAAAGAAAAAAAAAGGGCCTCCTCCTTCCCATTTTTCGAAAAAACAGGACACTAAACATGTTTTTTTTTAAATTTGGCCTTATATAAAAATATAAAAATAAAAAAACGATCCAACTGTACCTGTAGTTATTCTTTAAGCCACTGGAACTGCGTAGAGTTCCGTAGTGTGGCGTACCGACTACGCAGAAATTAGGCTGCGTATTAATGGGAAAATAGTCCCTGCGTAGGTTATGCGTAGGCTGGAGTACAGGTTTGCTTATGGTTGCTTACTGTGTAGAAAGCTTTTACTGCTTTGACGATCTGGCGTAGGGTAGCGTACTGTTGCGTAGTCATGTAGCATAGTGTTGCGTAAAAAGGCGTACTTTCTGCGTCAAGTTTCTACGCCGAAACTACGCGAAAAAAATTAAACATGTTGAATTGTTTTTGTTCATCTTGCGTACCTCTTTCCGTCCCTCAGCATATAGTAACGTAGGCCAGCGTAGTTGGTACGCAACACTACGCAACTCTACGTATTGACCCCACGCCAATTAGTGACCCGCAAGTGTCACAAATAAAGTATTAAAAATATGCTCATCTGACCCTAATTAAACGCCTAAACCCCCCGAGCTTTCGGGGGTTTATGGTCCCTTGAAACCCGTGGATCCCACGCCTATATTGTATATACACTCAACTCGCCGCGATCTGATCTCTCCCCCCCCCCCCAACTTTGAAGAACGTAACCCCCCGAGCTTTTGGAGGTTTATGGCCCCTTGAAACCCGTGGACCCCACGCCTATATTATATATACGCTCAACTCAGGACCCGCGGAAATCCGCGGGATTCTAGAGGGGGGGGGGGGAGGGGCGCAGGCAAAAAATTAAGTTTTTTCATTTCGGGGGCTCGATCATTTCCAATTTTTGGGAAATTTTCGGGGGCTACTTTTTCAACTTTCGGAGGCTCTTTTTTCTGGGGCTACTTTTTCATTAATTCATAAAAGGATAGGCCTACACTTTATTGAGATTTGTTTAGTAGGCTAAGGTTTCAGGCTTAATACTTCATAATTGCCTATTTAAAAAAAAAAAACATTTTTCTAGTTCAATAACTAAGTTTTCATGCATTGATTTGATGCAAGAACTGTAACGTAATTAATAGCCTAGAATTAGTAATACTTTTACTAATTCTAGGCTCAGGTTTTGTAAATCTATTCACGAAACTATATTGAAATCGCGGCAATAAGGATGCAAACCAACAGATAACAATTTCAAAGTGTCAAATCTCTTCGACTCGAGCTCAGCTCAGCTTAACTCACACACACTCCAGCGTAACAAAAAGCTCGAACACCGACGCCGCAGGCTTCGGACGCCTGCAGTGCGCGGTGCCGGTGTTACACTGCACTGTGAGTACTGTATGTGTGAGGAACTGCCTGTATGTGTAAGCTTGCGACATGAACTGTCAGTCCAATGGTTTTCTTGTGAAAACTTTCCTTTAGAAAATGATAATCAAAAATGTAGTATACATTAACCGTCATAATCACAAAATAAGCTTTGATTTCATACCTCCATTCACGAAAACTATATCAAAATCGCGGCAATCATGATGGAAATAGGTCTCTAAGTTTGGACGTCGACGGGAAGCCCCGTGTATAATTGTGCAGCTACTACATGCAAAGCACATCCTCGCTACTACAAAGCACATCCTATAGCAAGACGCTCTACTCTCGGTAATCCCGCCCTTTGCATAGAGCATTTAATACGCAACGTAATGTGAGTGGATGGTCATCGGTCGTGTGTCTACGGATGTTATGTTGAATATCCATGAGGTATCTCTGTCGTCACGCATATCCTGCATTATGCATGTCGCGTCTGTTTTCGCCCTGGACGTCGACACGGAGGAGGACCTCGGGCGGAGTATAGCCAATTCGCTAGAGTAGACTCTCCCGCGGACGACGGCACCGGTCACCGGTACCCCGAGGGGAGGGTTCAGGAGGAGATAGCTGCACCAACTTGGGTCGGCGATCTCATTAAAAAACAATAGAATACAAAGGCTGGCGGAGACGTCGCGCCCCCCGCGGAGCCTTAGCGTATTACTATTATAGATATTTTTATGATTGGTCTATTTTAAGTGAGAATTCAACTTGAGATTTATATAAAAGTAATAGTAATAGCTACATTTATATTGCACACATAAGTTAGGAATTTCCAAAGATAAAATCAGAGATTTAGCTGGCTGTTATGTATCTGGGCTGAATTGTTCAAAGATTGACCTATGAGGGAGCCATTAAACAAACATGTACTTACCTTTTTAACCCTCTCAGATATGTCCCTATGCATGTACACGGAACCCCAGGACACATGCAATGAGCCTTCGTGAGACTCAGAGACTTGAGGTTTTCAACCTTTCTTAAAGAGGCAAGTTCCTGGAAAGATAATCAGAGGGAAAAGAGAAGTTAAGATTCATGGACGATGAATTTCAAAACTAAGAGTCAGAAGTAATACAGTCAAACCTGTCTATAGCGACCACCCAAGGGAAACACAAAAAGTGGTCTTTGTGGACAGGTGGTCTTTGTAGACCGGTTCCTTTGGTACATGATACAATGATACAAACCATTTTCAAGGGAAACAACAAATGTGGCCTTTGTAGACAGGTGGTCTTTGTAGACAGGTGGTCACTAAAGCAGGTTTGACTGTACTAATTATAGTGTGCCTTGAAGAAGTACAATGACACACGGTTTGGTTGAGTTTGTCATTTTTCATATACAGTCAAACCTGCTTTAGTGACCACCTGTCTACAAAGGCCACATGTGTTGTTTCCCTTGAAAATGGTTTCTCATTGAATCATTTACTAAAGGAACCTGTCTACAAAGACCACTTGTCTACAAAGGCCACTTTTTGTGTTTCCCTTGGGCGGTCGCTATAGACAGGTTTGACTGTACTACAGAGAAGATGTAAATAATTAAGATCATGTGCAGACTGAATTGTGCTGCGTATGTGTACCGGTATTCCCTTTAGGAACAACCAAAAACCCTGAAGGCTGTTTCATCTGTAGGCCAGTTCAAGAATATTTTGAAGGCCAACTTTGTTTTGTTAGAAAGCATGAATTGCAATATGTTTACATTCGCTTAACAGGTGTTTTTGAAGTGTTATTTTCATCTTTTAAGCAGTCATCATATATATGTACAATGTTGTGGAGCAAATTGTGAAGCGCATTATGAGTGAAAGGAAAAGGCGCTATATACTCTGTGGATTAGATTAGAATACTTACATGCAATTCGAAGTCTGAACAATTACCCAGCTCCAAATGTTGTAGGTATGGTAGGTCCTTTAAAAAACACATATAAGCACTACTTAGCCCATCAAAGTTGGTTAGTATCTGTAAAGATTAAACATAAGAAAAAATCCTTAAGCTATATTTCACTAATGGAATATGCCTTATTTCGTTTTGGTAATGGGATTATAGGCCTATATCAACATTCAGGTTGAATAGATAATAGAATCAGGATTGAGATAGTTCAAGCAAAGTACATACTGGTACATATTCACCAATTCCTGGCTTAAAAACTGAAAAATATGGGCGCTTTAGCCAAGACATTTGACTTACAAATTTTGTAAGGCTCTGAATGATGAAAGCTCCATTTAAACTATCTAAGATTCAATATGGAAAAAAGAAGAAAATCATGAAAACTAAGAAATATAATAGAAAATGAGAATTGAACCAAGTATTCAAAACTTTATTTCAGAGAATTATAGTAAAGGAAATGTTGTTTAAGACTTAACTTTACATTAGATTTATGATGCTGACTAAACCTTCCAATAATTTCTAGTAAAATGTCATTACTGTATTTTTCTAATATTAGTTGCTCCCCAAATTATTTTTTGGAAATATCAAATCAACAAATTTTAAATTTCCATTCCAGTAATTTCATAAGTAACTCAGTCTCATTGATGCATAAGAACAACGTAATACTAAATGTCATGATTGAACTGACTTAACAAACTCTTTTTGATGAACTATTAAAGAACTGTTGTCAACTTCAATGAATTATAAAGAATCAAACAAAGCTACACCACAACAAAACAACTTAGATGATAATCACAATTCAAGATACAAGAATAAATAATTAACAAGCCTGAAAAAGACTCAACAAATCAGTGTGAATGCTGCAAATTTGTGAACAAAAATTTGGGGAAAATTGGTAATGAGTACAAATCATAACTAAAAGTAAAGCTAATGAAGGAACCATAGCTGATGAATACAGAAGGAGAGACAGTGATCTGAAAGGAATAATGGTTTACACAATTACCAGCTTCTTAAGTTTCTTGAGGTCTCCTAAGGCCTGTGTTCCTCCGTAGAATGCTATAGAAGGCACACACACACCGTAGATAGAACTCAGCTTCAACTCCTCTAGATCCTTCAGAATCCTTATCCTACCAATGTCATACAGTATAGCTCCATCCTCTCTCAACAAGATCCTGTTAGAGTTTCTGTAACAGGAGATGATGTGAATGAATTTGGGAACTTCTTTAGCAATCTCAGTTTTATAACTATTTTCATCCTCTTACAGGGTACATAAAGGTACAAGCTGACATAAAATATGTTACAGAAACACAGAATGTATAGCAGTACTTGTATGGTAGATGAGATCACATCTTAATTTGATGAATCTAGGACTCATTACAAGCTCGTAGAACAAAATTGTGAAAGTGAAAAAGCTTAAAGGGTACAAACCGCACATTGCATCGTACATTTAATAAAGATAAGATGTATTCACATCTACTATCAAAATAAAATTCTTTAAGGGTAGTTTGTTACTTCTAAGTAGTCCACGCACAGAAAAAAATGATAAAGCATCATCCAAAGACCAAAATACAACTAACAGAAGAAAGCATCTCATCTTTGATTTGATTTTTCCTAGTTTAACATTTTTTTACCCCCACAATCCTGTCTGTGTGGTTTCCAAGATGGACTTATTAAATCACAATTAAATTGTGGTTTGATAATCTTTCAATCAACTTTTACAACATTAATCTTGTTAAAATGATCTGCAATAGACAAAGTGTATATCAAAACTAATTGAAATGAATATCTTCAACCTACAAACATCAATTTAACAACAAACAAACAAAAAATTCCATTTTCTTGTACCTTGACAGTGGCGGTAGGAGGCATGCCACATGAAGAATCTTGAGTTGAGGCATCTTTACAACTATAGTTGTGAGGTCTCCTTTCTCGATGACCCCGAAGTAGAGTGCCTTGACATTGGTCAGCTGGATGATGTAGTTTATTGCCTTCCTATTAGATGTCTCCGGGTTGACACAGTCATGAAGATCCTGAGATAACAAAATGGGATTGAGGTAACCAGGACAGATCACTGTATTGAGTATCTATCTTTAGAGAAAAATGACACCACCTGCCAATTCCCAAAGTGGCAAAATTCATTATTCCTTTAGTTTGACTTTGATTTAACAACTGATTGGTCTTAAATCATATATCAGTACGTAACTAGCCACAGAAGTTTTTAAATTCACCCTGAGAGGGAAAATCCTGAAAGAAATTATTCCCCTGAACTTAACTTGACAAATAAACTCCAAATAAGACGATGTTCAGGAGTTATTTATTTCATTATTTTATTTTGTTAATGTTTTTGCCTTGTGTAAGATGTGAATATACATTAACTAAGAATTCTACCATGTCCTGTGTGTGAGTGAAATGTGATGGATTGCGAAGGGGGACTTTAGAAGTTTATCCTTTGAAGTGGGACTGCACTACTTGTAGCTACTTGCACCAGCGTCTATACAGCCAATAAAGCCTAAGCGGTACGCATTGATCCCCCAACGTCCCCTGTTTCTTATGTTAAGTGAGAGCTGATTTGATTAGATAACTACATGTACCTGCCAGTGACCATGCAGGGAAACTAGTGCAGATAGGCTTTAAGATCCTTGGTAGAACAGGCTCACTAGCCTTGCGTGAACATCCTGTGATGTCATAAACAGTTACTTTGTGACCGGGTCAATGTTTCTGAGTCCTATAGGTGAACCTACTTCACAAGCAGACCAGGGAAAAAATTATTAAACAAATTTCGGGGGCTACTCTTCAAGCTTGCTTGCATGAAAATAGTACTCTTTAATTTGTTTTGCAATCTGTTTTGCATTGAACTCTATGCAAATTTTTGTTGGCTCTTTTATGACTTTCGGGGGCTCTTTTTGGCATTTCGGGGGCTAATTCGCCCCGAGCCCCCATGTTTTTTTCCCCCTGAAGCAGACATTAATAACTTTACACACAAACATTTATATTGTGATGTCAGGAGAGAGGTGAGGAGAGGTGGGGGATATTCAGGGTGACAGGGTCTAAATGGCCTCACTTGATGGAGAAGATTGCTAAATTAGGTCATATACCTTTGCTCATCAAAATAGCAGGGCATGCATCTACAAGGTGGTTTCAATGGTTACTTAGAAGTTGTTACTCACCAAGCAAGTTGTACCAAGTTTTCCAAGTCTCTTCCAGAAATGTGGTCGTAGTCTATCAACTTCACTTCCTTCAAATGACACACATTTCCACTGTAATCAATAATAAAAAGATACAATGGTGACCGAATAAAGAATGTTTATATTTGTAACATTTAAAAAAGTCAGCTTGCTTTAATTGGGCTCCTATTCAGATGAATAAATCTACGGTATACCATTTTAATTAGGCTTTTTATAAAATTCCAGATTGTTGTGTTTGACTACTGCTCAAATAAAAACTCAAAGAAATGTATTTGATTTTAACAAAATATTAATTCAAAATTTTTACCAGTGATGCCCCCTTGCAGAGTTTCCTCCATTTCTTGCACACACCACTAGCTGCAACAAGGCCCTTGATGGGTAAATACTTCAGGACTTGAAGAATCATTTCAGCTGAAAGCTCATGGAATCCTCTCCCTTCTTCTTGAGTGTGAGAAGTTGGACTGTTCATAGCACCTTCATTTATCACAAGTTTACTTTTCTTTGTTGGAGCCATCGGTGATTGCTATTTGAAAATACAACAAATACGAGTAATTTGAATGCATTTTAAAGGTTGAGTATCTCTGAGAAACTTGTTTTGTGATTAATTTTAAAAACTTTGCAATCTGTTCATTACCTCTGGGACCTCTTCCAGACTGTTTTGATTAATAACCTTGTAAAACACAAAATTTAGTTTCATGTCATCGGAAATGATGTTATTTTTCATTAGCGGTATAAAGTTGACAACACAGAGAAGATATATGGCTTGTTCGTGAATGCTAGTGGGTTCTGAATTTTAGCTACATTTACATCTCAGAATTTAGATATCCACACCAGCTAGTGTATCAAACAGTCTGAATGGCCTGCAAATTAACGAAGCAGAGTGTATGATACTTGATAACTCTATAAGATGAATATTAAGTTGTTTTTGCCTAATCTAATAGTACAATGAAATAACTAGCATATTCATACAAGGATGCAAGAGATCTACAAATGTATGGATCTATACTAAAAAATAATATAGTGGCACACACAATTCCAAAGAAAAGAGAAGAGAAAAGAGAGAGCAGGAAACATATGCCTTACCTAAGAGGAGACAAGCAAAATAGATTAAACCCAATTTTGACATTTCATATTCCTATTAAAGTTTCATAGGCATTTACTTTAGTATTTTATTCAAATAGGGTCTATATATTTGTGTAATGAAACTGTGAAACCAGTGATAAATTCATCAAAACCATTCTCGGTAGTACTCCAAATCTATCTAGTAAATGGGCAAGTTACACAGATCTATATTTTTGTCATCAAAGGTAGTATTTCAAGAAGTTGCTTACATAGACAAAGTCTGGCGACAGCTTGGGACGCCTCACTCTCTTACTTCTCAGGAGCACATCAGCCATCACGACATCAAGTGAATTTCTCTGGGAAGAAACAATGTTTTTTTCTGATGTTTGAGAATTCAATGCCAATTCAATTTCATATCTGTAGAGCTACGCAGTGAGAAAAGTCAAAGGAAAATGAAGATTTAATCTTGTGGTCAGTTTCATTGACATTAGAAAAATAGTATTAGTAAATCAAATGCTATTAAAAATTCATCCACATTTGCATCACTGACATTGTCAGATCGTAGTTTATCTAGAGTCTATGGTGCTGTGGACTGACTCGCGCTCGCTGTGCATGTATATGTTCATCATACCTTTTTGTTTGAAATCGACACCTCAACAAGGTGATGTCCCATGACAGTTGCTGAAACTAGAATCAGCTGTAACTAGTATAAACAAATGTACTCTGTATCTAATAATAGACCTATTATTACAAGTTAGATCTACAACCAATAAACCATGAAGGCATGAATGATCCTGGCCTAGTCTATATTCATTGTTCAGCAATTATTGGCCCAATTATTGCCTTTTTTATGGTAGGGATGATATGTTACACTTTAATTCCACTTGCATGAATCTGACGACGTGGACCAAGTGAGATAAATGTGTTTTCAATTTTAGTGTCAGTTGTGGTTGATTGTTAATGGTTATGGAGAGGATGACCGACGCGATGGGCGAGTGGCGTGGGCGTGGTCATCATGGAACCACTGGCACTGCACTGCACTCTCTCTGTCTCTGATGCATGATGTCGGATCTGATCGGGGTCAGGTCTGATTGAAGCACGAAGAACCGAGTCCGAGGAGTATAATAGGGTATGAACTGAATGAGTTCGATCTGCCGAGCTGCTAACACAAGATCATGTGATTAGTGATTATCATTATCATTTCAATATCAATGACTCACCTCCAAAGACACTGAAACTGAAAGAATCCTTGACTCGAGTTTCGCGCGCTCGAGCGATGCACGTCCTAGCTGAGCTGAGATCGAGATGAATCAAAACACACGTATGCTATCTTCTAAGAGACAAACGAAAATTAAAAAAATGATGTGGTGCCAGCATAGAGATATATACTACTAACTTTTAAGTATAATCTCTATGGGTGCCAGTTTCTCGAAACTAATGTTAACAAGTTCGCGGAAATCTCTTTGAAACGCATGTTAATTCTTTATTAGATATTAATATGGGATTTCTGAATTAAAAATCCAATTTGTTTTTTGAAGTGGAATCCACAATCCAATATTCTTATAGTACACAAGTAGGTAGGCTACATACAAGAACAAATATAAATGCATTAACTATATATGATTAGGCCTATATACTTATTATAAAAGCCTAAAGTTTTTAAATGAAAAGCAAATACAAATTATTTATGAAAATTCAGCAAATTATTAATGAAAATTACTCAAATTAATAATCAAACTACACTGGCAAGTGCTGATCAAATACGTATTTCGAAGTCAAACTTCAGGAGGATAAAGAAGATTATATCAAATTACTACTACTAGTCAGGTCAGTCGAAATATTAGAGGTCCGATGAGTACAGTGGCCTATAGAGTGAGTCCTATTGATGGGAGGGGGCACTGGAGCAATGGGAGGAGGAGGGGGGGGGGTATTTACTCTGAAAATAAAATGCGCATTTACAGTCATACATGCATGGCGTCTTCTTTTCTTGTCCTTGTTCGATTCCCACTTTCTCTTCTTCTCTTCAATTCTCTCTTTCTGAATCATCAAAATCTAGGTACAAACTGATATAATCCCTCACCAATAACATAGTTTTTCCCTTTAAAAAATTATGTAATGGACTCATGGACTGTCAGTGAATTGAATTATTTTACAACTTTATCTAAAGTCAGAATGCGAACTGCATTGTTGCCAGGTACGACGTCCTATACGGCTATATAAGCAGGGCTTTAACTTTTATATGTTATAAATAAGTTATCCACACCTTATATTTTAAAAAGAAAGAAAAATGAGAAAGAAGGAAATTATTATTAAAAAGAAAGGCGTTGGTGATATAGTAAGTTATTGACTGATTGCCATTACAAACAAAAGAAAATAACTTTGGGGGACTGCTTCGAGGGAGATCGTATGCAAACATTTTTTTTTGCTCAACGGGGCGGCGGGGGGGGGGGGGTGTTGAGTTAAATTATTATTTTTTCAAGTTAGTGATGATCATGCACTACCAACCCCCCCCCCCCCCCCTTAGCACAACAAAGGAGTAAAATTGTGGTTACCACGTTTGGCGGGAGTTTTTTTTTCATAAACCGGGAGATTCTACATCGAAGTGGGAGCGGGATCCGAGGAAGGGCGTGCTGGTGGGAGTCTGGTGGGAGGGCAGGAGAATGACCGGGAGAATGATCGAGCGACGTGGTGGCGTGAGACCGTCCCTCCAATTGCGGGAGGGTTGAACAGTTTTCATTCTGAATTCGGCAATTGAAGAGTGAAATACAATCTATTCATTAGAGGTGGATGAAATATATTTGTATTGAGGCACTTCACAAAGACGCGAAAACGGGCTGTTAATTAATTAGGCATATAGGCCTTGGGCACCCCCCCCCCCCCAGCTTCACCCTCCCCACATTTTGTTCACAGCAGCCAGGGTCAATTCTCTATACCGATCGATCACGATCGTTCAGTTTTTAAAAAATCCTTTCCACGGTGGAATTAAACATGCTGAATAAACCATGAATATATAGCGAATACATATAGGCCTTTATAGAACTTAGACTGACGAGATCGATCAACTTGATAAACTTGAAACGAGAAAATTCAAGAATCGCGCGCAACGCGACAATGACCTCACGGTAGCATTACGTCATCAAACCCATCGCCATCTTGCCCATTCATTGCTCTCTGCCGATGTCTGCACCAGTGCCGTCGAACCCGAAGAGTTGAATGTTGCACGCGAATTAGGCAGTTTTGTGAATTATTTAACGGTAATTAAAATATTAGTAGAGTCGATATTAATTACAATGGCGAACTTTGACCAGTTTCAGCCTGATTCCACTCAGGGATTTGAAGGAGATTACGACAACGATAATGATTTCGAGAGGGTAGATGCAGACAGACCCCTCGCAATGAGCGACAACCCGGAGGAGGATCGCTATGCATCCGAGCAACCGGAGGCGCAGGTTCCCACGGCAGATTTGTTGGGTTCTTTCGGCTTCGGGGATGGTCCAGCGGCCGCGCCCGCAGCACCGGACTATTCCAGCCCAGGAGCTGACGACTTTGGCGGTTTTGTTGAAGATCCTAGTGTTCCTGATACGACCGGCTCAGGATCTCTGGGAGATTTTGATCATCTTCAAGAAATCAAACCCAAAGAGAAGGTGGAAGAGCCAAAGCCAGTTTCACAACCACCAAAACCAGCTCCTGCAGCTACACCAACTGCAACATCAATTGCAGAGAAGCCAACACCAAGCCCAAGATCACAGGCATCGCCGTCAGTAGGTGAGAATATAGCTAGGTCCTGACTGTTTCAATGTAGATCTAATCGCCTCTATGTCAAGATTAGAAGTTGATATTTTACTTTTAAGGCCAAAATATTGAATTAAAACTGGAGTCATGGACATGATGGAGGGTTTAGTTAGATCTAGTCTTCTAGATTCAAATTCCTCTTAGTCTTAAAACATTGTGCACTGGTGATGAGATAAACTGCCTCATCATGACAAGAATTAAACTTTAAGAAAGAAACAAACAAAATAAGTGCCGCAATATTACAAGCGTAGTGCACCTCACATTTCTGTATTGTACAATGGACAGCTGACAGATACAAGTTGTAAGTGAGTAAGTCTAAGGACTTTGTGAGCAGGTAATTGTTTTCCTTAGATCTACCCCATTTGCCATTGATTCATTGATACGTTACACATTGAATGTTTCCATTCTGCCTCGAACCATATTGGTCGTTTACCCCCATATTGTGTGAATGAGGCTCAAGCATAGATTGTGAAGATCAGGACATTGCATCAACATGAAGTAAAGATTAAAATAACATTGAAAAATTGGGAAGATGCATCATGAAAACAAAAGGAAGTAGAAATCTACCTTTAAACAAAAATATATCTTATAATATTTGCAGATAACCTGTACAAAAATTGTGGATTCATATCAGTTGGCTTTATCTGTCAGTCTAGGGTACATTTATCCCTTGATCTGGACTGGTTTGGGGAAGGATGTAGAAATTGTCCAGCCTCAAAACCATGTTGTATATAATTATGGTATATCCAAATTTGGAGAAAAGTTAATCTAGTTACGTATATTCATAACATTTGACTGTTGTAGACTCTATTTTTATGCTTCTACATGTACAGGGCCAGAGATTTGAAATAGAAACTTTTGGTTTTCATTTCAAGATTGTTGTTTTGTGTATGACATTTTTTCTTTTTATTCAATTCTTATTCACTTTGTTACATAATTTTTTTTTTTTTTTTTATTTGCAAGTTATAATTTGGTAACAATAACATGTTCAGTTAATAAGTCAATTTGGCAAATGGAGATATTGCTTTTGGCAGGTCATGTAAATGATATTGTTGTATTATGATTTGATGCAATTTCTTCAAAGGGCCCCCACTTATAATTGAGTACAGTGTACTTTTTGCAGGAATTCCAGGAATTTCATTTTCTTTTGAAAAAGAAGCACATGATTAGCTCCAAAACTTGATTTGAAAACTCAGTTTTATGTTGTATTTCATTCTGTTTTTGTATTTTTGTGTTGTACTCAATGTGAACAATTAGAATAAATAATCCTAACTCTAAACCATTTGCACGCTTTTCCTCCTTCATTCACTTTTGTATATTTGTTTGCTTCCATCTAATCTGAAATGCTCAACTCCGAATTGTAAATTTTTGTTTATTATTATCCTTATGATCAATTGCCTTTTATCTTTTTTGTTTTTACTTGTCATGGTACAAATACCACTAATTATTACAAAATAATTGACAAGTTTTGTCATGTAGATGTAGAGCTTAAATTTTGATTATTAGGAAATAGATATACTATGACATGCAAATGAAGCTCATACAGGACAAGAGACTTCAAGTTCGTTTGCTGATGTTATTTTTTGTATTTTAATGATTCTTGTGTATATTTCATCATTTGTACATTTTGCCATTGGGCTTTAAATTTCCCCTTGGCAAATAAGAAAGTGTGAACTTATATTGGGTGAGATAAAAAATTTAGAAATTGTATATTATTCCAATTCTTTGTGCATGAAACGCAATATCATTTCCCTTTCGCCTGCATGTTTCTCATTTTATCAACAGGTTCCTTGATTGATCTCTCCAAGCTCGACCCAAGAGGTAGATTTATATTCTCTCTCTGAATCTCTCCTATGTGATTCAGTTCTTCTTGTTTGCTGGTGTATTGGAATCATTTATTTCTTGTTATTTCATCTGTTTCTCTGCATGCTTGATAACTTGTTTCAATGTTCATGTTTTCTTGTCTCATTCTTTGTTGATCAAAAGTACGTTTGAATTTTTAATTGGTAGCCAAAAATAATACAGTCATAGACTATTGGTAGCCAAAAATAATACAGTCATAGACTCTTGACTCATACTTACATGAATCTATATTTATATTGTTGTGGAACGTCCTTTTTCATATAATTTACATATATTAAACCTAAACTAATAAATTCACAATTTTCAACAAAGTAAAAATAATAAACTTTTAATTGTCAGGGTATACAGATCAGCATATGGGGATTTAAAAAAAAAAATTTTGGTGTTGGTCTTACTCTATTGCCCATATTATGCAAAGATATACTAAGATAAATATATGTTTTATTAAATATTAATGGCGCTTACAAAGACTATGGTTTTTCTTTTTGAAGTGAATAATCTGATAAACAAAGTTTCACAATGTGTCTGTCATTTATTCAGGTTATTCATTGACATGTCTGTCCTATTGATCTAGAGCCTATGGTGGTTTTGTTCTTCTTGTCTTGTGTGTCATTGTTAAACATTTGTGTTGTCTGTTATTCTATTCCATTTTGTAACACTTATACAGTATGTATATTGATTGAACAGTAATACAACAAATTATGTATCATTGTGTGTCCCTACCTCTCAAGATTCAAAACATATTCCTACAATGCTACATACATGTACAGGTGTAGTTAATCAAAAACCATGTTTTAATATAATAACTCACAGGGAATATACTTGTACAGGTGTACATCGTCCATTTAGTTTTAGTCATTTAAATACCCTCTGTAGTATACTGATAGTTGTTTCAAATCTGACAACTTTTACAGTTTTTGCACTCACTTCAATGAGCTCACAAGGCATATCTCTAGTGTGCAGCTACCACTGACATTGTGTCATCGTGTTTTCATTATACTTTCATTTGAATTGATCTCCTTCACTACTTCATGCCCCATTTCATATCTTGGTAATTTAAAATTTCATCCATAAATGCCATCTATATGCAGGGCCCTACACTAAATTGTTTGGAGGGGGGTCAGGATAATGTGTCATAAGCCAGTGAAGCTCTATAAAAGACATTTTGGGGTCCGACTTCGGCGACTTGGATTTTGAGCACCCATTGGCCCACGCGCCTGTTAGTGTCGAGCTCTGATATACCTGTAAATGTACAAGAGAGAAAGAGAGGGAGAGAAAGAGACGGGGGGGGGTGGGAGGGTGGAAGAGGGGATGTACAGAGATAGAGAGGGGCAGGATAATATAAGGAAACTCTTTTGTTTATATTTCATCAATGAATTTGTGTTAAATTGTAATTCTTGTTTACTTCATGCACCTCAAAGTCACATTTTGACTAGCATTCAGCATCATGTTGCAGATTAGTTTGTTGTTATAACATTATTCAAAATACATAGCCTGAGCTATGAGCATGACATAAACCAAACTGACATTCTACATGCAGTGAAGGTCATGGTGCAAATGGCAAATGGGTCACACATACATAGTGTACTTGTATGCTACTAAGCTTTACACATGTACCACATACAGATATACTGTACGTACAGTCTGTTTGTTCTGTTTAGAGGATTTGAAATAAAGTACTGTATGCTCTTTGCAGGATTCCACATTTATACTTTTTCTTGGGGTCTTTGATGATATTTGGAGAAGGGGGGGGGGGGGGTGGGGGTCGATGTACTTCATGCTTCTAATCATGAGCACCCTACCTCTCTCATTAGCTTCCTTTTGTGGAATGGCATCAATGACAATTTTGCTCAAGTCTGATGAATGAAACATTGGCATATTCATTAATTGATAGTTATACTAGAGCACAGTCGATACAGAACAAATAAGTCTTGATGAGGGATATACAGTGTAGGTACAAAATGTACATGTACACACACGTTGGTCCAAATTATGAGTAAACTGTGTCACTTGTTTGCTTTTGGAATAGCATTTCATATTGAAATTACAAATCACTTATACTGTCACACACCATACAATGCATACAGTGTACATGTGCTTGCTTCGTCATACAACCTTTTTTTGTCATCAAATATAGCATTATAACTTCTAAAACTTTCAATAATATTTTTAACTATCCATAATATTTCATACTTTCCATAATATTTAATTCTCAACTGCAGCTTACATGTTTCTTCATATTTTCTGTTTCAAAATAACAAAATGCTAATAATTTTAGATTTAAATATTCCTTCATATGTCTATACTTTGATATGTAATTTTATTTAATTGTGAAGATGATGGCTTTCTAATTCCCTCTGAATATAATGGTACTGATACGGTACTACAGACAGAGTTCTTCAAGGGTATGATGGAAGACATGTAAATCCAGGTATTTCTGGGCTTTCCTGAACATCTGGAACAGTTTTCTTTATTCTTCAAAAGCAATTTAAAAGTCATATCATGGGGGGGGGGGGGTGGGGGAAATAAAGGTACAATATCACAATTTAGATGACTCAGATAATTTGTTGATTAGGCCAGATGGAAGAGGTACAGTAATACAGAAATATAAAGTTAATTATAACTAAATGGAATGTGCTGTAGAAGATAACTATATGCATTAAAACTATATCTCTTGCTTTGAATTATTCACATTCTTGAAGAGACTGACATAATATGAATGATAATCATACATTTAGATTTAACCCTCTGCAATAATTTTTGCTCAGGAGTTTATCCAGTAATATTGATAATGGAATAGAAACTACTTCTGTCAATGAGTCTTTACGGACATCATTGTGGCCTGCCGATGATGGACATATCATGTGTTCGGAACCAGAAGGGTGTTAATAATGTGTAAAATGATTTGAATTATAACCTTTAGGGTTTCAAAGTGATTGGCAGCAAAATGAATGTAGCTGAAAGGAATCTATATAAGGGATAAAGCTGCAAAAATAAAAGGGCTTGTGAGGAAATCTCATCTTTTCTACATTTATATCCAAGAAGGGCCACCCCATTCTTGGTTATGAATTGAATGTCATCTAAAGTACATGTACATGATGCATTGATGTTTGCACATGCTATTGATCACAGTAAAAGGAACATACAGACATAAATGTATAAATACAATATAAATACTACTTGTAAAATCCAGCATGCAGATCTGCTAAACAGCTCTGTTGACATATTTTGGCACAGTTACTTTCAGATTGATGAAAATTATTTGCATTTCCATCTGTCTTGCACAGCTGTATCAGGACAAGATTCAATCAATTTTTGGACAGCAGCCTATGAATACCAGTACTCATATCTTGGCATATACTGTACTAACGGTACATGTACATTAGATGTCAAATTTTGAAAGTCTTCCGATTATTGACTTGCAAAACGAATTGTAATGAAACTTGAATTTCTTTCAGGTGTTGTTCCTCTGGTATTGAAAATTCATGTACCAGATAATATGAGGGTCTTTCATATATTGCAGCTTCTGACAAGTTCAGTATAAGTATCTAAAAGGAACTTGTTGATAGAGGCTGTAATAGTCCACCTCTGTCTGATTAGCACTGCATTGTGGAATCTCACTGAGGTTCTTGCAGATCCACACACATGCAGCCATCCGTTAGTTAAACTCATACTGGATTGCTATTCTGGATTCAGTGGATTGCTGGTCGTATACTTCTACTTCCATTTGGTAAACACCCTTTTGAAATAATATGATTCAGACACTTAAATTTTGTTCAAACTGAATTTAATTTCCTTTTTTTAAGGAAAGACTATTCTCTTGATTTTTGTATTTTCTTGCTTATTGCATATTTATATCTCTGATAAATTAGACAAAATTATTTATGTCATGTCATTTTCTGTAGGTTAAATATGTTAAAAAAGGCAAAGTTTTATTTGAATAAGTTTCAAGTCCATGTCATTTACTGAAAGCCTGCCTTGGTTCTGTTGTGAAGTCATGCAGTCTCTTCACAGGTGCAACTGATTCAGTGCTCCTTTGAATTTTGAAAAGCATGAGTATAATAGGAACATTCTCAGATTATATGCATCGATCTAATTTAACTTTAAAAAAATATGGATTTAAACTTCATTACAGACATTGCAGTTAAACCCTTGCAATTATCCTAATATTTAATTGTATATTTTATCTATTTTATATTCATTTGTTATAGATGTTGATTTGTAACTTTTGATTTAGTCTAAGTGGCAACCTGTATTAAGAAAGATATAAATATCATTTGTTCTTTCTTAAAGCTTTGTAATCTACTCTAATGAG